>NC_044192.1:28985250-29589000 GCF_900880675.1 Sparus aurata
TCGTCTGAGAGGCTGCAGCAACACAGCAACGTAACGGCACGTCAGCCAGCAGCCCTGTCTTCCGGGTCCCGGTTAAATGGACAGAAACTGGCAGCAATACCTGCTCCCAAGAGGTGATCAATAACGTGGCCCTTACACAGGAGAGGATGTCAGCATTTTATGGTTAAGCACGCAGCTTTAAACTGAGCGGCAAACCCCTGTGTGTTTGTTATCAAGGGATGCAGAATGGCGCAGACATACAAGCTAAATATTTTTTATACTAGCGCATTTTAATGCACGTCTTTCACTTCTCTATGTAAAATGATAAAGAAACTAAAGAGCTGCGGTTTCGGTGAGGACTCCCTGGGGTCTTCCAAGGGCCAGTGGGTGTCCCTGCCTGGTCTCCTCTTGCCCCAGGTGCAAGATAATACATGCACACTCGTCGTGGGCAGCAGGACTAATTTGTAAACGACCAACTTTTGTCGTTTACAACACGGAAAAAAAGTCCAGTTCGTCGTGCATCAGTTAGCCTATATATGATACATATAACAGCAAAGCCACACCTTGTTTATCACGTTTGTCACCCTTGTGTGTTTTTTTCCCCCTCAGTTTTGTTGCCACTAAAAATGTTGTGCAAGACTAACAGCCAGGGTCCTAATTGACTTAAGGAGATTGTGCTTCATGACTCCCCCCCGCTCCTCCTCCCCCGCCCCCTGTGTTAAACGTGTTAAAGAAGAAAAATAGGGTCCCCTCCCTCGTCCCTCTGTGGCCTTTATGTCCCACACAGTAACAACAACTTTGTAAAACATGCAAAGCCCCTAAAATCTCCTGCACGCGACCAGGGCTCGTGCGCGACGCTGCAGCCGGGCAGGTGCAAGGGGCGCGAGGACCTCTGCAACTCGGGGGCTCGTGCTCCCCAGAGTGCACACGCACACAAAAAGAAAGAGAAAGAAAAGAAAAAGGGATTGTGAAGTCCAAGACCAACTGAATTAATAACGTTTGTTTCAGTGTTCGAGATCAGCAGAGCAAAGATTTGAGCGCTCACAATATATTTGGCCCATAATGGACGTCCACGGAAACACAAGTTTGCTCAGTGTTCGGTGTAACGAATAACTTGTAAGTGCTTCATGGTCTCTCAAGAAATTCTGACTCATGAAGCAAACAAGAAGAACATTTTGGGGGATGAAAAAAGTCCTGTGTGTTGTGAAGGTCTGAACGGTGAAAGATTTGTAGGATTCTTTATTTTATTCTGTTGTATTTCAAAGAAACGTTATTAGTTTTTCTTTGGATTATTTGGCCGATTTATACGAGGTTCATTTTTACAAACAACATTTAGGCTATTCTGTACTGTTGCTGTGCCATTAAAATAGCTGGACTATGCAAACACGATACATTCGAGTTTTTAACTCAGTTGTTTTTTGTTAGAATAAGAAGAATAAAGTAATAAGCTGAGCGTTATGACAGTGGGGTTTTTGTGATCCGTCTGACAACTATTCACTACAGCTTCCATTTATGTTAAAAGCATAGGGTCTAATAAGTGAAAGCAATTAAAAACTAAAAATGTACATCAACATTTTTATTTTAGGCACTGTTAGGGAATAATTAATACTTGAAAAAACGGCCACCAAATGTTATATTATTATTATTATTATTATTATTATTATTGTTATTATTATTATTATTATTATTATTATTATTATTATTATAAGTGAAAAATAAACCGCTTATCACTTTAAGTAAAATTAATTCTTAACATTATATTTTATATTGGTGTCTACGTTCTCTTGTTTAATTAACCATTTTGCTGCACGAGATTCCGTGCGTGCGTGTGTGCGTGCGTGCACGCTTTTCGTCAGGCACGATATTATATGCACACTGCATTAGATGCCAGGGCCCTTCTCCTTCTGATTATTACCAGGGGTAATATTTCATCGGCACCACGCAATCTTTGTTCTCTGTGAAGATAATAAATGGCCTAATCGTTATCAGCAAACTGCTGGGGGTGTCAGCACCGACCGAGGCTGGAAGCGGGGTCCAAAGTGCTGCTGAATAAATTGGTGTTCCTTATCTCTCACTCCCAGATTATCGCCGCCTTTTCAAACTTGCACAACAAATACATTCAATGCATCTAATGCATCATTTGTAGGGAGGGCTGGGGGGATCCCGCAGGTTGATAGAGACAGATAGGCGCAGGGAATGAGAAATATTTACACGTTTTACGCGCTGCAGAGGCGCAGCCAATATGGGCTCTATATTTGGCACTGGAGGGAGTCTATTGGCCTGATTATTGGTACACACACTTTACATATCAATACAAGCTGTATTAAACATACATCACTGTTATATGATGCCTATCTGTCTGATTAGTCCCATCACAGCCCTGGGATGTAAAGCCTCCTTTAAATGTGCGCCAGCCTTTTGTGTGATACAGCTCATTTCGAGTTCTTCCAAAAAAAATACGACTATATTTTTGACACATTTACAAACTCAGACGTCCACGTTTGTAAGTAGACCTGGTGTTCTTCGTGTTTTTAAGACATCATCGGCGCAAAATGCAGATAACGCGATAAGGTCCATTTCCGACTATAATTGTGCTTGTGTGCATGATTCCCTCCCAATAAACACATCGAAACATGAGAGCATTATCTTCACTTTCACAACAGGACCAGCCGCTTAACACGCACCGTAAGTTTCTCGGCCTGTTGAGTGGTTGTTAAGGCCCGTCTTATCATTCCAATCAGACCGCTGTGGCGTTTGGTTAACAGCCTGTGTCTGATATAATTTAGAGCACAAGAGGCCTTCAGTATTTTTTAGAATTGTAATGCAGTTTAAATGCGCTAATAACGAGCCTCATCCACCTCCCCCATGACTGACCTTTCCCTCATGTCTCCAAAATTGAATTTATAATTTCAACATGCTGCAAAAAGAAATAACGCTGCGGGCCAAACGTGGCAGGGGTAGTAGAAAAAAAAAAGTGGTTGTACGTCGACAATGCAGTATTTATGAGTGACACTTGTGACAAAAAAAGAGAACATTTTCCAATACACACACACACACACACACACACACACTCCCCCTTTTAATACCGTGGCATCTCCACCGGCCCCGGTGCTCTGATGGTCTCCTAGACAACCGAGATAACGGTGCAGCAGTTTTCCATATCGGTCCCGGAGTCTATTATAGCTCGGGATTAGCTCTCTTTCCGAAAAGGTCATACACAAAGTCACCAAACCTGCTGTTTTCCAGGCCGTGTGGGAGCCGCGTCAAGGCGCACTTATGAACATGCATGTGCCATTTCATTTGGTGCCATTACGCTAATGGCACTGCGCATTTTTCTTGCGCTAAAAAACAAAACACACACACACACATACACACACACACACACACACACACACACACACACTAGTAATATAAATGAGAGGCTCCTGAGGAGATGGGGGAGCCCAGTATTCTCAGCAGAGAGGCTTCTCACTGCAGGAGAGACACAGTCGAGGAGGAAATGTGCTGTTATGTAGCGACCCCTGGCGACTAGAAAATGCAATAGCGCTACAGTAGCAGCCCTGTGTGTGTGTGTGTGTGTGTGTGTGTGTGTGTGTGTGCTGCTTATATGTGCATGAGTGAGGGATTGAGCAAGTTAGTAATTGTGCTAATCAAGCTGCCCAGAGAGGGAGGGAGACCAGCGCACAGCTGGAATGTTCCAGCTGGGATTCCCAGTGGCTGGACAGGAAGTAAGAGGAGCTCTGACAGGAAGTGTGTTCTCAGGGAGGGAGAGAGAGAGGGAGAGAGAGAGGGCGATGTTTCCTGTTGGCTCTCTCCACATGTTTAGACGCCTGGCTCATTCTGTCCGCCCTCCCTCTTTTCTCGGTTCACTTCACACCCAATAACAGTATGCAAAATGCTTGTCGCAGCATCCGCCTGCGCTCACAGTGTTAAACTATAGGAATGCTATTAGAAGACAGTGGTAAGCCAAGACAGTAGATGATGTGTGCTCGGTAGGATTGTGTCACAGGATGCAGATGTCACCACATGAAGTGAGACTTCCTGCCCATCAAAGCAGTCAGTGCCAGTTTAATGGACTCGCATTTAACAGCCCGCAACGAAAAGTGAACGCATGGAAATAAAGGGAAGAGAATTGAAGAGGCAGAGACGGCAGAGAGGAGAGGAGCAAGTGGGGAGGGAGATTGTAGGTGGAGATGTGATGGAGTGATATGTGGATTGCAGGAGGAAAAATCTCTTTGTCTCTCCTGAGCTCAGTGGACAATCAAAGTTTCCTATCAGCTTTGGAGCAGGGGAAATTGGCTGCCCTGGGAAGGAGAGGGCCACTCTCACAGCCAATGGGAAGTGCCCCTGTCACTCTAATCAGGTCCGATAGAGAAAGTAGGAAATGTGTGTGCGTGTGGGTGCACGCGCTCAGACGGGAGAGCTTTCTAACAGAGGGCAGCTTTGTTTCGCTCGCCTTCACGTGATCCAAGATGATACAAAGTCTGAAGTAGCGTCAGTCCTTCATCTGCCGCTGATCCTCTGCAGTGAGGGACGTGTACGAGCCACGCTGGTGCGTTTTTTGGCAAAAACTTGTCCTGAGAGGCATGACCATCAGTGCTTTGATGGAGCGCCATGTGGCAGAGATCAGTGGGTCTTAGTGGGAGCTGTGGACAGTTGCACACAGGGGCGGCAAGGGAAGAGGATTACTGTCTCATCGATACAAATCCACACAGAGAGGGAGGTTGACATCAATATGCACACAGATATAGGCAGAGCACACACAGCAAAAGAGTGCGTGGTGTAAACATCTGCATGAGAGGAGCACGAGCGGGGACTTTGATGCTCGCCTTTCTTGTGCCATCCATCTTTCCTGCTCTCCCTCCGTCCCCACCTCATCCGTGCCAGACAAGAATGTGTCTCTCTGCACCCGTGGCCCAATCCTCTGTTTGATGTCCCATCTCCATCTTTTATTTTGCTCCCTGCGCTGTCCTTCCCTTCCTCCGTCTTATCTGTCAGCCCCGCTCCTCTCCGCCTCCTGCAGCTGCAACGAGGGCCACAGACGCCCTCATTGTCCTCCTCTTCCTCACCCTCACGCCCCTGCACCCGGCCAGATCACACCTGCCACCTGCACAGGACGCAGCCCCGGGACCTTACCCGGCGAGGCTTTCATCCATCCCTCACCTCGCCCTTCAGAGCCTCTCATCCCCTCATCCTGGCACCCTGTCACTGAGGAATGGCCCGGTGCGGAGGGTCAGGACAGAGCGGGACACAGAGCGGCTTGTTGTGAGGATGTGTGTGTTTTAAGCAGAGCCAGGGGGAATCAGCACAGGTGAGGTGTGTTTAAGAGTTTTGAGTTTAGATTTCTTCTTTTTCGATGACATCCTTTTTACGGAAGCGGGAGTGAACGAACGTCTGCCGCGAGTGTGTGTGCGTGCATAATAACATGCTGACAGTGAGGGTGGTGGCTCTGTCTCGGTGATTTATGAGAGTGTGCCGTGAAGGGTCTTCTGAGCAGGATATTGTTCCCTGACTGGTGACTTCTGCCTCTCCCTTTGTGTGTATGTGTGTGTGTATTTTAGAGCGAGAAAGATTAAGAGGGAGAGTACCGCAGGTGAGCCCTCAATGTAATCAATCACCACCACGTCACAAGACCCAGGGCTTGTGGATTACCCCTTCAACTGATACCTGGTTTGACTCCACATTTTTTTGCATATTCATTATTTTCCTGGCAGATAAAGAAAGAACACACTCTGCATCTTTGCTATACTTCAGGAAAGGAAGATAATAATCAACTCCATGCCTGAGTGGGGACCATGACAGCTCAACCACATGGCCCAACCAGTCCAGCACCCCTGCACAAACCCCCTCATCCACCTCAAACACACACTCGCACACACGGTTTGCCACATCAGGATACAGTGCTGCACATGAATTCCGGTTTAAACAGTATTCTGCTCGGCTTACGCCAACAGATAAACCGCAGTTCTTCTGCGACGGGTAATCACATCCTGGGGCAGAGGGCAGGGCTGGAACTGAAGAGACTGAAAGGCCAATCAACCAAACACAAGTACCACACAAGACAGTTATATAACAGCCGAGCGGGGAAGCAAGTGCATTAACTTACCATATGTGATGACACAAGAACTTAGGTCAAGCCATATCCAGTGATGCCCCTTTGTGAAGCAGGTCCAGCATCGTGATAGTCGCTAACATTCTGACACCAAATTCATTTCACAGTGGCTTCACGAAGTTGAAGGGCTCAGACCTTTCTCTGGCTTATTTAACCGTTAAGAGGCAACCTGAAGAATACACTCAAGACAGAGCTAAGGAGTACAAATAAGTTTCTCACTGAAAGACATATTCATAAAATCACTCTCTCCTATTTGAAGATAATCACTTGATTTATGGGAGACCATCTTGTGATGTGATCACACCATTCGCGAAGCCAAAATCAGTGTGCGTGGTGCTGTGGAACACATGACAAGAGAGAACTGAGTTTAGTGACTTGATCATTTGAGAAAGACAAGGTCTAAATTCCACCTGGATCTTCATCAGGTCAAGCTGTTGTTGATGTTGTTTTTATTGATCGTCTGTGGCATGGAGTAAGCGTGCAGGCGTTACCTTCTTTTCATTCCCCCATATGCCTGATAGCGTAGAATTTGACCTGTTTTTGCTGAAATGTTTCCTTATTTGATAAAGGATTTGCAAAATTAAACATGTCCACGCCTCACACAGCACACTTCTCTTCAAGATGCTTCCCAGTAATTTAGAGTGGACAGAGATGATTGAAACTCAGAAATGATGATCCACAACTCGAAACAAGCACGGTGGGGGGCAATTCATATGACTATAGTTCCGGTGCCCTGGCTTCAACTACTCAACTGTCAGTTTTCATAACCTCATCTTGCACGTCTGTGATTCTATTGCCATGACAAAGATAAATATAAACACTTTTAAACTCCTCCTCAAAACTGCTACTGTGATAGCTACAATGTTTTTTTAATTTCCACTGTCCTAAGTTGGATGATGTGTGATATGTGCCTCTATGTTTTTCCCATATGTGTGTACGAGGACTTTACTGAAAACAGAATCTACCTATCGGTACTAATAAAGTAACTTGAACTTGAACTTGAACACACATATAAAAGTTAGCTGGTGAGACAACCTTGGCTGAGAGGCTGATTTACCCACATTTTCCTGTAACTGAATTGTGAATTTTTTATGCTCCAACATCTTAGTTAGTCACTTTAGTGTACCATATAGATTAAACAGCAAACTAATCTAATCATTATAGATAAACAATACTAATACCAGAGAAACCAGTCCCTCTAAAAGCTAGCACACCTAGCTCAGCAGAGTAGCAGTAGGCTAACTGCAGTCTGGATGGAATTTATCTGATTTCATTAAGCTCCCTGCAAATCACATTTTTTGATATATTTAATTAAAAAGTGATTTATCTTGTGTGTAGTTTTTGTACTGTGTGTCTTGTTTGTTCCTTTTTGTATAACTTTATATGTTATGCTTCGTCTCTACTGTTCTTTGGGGCAGTCTCTCTCTACCCTGGCCTGCCAGTGGACTACAGAACAGATGTGAATTACCTTAAACTAATCCTGGAAAGTGCACCAAATGGTGATATTTATGTTTTAGCTGCACACTGCCTGTTTTAAATAAATAAATAAAATGTATTTAACTAGGTCATCAGCTCATATGGATGAGAGAGTTGATGAAATCAATCAAACACAATTAGTATTTTTCCTATGCTATATTGTTGAGATAAAACGCTCAAAGCTTTTGAGGTCATATGTGAGGACTGTGTCAGTGCTAATGAGCAGAGTTATTTAAATCCTATCTGTTTATCTTTATATTTAATATCTGTTACTCAATTTACCTTAAAACGTCAGCCCTGTCTCTTAAATTCACTGTTTCTGAAATTACTGCTGTCTATGGGCAATGTCATTATTTTAAATATAAATATTTTTAGTACAAGAACTCAAGCGGGGGGATGCTTTTTGTAGAAGTGGCACCTAAGAAAATATATGGGTAAAACAAGAGTAATATTCATTCAAAGGGTTCAAACCTTTTTTTGCATTTAACATTTTGGTCATCATGATCAATGTTACATTATACAGTCATTCCAAAACATTTCTCAGAAGCTGAATGCTCATTTCTGTCTCTGGACTGCAGCCACCTTCTCTTAACCAGCTTAACCCTCTCTTAAATTTAATTTAGAAAGAAATTTCATCAATAGCTTTTACTTTAATCTTTCTACGTATTTAGACTGTGAGTAGAAGAAAAAAGGGAAGATTTTACTTTTATCTTAGTCCAAAAATGTCATTTTTTGTAATTTGATAAATGCAAGTACTCTCCAGAGAACCTGGTGACATCACCCTTTTTCAAGCTGCTGCGGTGTCACTATGAGTCTCCATCACAGCGTTGTTCCTCATTTGGACAGAAGGCCAGAGAGCTTAAGCATAAGAATTCAATATCTCCATTATCTTAAAGAATGTACTTTCAAAGCCACTGATTCAGTCTATAAAATCTCTCAAATCCACATATTTTAAATGAGTTTCCAGTCCCTAAAGGAAGCCTTTAACCAGTCAGTCCAACATTCTAACCCACAGACTGACCTGATAGCATCATTACTGAGTGGCGAGCAGACGTGAGCTCAGTGGTTTGGTGTCGACGTGTGTGAGCGGCAGCAGTCTGCCTGCTGTGCTCTGCTGTGAGAATGAGACTCTGTGGCTCTCCGAGCTCTCATTGCTCCAAATCTCCACTCAAGTCCAAACACGCTAACAAAAATGCCATTGTGTGGCCTTTCACCAGCATTGAGCATCAGTGCTAACAGACATTGTCTTTGCTTTCCCCCTGCTGTGTATTTTCAGAATGATAATTGTATGGCACATACAATATGTTAACATTATCATTGTGAGGGGAGCGGGACCTGTTATTATGGAGCAGGAAATGACCTGCCAGGACCCCTGGTGACCTCACAGGGAAAGCAATGACCTCAGTCTGACCCTGATGTTTGTCCTGGGCTCAGACCGTGATCGAGGCAGGTCGACTGCTGGAGAGGAGAGGCTGATAGGTGGGGTTTCTCTGAAACAAGGAGTGCAACAATGTGCTGGAAAGTCCCTCTGAGGTGCCAGTTTAAAAGGGGGCACCAGTCACAGACTAAATGCAGCTGATTTTTATTTTGGGATGTTAGGATGACACTTTTATCTATACGTGTGCAGATTATTCAAAGGTACTGACAGGGTCAAAAAGTAGCAGAGTTTTATTTGAGGGGGGAAAAAAGTGTCCAATATGGTTAAGTGGTATAGTTGACACAATTGCGCCCTCCTTTGATAAACTATGGGTACTGCGTGCTGGAAATTTCAACCATAACTAAATCAACTCCATCTTCTAGCTTCACAATCTAAAAAATATGCTAAATGATTTGAGTTTCTCAAAACTTTATTTCAAATTTGACAGCTTTTCATGTCATTGCCCATTTCACAAACAATCCGTGTCCCATCTCCCATGTCTTTTCTCGCATACAACCTAATCTCATGAATTCACTAATCTCATGGTCAAAAAAGACAACACTTACAAAACCAAAAAGAAGAGAAAAAAAAAAAAAAATCATACAAAATGTAGAAAATGCGACTGATGAACATCAAAAAAGAGCATTTGTGATGACACAGAATCAGAGCTTTAAATTCATTCAAATATAAATGTCAGTCAGGGGCAAGTAGAAAAGGTTGTAAGTGCAAAAGAGAAAAGATTGGAAGAGACTTTCATCTTCAAATTTAAGAACTAGATGATGCCATCTTAGAATACGGCAGATGTGAGCAAAGACATGAGACTGAAAACACTTGGGCCCTTCAGCTATTGGTTTCAAAAAAAGTCCCATAACCATACATACATTAGAGAAGGGGGCGGGGGGGGGGATAAAACAAAGTCCAGATTTGAACATAAAAATGAAGAGTCAAGTCTGACAAGTCTGAGCATGGTGTGACAAAGTTTAAGTGTAGATCAACAAACTCGAAAACAGACAAACAAGAAAATCAAAAACTTGTGATGTAGCTGCTGGAGAGCTGAGCACACAGTGAGTTTATCACAAGGCACAGAGGCGCAAGATAAACCCATCAATACCATAAGATGACATGTTAACAGTCCATATCTGACTTCAAAGATGGTAAAAAAAATATGTAAGCATTTGTGTCACATTTAATGTAATTCTCATACATACAAGCAGTCGGATGTATGTTGTTGCGCAGGTGGTTTCTGTTTGTGTGTGCTTGTGTGGCAGGAGTTGTTTAGAGGGCGTCCAGCAGACTGTCGATGCGGCTGACGAGCTCCTGCCTCTTGCCGGTCAGAGTCTTCTCACTCTCGATGTAAGCCTCCTTCTTGACCTTACCCGCCACCAGCCGCTCCGCCTCCTGGCAGGAGCGACAGACCAACTCCTTCACCTGGCCGTCCAGCTTCTGTACCTCCCCGACCTGAGAGCACAGAGAGGGGAGTGAGCCTCGCTTGCACATCCAGGTGAGGTAACAGCGATTCAAAAACGTGCATCACTCACCTTATCAGCCAAGTCGGAGCCCTCAGCTTTGAGGCGGGCCTGCAGGGAGCTGATCTCGTTAGTGAGGGCGCGGTGGTCGGCCTCCAGAGTCTTCCGGCCACTATTGAGCGCCCCGGTGTCGCGGGACTGCTTGTAGCGGTTGACCACCTCGTCCATGTGTCTGTACAGACCCAGACGCTTGTTGACCAGAGTCAGAACCTGCTCTGTGATGGAGGCCACCTTCATACGGACCTCAGCCGCAGGGTCCTAGACAAAGAAGAAAGACGAAAACATATTTCAAACGCATGTGAATGAAGTGAGAAGAACTGACTGGAGACAGAAACGCCCAAAATTTCCGCCAAAGGAGGAACAAAGGATAAACGAGGGTTTAGACATTCCTGAAGGTTGTCATACCTTTGTGATGGCAAAGTCCAGGCGGACATAGATGATGACAGTGAAGAAAAGGATGTAGAAAGCTCCCACAACTAGGAGAGGCTCCTGCAGCATCAGGATCTTATTGAAGTTATAATGAACCTGTTAAACACAAAATAGGTTTATTAAGACAGATTTTAATACAATTTCACAGCTCATCCAATTCACACAAGGCTTTCCCCTCCATCACAGTAAACAATAATAAATTAATGTTTTAATACAAACATTAGGCTGACATGTTTCCGACTAAAGGATCATTTTAAATGGTACCCTTTTCGGTTTTCTTTGGCATTTAATGACTTTATCAGATCAATGTCAGTGAGATGAGAGAAAATGAGGAACGACACATTGCAGAGGTCTACAGCCTTACTAGAGGCAGGAATGTTGGGGTCAGTGGTCTGTGTCTTAACTTATAAGCCATGGGGCCTCTGTGAGAAATATTTTTTCCCCAAACTGAAACCTGACCGTGGAGCCAGTAAATTACCCTGTTTCTAGTGCTTAAAAATCATGAGGTTCATTAGTTAGTTGATATAAGAAATAGTATCAATTACCACTGAATCAATTGTTTTAATTAGGTCAAAATACAGAACATGTAGTGCTTAAAGCTTGTCAAATATGAGATACTGCATGATATTTCTTAAATATTGTACATTAAGCATGTTGTTCTGTGAGGTTACAGTATTGTAAAGAGTGAACTTTGAAAGTAAAGTGTAGCCATGAAGATATTAATAACATTAATGGCACGAAACATCTAAATCCTATTGGCATTAAGCTACATAGAAGCTTCTCTGAGCCTTGTTCCAAAAAGCAAGTTAACCATTTCATCTTGATCAAGAGTTGACATTCCCCCCAAAAATTGTCTACAGCTCTGCGGGTTATCCAGCTCCAACATATGTGGAAACAATAACACTGAGGTAGCTATAAATACACTGTTAAATCATCTTACCACAACATCCTGAATGTGATGCTCCACCAGGTTGTTCTTGGTGGCGACCAGCACTGGTCGGCCAAAGGTATCCAGATACGTATAGTGCAGCTGGTTTGGCATGCGATCAATTTTGTAAGGTGTATCCACGTGGATGTTTCTGATGGGACATGAGAGGCAAACTATGAGTAATCAACATCAAGTATTGCAAAACTACACAACAACAAACTTTTGATTTATTTACAGACACTGACCTGGCTCCCTCTGGCAGGATGATTTTCACAGTGAGGAAATCAATGACCTGGTCGTCATACACATGGTCAACCAGCCTCATCTTCAGTGCATACTGGTCACCTAGACGATAAAATGAAGTGGCATGTTTAGGGCCCTATGAAATCCGTTTTATTTTTTCCCAAATTCCGTTTTATTTTTTCCCAAATTCCGTTTTTTCCGTTTTAATTTTTGGGAATTCCGTTTTTTCCGTTTTAATTTTTGTGAATCCTGATTTACTCTTATTAAACTACTAAAAACAGTGTGTTTTCAATGTAAATAACTCAAATGTACACAAATTAAATAGAAATTACCTTAAATTAATTGAGGGGACAAACATATTTCCTCAATACTGTACCGTACAGTACAGTAAAGTGCATCAAAAATATTTTGACTTCATCATGTCTTCATACAGTAGTATATTTTGTGTTTTTATGGGTTTCATTGAATAAAAACATGGTCAGCTCTCAGGCAGATCCAGAAAAGCCTCCTAGCCCAGGCAGAGTCAGCTAAGAAGGCTGTGGCTAACGGGGCTAGCTAGCTAACAGCAGCTACTGTTGCCAGCAGTTAACAGTCACTCTGGTATTATATGCAAATAATATGAATCGGACAGTGGCTAACTCTGACGCATTACACCTTTAATTATGATTTCTCAGGTCTGCTTCTTTGCAAAACAACAGTTCACCTGACACACAAGTCGTTCGGGAACTGCTCGGCTCTGTACTGAGGGGTAAATGTCAAGTTTCTCAGCTTTTTCGCCGACGAAGACGGAGCCGTGGGCAGCCACTTCGGCATGCTTGCATTGTTTTGACAGGAGAGCTCAGTCTGTGGGGAGGGGGAGCGGCGGCGACTTGTTGTGCCACCCAGATTTGGTTCCCCCCGTGCAGTTTTCCCCAGACAAAAGTTCCTCTTCCACACGAGAACAACATTTCAGTGAAATTATGTCAAATTCCGCGATATTCCGTGTTAAAAAGTAGATTCCGTTTTAATCGGCCAATTCCGCGATTCCGTCCGCAATTCCGTGATCGCGGAAATCATAGGGCCCTACATGTTAGCAACAGCCACAAGCATCCACCCCTCTGAAGTGGCACATGAGTGAGACACTGGTTTTGTCGGGAGGAATCGCAGTTTTCTCCTGTGTTTGGATTATTTAGTGTCATCAGAAATCAACTCACCCAGAGTGTAGAGGTACTCGTAGCTGGGTAGATTGTAGCCAATAATGTAGTGGGTCTTCCAGCCTCCGAACAAGGGGAAGCGAGGCCTGACCTCCACCTCCACTGAGTCATCCAGAACCTGCAGATGGGAGGTGGAGATGTTGCCAATCTCATCTCTGTAGTAGACGTCCTGGGCCGAGGCAGGAAGGATAGTCTGTTGAGGAGAATGCATATATATAGTCATTATCCTCAGCTGAAAAGTACACACAGGTCAGACAACCGTGGTTTTTGTTAAATACAACACCTTAAAGGATTTCACTGAGGAGATGCCGCTGTCGGACTGGCGCTGATAATCGTAACGTGAAAAAGGCCCCTTCAGGACGGCTCCTGTGTGTCTCAGGTCGATGGTCTCTTCCACAGCGATGTTTCCCCAGTGAGAGACCTCGATGGTCCGAGTGATGCTGCTGATGGTGAGGAAGGGTGTGTTGTTCTCATAATGGATTTTCATTGTATCCTGGATAGCAGAGGACAGACAAACCACAGAATGCTTAAGCAACTTTCTTGCAGCTTTACTGGAAGCTTGTTAAAATCACATCAAAGCCGAACCTCGCTGAACGGAGCAACGTCGCGGAAGGGTCCGTACTCAATGATCTCATCATTCTTGCTGGGGTTACCCAGCTTGGTGTAGCTCTCCACAGTCTTGGAAGCCAGGCGGACACGTGTGGTCTGGCTGCGGGTGGGGTATGGGGAGTACAGGTAGTGGTTCCCCTGAAAGACCACCAGCTGGCGCTCGGCCTGGGTGACGTGTGTGGGGAAGGGCCTCAGGACATGGCTAAATGTCATCTCCACCTTTGCTTTCAGCTGAGCACCTGCTGCTAGGCTGGAGGGCAGCTGTACTTTGTAGAAATGACCACTGTGTGGGGGCAGATGAGACATGACAGAGAGGAGAAAGGTTAAGCTCCCCTTTAACATGATCATGTAATGTAACTCCACCAATTTTACACATTTAAGTGCATTCATAGGTCTTGGGAAGCACTACTCAATATATGAAAAAAGTAGCATACAGTAGTTTGTGGCTCCAGAGAAAGCTGTATGTATTATAATTGAATTGTCTCCTCCAGTGACAGCAATTTGTCGCTAAGGTGCATTGTGGGTAATGTATGCGCCAGGTTTTTGAAATGAAGAAGCATGTGTGTAATACAAAAGGTGATATTTCTGGTTCTGTTGTGTCAATTTTGATCATAATGACCATAATGACTCCAGCAGTGTTGTAGGATTGCAATGCTATACCAGTGGACTGCTTTCAAATGCTGGCAGCTACATTACAAAATTCACAATTTAATTGTACATGTGTATAGTGACAATTAACTAATATGCTATTCTATTCGACCCACAATTCAACTTTGCCACTGAATGAAAAAGTTCATTAATGCATTACTTATGCAGTGCGTTTCCATCAGTGTAGTTGTTCTACTAGGCTTTGGAATCCTTGTTGATGTCATTGTAAGAGTCTGTTCTCTTACCTTTGTCCTGGGATTGTTGTCTGTTGTAATTCAAGTGTGCCATCTTCCTCCTCATCACCCTTCACCTGTGGAAACATGGTGGTTTAAGCAAACTCTCTTTGGAATAAAACACATGCAAACCAAATACAGGACAAGTGAGGGGTTCATAACGCCATTCTTGAAGGAGCCATGTATATCTTAAAACAGATCACGGATACAGCTCCATTCATTGTGGAAGGGGCATGTCTGCGCAGTCACACACGGAAGTGAGCTGCCCAGCGCATACGTGTCATTCAGCCACTGACAGAGCGTGCAGCGCTGCGGAAGTTAACATGTTGCTATCCACATCCTTTACAATACAAATGTAATTGATCTGATCCAAGTTAAGCTGCCCCGTTCGTTTCTGCTCACACTAACGGAGCGGATGCTAATAGCTTGTACTAAGCAATATCCATCTTGAAGTGGTAGCTAGCGTTGGCTAACTGGCTGTTTGACTTCCCAGCTTGCAGAGCTCACTGTCCGCAGGACCACACTGAATCACATCACACAACCAAGCCTAGCTAACAGCTGTGATTTCATGCATTCAGTGAACAAACAGTAGCATCATATAGTAGCGTGCTATTAGCCTGTGCACTGCTGCTGCTGTCATTTTAACAAAGAAAAACGCTACACATGAGAGGAGCCAGATTTTGCACCGCCACGATATGTGTAGCCCAAGTTACTATGAAGTGGCTAACAAGCTAAAGCTAGCAGACCGGTTACAGGCAGGGGTGCTGGCGGGGTTTCATTCACTAATGTTCGGCTCACCGAAGCTCCGATATATGCCAGGTGCGGGGTCAGGTCCTCCTCTACCGCCAATATGAAGCTCTGGACGGCAGAGTGTCCCTGGTTGGACAGCACGATCTCCGCGGTGATCTTGGCCAGATGAGTGCTCAGGTCCACTGTCCTCTTCACCTCCTCGTTCACCAGACCGTTCGCTGAAACCTCCAAGTTCAGAGCCGCCACAAGCAGCAGGCAAGTGGCCAGGAGTGGCGACTGTCGAGTCATGGTTAAAGAAACTAAAGAGCTGAAATACCGGGATAAGAGCGGAGAGATTGGGGGAAATGTAGAGCAGCAAAGAAAGGCCGCCGTGCCGCTCTACATCAGAAAGGATGACGCCTCATTCAGTCCAGCGTGATGACGTCACGGCGCGCTCTTCACAACGAGCTGTGCGTCGAAAGCGGGCGATTGTGAAATGTGGCACAGACGTAAAAACAAACATACACGAGGGTTTAAACCGACACAACTTCTTACTTAAGAGTTTTGGTCCACTTCAGACTGTCTGAACATTAAATGTCTGTTGTAGTCACCTCTCTTGGCCTGTTGATGGTCCTTGTGTCCGTCTACTGTTAGTATATCAAAAACAAATGTGTACATCGTGAAACAGTCATCGGATGTTGTACAAAAGGTTTTTTGTAACACATCTCTTATGTCAACGGGCCGAAATAGCTCAGTTGGGAGAGCGTTAGACTGAAGATCTAAAGGTCCCTGGTTCGATCCCGGGTTTCTGCAGACGAAAGTGGCTTTTAAATTTGTTATGGGACATCAAAGACACGAATCTATATGGTGTTATGTTAGTAAAAACCTTTCAGAAGTTTTCTAGGCCATCAAAGGAGTTCGAGGCTGTCGCAGCAAACCATTATTCTCCTAAATAAATGGCATGGTTTTTAATTGCGACTTTTTTAAGGATACATGGAATGGCTCCTGCAGCTCATTTGGTGTAATCCAAGTCTCTGGAAGCCCTGAGATCCCAAATAGATTTGAAAAGAGGATATTAACATCCTTGACGAGAGGTCGATCTTGTGCATCCACCTCGAACAGGGCCCATGCAAGCTTCGGACAAATACGCACAACCTCAAACTTCAGCAGCTCCAATTTTCTTAAATACTTTCAGTTGTGTGCTAGCTAGGCTACGTAAGCTTTAAAGAATAAAGGCCATTAACATTTAGTCTCACGCTAGTTTAGCAGAAGTTACCAGCATTCAGTTATTTAACTTCGGACACTTATAGGGATAGTTCGGGTTTCTTGAAGTGGGGTCATATAAAGCACATATCTATAGTCGGTCTGTTCCCTAGGCTGATCGGCAATTACGGTAGGGAACAGGCTGACTATAGATATGTACTTTATACGACCCCACCCCCCGAAATATCCCTTTAATCATCATTATCCGCTCCACTTACCGCTTTCTTTTTTCTTCATTCTCCTTTTTTCTCTTTCTTTTTTCATTTCCTTAGAGATAACTCCTCTTCATCTTTCTTCATTGACTTTCAACACCAACTTGATAGCTAACGTTAATGTTAACGTCCAAATTCGACGGGGATGACATGGGGCTCCTTTAGGGAGGTTTCCTACTGACATGTTATTGTAGATCGTGTTTTGGGAGTGGGAGGGGGGGTGTGGCAGTCTACAACCATAGACTGCATATAAGGCTACAACTTTAGACATTGTTGTGGGGTACAGTTTGTCAGACCTTGGGGGCCCCCTATCGGCCAGGGGCCCCAAGCAGTTTCCTGCCTTGCCTGTTCACAAGCTGCGCATCTGTTGCCAAGATTTATCCAGGATGTGGGATGCAGCAGATGCTCTCAGACCCCTGGTGATTTAACACATATGTTATGGTCATGCCCCAAACTGCTCAATTTCTGGCAGGTATATTTTGACATCATTTCGAAGGTCATGGGGTTGGAGGTCTGTCCATCCCCTGATATAGCAATTTTCGGCAGGCCTGCGGACAAAATAAAGGCGACGGCGACTCAAGCTAATATCATTGCTTTTACCTCTTTAATTGCCTCTTTCTGAGCCTCTGGAAATCACCCTTACCACCATCCTTTAATATATGGCTGTATGACACTTTGTCTTCTCTAAAACCTGAAAAGATAAAGTTCACTCTCAGAGGCTCCTCTGATAAATTTTACTGTCACTGCAAAACCACTGATTAACTATGTAAACCAGCTTTCTTTTAGTGAAATGTCATTATAGTCGCTTGTTTCGTGCTTGCTGGCATGGGTTCTCACATCGGTGTGCCTCGCTGTCTGCCCACCACACACAACCACACAATCAGATGCATTGCAGGTGCGGTGGGGCTCTGGCCCTCATAAATCCCACTGGTTGACAAGTCTTGGTAATCTGGCGCGTCATTCTAGGTGTCCCCAACTATGAACCTTTTACAACATAACACTCAGTCCTCCTATTTATTCTGTTCATTTATTCTATTTCATATTTATTTTGGTTTTATTTGGTTTATTTTGTTCTATTTCTGTTTCTGTATAATCATTTTATGTATTATCTTACTTGATTACTACGTGTATCATGTATATGTATGTATGTATGTATGTATGCATATATATGTATGTGTACATGTGTATAGGTATTTTTATATATATATACAATTTTCATATCCTCTATGTCTATCTGGCTGCTAGGGGGGAGGGAAACATTGGAGTACATGTGTTTGGAAATGTTTGGGTTAAAAATGTAAAATGTTAACTTTTAGTGTGCAATACTGGAAATGTAAACTGAACAGTATCCAATAAAATTAAAGAAAAAAAAAAGAAAGGGACCATGCTGATGCTTTTAGTTAAGCAGCTACAGTGAAGATTTCAGTGTAAACGTCTTTTCAAGTCAATTTAGGATCACTTAGTCTCCAAAGGCTTTTTATTTTCTATCATTTTATGAACTACTTAAAGTGAAACTCTCGCCAAAAAGCAACCAAGGCTTTATTTGTGATTGTATATGAGTCAGACCTTCGTGTAAAAGCATAATTACGACGAAAAAAAAATGCACTTTTAAGATTTACCGTAGTTACGTTTTTGTGCAAGCTTATTTTCAATGGAGTGCGGGGGCACTCGTACACTAGCATCAAAATCGCTGTCAATCCCCGAGTGCGACCTAACAGGCAGGAGAGTAATGGTGGTCCGCTCCTCAAGCCTTCCTGTTAGGTCACACTCGGGGATCGACACTTTTTGTCTGCCATGATGGCGGCACGCCAGAGATACAACTGCTAATGTGAGTTGTTCAAAAACCTTCTTTTTAGTAAACTCTTTGTACACAAACAATGTTCTCAATGCTCGTGTTCATGTGTAGAGACCCTGGTGAAACTACGAGCAAAGTTTCATGTTGTGTCGAGCCTTCTTAGTGTTTTAAAAGTAGCGATTTTGATGTGCCCCCACACTCCAATGAAAATTAGATGCCCGAAAACAAAACTACAGTAAATCTTAAAAGTGCCTCATTCATCGTAATTATGCTTTTACACAAAGGTTTGACTCATATTCAATCACAAATAAAGCCTTGGTTGCTTTCTGGCGAGAGTTTCACTTTAAGTTATTTAGGGGAATGCCAAAACACTGCTTTTGCTGTGAAGCTCAAGAAACGTGTTGAGGACTACACAACTTAACCTGACTTTCCAGCTGTATGGGAGTGAGTAGATGACTGAATTTTCAGTTTTGGTTAAACTTGTCCTTTCAGTGCATCTGGATAATGCTGTAGCTAATTTGTTGTATATAGTCAGATGGTAATGCATTATGTACTTGGCAGACTGAACCACATCAAAAGGTAATGTCCAATACAGATTAATGACTTTGTCCCAATCATGTGTGAAAGCTAAACCCAACAAAAGTCTGACAAACGTTCCATAGAAAGCATCACAAGGGAGCATTAATAAAGAGCGCAGCATGAAATTACATATTTGATAGGAAAAATCATAAATTGTTTGTTCAATGTCAAGAACAAAATCAAAGTTACCATCATTATCAGGAATCAGGTTAGTCTAGTTAGCTGGCCAATGTCCTCTACATGTAATCTGCTAATAGAAGCTGATAGAGACCTGGAAAATAATTATTATTACATTCAGTCCAGCACCCATACAGAGTACGCTGGCTGGAAAGGAGTTGGGACTGAGTGAGTGTCGTTCATGATAAAGAGAAACATCAAAGGATTTGTCAGTTTCAGTCAACTGGGTCTTGAACTAAAGTGGAAAGAAAATACATCTGCAGACATGGTGTGTGAATTCAGATATTCTGCAAATGGGCCCTGGCAAGCCAAGACCCTCCTTGGCACCGTCTACAGAGAGTGAAGATAGGTGACATCCGGACATCCTGTCTGTGGCTAGGAAAGGCTGGTGTGAAAGAGAGCAATGAGGAAACATTGGGGAGAGGGCCACAACCTGCCCAAGGCTCTCTCCTTATCCTGATCAATCATACATTACTGAAACAGAAAACCCTCTCCCGTGTGCAGAATGACCGTAGATGAGAGTATCTGTTGTTTTTTTTCTTTATCTTAAAGAATAGGCACAAGTCTTAAGCGAGACTGTAACTGTGCATGTAGTTCAGTTCTCACGTTTTAGTTTTCTGTTCTCCTACGCAATAACAACAGGTCTATTGAATGCGTCCACAATAACGGCAGATTTATTGAATCTGTCCTTACTTTTTGTATCTCATCTGCTATAATGAGATCAGATGTGTAGCTTTTATTTTTTCTTAATTATAGCAGTATCAGAGCTGAAACTGCCAAAATAAAAAGTCAACAAAGAAATGAATAAATGTCTCAATAAATAGTAAATTTACCATTAAATGTACAAAAATACAGCACTGAAATAAATGTAGGCATCAATTAACTTACATTTCTGTTTTAAATCACTTCTGTATTAAATTACATTTGTGTTAATCCTGCTTTTTATTTTCATTTGTTTTACCATTGGATATTCCAATTAATTCATTTTTAACTGATGTATTTATTTATTATCTTGTAAAATGCAAAGGGAAATATACCCAAATAAATATGTAAATGATAAACTTGACAATGGTAAATGAATGAACAAAACTGAAAAATAAATAAGGAAGTAGATAATACAGACAAACAAAACAGAAGTGCATTAAATCAGAATGTCATATTTTATTGATTAATGTATCCCAATATTATCTTTCTTTCTTTCTTTCTTTCTTTCTTTACATTCTGGCAGTCTTAGTCCTCCATACATTTATAAATTTGATCCCATGTGTATTGACAATTTTAACTGTATGGGCTGTGACTGTAAGCAGTCATATGATCTGCTGGATAGATGTCATTAAATATCTCGGGAATATCATAAACGCTGTCGTTCGTGTTGTTGTGACATCTCAGGTCCTGTGGAACAAGGCGTGCCCAGCGCGTGACGTCAGCCCTCACGGACAGAGCTTGTTTTGGAGGAAGTGCACACAGCTCGGCTAGCAGCTAGCGCGTTAGCTTGACAGGAAAAGCCAGCGTCAACGGGAATAGGGCGACAGACTATTGTACCAAATCGCGAAGAGAGCTATACATCGGTAGTGGCAGTGTTGATTTTGACAAGCAGAGGTAGCTGCGAGGCTAGCTATCGGAGATTATTTAGCTGTCGACGCTCGAAACGAGTTAATTTTTTTACAGCAGACATTTAAAGGAGCTGTTAGCCCGTTAGCTAGCCTGAGCGTTAGCTAACGCTTCCAACCTAGGAGGAGGAAAAGTCCACTTTTGATATTTTTTACCGCAGGATCATCGCCCAGGTCGGTATGGGTTGACTTAAGTTATTGGTTTCACTAATCACATTTGTTAACAATATAGCTATCGTTAACTGGGTTTAACATTTGTTAATAAGCCCTGTTAGCTAACTAAACGTTAGCTTAAAATAAGAAGTGTCACTGATATGGTAACTGTTAGTGGACACGGTATCTAAAACGACTGGCTATAACGGTAGTTCTTTTGAAAAGGTCCTCCATTTGATAACGTTTCTTTCCCCCAACCTATTCCATATCGTTTTCTTGCATTTTATTGCCTAGCTAATTAGCAATTGATGTCCAAATGTAATGTTTATTCTACCTTGCTAACCCTTTGCAAGTGTGTGATATCTTTATCATCGTCATATAAAATGTCTCTGTGTCGGTTTATAAAGTGGAAGTATTCACATGACAAGCTTATTACAGCTGTGGATTATACCGGTCTGTGTATTGACTTGAAACTACAGCAGTTGCTGTGCTAATCATGCCTGCCAAGTCATGGTTCCGTTAGTCCTGTGTTTTAAAACCATGTGATCAGTCCCTGACACAGTGTCATGGGGTGCAGATTATGAGAGCCGCACCGATAGCTCTATGCTAATTTCGCCACAGAACAGCACTGATATGGATCCAAGCCGTGTGTTTTCTTTCTCACAAGCGTCTGTGAAGGTGGGACGATGAGTGGATTAAACCTATGATTAATCTTTGTATCCAATAATGCGCTCTCCAAGGTCTGTCTCAAGTGAACTGGTGGTTTTAAAGCCCACCGGTAACAGCGTTTGGACTTTGGTCATAACAACTGTATGAGGTCGTTTATTATTACATAGCACAGTCAGCCAAGGCTCAAAATGCTTGGTGATGTCTAGAGCAGGCACAAAGTTGAGGATGTTTGATCAGACATGGATTTTAGTATAAAACACTCTGTACTTCAGATGATGTGGATCATTAATAAACATAGCCTAAATCATAACGATACACTCCAGTAGAAACATGTAATTATTAACAGTTTCTGGTTCCATCCTGAATGTTTTAAGGGAGACTAACTGTGTTCCATTTTTGTTCTCAGTTTATTGTGATGTCTGGACTGACACAATGAAGCTTTATTTTCCATTGAATGGTTTGTCCGAAGCACTCATATCCCAAAATCAGCATTTTACAGTACAATCAAAACAGCCAGCTGTGGTGACAACAATAGAAGATTTCAGTTATTGTAGCTCAACAACCCTATTCTGAAACCACATTGTAGATCTGTTTATAATTTTCATGGAAAATTGAAAACACGGAAATGATGACAATTTGAGGATTTAGAAACATTTGGATACACAGTTATGTTTTGACATGCAAAATGAAGAAGACATATTTTAAATCCCGCATTATTTCTAGCTCAGTAACAAATTTAAGCACATTTGTGGTTTGGCCAGCTTAACTCTTTGTACAAAAGGTCAGATTTCCAAGAATTGTATCCCTTCCAATGAAGCATATGTTAAAAAAGCACTCGGGTGGATTAGGTTTACTCATCCCAGGCTTGTTCACTTGCAGGGAAACATGGCGTCAGAACTAAGCAAAAGCGTCAGAAGTCCAATTGTTATTCTAAGCAAAGAGGGCCTTTCTCAGCTCCAAATCGTGGCTAGAGTAACAGTTTCTAGAGGGCAGTGCATGGAACTTTAAAATGCTTTGCAGAAATTGGATCAGTTGCATCCAGAGCAAGATCAAGCAGACTGAAAATGACCCCACCATCAGATCAGTATATCAAGCTTAGTTTCCTGATAGATAAAAAAGCATCGTCATCACAGATGAATGATGCAAGACTCCAATCAGCAGAAGATCTGTCAAAAGAAGGCTGTTTACTACAGGTCTAAGAGGACGTGTATCAGTTTTGAAACCACTCTCAGGAGATGAAACAAGGCCAAACACTAAATTTGGGCTAAATTTCACAGTGGCTGACTGTAAACAGTCCTGTCAACTGATGAATTCAAGTTTGAGATTCAAGGCATTAAACGAATGCTGTGTGTAAAAAGATGCACAGGAGAGAGAATTCCACATTAAAGTCTGGAGCTGTTTTTTTTTCTTTCTAAAGTACCACTTCATTCTTCAGAGACACGCTACACCCGCTGGTTTGGTATTTGTGGATAGGGTTAATGCAGCAGCAGGATATTGCAAGAACTACTCGAAGGTCGAAGAACACCACAAAGTCCTGTCATTGACTTTCCTTCATGATCGCCTGACCTCTGCCCATTAAACATTTATGGGGGGCATTTGAAAACTGAGACTGCCAAGATCTCTGTGACATCACAAGATGTTTTGTGAAACACTGTCAAATCATGCTGGGATAGTATGAGTCATTAGGTTTTACTTAAACTTGTGGAGTCAACACTTGTTCGACTGCATCCTTTTATTGAAGCAAAAGGGGTAATATACTAAGACGTTCTGAAATTAGTGCACATTTTTCTAGTGGTCTTGGACTCTTTGACCCTACTGTATTTTGTTAAAATGTGAATTGTTTGTTCCATTTATTGTTTTGAGAGCCTTATGCCACAGCGCAGTGTGGCATATTGTTAAGCCCATATAACAGCTTTGTATTTGTTTATGAAGCGAAGGAAACTCGAAATGGGAGACATTACAGTGGGTTTCATTCCGAGAACTGGTCCATTTCTTCGGAGTGTATTTAGAGACACACACTGAGCTTATCATCTTTCAGTGAAACCTGTTGGCCCATATCAAAAGGGTCATCCCTATGGCATGGCTCTGTCCACGTTGTCTCAGCAATTCCTGTGTGAATGTGCTTCTATCTGCTCTCCCCTCTGATCTACCTTTTTGTCTTTACAGCTGTGGGACAATGACGTCAAGGAAGAAAGTGCTACTCAAAGTCATCATCCTCGGAGACTCCGGGTGAGTGTTGATGAGTCTGATGGGGAAGAAAACACTAGATTTGTGTATTGAATCAAGTCTAATGATAAGACGATTGCTCTAATACAAAGAGGGGAGGAAGCGTATGTGCTTCGCCAATCAATTCATCACTGTGACTTTTCCTGTTTCACTTGTTTCTGCCTTTCATGCTCTCTGAATGTTGTCTTGTGATTCCCCCCCCCCCCAGAGTTGGCAAGACCTCATTGATGAACCAGTATGTGAATAAAAAGTTCAGTAACCAGTACAAAGCCACAATAGGTGCTGATTTCCTGACGAAAGAAGTCATGGTGGATGACAGACTTGTCACGATGCAGGTAACGAAGAAATTACACTCACATGAATGTGACATTGACTTCTCTCTCATTGAAACACAGATATCTAAATAAATACGAAACTGATAAAACTGCCTTGATATTATACAAAATCTGCTAATTGTTACTGGCAAAAGTAACAGTTGTTTGAATGGGCTAACACTGGAGAAATTAATAATTTCTTTGAGTTTATGGAAATATTGTATCATGTTCGCTGTTCATCACCATGATGTCTAACCTTCATAACCACAAACCATAAAGTCATATTTAATTCACTCTAGTTGAGTTCAGTCTAAAGTGTAACTTTGTTACCAGAGCTGTATAATATAGTTTACTTTTGCTTTTGATATTGTCCTGTTCAGTATTTTACGCTACACGTGGTCCACAGAGAGACAGAACAAACTGACTGCAAACAGCGTTATAGCTGTTGTGCTGCATTAAAACCAAATTTTACAAAGGCAAGCAACAACATCATCCAGCTGATAGCACAAACACAATGAAGGGGATGTGGTTAATGTGATCCATGTAAACACTACAGTCAAAGTATCGCCTTAATCTCTTTATCTACAGTAATCTGAATATTTTACGCAAGTTAACACACCGTGCCTTCTCTACTCTCAGATTTGGGACACAGCAGGTCAGGAGAGGTTCCAGTCTTTAGGCGTAGCGTTCTACCGCGGAGCAGACTGCTGCGTCCTGGTGTTTGACGTGACGGCACCCAACACCTTCAAGACTCTAGACAGCTGGAGGGACGAGTTCTTGATCCAGGCCAGCCCCCGAGACCCGGAGAATTTCCCCTTCGTGGTCCTGGGCAACAAGATCGACTTGGAGAACAGACAGGTAGGGTCCACATAATCACACTGTACTATGGGGGGATCATTGTGTTTGTTTTTCTCTATTGAAACTACATGTACAGTTGTGGTTGGAAATATTTGAAGCCTAAATATTTACCTCAGCCAAGGAGGTTGTTTTCACCTGTGTCCATTTGTTGATTGGTTTGTCAGCCGGATTACATAAAAACTACTGCACAGATTTGCATTTAAATGGAGGACGGGTCTCAGCCCAGAATAGACCCCGTAAATTTTGGGGTGGATGTAGGAATTTTTTTCCTTTTGTTTACCATTGCAAGATAGGGCATTTCGTTAATTTCTCGGAATGATGCACAGATCTTGAATTAAAAAAAAAAAAAAAAGTGTATTAAGGTGGCTGGTGTCTGTGAGTACAATTTGATGAGAATCCCAATATAACTCTGGATCTAGCGGATCTAAATTTCTTTTCATTTTTCATTCTGGTTTTAACCGATGAAACTATTTAAAAATGGCTTGGATTAGACAGTCATTATCTTGTGCTTCTCTAAGTCTGACAGCAGCTGCTTTGTGTTTCAGGTAACAACCAAGCGAGCACAGGCTTGGTGTCAGAGCAAGAACAACATCCCATATTTTGAGACCAGCGCCAAGGAGGCAATCAACGTGGAGCAGGCCTTCCAGACTATCGCACGCAACGCCCTTAAACAGGTAACGGACTGCAGCGAGAAAGTCTTGCCTGCACTTTAGCTCAGCCTTTTCAATGCCGCGAAAAAGATTTTTTCTGATTCTGGGAAAGCTGGGAGATGAGGAGCCAGGCTCTCACACGAATGTGCGCTCTGATTTCAGGAGACCGAGGTGGAGTTGTACAACGAGTTCCCAGAGCCGATAAAGCTGGACCGGAACGAGCGAGCCAAGCCGTCAGCGGAGACCTGCAGCTGCTGAGGACGCTGAAGATCTTCCGGGGGGGTCGTCACCGCTCTCACTACCCTGTCTTGCCTTGTCTATATATCCCCTTTCCCATGGTCCACTGTGTTAATCCCTGATGCCCAACATACAAGCAGCATCCCACTCATAGAGTATACTACTACACACAGACATGCTGCACTCACCTCCTTATATATACAAAAAACACATTTTCTATAAAAAAAAAATGAGTCTCCTAGCCCAAAGAAAACCTTAAGGAAACATTATGGAATTTACTTGTATGATGCTTATTACTTCCCAGTGTTTCCCCTCGTACTTTTTCATGGTGGTGGTGGTTTGGGCTAATCTCATTTTCTGTTCCATGTAAATCGCTAGTTTCACACCCAGTTTTGGTTCTAACTGCTTTTATTTGGATACTTGGTGATAAATCGAAGCATTATCTCTTTACATGTATGTGTGATTGAGTAAAGTTAGAAAACTAATGTTTGTTCTTTTTTTAATCATAAAGTTTCTTTAGCAGTGGTGGTTGTTTTCTTACTTTCATAGCCCGCCACTGCTGCATGAATAGAGGAAACACTGCTCCCCCATTTGACTCATTTGTGTTGTGGCTTAAATTTGTTCCACTCTCCAAAAACACTTAATGGTTTCACTTTACCTCGTGCAACCTAAAAAAAACAATACCTGACACCCAAACAAGGGTCAGAAATGAAGGATCAGAATGTGTGAAGTTACATGTGAGGATCACATGAATATGCTGCCTGCTGATTCTTGCTAATTGGCACAGAATTGAACATCCAGTTTGATGAGTCTATCAGACAGTGTGTACAGATCTTTTTCTCCTTTTTTGGGCCCTTTTTTGTCATCTACAGTAATGAAAGACTTGTTCAGACATCTCATTTTGGAGCCACAATAAATGCAATTGTAGCTCAGGTTAAGGAGATCTGAGAATCCAGGCTCAGCTCCATGATGTAAGTGCTGTCCCTAACATGGTATTTGCTGTTCCTGTATCGGGGAAAATAAGGTTTGTCTTTTAATCACTTATTCTTGGTACAACGTTTGACGTGAGAATGAATGAAATCAAGACCACACGTCATTATACCTGGAGGTCCTGGGGATTTTTTTTCTCAAGTATAAATGTCATTCATAACTGAGTACTATTAGCTAGTACATTTCTTTTTACTGTCAATTATTGCAAGACTTTGTATATTTGCAAACCTCTCAGTCATTGTGTGGGGAAGGCAAAAAGTTGTGCTGTAAATCTCCATATCTGACTCTGCCAGTTGCTCGTGTTGGCAAACAGTTTAAGTGCTTGACTTTTCTTTTAACCGATCAGATCTGTCTGTTCGTATTATGTTTAAACTCTGAAATGCATTATAGATTACAAGATAGCATACATACTGTAACTCTGAAAGAAGAAAAAAAATGTGGGGGAAGTATTGGCATTCATCATTATTATATTATTAATATGATAAATGCATAGCATCTGCATTGTTTCAAAATGTCTTTGCGTTTCAAGTAATAAGGGTAATAAAGATCTTGAATAAAGCGTTCTGTGTTTGATATTTATTGAGAACATTTTGAAAATGGTATCTGTGTAGAATATTTTTTATCACAAAAAAGTTTATACAAGAATATAAATCTTTCACATAGCCATTCAAACAGTATTGTGGAATAATTGAGGCCTAAATGGTGTGTTCTGTCACACTTGTTATCTTCACTTGGTTCTTGGTTTCTTGTTGGCTCCCTGAAGCCACCGCTGGAGCTCTCCCGTGGATTTGCGCTGAGCCTTGCGCTCTTGCTCGTCTTTACTTTCACTTGTGCTGGGCTCCTTCCGCTTTGCAGATGCACTGCTCGTCAGCCAGCTCTTCATCATTTTACTGCTGGCTGTGGGCTTGGACTCCTGGGGGTAATGGGTCAGATTTGTCAGCTCAGACATCTCTATTTGCCTAATAGCCAACACTACACTGCTAAAATCCAAACATAGCAAATAAAACATCACAGTAAATCTGATACCTTTTTGCTGTTGAGATCCACTGGCTGAAGGCACTCTGGAGAGTTGTTGCGTGAGTTGTTTACTAGTGAAGAGACCGGGTGAAAAGTCAAAATATCTTTAGACTGGAGTAGTTTCAAGGCATCCAGGGACTTCACCTCCCCAAAATCAAGCCATCTCCTCACTTCTTCCTCCCCAACCAGGATTGCTGGCATCCTAAAACACAGCCACACAGTAATTTAGCATTACAATACAAACGTGGGAAAAAAAGAGCCTGTTTTTCAGTTAACTACCCTCACCTATGATGGATGTTTTCCAGGTTAGGGGAAGCGTTGACAGTGATTATACTATATGTGTAAAGGGGTTCTCCACCACCTGGAGGTGTCCAGCAGTCAAACAGTCCAGCCATAGTCAGCAACTTCCATCCAGTCCACTCACCTGCTGCTTCTTCTTCTTCCTGGCAAACACGTAGAGCAGAGGGGAAAAGTGTCTTTTAAGTAGTAAATAGTAGCATATCTTGTGAAAAAAAAGAAGAAAGAATTTGTTGGTATGGTTTTCAATTTTTTGACCTTCCTCAGCCTGGCACTAACATCAAAACGAAATCAAGTTTGTATGAAATTTCAAAAAAAAAAAAACAGCTGGTGGACACATGCACATTTTTACTTTGGCTCCTCTCCCACTCAGGATATTTTCAGCAGTGGTAATTTCCGCCACAGCTGCACTCTCTCTACTTCTGTTCTGGATGAAAGCACATGTTCATGGTGCTTATATTGTAATAGAAAAAACCAATACAAACCTCTGTTAAGTCGGGGGAGGCCTCCACTGGAGGGCAGGCTGACTTTGAATTCTCCTTATTGCGAGCTGAGGTCGTGGGGTCATCCTGATCCTCTGTTTTCTCCAGAGTCTGAGGGAAGTATATGAAGAAAGGCTGCTTGACTTTGTCCTGCCTCTTCCACTCATAAAAACCATCAGCCAGGATGACACAGCGCTGTCCTTTAGCCAGGGGGTCCTTAGTGGAGACAAAAAAGTGATTACAGAGTGATATACACATCAGCGAGAGACAGACACAAAACATTAGGAACATAGCACAGCAGTAGAAGTGCTTGCACCTTGTACGATTTCTTCTCCAGTATGTTCTCACTGCGGCAGTTGGTGGTGCTGTAATGCATCATGCTCGGGTCTTTCTCCTTGAACCAGGAAGGCACCAGACCCCAACGCATCGAGGCCAGCACACACTCATCCACAGGGGCAGTCTGCAGACACAGACGGCATGAGCACCTGCACTTTATCATGCTGTCTAATGCATTCATCGTGTTATCAATTCTACATTAGGGCTTACAATGCTGCATCTTGTTCGGACAGGTAAGTGTTAATGACATATGTTTGCTGGGTCATTCTTTCAGCTAC
Source organism: Sparus aurata (assembly GCF_900880675.1). Taxonomy (NCBI): domain Eukaryota; kingdom Metazoa; phylum Chordata; class Actinopteri; order Spariformes; family Sparidae; genus Sparus; species Sparus aurata. The sequence goes on from NC_044192.1 coordinate 29,014,916, forward strand.
TAAGTCGTGGTGTTTTGCTTGTTTATAATGTGCATACACAACTGTACATTTGTTCTTACCTTATCAAAATGCCTCTGGGACAGCAGAACGGGACTCATAGTCTGGGGGCTCTTGTTGTAAGAGGGTCGGTATTTATCCTCGTCTCCATCCCTCCAGCGGGGCTGTCTCCGCCGCCCTCCTCGGTTTCTGTAGGAGCAAGCTCGGCTCACCTCGTCAGGAGCAAGCGTACAAGCGGTTCTTCCACACATTTTACAGCTGACACGGCTGCCTGAAAAAGAAGTTAAGCTGAGTAACAACTAGCTAGTTAGCTACGTTTACACTTCTACAGTGTTAGCATGTTAGCTTAAGTTGGTTTCAGGAAACAAAACATTTCTTTCCCCACTGGCTGTAAATGAGCCACATGAAACACTGCTCAGCTCACCTGTTTCGAGTGATGATAAATAAGAGGCCTACCGTTGCACTTTCGATGTGAATTATGTGACTTTGTGTAGACCACGACAGCTACATATGTGCACGTACAGTTGAGAGGAGATTTGCCTGGACACGGGCTGCAGAGCAAGAGCACGTGACATCTTGACATACAGCAGCCCCGCCCCTCCCCGCGTTTGCGGGAGTCAAGATGGCGACAGAACACAGACAAATATCCCCAAACCTAACCGAAAACAACATAATTATAATGCATATATTATGTTTTATTATAAAATATATATTTTAATACATATTCTATAAGAGTTAACCAAGTCAAGGCAATTTCGAGCTTCTTTTTAAACACCAGTGCAAGTAGCAATTAAACTTCCACAAGTTCGTGGGTTAGGGCTTCTTCATAAATCAATGTTAGGAGTCAGAAATAAGGCGTCAAATATTGTAACTCATATGTATTTACAGGATAAACAAATAGTTTGTTGAATTTGTCTGAAATGCTATACGTAAAAATAAACAACACGTGTGCGTATAATTTTATTTATCATTATTATTAGTTTTTTTAATTTATTCTTTTTTATTGTAACCTCGGCGTACACAGAAAAGGTTGAAAAAAGAACTCACTGTCTGGTCAGTGCTCGCATGTGCGGCTGCTCGGAGGTTGCCATGGTAACAATAAACAAGGAGAATGTCCGGCGCACCGCGCGCTCCTCCACTGAAACTCAACCGGCTCCACCGTCAGTACACCTGCAGACCTCAGCAGGTAAGAAACAGGCGTACTTATAGGCTTACTGTAACAGATGGGTGATAGGTTGAGGAGACACCTATAGTGAGCTACGTCTACAATATGTTTTAAAGGGAGACATTAAGAGTGTGATGTGTTTTAGAGAATATATGATGCTTGTTTTACAAAAGAAAAATGACGTGGTGGCTTTATAGCAAAAAATGTCAGAAATATTTTGTGTGTACAGTGCTCACATTTGAATGAGCATTTCTGTTCTTGGGTTGTGTGTCCAGTTGCAGGCATCTTTTCAACAGGTAGCTGAAGGAAATCAGACTGAGTATCACAACCTACCTGGGTTGTTAGATACAAACCTGACAGGTGTAGCCAAGCGGTCTCCTGCACAGCAACTTGACCCACTTTATAGTCCACTGCACTTGGAGAGAGGCTGATCTAAAATACCCACAGGTGTCTGTGTGACACTTGCAGTTGTTTACAGTTTTTAATGGCTGTTTATTACTTCTGTAACATTTGTGTATACATTTAAACTGTGTGATTTTCAAATCATAAATGCTGGATGATTAAATGTTGCAATGATTGAAATGCTGTGTCCTCTGCAGCAGTTTGTGTCTGACCAAACCATGAATCAGAGTGAGAGAAGAGGTTCCCCTGAAGAATGAGAGCTAATGTTAATATGGAGAGGACCAGGTCCTGTCAGTCGGTCCAGCGGGACCAGGAGGGACACCAGGCTTCTGACAGATGCTGCACACCATGCCCAGAGAGTGGTGAGAGACAGAAAGTAGCACAGGAAACACTGTCCCTGTCTGAACACCAGAAAAGTAATGCTGGAAATCACTAAACATTTTCTTGAACTTTTAATCAAGGGTGGCCTGCACAGCATTGGAACCATCTGTTTTCAAATGGTTTTACAATTCTTGTATGTGTAACACACTTGTCATATTGTCAGTTGTGACCTGATAAGAAACTCACACAATCCCTCATTTTCATCTATACGTTTCTGTTATTTTATGACTTCATATTGTCAATAAATTATGGACTGAAACGTGAAAGGTCTCTGCTGTATCACTTCACACCTTGAGGACTTGGCCTTGGTATTCATAGCGTCGGCTTATAGATCAAGAGTGCTGAATTAATCATGAGGTCACACTCCGGACAGGTGGCCAAATGTTTGAACCCAGAGGCCATGTATTAAAGTTGCATGACTTTGCTCTTTTTGGCTTCAAGCTGAAGACTTAAGCTTTAGTGACATTGTGCTGTATCATTGTATATGTAAATACTTACAGCAGTTATATTTGCAATATGTTTTCACATCCATTTTGTAGGCATTTTTGATGTATCAATTACAGTTCCAAACGTTTTGTCCCATGTTATACAATAAAACTATATCCATGCATTTGTGAATATTCCCTTCCTCTTAAAAGATGTTCTTTCTGTCATTGGCTACAGACATGTTTTGGTAGATTTGGATCTTTCTGAATGAATGATGGCTCATTTTACTGATGTAAGTTCAATGACAAAGTGTTCCTGATGTAACTGTTACTGCAGGAGAAACAGAGGGCCGATCTAATGATCAGAAGGTCACACCTGTGGTCCAGCAGTGCAGGCAAGATAAAAGCAAAAGCCTGCAAACAGGTAGGTATACTTTGCAAGTCAACAACTGATACCCTCGCAGCATTTACTCCTAAGTGCAGTTTGTAACTGTGTGTGTGTGTCTGACAGCTACACCTCCTGAGGGCAAAGTTCATCACCCAGAGAGACTGAGGGCAGCCAAAGAATTTGTGGACGAAGCTGTCAAGGTGAGTTACATTACTGGAAGAATTCAAAACTTATTTCCAAGATCAAATTGTTTTAAAAGTTGTCCATCATTTCCGCGACTCCTCTCTGTACACTCAGATGCGTAAGGTATTCTCTGTCCAGGGCCCTTACCCTGTCATCAGGGCAGCATTGAGGGCCCGAGGCTGGGTGGAGCAGCGTATGCACCTCCCAAACTGCCGTGCTCGGCGGCGTCACAGCGAGGAGGGCAGAGCTAGCTCAAATGATGCTGGTGACAGCGATGATGATGACGGTTAGCCAGATGATGAAAGTGTGACTGTTATAGAATTCAGATGTCTGTCTACATCCGTTCATTTATTAACAACGCTGCTTCTTCCCAGACAACTCAGACAGTGTTGAAAAAGAAGAGGATCCAGATGAACTCTATGGTCTCATGGTAAAAGTGCCTGATAATCATGCTGGAAACATTTAAAGTTCTTAATAGCAAACCTTGTTAGACTGCCAGTAACAGCCTTCATCTTTCCCCCTGCTTTCATACAGTCTCGTCTGGTGCGGAATGCAACAGTTAATTTCTACTGGACAAACCGTAGAGACGCCATCAACAGCAACAGCTTGCAGAAAGAACAGATTATCAATCATTTTGCAAGAGCAGGCAGCTTTGCCACCAAGGTACTGCACGTTTACAGTATATGCTTTTATCCCGTCTCTCATTAACAGTGCTCTCCTGCCATAACACTGTTTGCCTTGTCAGGTGGGGTTGTGCGTGAACCTGAGGAACCTGCACTGGTTTGATTCAGCTGACCCAGACACCTTCTTTCCTCGCTGCTACAGACTTTGTGCACAGGATGAGAAGCATGCTTTCATTGGTCAGATCTTACTCTACTGCACATCATACTATATGAAACACATGTATTTCCACCGTCCCTATGATTTCATTCATACTTTCATCATATATTTCCCTCTGTGTCGTTTGTGTAGAGGACTACAGGAGAACAGCCTGCGTCAGTCTTCTGAAGTACATTGCGGAGAAGGAGCGGGGTGTTCAGGGAGAGGAAACGAGCCACAGCATTCAGGGTATGAGCACCTTTTACATTATTGTGTTTGTACTCAGTGTAGCTAAAAAAAAAAGACAGACATCACTTTCTCGCTCCACTTTCAGATCAGAGGAAACTAAGCAAACAGCGATCCAAGCCTGTGGTCCTTTCCAAAATGATTGACAGCGCACTCAAAGTATGCCAGGACTTCATGGAGAGTCTTGAGCATCGCGACATAGACAAAAGCTTGGAGACACCACCAACACTCACAAAGGAGGAGTGGGCAGAGTTCATTGACAGTTACCACCTTGTTGTTCAGTGAGTACAGCGTGTGGGTGAATGAGCAGTGAAGGGTCCTTGTCACTTGCTACAGTTTCTCCCTCCCGTCTGTTTCCTCACTCAGTGGCAGAGCAGAGATAGACAACAGTGATCACTTTGTGGCCTGCTGCAAAGCCATGCTAGAGAGGCTGGTGGCGGTCTGTCCACAGCTGGACATAGACGGCTTACACAACATATGGATCATCAAACCAGGAGCTAAGTCCAGAGGCAGAGGTGAGAAGTCAGACTCTACACATAACATCTGCTATAGCAAGCCAGCTGACTTGCTAACATGCATTCTAGGTATCAAATGTGCCAAGCATCTGGATCAGATCCTCAGGCTGGTGGACGTTGATCCAACCCTAATCAAGGAAAGCAAGTGGGTGATACAGAAGTACCTGGAGCGCCCCTTTCTGGTCCATGGCACCAAATTTGACTTGCGGCAGTGGTTCCTGGTCACTGACTGGAACCCTTTGACCGTGTGGTTCTATAAGAAGTGTTATATGCGCTTTTCTACGCAGCCATACTCATTGGATACACTGAACAGGTACGACAGTGATACTGATGAAGGAATGAATGAATAATAAAAGGCAGAAGCAAATGTGAAACCAGATGAACGTCAAATTTGAAAAAGGGGAAGTGTGAGAAAGACGCAGGGTGTGTTTATGCCTGTCGTTTGTGGCGGGAGATTTGATTTGTGTCAGTGTGTGGCATGTAAATAACTGTTATGCTCTGGGTGTATTCAAATATGTCGTTAACATTAGCAACATTCAAGTCATACCAAAAACTCTAGTCAACATCTGCCCACTTACAGTGCACGCAAGGTTGCTTCAACCTCCACCGATTTGCATAAGCAAGAAATGGCAGAGATAAGGCAGGAAATACTCCAAAAATACTCTCTGTAAGCCCTTTACCCACTCGCGGTCCCCTCTTTTTTTTACAGTTCACTTGTTATAGCCCGGCAGAATTACCGAAAGAACATGTACCTAGTTTTCAAGCTGTTATAAAAGCAAGAAGATCGCTGAGAAGTAGTTTGAAAGCAAACTTAAGTGTAGAAGTAGTGCCAGGCTTGAATCATTTCTCTCATTACGTCATTACACTGTCTCACTCAGTTCCTCTAATTCCTCTGTCCATTCTTGTCCTCTCTTTACCCCATCCTTTCAGCTCTGTCCACCTGTGCAATAACTCCATCCAGAAGCACCTGAGGCCCTCCCAACTGCGCCATGGAGGTATCCCAGCAGACAACATGTGGTCGGATGACCAGTTCAAGACCTTTCTGTCGAGCCAGGGTCGGGAAGGTCAGTGGCAGGATGAGGTTGTCCCGGGGATGAAGAAGGCCGTCATTCACGCATTACAGACAACACAGGATCTGATGGACTCGCGCAAAAACACATTTGAGCTCTATGGTGCTGACTTCATGTTAGGTAGGATGCAAACATTGCAACAGCTCTTGCAGCAGCTGGAAATGTCTGTTTCTTGTGACATTGTTTTTTCTTTAATGTGAAAACATTTGGTATCTGTGTTTCTTAGGACGTGACCTGCGTCCATGGCTGATAGAAATCAATGCCAGTCCCACTATGGCTCCCTCCACCCCTGTGACAGCCCGTCTCTGCACTGCTGTGCAGGAAGACACATTAAGAGTCATCCTGGATCGGAGAGCAAACCGCACTGCAAACACTGGAGACTTTCAGCTCATATTTAAGCAGGTAAGGGAAAAAAAAGTTTTGCCTCTTCTTCAGGTTATGATGTATTTTTAAGTGACCCATACTTGTGAAGGTGATATCCAGTATTTCAGATGCTGTTTGTGGTCTCCAGGCAGCAGTAGAAGTGCCACAGTATGTCGGAGTCAGCCTACTTGTCGAGGGATTCAAGATCAAATGCCCCTGCCCACTTCCTCCACTGAGGTCCTTCACCCGTTCAGCACCGAAACGCAGAGGCTCCATCAAGGAGAAGAGGCCTGCTGCAGATGAAACAAAGCGTCTGCCCAAGATAAAGACTCAGCTCAAAACCACCGGCAGCGTGGTTCCACCTCCTTCTCTTCTACATCTTGAGCTGCCTGTGCCCATCCCTGTTGAAACCTTCACACTTCGCCTGCCAATGACCGTGAAATCCACTCACCTGCCCTTAAGTGCACAGCCTTACCCTGAATTTGTACAGAAGAGGAAATCAGAGGTATCTGAAGTCTGCTCAGAGAAAGACCAATGTCCTGCGTTGACTGTAGAGATTGTTGTACCTAAACAGTCCAGACCAGCAGCCACCAGCACCATGAGTGCCTAAAAAACTTGCAAAAGAAGGTTTGTTGACCAAATCGTTCACATGTTTCTTCAATTTGAACTTTTTGCAGGGGTTGTGCTTCATAACAGATCATAATAGAATCTGATAGATTGCCATGTCTTTTGTCACTCACTTCTGTCTCTCTTTCTTTATTTCAAAGATTTCAGAGTTCCAGATTAAAACACTTGATTCAACACAACAATGCGACTTTAACTTTCAGCTTTCCACACAACAGGGTTAACTGTTTAAATAGGGACTATTTATTTGATAGAAAGTCGTTCTGTTACATGTTTACATGTGAATTATCCAGAATAACAGGGAAGCTGTTTCAGGAATGTTGCTGTTGAAATTCTTAAATTCCATTTTCAGCGCTGTGAGCATGAGAAACAAAATGCTATTCATTGCACTGTCAAAAATCTGGGCAAAAAGGAGAACTACATTGCGTGATACCATTGAAGTAAGTGAGGCAGTACTTTTTGTTGTCATTGGATTGATCAACCCTTTACTACAGCAAGTTGCTTAAAGCACCTATTAGTGGAGCTGTTAGGCTCAATAATCTTGCTTTTAGTGAAAGAAGTATGAAACTTTCAGGGTTTGTTCTTGATGACCTAAGCTTTAATTTAAGATATGGAGGCATTCTCAATATGACCCCTGAGGTCAGCTAGAGGTCATTGACCTCTGTAATATGTCATTTTCATGCACAAAATTGTAAATGTGTGTATCCTAGGATCTAAATGTGATAGAAATATAAACCAAATATGTAATTCCAAGCTTCTGGGCATGAGGAACTCATTTATGCCATTGATAGCACTCTAGGAGGTCAACATCATTAAGTGCAGTGAAGGTTACTAGGAATGTGAGTGGCTTAAGGCGAGACACTATAGGTGAATAGGGTAAAAAAATTTAATAATAGATATCACCATGAAACTTTCTCAGCTGATTACTCATGTTAAGCTAAGAAAAAAATGTACTGCAAGTTTTTTGTATTTTAATGTTTAAATATGCAAATGAGGCCTTATCTCATTAAAAATGCGCTAATTTGCATACATTTTAAAAAACGAAATCACATTGTGTAATAAAGACAGGCTCAAAATATTTTTTTTTTTTTTGTTGTCATATTAGATGGGAAAATAATTACAGAGGGGTTTATGGAAATCTACTTCTGTTATCCTGTAAATCCAAATATACTGTCAATAGCCATAGTTTTTAGAAATAATCGTTTTCCGTGATAAAATCAGGGTTTTCGTGTAAATGAGAGGCCAAACCATGTGGAAATATCTGCGTTTTTCCTTCGTGTAAACAGGATCTTATTTTCCCACAGTTTTGCAGTACAGGGTGGGGCACAGGGTGTGGCATGGTGTGGTTTCAGAAGGCACTTGGGAACCTAAAAAGCTGTGTGCTGATCTCTCTCTCTCTCACTTTCTCCTTTGACTGTCCAACAGTACAGAGCAATAAACAGCAGACTAGTAGTACATTGGTCATTGGTGTCCAAATGACACAAAGCTCAAAAATCCCAATTCCTTTGTGATTTGGGTTTCTTGGGCATAGGACATTTGTCTAAATCTACTAGCGCATGGCATTTAGCCATGATTAGTACCTCAACACTACAGGCTACAACACACACCTCACACTCCAGCTAACCCTAACACACAACCTATCACACCTGTAACACACACACGTAACACCGCTGACACACTGCTCACACATAGTTAACACTCCAAGAAAGAAAGGTTATCAGATGATTTTTAGTTGAGGTTAGCAAATGTATTTTAAATGGGCTTCAAGAAAAGATTCAATGGCACAATTATACTACTGAGTCTGCTGTTTACAGGCTACAACACACACCTCACACTCTAGCCCTATCACACACGTAACATACATACTGTGGGAAAATAATATCCTGTTTACATGAAGGGAAAGTGCAGATATTTCTACATGGTTTGGCCTCTCATTTACACGAAAACCCCGATTTTATCACGGAAAACGATTATTTCTAAAAACTATGGCTTTTGACAGTATTTACAGGATAACAGAAGATGTCCATAAACCCCTCTGTAATTATTCTCCCATCTAATATGACAACGAAATGAGAAAAATATTTTTTGCCTAGCTTTATCACACGATCTGATCTAGTTTTTTAAAAAGGTATGCAAATTAGCGCATTTTTAACAAGATAAGGCCTCATTTGCATATTTAAACATTAAAATACAAAAAACTTGCAATACATTTTTTTCTTAGCTTAACATGAGTAATCAGCTGAGAAAGTTTCATGGTGATGTCTATTATTTAATTTTTTCACCCTATTCACCTATAGTGTCTCGCCTTAAGCCACTCACATTTTTAGTAACCTTCACTGCACTTAATGATGTTGACCTCTTAGAGTGCTGTCAATGGCATAAATGAGTTCCCTACGGAGGCTTGGAATTACATATTTGGTTTACATTTCTATCACATTTAGATCCTAAGATACACACATTTACAATTTTGTGCATGGAAATGACATATTACAGAGGTCAATGACCTCTAGCTGACCTCAGGGGTCATATTGAGAATGCCTCCACATTTTAAATTAAAGCTTAGGTCATCAAGAACAAACCCTGAAAGTTTCATACTTCTTTCACAAAAAGCAAGATTGTCAATATTTTAAAGCTCCTGTTTGTAAGATGGTAAAACTGACGCTTTGGGTTTCCCAACTCGTCAGATACTGACGCTTTAGGATTGTAGGTGGGGTCGGCCACCACCAGAAAGCGTCAGTATCTGACGAGTTGGGAAATCCAAAGCGTCAGTTTTACCATCTTACAAACAGGAGCTTTAAGAGCTTAACAGCCCACTATATGATGCTGGATGACTTGGGAAAAGGTAAACAGTAAATATTATGTTCTGTCTTTTGGTCTTATTATTATGCTCTCACAATTTAAGATGTAACGAGGGAAGGTTTATTAGAAAAAGGAATGCAAAAATTTGCATTGAGAAAATGACAGTGCTCCAATCACTTTTTCTCTGGAATATGAATTACAAATTTAGTAATGCAGGAAAGGAGCTTGATATATTACTGTTATGACTGTAAAGTGTTAAATACAGTAAAAACTAGAACAGAGTTGAAATCAAGAGACTCTCACTGTCAGACCTCTCCATCAACAACACAAAACTAACACTAGGTGGCGATCATACTCATGTTGTCAAGACGACGAAGAAGAAACACGTCACGAGCACAGCTGAGACTCCTCCCTTTTGTAACCGCACTGAGAAAAATGGCGGCGTCTGTGTGCCGAGTCGGGAGCACTGTGGGTCGAGTCCTCGCCAAAAACCGCAGTGTAAGTACACATTTAAAGGGTTCGTTAAAACGCGTTCTAAGAAATAATATACCTTAGCGGGTTAGCCACACTGCTCTTGTTCTAGCGTAACGATGGAGGTAATCGAAGAAGATAGCCTACTTGCTAAATTGCTAACTGGGCTTTACGTGGGGAAGGGGTTAGCTAACCGGTTAGCATTAGTTAGCTACCACTGAAAGCAAGGTCACCTGTTAAATAAGGAAGTACGTCTTGTCACAGAAACTTCATGTGTAACATCCACTTCTGTTTACGCCTTCCTAAGACCAGCTGGTGATCATTTCAGTCGCCTCTGGTCATACACAAGGTCACCAGCTGCGATGTTTGTCACTTGTCCTCGGTTGCCCTTATACTGCGGCTAAGCTTTGGTGCTAGCAGCGTTAGCACGGTGACTTTGTCAAGACAGATCCTGTCAATCCTGTACTTAATGATCGTCGAAACGTTTGATTGTTGAATACATACTTGTACACCATCACGAAGAATGACGTAACAACTGCTTGGCAATAATGATGTCAGATTATGTGTAAAACATGGTTGAGCAACGTCCACTTTTACACTAGCCTTAGCCTTGTTTCCAGATTTTGTAATAATCCTGAATTATTGCAGTGTCCCCTTTCATTTATTTTCTACTAAACAGTGATCGTCATCTTGTTTTCAGAAAGTGCTACGATTCAAAGTATTGAAAATACTCTGAGATTTAAAATTGCTCCAGAATACCGTCCCATAACCCTGCAGTGCATTGCTATATATGTGTTGAATTATACAGTTTCACATCTTTATATCCAATAGAACTGATGTGTGATGACATTATCTACTGGTCTATTTTTAATACTTGACTAATAGCAGAACATGGCAGAAGTGTCAATGTCAGCTGCCAGCCATAGACTAAAATGTTGTCCTAAGCCCAACAATTCCACTCATGCTTTGCATGTATTTAACACAAGTCAGCTCAAACAAGTGTTTTATACAGTCTGATTAAGATCTACAGACAGTGGACCCTACAAGAGTCCTATTACCCAATTACTGCATTCAGGGTGTGCAGTGTTATTTTTACAATTGAAAATGTGTTGGAATTTAGATTTGCATCTCACCCATTCAAAAGTATTCAATCAGGGCATGTATGTGCCAAATTACATGCAGTAGAAAGGGGGCGAAAGCATAGAAAATACTCTGCATTGTACTATTAAAAAAAACAAGTTAACTATCAGACATAACCTCTTTTGCTTGGTAAGATTAATAACAAGCAGCTGAACCAGCCAGAATACTTTCAAATTCCTTTTAATCTTACAGAATTTTACATGTACTGGATATTAAACAGACTCTTTGTATCTCGGCTCTCTAGCCCATCCTGCTGTCTCTGAGGCGTGGACAGGCCTCAGTCAGCTATGCCCAGAGTCTGGTGGGAGCCCCTGAAACTCGCCTCACTGCCCTGGACAATGGTTTGAGGGTTGCATCCGAGGAGACTGGACATGCCACATGCACTGTAAGAATCCAGTAATATAGGGGCTCTGTTTACATCTATGTGGGAGGTTGTTATAGTGCCAATTCACACATTCTTTGCATTTCTCTTCCCTATCATAGGTTGGACTGTGGATCAGTACTGGCAGCCGCTACGAGAGTGAGAAGAACAATGGAGCAGGCTTCTTCCTGGAGCACTTGGCTTTCAAGGTAGACTTTAGCAGACTTCATGACAATGAAGACACCCAGAGGTGTTTTCCTATAAACAAATTGAATAATAATAATAGATTCATTCTTACTCACTTTTGACACACTGCATGCATCCTTGAAACCTAACAAACATTTTAAATGCATTTATTTTGTCATTGTACAAGTTTAGTTTTTAAAAGTTTGAAATGTGCATTGTTAACATGCATGGGAAAACAAGAAGGACCTACTGCTCCCCAGTGCCACAGTAGTGTAGATCAAAAACTCCACGGAGAGTGGATGGAACTTTTATATCTACCTGTTAGAAAGACAGTTCATTCCAACAGTTCTTACAGTTCATTCCAACCCCCAGGGAACCAAGAAACACCCTCAAACAGCCCTGGAGCAGCAGGTGGAGTCCATGGGTGCTCACCTGAGTGCCTACACCTCCAGGGAACACACTGCGTACTACATGAAGACCCTGTCCAAAGACTTGCCCAAAGGTAAGCCTTCTCTTAGTTTTAAGGGAAAGAAAACTAGGATGAAATTTAACAGATCATATTGATTAACATGTTTACATGTACAGAATCCCAGTTACTTGGCGTTATATTGTTTGGAGCAGCAAATAAGATCGTCTGTTTTCTAGCCTTAAGTGAGAGCGTATCCTGACTTATATGTGAACAAAAATCTTTGTCTCTGTGTTGTACCAGCTGTGGAGCTGCTGTCCGAGGTGGTGCAAAACTGCTCGCTGAGTGAGGCAGAGATCGAGCAGCAGAGGGGTGTAGTACTGAGGGAGCTTGAGGAGATTGGGGGTAACCTCCAGGAAGTTTGCCTGGACCTGCTGCATGCTACTGCCTTCCAGGGCACACCTCTAGGACACAGCGTGCTGGGACCCTCTAGCAATGCCAGGCAAGTGGAACTACATGCTCCCACACATCCTCTGAAATATTAGCCACAATCACAGAATTGCTTTAGTCAAAAACGTACGGCTGTTAAAACGTTGCCTTGTTGTAATAATGGAATGAATTATGATTTCAAAAGTAGCATAAAACAAATCCCAACACTCTGAATTTGTCAGATTATATTTTTAATCATTTTTTTCACTATCACTCTTGCATATTATCCTTCTGCACCATAGTGTATATTGGCATCAGTGTTGTATTAAATTATTTCAGGACTTTGACCCGTCAAGACCTGGTGGATTACATCAACAGCCATTACAAAGCCCCTCGCATGGTGCTGGCTGCTGCTGGAGGTACATCCTCTTCCTCCATACACACACACTGAGGATTAAAGCTGGTTACATGTGTCTCACTTTTCCTGGAATTACTCTGTAGTTAATCTAATGCGTTTCATCCACAGGTGTGAACCATGATGAGCTGGTTGATTTGGCCAAAACTCACTTCAGCGGAGTGTCTTTTGAGTATGAGGGAGATGCCGTCCCTGTCCTGTCACCCTGCAGATTTACAGGCAGTGAGGTGAGATGAGCTGTAAATTCTCTGCAGGGGTATTTTTCCCTTATTTTGTGGGTTTTATTCCACTTATTCCACCGCAAAACCATTCATTTTTTAAAATCCCTTATTAGCCAAAATGTTATAAATACACTAAATGTGACCTTGCATCTATCAAGTATAATGTAGCGGTTACAGACTCATTTCAAGTTAATTAACTTCCAGGATTCTCCCCAGAAATTTTTAGTGTAGTGGCGCACCGGGGGGGGGGGGGGGGGTGGTTGTGGAAGCTCGTCAACATCAGTCCGGGGGGGGCCAGACGGGCCAGACGGGCCAGACGGACGGACGTTCATCGCCGTCAACCGGGGGACGGACGGGGAGAACCCTGACTTCTATTCTATTGAGATTGATGTTTTTTTTATGCATTACACGTGATTCTGTCCTGTGGCAGTAGAGAATAGAGCATGGGTAGGGATATTTTGTCATTGTAAATTGTTTTGTTGTTTGCTTCCTCTCCTGCCTCTCTTCAGATCCGTATGCGTGATGATGGTTTGCCTCTGGCACATGTTGCCATCGCTGTGGAGGGGGCCAGTGCTGCCAGCCCAGACATCGTGCCACTCATGGTGGCCAACTCCATCATCGGTAGCTTTGACCTTACCTTTGGAGGCGGAAAGGTTGGTGAAATATGCATGAGCACAGGTGTAATTTACTTTGTGCAGTTAATATAAGACAACAAGGATGCAATTGGCAACTGTTATATTTCCTAAAGTCAGTTAATGTCATTGGTTCACCAGTATCCCCTTTACGCTTTGCCCACTTGAGGTTGTTGATGTCTTGAGTGGCCATTATTGAGGGGTAAAATATGATCTCTCTGAAACCCTGGGTCAGGGGTCTTACCCCTGCCTCTGGACCTGTCGAGAGGAACAAGACCTGAAATGCATAGCAGCTGCTACAAAATAGGCTTAGGCATCGAGTTTGTTAAATTTATTAAAGCTAAAATGTATTATTTTTGAAGAAAACTAGCATTGCAATAAATAAAACATTTTAAAAGCCAGCTGTTCACCATGGCATCTGGACTCTAATTATATATAACACCCTATCTATTTTTATTATTATTATCCCTTCTGTATGTGGAATTATGGAAGAAAGTTCAGTTCTTGTTTCATCATCTTGATTATGTTTTTCTGTTTATGGTATTGCTGTCCCACTAATAACATAACTTTGACTGTGAACTGATAAATTCCTTTTAATCACCTACAGAATCTGAGCAGCCGTCTGGCTCGCCTGGCGGTGGAGGAGAAACTGTGTCACAGCTTCCAGGCCTTCCACTCCTCCTACAGCGACACCGGCTTGTTTGGAATTCACTTTGTGGCTGATAAGCACTACATTGAAGACATGATGCACTGGTCCCAGAATGCCTGGTCAGTAATGACAGGACACGCAGAGAGAGCACCAAAACTGTATGTTGTTTTATCATATGAGAATGGACACATTTTGTCTTAATTCCTCCACTTTCTGCTCCCATCAGGATGAACCTGTGCACCACAGCGACAGAGAGTGATGTAGCCAGAGGCAAGCAAGCTCTGAAGGCCAGTCTGGTTGGACAGCTCAATGGTACACTAGATGTCTATCGCACATTAACACAAACACGTATACAAAACAAACTCCACTAAATCACACCTGAGTTAACCAACCTGTTTGACTTTTAGGAACAACACCAATCTGTGATGACATCGGCAGACACATCCTGAACTACGGGCGGCGTATTCCTCTGGCTGAGTGGGACGCTCGGATTGACGTGAGTGGTCACTCTGAAGTAGAGGTCTTGTCTGGACTGTTTGTACAATTAATAGGCAACGATCAATTACGCAAAGCAGGGCCTCTTCGTGTATGCTCGAAGTCTTCCAGTCTATATTTAGGATAAGTGTTCTGACTTGCCTCCATATCTCGTCTTATAGGCTGTGACCCCCAGGCTTGTGCGTGACATCTGCTCCAAATATATCTACGACAAGTGTCCTGCTGTGGTTGCTGTTGGTGAGTTCATTGTGGTTATATTCTATCTGCAGCAACATCAGGGTCCACGCTTTAATCAATCTAATCTGTCCCTCCTGCCTCTCTCCATCAGGCCCCTGTGAGCAGCTACCCGACTACAACAGAGTGCGCAGTGCCATGTACTGGCTGAGGTTTTAAGATAAGTTGTTGTGTTGCTTCGAGTGTCCCATGTTTGCTCCTCATCTTCGTCCTCAACCTCACTGTCTTCACTGCCAGAGTGAACACCAGAGGACCATCTACACGTTTTCTTGACGGCACATGCAGCCTTCCGTCCTCTCTCTACTCCCCGCCTCCCTCTCTTATCCTGCCCGATGGTCACTCTTTAGTTAGC
Source organism: Sparus aurata (assembly GCF_900880675.1). Taxonomy (NCBI): domain Eukaryota; kingdom Metazoa; phylum Chordata; class Actinopteri; order Spariformes; family Sparidae; genus Sparus; species Sparus aurata. The sequence goes on from NC_044192.1 coordinate 29,030,284, forward strand.
CGTGAGGGGGGAAGCATGTCTGCACATTGTGAGTGTTGAAGTTATGCATTGGTTACCTCTTGATTGTACTACAAATGTCCACCTGGTACTGTTTGAGAGTGGAGGGGAGAGAGGGCGGACTTTACAAATAATCATCTACTTGACACACATCGCCGGTAATGAATACAACCAGTAAGGAGCAAGAGTATATTTATAAATTCTGTAAGACTTGTTTCTGTCCTTTATTGTACATAACAGAAGCTCTCATTCCGACAGAATAAAAATACTGTAAAACATAAGCCCAGTGTGGTTTGTCTTATTCATATGTATTTCTACTTTTAGAACTTGGATACTTTTTTGACCTCTCAAAGTAGTTAGTACACAATTCAGTTTACTTTTAATATAGTAGGGAAAGGGACTTTTTTCATTATATCCCTTATGAGATAGTACAGCAGAAGACTGAAGAGAGGACAATATGCAGGAAAGGCTGTGGGTCAGAATCGAATCAAGCAGCTACCCAGTTGCCCTCTTGGAAAGTTTTATCGATAAAATGAAGTTAATTGTTAATTCATATACACAGTACAATGGAAGCAAATTCGATCCCTGCATTCAACCCATCCCTGAGGAGCAGTGGGCTGCTGTTGTGGACACCCAGGGACTAACTCTAGCTCTAAGCCAGTGCCTTGTTCAAGGGCACTGACAGGAGAATTAACATGTTTTTTGATAAAGGGGGAAGCCTATTTAAGCATGGAGACAAACAAACTCCATAGAGGCCAACACACTTAAGTGCAAGTTCAAATAAAAATCTAAAATACAGTATGTAAGCACAAGGCTAAGCCTTGTTTTTCTGTTCAGGTTCATCTCACTGACCCCATTCTGTATAACTGATACACTATCAGTCACATTACAAAATCAAATGTAGATTGTATAAAAGCTGTAAAAGCACTGACACATTTTGCATTCTTTACATTTAATTGTACAGTTATTGCCGGGGCTACAAGCCGCAAGACTTTCAGTGTTACTCTAAAATTCTGGTTTTCTATAAAAGAGAATACAAGTTAATATACATGAGCATTGTCCTTGTGTTCTGTCTTTTGATTTATCAGTAATCTATTGTGTGTGGTGAATCTTGTTTTTGTGGGCCAATTATAGGTCAAGGTAATGTCTTCTCAGTATTTGCTTTTGTCCTTTGGTATTCTGTGCTCACTATCATTTACTACAATGTGATTATTTGGGAGTAGAGTAGAACTGTATTGAAACGGTGTCTAAACCAATCAGACTGAATTCACTGATCAAGGTAATTGTGATGAAATTCTCTGATAAATTTAGTTTCATTTCGTATCAAGAACATACGTCAGTAGGCCACATGAAGGATTAACCAGGACCTGCTGTGATCATATATATGTATCATGAATCATAGCAATGACCTCATCTCAGATCCATGAATAGTCCTGCATCATGCTGCATCTATGAAAATAATGCTACTGGTATACGGCCAACGACATATGTTTGCTGCTGGATGACATCTGTGTGACCCGTGTTTGTTTATCTGAGGTTAACTGAGACAGCTCATAATCCTGAGGACCCCTGAGGGCCCAACTGTTGTCATCAGGCTGTACTTGTAATATTCATATCATTAGTCAGATGAGGATACATCCCTTGATGGGCCGGACTGGAGGTGACTCAGAAAACGAGGTACGCTTTGTCTTGTTCAGTCTCCCTCCTGGGCCTGACAGCCTCTTCCTCCTTGTTGTTCTCTGAGATCTTCCTCTATGACTGCGCCCCTTTGTAACCTCCCAGCAGTCCCCTCCTCTCCTCCATGTTCTGTAAATAGAATGATTCTTATACTCATACATTATGTTCCCTTAAGTGGCAACAATGTGTCCAGTGTTGTGATTACATTTTTCTTTCTCATACCTGGTTATCATTTCAGCATACTGATGATGGCTGTCATTGCACAAAATCAGACAGCAGCAGTAAAAAAGATCTTCAATCAAGCATATGATTTCAAATTTGCACTTGCTTTAATTTAAAACACATAAATCCCATTATGCAATCAGCTACCAACTCTAAGCGGTGACACAACATTCAGTGGTGTTCTTTCTGACTAAATGTTCCCCGTAGACTTAAATCACTGTCATGTGAATGTGAAAGAATTCGGCCTGCTCTCTCATGTTGAATTGCCTTTTCTTTTTTTTTTAGTTTGTGACGTAGGCTGCTTGGTTCGGTTCTGGAAATTTGTCTGACTAGTTAATAAGAAATGTTTTTCTTTAAACAAGATGTATACCATGCATACATGTATCACATGGCTTTGTATTGTCACACTTTCACGTTACTGGAGATTGTGTCAACAAAGTCATGACAGTCATGACACAAATTAGTTGATTTAAAGCTATTGGTAATTCTGCATTAAATTAATAAGGTTTGGACTTGTGAAAAAAATGTTAATCTTTATCAAAAATAATGGAAAACAATTTTGTCTATTACTTGCCTTTAACACATCATATGCTCTGCTGTTATGGTGAGGCTATGGTCACCCAGTCTGCACTGATGACTGACAACATATAAACTCAACACTAAAAAAAAGGGAATTTTGTTGTTAAATACAACATGTTGGTACTTTACTTTTGAATGGAGACAGTGGGTCTCAGTTGTGCTTTGACTGGGGCAACCATCCAATTCATTAAGAACAAACTATTGTGATCACCATTGTGTTATTTTTAGAAAGAGAAAGACGTCTACGAGTGTAAAGGAAATGAGATGAAATGAGGGGAGGGTGATGGGGTGTAGAGATGTAAAAGATAAACAGAGCGGGAAAGGGGCAGTGTCACGGTGAAGACCGACGTGGATGAAGGCGAAGTCGTGGACGAGCAGGCAAAAGTCCAGTTGAGCATCCGACTGCATGCCGCATTGGTCGCTCCTCCAGTAGCTCAAGAAGAAGCCAGGAGATAAAAGATAGAGCAAGACAGGATACCAGGAGTCAAAGACAAGAGATCATTAGAAAAGCCCTGCTATTTACCAGAAGAAGAAGTGCCTTTTTGTCAAGTTACCAGCTTTTCAATCATTGGTGACACACAGTAAGTACTGATTGGGATTATTACACTTGATCAAGCTCACCCCAGATTATATGTATATGTCAGAACTGATCTAATACAAAATTGGACAAAAATCTCAATGAATTATAGGACAAACAGTCTAAAATTTGGGAAAATGTAAAATTATCTGCAGAAAAATTTATTTTTTTTATGTCTTTTTTTAAACTGTATTTCAAATCTACCAATAATTGCACAGAGGATAGATCATTTCTTTTCATTTGCGCACTGGCATGGACCACTGAATCTAAATCTTAATTGAATGTTCCTGATAATTCACATGACATCTTGGTTTGCAATCTGGTCTTGGTTGCAAAATAAAAGGTTTTTAATTTTACTGTTGCAATCGATTAAGTCTGCACACTTCCTAGCTAGAAGCCTCCTGTTGTACATCAGTTGTCTTACTTTATGACTTCAGTGGTTTGTAGTTTTCAGATGGTTTCTTTGGTCCCAGTAATACAAAGAAGAATATTACTATCATGCCATTAGAGTGAGAAACCCTTCAATGTCACAGTTGGGAAATGTTCTGTTCTCCTTCATCTCTTCTTGCAGACAGAGTCCTGACCATGAAAAGTGTGCGTGTCTGTTTCTGCCTGGCTCTGCTGCTGCCTTGGTGTGTCCAGAGCCAGAGGAGCAGTCCCATTCTTGCCAAACTTGATGAAGACACACAGAGGGACTTGCTGGCTGTCGACATCCTGAATCGCAGTGGTCTGTTGAACTCATTGCTCCGATCAGAGCATCACACTGTGCTCCGGAGAGCACGAGCCCCACGTCCGGCTTCCCAGGTGCCAAAGAGAGCCCAGCAGGGGTCCCGATTCGCCCTGTCCCTCGATGTTCCCACCAGCATCCTCAGTGTCCTCATAGACCTGGCCAAGAACCAGGACATGAGGACCAAGGCAGCAGCCAATGCAGAACTGATGGCACGAATAGGCAAGAGGAAATAAGAAGCAGGGCCCCAGGGAGCCGTCAGGGGCTCGATGGACATAATCTCACCTCACAGAGGAGCTAACTTCTTACATTGTGGCACTAGCACTTGGTTAGAAACAGTGTTAGTTCAGCAGTCGTTTAGAGCTTAGATCTGCTTTACTTTTATACTTGTATTACATGATTATATTACTTACCTCATTCCGCACCTACACCACTACATGGACTGACTTGAAATAGAAGTAATTAAAAAGAATGATGTAAAACAAACAGACAATGCAAACAATGTCAAATGATGCAAGATGAAGCAGGTCTTTTGTCTCACCCACGGGTCACACACTGTGATCAGGTTCTCAAATCTGTTTCTTGTGTTTGTATGTGTAGTCTTGAGTTCAAAGCAAAGGTTGTTCAATTAAATCCAATATGATACTCACATTTTTTTTCTCTAGTCTAATTCATTCCACTCTGCACTGATATCAGGCACGCTTAGTATAATTACAAGCATCAGCAACCCATAAAGCACAAATGAATGGGTCTGAGCCAAGTGAGCGTGCGTCACCCACAGCGCACTCTGATATGTGATAACAGGACAAAGACATGGGCAGGATATTGACCTCTGAAAGAAGAACAGACCCTTTCTTCAGACCTTAAATACTTGATACATTTGGCAAACAAGTCGCAGCTATTTTAAGTCCTGTGCATTATCTGCTCTCCATTAGACAATATCTGTAGCATGATTCATCCACGCTCCTGCACTGAGCATGAAATGTGAAGCAACAGAGTGAAATAAATGCTCATCTGATTTAAATTTGAGTTTGTTCTGTTTTACGCCGGTCATGTCATCACTTCAAGCTGTGGTAGCTTCAGTCCTATAATATAATGCAGTCACTGTGGAGTCACTACTGGGCATCACAGGAAACTCTCCAACCACATTTATCCAGCAATTATACAGACATTAGCGTTTGATTATTGCCCTGGCTGGCATCAGTGAGCACATGGTTTTTCATATTGCCACAGGAGTATTGTAACAATGATCTATTTTAGGTATCTGAAAAGGTTTTCTCAGGCTTCTGTTACAGCAGTTATCTCTGGCAGTGAACCACACAGGGAATCATGCTATATACCTGAAATACAGCAGTAAACCCACAGTACAGCTGTGTATAGTCTGGGGAAGTATAGAGAAGAAATGTTGTAGTTTGAACAAAAAAAAAAGAAAAAAGAACAAAACTCCAGTCATCATCATTAGGCAGTTACCATAATAAACATCTAACTGGAGGCTACTCTGTTTTATGTAATGAGCGCAGTCCTCTGAGAACAGTCTGTATTCAGCCTCTTCGGATTGTGTTTAAAGTAGTTTCACAGATTTGCCTTGACAAGTGGACTTCTGCTACAGCTGCGTTATTACAGGAAATAAACTTGGACCCAAGACGTTTCCACTGCTGATGGTGTCCAATTACTCAAGTACTGTGGCCTACTTAAAGGAGACCTATTAGGCTTTTTCGTCTTTTTATTTTTCCTTTAGTGTTTCATATATGTTCTTGTGAAAGTAAAATGTCTTAAAAGTAAAAAGTAAAAAAAAGAAAAAAAAAAAAGGTCAAAGTCCACACCAACAGAAGCTCCTGAAACACGTCGTCAGTAGTCCAGCCTTTAATTTGGGGATTTTGTGACATCACCACACTATGTCATGGAGTCACACATTTTCATAATTTATGCCTTGAGGATGGTTTGAATTGAAATAATTGATTTAGCACAGCTGCTCCATGGTTGTTAACGAATGCTGGGTCAGGCGTGTGCATGATGACCAATAAGAGGAAACTGGATATTCGGGAAGAGAGGCCTTAAAGAGAGCAAGCTAAAGCAGAGCATTTTAGACGAAGGGGGAATACAGTGCTGCTGCACTGGACAGTATGAGAAAAAGCCATAATAATACTATGAACTTGAAAATTAGCACAATATGTCTGCTTACACTGTCGACATAAACTAGATGTTTTTTTTTTAATATTTTTTAATTGATAATGAGGTATTAAATCTGTTACATTTGCCCCTGGTCTCATTGATGGTTAAAGTAACCTACATTTTGTTGCCAACAGTCTGATACCTCATTACTTTTATTTGGCCAGTACATTTTTAAATACAGGACTGAAGTAGCTGTTTTACACTCTTCTACTACTACGTTCACAGAGTTGAGGATGTACAGGGCGGTGAAACAGACCAGGTGTTTCCTACCTGCTTTAACCTGGAGCACTTCGTCGTTTGTCCACACGATGTCGCCATTTTTTATCTTCCACCCGCAGACTGCAGAGTACAGCTCTTCAATAACAGCTGCAGTTTGACGAAAAACTCTCTTCGTATCGTCAAATGTATCCATTAGGGCAACTTTTTCACCGGGCACCCTGTTTGTTCACGGACAATCTTCAGAGCGAGCACTCAGACAGAGAGACAGGAGTCAAAATGGCGCCGGCGCGTTAATCAGCCTGCTCCAGGTGTTGTTAATTAGCGCTGCAGCAGTGCCGGCTCATGTGGAGGCCCTTCACAACAGGGACACACGGGGGAAAAGTAAGTCTCAATACATTACTGTTGCCTTGTTCTACTGTTTGTCACACTGTCTTTTTTTTTCTTCTTTTTTTTGCTTAACGTAGTTTATTTGGTAAAATAATAAACAGGCTGGTGCTGAAACCATTTATTTTCTATTAACTTACTACTAAATTAGCAGTATGCTACGTGGTTATTGTATTCGCTTTGTGCTTAAGTTGACCAGTCTTACCCATTTTCTGTATAAAGCCTTCTCGTACAATTCGTTTTTTCCATTAAACAGCCTCAGTCCCTCCATATCGACAGTACAACAGTCGTTGTTGTTAGCTATATTAACTCACAGTGACTTGTTTTTATTAATCTAAATCTAAATTCTGTACAATTGTTATCTTAGAAAGCAAGGCACACGTTTGTCCTCACCTTCCTTGAGTTGATTGAACGATTTTTCTCACACAACTTCAGACCTCCCCTCAAAATCCCCTATTTTTATTCAGACACACTACTTGTTTCCTTTTCTACTTTACAGAAGGTCTGTGCCATTTAAGTAGTGTGACACTGAACATGAATAGAGGATTACAGCCTGCCCAGTAGGCAAACAGTATGCTTATCCATGATGTCAGGGCAGTGTGTGTGTTTTACTCCAGCTTCCTCTGTGTTAGGAGGCCGCAGAGCGTGAATAATGTGCTGTTTTTTGCTATGAAAAGTGTGAGAGAACAGTGCAAGTTTTTAATTCTCTGGCATTTCATCTTGATCAAAGTTTTAGGAGCTGTGCACTATCCCTTTGTTGTACAGCAAGTGTGAGTGTTGGTGAGGTCACTTCTGATCCACAGAGTCAGAGAAACAAACATTAAGACGTCTTACTTTCAAACCATTTGAGGAACATGGAAGGAGCAACTTTTCCACACTCCTATAAAAACGTCAGATTTAATATTGCACCTAGCTAAGATCTCTGTTGCATCATTTCCATTTCGTCTTCTTGGTTTTATATCTTGTGTCTAGTGTACACAGGTGATCTCAGACTACCTGTAGCTTTTGTTGTGAAACATGACTTGATATTACAAGGTCTGGACACTCCTTGTCCGCATCAGCTGACACCAATATGTAAGATAACATGTGGTGTGAACATTGAACCATGACCTCATTTGGGAAATTCCCAATAACTGTGGTTCATGTCACTGTCACATATTGTCCTCGACCTCTGACAGAGACGGGGGGGAGTTTTTTTAAACTAGTGATCTAAATACCTGTATTTTGGGGGGGGGGTTTTTTGTATCATAAACAACTTCTTTTCTGACGGCATTAAAATGAGAAATCATGGCAATTATGGTCAGTTTCTTGTCTATCTGGTGTGAAATCAGAAGAGACATTAAGAGCCAACCTTATACTTTAACATCCTTGCACAATAATGTATTTTGTAATCAGCATAAGACACTGTCAGCATGACTTTTTCTTTAATAGAAGGTAGTTCCAATGAAATCTGTCCACAGAGGCTGGTATCGCAACACTTATACAAATTAAACTAAAACTATTTGCATGCCCATAACGACACCGGTGGGTGAGAAAATGTGTTTTAGCTATGTGGGTGAACTGACCATTGAGGTTTATGTAATTGTGTATATAACGAACTGGAATCTTGGGGCTCCCACAAGGGAGGGTCAGAGGGAGTGTTCATAGGGAGTTACTCAATAAAGCTGACAGCTTGCAACTGGCTCAACAGTCATCAGCACAAAGTTCAGAGACCAAGTGATGCAAGAAAAAGCAACAACAGAAAAGACCACACGATATCAGAAAGGTTCAGTGGTGAAAACAGAATAAGGAGCCGTGGATCAGGAACCACTGAAGGCGTTTTCTACGTACATGGTCGGAACAACAGAGGGTGAAGTGTCACCTTTTCTATAACTGTAAGAATATTTATGTTTCAGGTTTGTGTATGTGTTTTATGTGGACATTATTTTGAAATATGTGTAGTTTTAAAGGAGAAAAGAGTTTGTTCTACACAATCGATGTAGTTATGATGTTCACTTCGAGGCCTGGATACTGTGAGTAATATTTCTTTTGGCTTATTCCAGGTGGAGGCGCTCTCAGATGGATTACGCGATGAAGTCCCTCAGCCTTTTGACTCCGTCTTCCCTCTCCAAGTAAGAAGACTGTTCCGTGAGGTGGATGTGATAATCCACACTGTCACCAACTGTTAGTTGATTAGATAGGATGATGTTATAAACTCTGAAATATCTTTTCTCAGGTGTGTGACCTCAGCCAGCGCCTCAGTGACCCAGCAGCTTCTGTCGGTTCGGGCTCCACGACCTAGACCCTTCAGGGTCATGAACGCTGACCGCAGTGTGAAGAAGGGCATCATGGCAGAGACGCTCCAAGACCTGATAAACAAGGTAAGAAGGGGGTTGGGGTATAGTGTTTAAAGAGCTGAGGAAGGAAATGTTATGTAGCTGAGGGTGGATGATGATCACACAGTGACATTAAAGGATAAGTTCACCAAATAAAATGACTGGTCCTTGTTGGACCGTCTGATGATGAAATGTCTGTGGTTGTGAGATCCCCTGATGTATGTGGTAGATTGTTAGACTGAAGATCTAAAGGTCTCCGGTTTGATCCCGTGTTTCGCCAGGCACATGCGGCTTTTAAAAACATTAGAAGATAAATTCACCCAAAAATGAAATTGTAGTCAAGTGTTTTTTTTTTTGTTTGTTTTTTGGTCCTCATCTACTTCAGCTGTTTAGGAGAATGATGCGAACGCTTTTTTTGCTGTGAAGTTCCAGAAATATTTTGTGGACTACACAACTTAACCCATCTTTTTATTAGTATGGGGGTGAGAAGATAATGACTAAACTTTCATTTTTGGGCCAACTGTTCCTTTTTAAAACAAAAAATATAGTGTGGAAGTATCCTGTCGTGTATCAGTCTGACCTGTGACTCAGCTACTACTTCTCCATCTGCAAGGCTCAAGTATGATTTAAACTCACACTGGTAAAAGTTCTGAAGACTGAGGTGTATCTGAATTGTTTTCTTAATGAGTAATGTGCATTTGGTCTCTCAGGTCAGTGACTCGTTGAGTGTACCGTGTGTCAGCGCCCTGGTGTTGGATGAAGATGGCACAGGAGTGGACACAGAGGAGTTCTTCCAGACGCTGCCTGAAAATGCTGTCCTCATGGTCCTAGAGAAGGCCCAGAAGTGGACCCCACATCCTGTAAGTTATTAATTTTTTCTTACCCTTTTCAAATCTACCACTAGGTGACAGTGTTGATCAGCTGCTTCTGCTTTGAAATCACACACTGATGCTGAACATATTGATCTTCTACTTGTATTCAGGGTGTGTTATGCCAGTAATTCTTGGATGCAGTGAATGAGCAGACAGGGAAATATCTGTTTCTCTAATGTGGCAGACATGAAAATGGATTGAGCTTGGGTCTGTAAAGTGAGGAATAATACACTGACTGATGAGTGATCCTTCAAATTGAATAGGAGAGTGATAAGTCATTGTGCAAAGGCAGAACATGGGGCGAACACCAGAGATTAGTTTCTTCCCTCATCATTTCTTCCTTCAAATCAGAATCTGGGTTTTAATATTATTCAGACCCAGAGGTATCATCAAATTTGAATTGTGTTCACCCAAAATGTATTAATTTCCACAGAAATGGATGCATGCACTGATTTGCACCCTAAATGTTTATTGAAGGGACCTCACACCGACCTTGTTTCATTGTTATTTGCCATTGTCGTCACCATTGCTTCAGTCTGTAACCTCCTCGGTGTGCTGGTGGAGCTGGGTGCTGCCATTTGACCCAGTTTGCTCACTGCAATCACACCAGTGAAATGTGTCTGTACCCTTTTGACCTGACTTATGTTCCTCTTCGTGTCACCTAACAGAACAGCCCCTCCAGAGATCAACTCAGCGAGTACAGGCCACGACAACGGACAGATGTGGCCAAGCTGACTTTAGACCTCTACAAGAATAGCCCCAAGGATTTCATTGGCTGCCTGAATGTGAAAGCGACCCTGTACGGTGCTTATACTATGTCCTATGACCTGCGCTGTTACGCTGCCAAAAATATGCTGAAGTGAGTAAAAGAGCCTGCCAAATACCTGAAAGCTTCTGATATTTGTGTGCTTTTGTGTTTGATCTATTGCATAATGTTTTATCTTCATGTCAAAACATGGCTCTGGTGACTTTAAAAGAAGCACTGTTTGGATTTAAAAAAAATTGTGTTTAATCCCGTTGGAAAGTAAAATTCAGCCTATTTAATGAATTTCTAATCCAAGTGGATCTTTGTTTTTGTGATGCGGCCACAGACTAATTGTTTTCTGATACATTTTCTACAGTACATCAGCTGCTTTTCAAACATATTAATACCAGTTACAGTAGCCTGCACACAACCCCCAACATGTAATTTCTAAATTCATATTTCACTGTGTATACCCATGTGGTTGGGAGAGTTGAAATGGTCAGATTGCAGAAGAACAAAGGCTAGATTTTACCCAGATTAATTCTGGGAGGAGTTATGTCATCGCTGCTGAGATCTACTGGTTCTCAGCTTTGGCACAAAGCTTCAGTTGGAGAGGATGGAAATTTGCAGGCTCACTCAAATATAAGGCTTTTGAGCTCACATTTCACTATGAGAGGTTTGTTTCTAAGATTTTATAAGTTTTATGAGATGCAGTTAATGTGACAAACAATCATCTGAGGTTGTGAATATTTCCCGTCAGTCATTTTCGTCAGCCTGCACTGGTCTGTCACGCTTGTCTATTTCATTTTCTGTGACAATTACTCAGGAAATGACATGTGCTTTTTTTTTTTTTTTTTTTTTTTTTTAATTCCCATGCATATTTATTTCCCAAGTTGCTCGAATTCTGTGTTTTTATGTGTCTGTTTAATTTGCCTTCTCTATGTTGTGCTTCCAGAGAGGCTCTGCGATGGACCGTCTTCTCTATGCAGGCTACAGGCCACATCCTGCTGGGCTCCTCCTGCTACATTGAGCAGCTGCTGGACGAGGAGGAGGAGGAGGGAGCAGAGAAGAGCCTGACACTGCCACAGGAGAGCAGGATCAGGCAGCTGCAGAGCATGCTGCTGGGCAAGATATCCTATTGATGATGGACTACAGGCTTACGATGGAGGACCGAAAACACACACAGAAGAAACAGGAGGTCAATGCCTGTTTATGTCACAGTTTGCTGTGCAGACATTTCAGACAGTCTCTTCTCATAGTCACTTATAGTCTTGCTCTGTTACATTTCTTTGCGCCATTTGTAAGCGGACACAAAAAGTTATTCCTCAGAAAGCACTTTTACTCCCATGTAACTTTTTCCGATGTTGATGAATAAATAAAGCTAACACTTTTTTTTTTTCCCCACTCTTGAAATACGAAACGCCCAATCCTTTTTGGAGTCAGGGTTGTAAGTCTTCGTACATTAAGTCCAGAAGTTGGTTTAGATATATCAGGGGTGGGAGGAGGTTGGTTCCTGGTCTAGTCAGTGTAATTGGCAACAGGTCCAGCTGTCTCTCCCACGCTTCCTTAATTGTCCCCTGGCCTGCGCTGCCCTGTCAGCTGCAGCCTGCCTCTGCCTTAGAAAACCAGAGGAAGGGAACGAAAGAAGAGCAGGCAGCTGCAGGGAGGCGAGGGGACGGAAGCAAACCATTATACAGAGAGAGAGAAAGAGAGATGAAGGCATCAGCTGCTGGCAGAAGTGCCACTTTTGCAGTCTTGTCTTGGAAGGTGACATCAAAAAACTGCAGACAGATTGGAACCAAATTGGCTGTCTGATAAATGGTGAAGAAGATAAATGTCCGAGGTACGGACTCACTGGGTGTAGAGTAGACTTTGGTTCACTCTCCTGAGGTATCCTCGACTGGTTTCTGCTCTCGATTTTCTTCTACAGAAAATAATGACGAGAAGAAACAAATGATTGTCCGAGTTAATTTTTTAATTCACTCCATGTTTACATGAAATGCAACGCTCGCCCAAAACTAATCTGTTTGTTTGCAAATGTATTTAGGGATATGGGTGTTGTCTAAATGTAATAAATGTTTACCACATTTTCCTATTGTTCTGTCTTGGCATCTAATCAGTTAAATCCCATCTCGTATGAATGCATGAACTCCAGTTGAACACCCACATTCAAACACGAAATAGTGAACACTGGTCATGTGCCATTTCTTTGTCAGCACTGAAATGAGTCACGAGGCGCAGGCTGACAATCTTGTGTGTTAATCTACATTTGTTGTTCACAGTATTCCAAAATGACACTTGTGTATCAAGTGTATGTAGCCATATAATTGTCTACATTTGTTTCTGCTCATTGTCAGTCTGTTGAACAGGTTTGTTTGGCAAGTGGTTTAATTTTCCTTTCCCATCACAGCGGGTGTGCAGATGCTTCAGCTGAAAATATCCAATCAATGACTGCTTTCATCTCATTTTTTCTGTAGGCTATATTATGTTATAAAAAGGCACAACCTCTGATCTAAATATAGGAAAAAGGGTCACCATACTCATCGAAAAACAAAACAACTTGTAATCATGATAAAAAAAAATTTAATACTCAAAATATAAATTTTGTTATAAGAGTGCTGAATTGGTGGTGTACATTTTGGGGTTTTATTGTTTTTTTTTAAAGGATCAAAATTGGTGCCACAGCATCAGAGATATTGTCTTTTTATATCATACATAATTCCTCCTTGTTTAAACCTGGGGCCTACATCTCCCACAATGCAACTGCACCACAGACCGTTTGGTCAGACGGTGTTATGCTAAGTGGTGGCTAATGTGTAGCTTCAAACAGATGAGGAGTGGGCTACAGAGTTCTTGTAAGCACCACTTCTTCTCTCTTGACTCACTTACACTGACTCAAGTGACATCACACGAGGCACTTCATTAGATTTTGCACATCTCCTCCTGGAGCCGCAGAAGGCTGTATTCAGCTTCTTTCATTATCAGTGGCGCTCCCAAAGAAGTCATTCAATATTAATGCATCCCATAAAGACAAATAGACAGCAGCTTTAAAATTGAACCTCAGAGACAAAGACCAGCATTGCATGCGGTCTGGAGTCTAAAAACCTTTGATGTGAGTGACCTTGATAGCAGACCTGGCACCTCCCTCCTCCTCCTCCAGTCAGTACCTTGAAGTCATCCAGCAGGAGCCTGAGGAGCTCTGTTCGCGGGCAGTGCAGCCGTCCGTCCATCCATCCATCCATCCGTCGGTCGGTCCTTCCCTCAGAGCTGTGTCGTGTTCAGTGGCCCCTGGTGGAGCTGCTGCTGCTGAGCATGTGCTCGGCTCCTCCACAGGACAGAAAGGGACGCTTCCCACCAGCACACAGGTTGTGGACATGGAGCTCTGAGCGCGCGGCTCCGACACAAGAGGTAAGCGCGCAGTTTTGTTAATGAAAGCATGTGTTTACCAATCTGTGATCATTTTTTTCTGTGTGTGCAGCCGTTTATCTGATAGACATTTTGGTGTATAATTGCGCAGCCGCTCGGCAAGCAGCGGCACGCAGATGTCCTCCATCAGTCCAGTCCAACAATAACTTCAACTGGCAATTAAAATAACACAGTTCTTAAGTATTCTGTAATCAGCACGTGCACTTTTTGCGCGCCCCTTAAACTTTGGAAATGGTAAAAAATCAACTTTTACACAGCGTATTAGTGTGGATATTTAACAAAATCTTAAAAAATAAATGGCAACACTGTTTTGATCATGCATATTATATCCAACTGTACGTGTTTATTTGATGCGAGGATTGATATGAAATAATTGCATTGGCTTCCCTCCGAGCAGAGCAGGGCGCACCGCCCCGCGCTGTTTGGAAATATCGATTTAGCAGAGGAACCTGGGTTTTATTAGAAACAACGGGCTGCATGTGGGAGTAGGTGCTTGACACAGTTACGGGCTTCGAGGCAGTGTGTTTCTCCCACGCTCCTGAGGGAGTCCTCACTGCAGTCCGCTGGAAACATCTCAGCCCGCATCAAAGTGCGCTTGTCTGTTTGGATGCTGCGTGTGTTTGCGATGTTTTGTTGTTTTTTTTTTTTTTTTGCATTTGTGTTTGATTGCGTGTGCCAACAGCCAAGGGGCCAAACATGCCTTAAAATATCTTTAAACTGCATAAATCCTGTCGTGCTCTGTTCTCTCTGCCCGCCAGGCTCCATTAGTTGCTGGATTATGATCATATATCTTCTTCCATAGCAGTTTAAGTGAGAAGTAAACAGAATACTTAAACTTAGCGTTAAAGACATAAATCTTGAATTTAAGGGCAGAACGAGCTACATTTAGGACATTTTATTGGTCTGTTAAACAACCAGCTTATTGTTTTATGCACATTCACATCTTAATATGACAATTTTTATTTATACTTTGTAGAGCATGGGATGTTTTAAATATTTATTTTAGGCAAGAAAATACATATTTGGGTTTAGTCTCTCAGCTGTGATTATTTACAGTTTTTCTCAGTCTTCTATGAAGCTATTTTAATAACTTTTATTTTCCTGTTTTGGACTGTTGCATGGCAGAAACACAGCATTAAGTCATCATTCATGTTTTAGACAAAATGATTCACCTTGAATATAATTGGCAGGTAAATCAATCGATCGATAGACAGACTTGTGTCGTGCAATCTACATCCTGTGGCACGCCATTTCTCTCTCAGCTCTTCATCACAAGCACCAGTTTTTTTTAAATGTTAAAGTCAAGTCAAGTAGAGCTTTATTGTCATCGTGACCATGTACAGTGCAGCGCACAGCACATGATGAGAAGACCATATGGTGCAACATAAACAAGTAAAAGAGCAACATTTGAAAAGGGGACTAACACTATTCTAAACCAAAGCACAAATACTATACGCCATAAATAATACACCATCATGCCATAGGTACTTCCCACTACTGCCGTTATATAGTAAATCATGAAAAAACTGTGCTGTTAATGCGAGTATAGATGAAGAACAAGACAGCTAGAAAGAGAGATGAGAAGAGAGACTGCACAGAGGGACAAATAAAGACTGTAAAAGTGAAACTAAATGCAGCAAGACACAGCAGGCGAGATGAGGAGCAGCGGAGAAGGGAGGGCTTGGTTGCGAAAGTGTGGAGGTGGAGGAAAGCAAAGAGAAAGTCTTGATGAAAGCGTTTGGGTCTGAGCTGTGTCTCCGCCGTGCCGTCCCCGTGTTCTGCTGTGGACAGCTTTGATTGTGAACATGAAGGGGAGGGGGGAACCAAATGCTGCTGGACACATGAAGACAGGAAGTGTGTGTGTGTGTGTGTGTGTGTGTGTGTGTGTGTGTGTGTGTGTGTGTGTGTGTGTGTGTGAGCGTGTGTGTGTGCCTGTGTGTGCACTAAAACATCATCTGTCTAGCTCACACAAAAATGGATGCGTTGTGTTCTAATTGCCTCCATCTGAAGTTAAATAACCTCATCTTGCGTCCGTCGTCTGTCAATTGCAACACACGCCTTCTCTCTTGACTCTATTTCTTCTTTTCTCCCTCTTTTCTTACCCAAGCTTGGGTTTTACCAATGCCTGGCTATTTCGGGTCCACGTTTTTGCTTGGTGCTAAATAATTCAGGTAACAGGACAACACAAAGGCCCTGAGTGAGAGACTGGATGCTGCGTTTAAACCTGACTTGCCCGTCTAACGTTGGAGAGTCTGTATTCTGATCACTGAGTGAAATGGCAATAGGCGCACTCACAGTGTGTGCACGCTATCTCTCACATTTCTCCTCGACCGTCGTTTAAAGATATACATACATTAAAGATGAGTCTCTTGAAGAGTTTTTGCTTCATTTTACGCTCCCTCATACTTTCCTTTAAAGCACTCTCTGTATTTCACTATATTTCATGCCGTCCTGCTCACTTCTCCAAGCTGCCCCTCGACTCCATGAGCCGAAATATTTATGACTTAAACAGAAGTAATAATTCGATTTCTGATTAGAGAGCGCATGCGTGCAGCTCTAACAAAAGCCACAGCTGAGGGCTGTAAAAGCCGCAGACAGAGGGTCAATAAACCAATCAGTTTGACCCGAGAGGCCCCTGACCCTGCTTGTGACCTCGCTGTGTTAATACAGCCGTGAGGGATGAGACAGTGTATGGATGTATAATGTTCTGTATGTCTTTGTGTAGATCATATGACATACACTAGGAAGTGTGCGCAGTTTTGAATATTTTGGAGGCCATAAGCAATCAAAGACAAGCTAGTGTTTAAGAAGTGTTTAAAAAAACAGTGGTAATTCAAGACCTCTGTACTTTTACAACACATTTGGAGGAGGACCCACCTTGTGTCTTTGTATTTCACTCATGAAGTGGAGGCATGCAAGCTGCGATAAGTATCCTTCACTCAGAAAACAAGAGCCTTTTAGCTTAGCTTGCTAACATTAGCATTGTTTCCCTCTATAGACAGGCAGAGTCCCTCATCTTCATCTGGACCACCGTGAGGACTTATTTCAGAAAATGCATGTGCAGTAGTTTATGACAGGAGACACATGTTTTTCTTTAAAACTCCCATTCGAATTGTGCCATGATTCACACACACGATGTTTGTCACTTCAAAAGACACATTTCAACTCAGATCCTTGTGTTTGACAAAGCAGTCTCTTTAAACCACATCACCTGGTCTTCATCAGTGGATGGAGATTGACCACAGATGTTTTGTTTTGTTTTAAAAAAAAACAAGGCATGCAGTATGTACTAGTGAGGCTGTACAATTAGGTGTATGAAATTATATGTCACTGTTTTTGTCATATTGGCAGTTTGTAACTACTGATTTACATTCCGAATGTTCGTAATACTTTAGGCTACATGATGATACTGATCTTGAAAATGGTCAACATAATATCCTTGTAGTAGTTGTCTTCACATCTAGAGGTCAGAGTCAGGCCCCAGAGAGTTGCGGTGCTAAAGGCAGACAAGCAGCTGGAAGTCTGCAGTCAGGAGAGAATTCTGTGTTCAATTTGTATTTTCAATTGCTGTCAGAGAAAATAATCCCTGACATGTGCAGTCCTGTAATGTACTCCAGCGCTGCCTCGGATGAGACTTTCATCCTTTTTGTATTCATCTACGGCTACAAGACCACTTAGACTCAGCAGGTGTCCTGTTGTATAACTGTGTGTGTGTTTGTGTAGCAATATTAATGTGTGTGCCTTGCACTCCTAGGCCGACTGCGCCGGGGATGAGCAGTGGCCTGCAAGTATTTTGCTCTGACATGACATTCTGTCTCCATCATGGTGCAGTGACTGGAGAGAGCATTCAAATCACAGCTTGATGTCTCAATGGGGAGTCTTTTTTTACTCGTGCGCACCCTCACACACTTCTGATGGCCGTTTATTGTATAGGGGAGTGTACGTTGGTCCGTATCCTCATGTTGGCTCCAGACTTTCTCTCTTGTCGTTACAGTGCATGGTGAGTAACAATGTGTCGACACCAAAACGTTGTGGGGACATTGTCGTGAGAGGTGATTGAAGCTTCCCTTTTGACACAAAAGAGTGAATGATCAGATTCTTTGGAGACAAGACATTTTTTCAAAATTCTCCTATTGTACAGCTTACAAAAAAAAGAAACTTGAGGTATCCATAACGGCATTACAATCTCGTTACACACGGTATATATTAGAATAAAAATATGGCCATTAAATACCCGCCCTGTTCATCGCTTCTTTCTGTCCTCCCACCACGGCTACTGGCAAAAACTTACTGACAGTACTTCATACCTCGTCCCCACAGCTTCTCCCGCTTGAGTTCACGCTCTGATTAGATTTTCAGGTACCTTAATGCATAACTTATTCATCTTGTTGAGGCAAAAATGATTTACTTCTAACCGCAATAATCCTGTGATGCTATAAAATATGGGGGTCATGTCAAAACCCATGTGTTGTGTGGAGACGAAAAATGTGGATATGCTCGCTGATAAAGGTGTTGTAATAATATTGTAATAGATTTGTTATTGATAATGGAAGTTTTTATTTGTTAACATCCTGAGCTCTTGATGAATGGAGATGTAGATTTAAAAAAAATGGAAAGTGCAAATAAAAGTGTATTTTGAAAGCATAATTATCTAAACCTAACTTTACTTGCTGCTTTGCTAACGCTGGTTGAGTAGATGAGTGTCCGCGTTGAAATTCAAATTTAACTGAAAGCCAATTAAAAAACCCATTTACTTCATGAACAGAAAACCACAGTTCTAATGGGGGTATGTTTTGCTGAATTTGTTAGTCTCGTCTGTTTTACTCGCTGATCCTCTATCTGACTGACTTATGTAAATTATAATCTACAGCCCTGATCATGGTTTTGAAATATCAGTAGTGTGACTGTGCATTGATAAATCCATGGTGCTGTCCATGGTGCTGAGGTAGCAGGCAGATTTGTTATTGCGCATTCCTCTCTCTGTCCCTCCCTTCTGTCAGTTTCGTCTTGGATCTATATTATTACCCGAACCATACACTATTAATACTCAGTTCTGTACTATAATGTATCCTATATATTCTTTAGGGTGATGTCACCTTCATGATCAAGGTGACACGAAGCAACGTGTCGGCTCAGAGGAGCAAGAGGATCACAGAGACACACTGCTGCCTGTATCCCTCGAACATTTCCATGATCATTCAGTAGTTTCTGTGCTGCTGGCATGACTACAGATATAGTTTTTCTATAGAGTTACATCAGAGTTCGGGTTATGTCCATGCCCCTGTTCAAAATGAACAAATCAAACACTGGTCATGATCATTTTTTTCCAGTGTTTAACAATGTGATTTCCCACAGTATTCCCATAAAAAATTGTACATTGAAATGTATTCCCTCTCACTATTCAGCATTCCTGTCTTCTCACCATGTGTCATTTTGACAACCTGTTACATCAGCTTGTCTCACAGGAATAGCGATATTATCTTCTCTGCCATTCATCTTTTTAATCTTTGTGCTGCTGCTTCTGGGAAATGCTGATGTGACCATAGCTGTTCAATTATACATGCTATACAGTCTCTTGTCACATATTTTCTGGCTTCCTACACCGGAGGGGAAAAGGTTGTGGAGCATCACTGGGTTCTTTGTGCGTGGAAAGTGGTGGCTCTGGATGTGCTTTTCCAGATTGTGAATTAACCTCCCTGCTGAGGCTTTGATGCGCCGTTAAAGTGAAAAATTATCCATTATATCATCAGATCAGTCACTGGTGTTCAGGAGATGTTGTTATGAAGTGTTGTAATTAATGTTTTTATTGCACTTTTCATCAACCTGCATTGATTTCTTATGTTTGAACGAACGTTCTTTACCCTCCAGGGACCAGGTCTGCATTGTTGCATTCAAGTCTGACTGTTAAGGGTGAGGGTTAGCAAATTTTGAACTTGGTGTTCCACTTTGTAAAGGATTTCTCTGTGTGTTGTTGTTGAACAACGATAGATACTGAAAGTTATTGCTTTCTAAGTCCTATAAAACCTGATGTATGATAATTAGCTTCACTGAACCTTGATTATCCTGAAGAAAATTGGCATTCAACAAGATCACAAAGCAACAAAATCCATGGCATAGGAAATAACCTTTTAAACGTTGTAAATCTTTACATATAAATAGAGCTAAATGAGATTAAACAAAACACTCCTCTCAGCTGAATGAAAAACAAAGGATTAAGATTAGGACCTGGATGTGATGTCAGGTGCAGTGCAGAATCAAATAAATGTATGGGTATGTGTACAATTTTGCATTTTTATAGTGAGAATTTCAGGCAACAACTATAAGTCTAAATGAATATGATGAAGAATAACAATGGTTCATCATCAAACAACAAAAGAAGAAGATGCAGAAGTTACAGTACATAGAAGAGTTTCAGGGTGCATTTCTGACTTGTGAGTCAGTACACATCTGGTTAAAGTACAAACTGAGCGTATTTGGGAAACGTTCTTATTGCTTCTTCTCTTTCTTGCCAAGAGGTAGATGACAAACCTGACACCACTCTTGTCTCTCTACAGTCAATATGAAGCCGGAGCCAGCAGCCTGTTAGCAAGGGTGTCGCTCCGTGTTGAAAAGCGGTCAGGACACGAGGGCTTTTCAAACCGTCGTCAACATTTTGAGCAATGCAATGAGACCTCCACACAGTAATTCATTCATGTGACACAATTAAACTCAAATACCACGCCTGTCAATCTCCTCCACTCGGGGCCGCCACAGGATCATGAATCTCAGAAGGAGCTACAGTAGCTAGCGCCACATTTTTTAGAAGGTGCAGTTATAATTTACAGCGACCCAAAGTGCACGATGTACAAGAGGACAAAGGGAGGAAAAATGAGAAACTGCTTTAGCATGCAGCAGTTCACTATAAGTCACTGTCTTTGCAGGCTATTCTGAGTCATTTTTAACAAATTTTGCTTTTAAAATGAAATGGAGACAAAATTGGGTTTTTCAAAAAGTGTCCCTGCCCCCAGTGTAAATGACACCAATGCCTGTTTGCTTCCCTTAGCACAAGGACTAGAAGCAGGATGAAACAGTTAGGTGTACAGCTAACTAATTGCTGCGTTATATTGTATGTGTGTAATTCATACAAGACCCACAAAGTGTGAGACTGGCTGTTTTCACCTGTTTCCAGTCTTTGTGCTAACTGGCTGCTTGCTGGAACTTCATGCAGGCTACATACGAGAGTGTGGACGATCCTCTCATCTAACTCTGTGAAATAAATCAAATAAGTGTATTTAACTGCCAAACTATTTACTTAGCTTCAGGCTAGCAGGGAAAAGGAAAATCAGGTCAGACCCTGGTGTCAACAGGTACAGTGCACAAGGTTCTCAGCATCAACACCTGATACTTAGCTTTCTCTGAAAATGTGTTCTTGCGCTCACATTCGACCACATTACACCGTCGGAGGCTAAAAGAAGAAGGTGTTGCTGAGATAGTGTTCCCGAAGATTAAATGCATCACCTTGATGTGACTTCTCGCCTGGTCCTCTGGATGTCAGGGTCTAAGTGAGATTATTGCCTTCAGCAAAGCTAGGAAATGGCCACACACACAGTCACTTGGAGCACTCCCTGGTGAGCGCCTTCTGCTCGCAGGCGACTTAATTAGGAAGCCCCCTTTAAGAAATGCACCTGGCTTTACACTTGCCTGCCTCTGACGCACAGCTAGTTATCAGGAGTGGGGCTGCTGCCGTCTGACAAGGTTTTATCTGGATTCAGAAATGAACAGTGCTGTACAAAGTCTAACCCAGAGGTCACTTGGATTCCGGCTGTTTAAAGAGCGAGAAAATTCTTAATAACCATCCTGTGGCTAAAGAAGTGGTTGAGGGTGACACACTGTGAGTCAAATCAGGGTCACATTGATTGTTTTTCATACTTCTGCTTCACGTGAACGCCCTTTGCAACTCGGTCTTTTTATTTAATATGCAGAAAGCCAATGCTACGACATTGTTTCAGACAGAGAGCTCCCCCTTAGTGTGTTAAAATCACACAACCTCGCTTAAAGTGGAGCATACAGAGTTCGCACAGCCAAACCATTGGTGCCTATATTACGGGAAAAAACATATATAACATATAGAGCTGCATTCTCCATCAGCTGCCGGGCAAAAGCCAGATTGCTATTCAGCTATGATTTCAAGATTGCCGATATCTGTCCACCTAACCTGCGTGTTCATCATGCAGCTTTTCACACAGGCAATCATGAGCTGAGTCTTTCGGGACTGAAGAGGTCTTTTGGGAACTGGAGGAAACCAGGAAACCAGCGGCAGTTAGGGGCAAGCTGATGTAAGGCTGAAAAAAAAAAAAAAAATCTGCCACCTCTGCTCCCTGGGACATCTTGTTTACCAGTGCCGCTGGCTCGCCTGTCTTTTCTACTTCCTTCCCACGTCATTTCTGTAATCTGTCTCAGCTCTCTAGCAGGCATTTTTCACATGTCCTACTTTCAGGTGCACCTTAATAAACAAGAATCCATACTTCTCTACATTTCCATTTCTTCCCAGATTCCATCCAAACTCCCCCTCTTCGCCCCCTTATCTTCACTCTCTCCCATTTCCAGCCTCTGATGCCAATCAGACAGTCTGCTCACGATCGGACCAGCTGGAAACCTCCAACGCGAGAAGAGCAAAGTGGCTGCAGGGCTGCGCTCATGCACGCTGTCAGTTCTTCACCGGCCTTTTTTCCGACACCCTTACGTTCCCCGGTGTCTCCTTAAGTCACCACTAGGCGGCTCCTACAGATTTAAACTAAACCATCAATCTACATCTGCCAACTGCATCCTCTCTAACTTAGGCAGCGTTGCAGAAACTTAACTTGCCTCTTGATTCCACAAAGAATTGATTCATTTGCTTATGTTACTGGGAACAGTTTAAAGAAGAGTGCTGTTGATCTCCAGGGACTTCTGTTTCCTCCCACATCCTGTTGTCGACATGCCCAGGGAGAGCAGGAACGCATGCAAGTAGACAAACACGCAGACACTGTGGTGTGAATTATTAGAGGCAATGTTCAATATATCAGCAGCAGAAGGTTTTATTGTTGCACTTGCTGTTGACATTTTGACTCACAACTCAACAGACCAGCAACAGTACGTTGTGTTGTTATCCACTCCTGTGGGAATGCGACATGTTTCAAGCTCTCCGTTCTGCAGTCGAGAGATGTTTTAACTCCACTACTCTACCTCCTCACTGTCACTAGCGTGGTGTCACCAAAGAGCCCGGTGACGCACACTTCAATACTATGGCACCTGTGTCCTCATTAATCTAGACTCTTGTAGCGTGGTTGCCGTAGCAACAGAAACACGGAGAAAATGACTCCATCACTCAACTGGATGTCTCGTTGCCAGAGTGGAGTTGTGCGGAGGTTGGGAGGTTGATTTGTTGTGCCGTTCTCTGTTTGTTCCGTGTGCTCTTTTGACTCGGGAGGGGGGGCTCACTGTCACGTGTTTCCAGCGCCACGCTGACGCTGAGATTTTTGACCTCTTGATGAATTTCGGAGGAGAGAAGCGGTGATTTTTAATCGTTCCATTGATTTCCCGCAGGTGCAATAGGCAGCCATCTTCCAATCAATGACGAGCGACTGTGTAATAGACAGTGCCTTTAATCTCGCAGTTGTCGATACAACAGTGAGCCACTGTCTGAGTGCATACAAGTACCCACACGCTGCGTTTCACTGATACTACAGTAAACTGCAACAAAAGTCCTCAATGACCCGCGAGCTACAGCGTTGAATAACAGCAGATAACACTGTTTCGGATCCAGATGTTGAAGTGTAGTCAGTACTTGCAAATTCGACAGAGTGAGGGTTTTTTGTCTTCCATGTAATGCCTTTCGTGGTGTTGCTGCAGAGGGAGTTAAAGGCAATTCAAAACAATGGATTGGATCATCATCGTCATCCTCCTCTCTAAATTCCTTTTACAACACAGGTTAAGACTGGACGGAGACTTAATGTAAGTAATCGTCTTCTGATGCTGTTGACATTATCATCAGTATCGCACGTCAGTATTTGTTCTAAATACAACTAGTCTGACTCACCGGATGTACACTGTGGGTATGAGCCTGCCACTTGGCAACCTATTTCAGGCGACATTCTCCTCCCCTTCAGCTATCTGCATGTTACCGTTTTCAGTATCCAGGTGGATACATAAAAGAAGAAACAACAACAACCTACACGCTAGGGGTGGGCGATATGACCTAAAATTTCACTGTGTTTATTTTGTATTTTTGCAGCGACAAATCACACTGTTACAAAAATAAAAGGGATACTCCACTCAAACATGATTCTAGCTTTTTTTTTTCACTCTACTGGCAGTGTATCTTTACAAATGAAAAAAACAAAAACAAAACATTTAGTCTCTTGAAATTGGAATAAAAATGAGGTATGAGGTATGAGGAGGAGCAGCCTGCCAGATAATGTGATTCATTCTCACAGTTAGTCAAGCGGTAGGATTAGGCATCTCAACAGCGTTAATGTGGAGAAAACCCATTGGAGAAAACCCAAGTACAATACAGCAGCGACAGACACACACACACTGTCGAGGATCAGGAAGCAGGCAGAGCTCTCGTGTAATGTTAACAACAGAGCCAGCTGAGCATTTGTTGCAGCATTAAGTTACACAAAAAGCAATGTGACAAAACAGTTTCCCACATCTAACCTACTACTATAGTCACTTCAACAAAAGCTGAGTACTAGATACTCTAGTCGTGCTACAATAGACATGAGTCACTTAAGAGCAAGGATGTGCTAATGCTAAGCTCAACAGGTTAATCTGCAAAATGAAAAGTAACCTGAAGCCCTGGCAAAACTAACAAGTTTAAGTTTTTACTTGGTAATGATCCTTTGTTGAGCTGAGTTTTGAAGCGCATCCTGTTGTTTACGTTGAAAGAGCAGTCCAAGGTAAAATGGTTAGCACACACATAGCCTGTACGAGTTTCCTAGGTGTTGTAGGGACATTTACATAGGGAGTTTTACAAAACTGAAGTTAATCCACTGGATCTTCATTTCACTTCACTGGATCTTGCGGACAACAACGGAAAAGTGGAGGTGCTTTGTTATCTTCCATGTGTTTGTGATATTGAATCGCTGTTTGCACAGAAAACAGTAGTTACTGGATGTAACTTTAGTTCTATGATTATGTGCTTTGACCTCTAGCTGCATGTTTTCGCAGCCACAGTAAAGCACGTTGTTTTGAACCCACTAAAACATTCATGGCATCGATGACTCTGTTGCAAAATACATGTTATGACCAAGCATGACAGCTGTGATGGTGACCAAACCGGTAAACCACCCACCCTTACTACACGTTGATAATAACAAATTACCTTAATCTGGTTACTAATAGTACAAAGAATGATAAAGCTAGCAGCTTTTATCTTTTCTTTAGAGAGGTTTTGCCATTTTAATGCAAGCGCTCACCCCTACACTAATTTGCAAGGACATCATTGCTGCATGCTGTCCTTTGCACTGCCAAAGCTGATTGTGATTGCAAACACAAAAAAGCCCGAGATGAAAGTTATGTTTGGTTATGTTTACGTGTGACATATAAAGCTAGAAGCAAGAACGTGATTAGCTTAGCAGTTGTTAGTTAGCTTAGCTCTTTCAGGGAAAAATATGCCTACAACACCTCTAAACATCACTCTACAACATTTTATGTTGTTTGTTTTATCTGCACACAGTTGGAAATATGAAAATAACAAGTTGTGCCTTAACAGGGAGTTAAAAGTGAATGTTGTAAGGTTTAGGTTTTGTAGGTTTAACTGTAGATAACATTGCAATTTAATCATACAAATCTCCCCCAAATCCTCTTTGAGATTGTTTTTTTTTTTTTAACTTTTGGTTCATTCTGCAGATATTCCTTGAGGTCCTTTCGCAGAATATTTGAATGAAAAACACTCTTCTGATGTGAACTGATTTAACTTCAGTCGTCATCAGTTTGGCTTTAAGCATCCAACAATTATGCTCCTTTGGCAGTTGAAGTATTATAAATAAATCATGTGGTCTGCTACAGCTGGCAGAGCAGAGATCATAACCAATTGTGTGTAAGTTGCTGAATGTGTTGTTTTCACTGATCCAATGAGAGGGCAGTTGATTACCTGCAGGTCTGATTACTTTGCTCCATTCAATTTGCTCATTCCCCTGAGCTGCAGAGCACATTAGTGATTGCCTGTTGTGACGGCCTGCGGTTCTGACAGCTTGTGTGCAGGTCTCAGACCTTGGCTGAGCCAAAATCGTAATCAGAGACACTGAAAAGAGACAGATTGGACGCTGGATCGATGCATTATGCAGCACCTGTTCAATCTGCAGACACTGGGGTTTGATATATGCATATTTTATAAAGACAGATGGACGGACTAACAGACGGATCGACTGAGGGACAGACAGGCATACAGACAGACATACAGACAGGCATACAGAGAGACAGACAGACAGACAGATAGATGGATAGATTTGTGTAATGATCACTGTATTATGACAACTTATGTTGAGATGTCTGACATGAGGCGAGAGAGAAAATGTATTTTGATTCCCTCCTCCATACATCATTTCTCATCTGTCTGGATTGTCTTCTTGTCTCCCCAGCGCTGTCACCAAGCTGTTATTCATCCCTGCATCATGGAGGATCAGCCTGGTGCATCATGGGAGCTCCTCAACAGCGTGACAGACACAGTATGTGAGGGCTGAGAGGTGGTCATGGAGTCTGACAGCTACACCTCGGGCCCAGCCACCACTGACTGGGCTGGGATGGTGGCAGGCCTGGAGGGAACGGGAGTCCTTCAGGAGCAGGAAGGAGGGGGCTTGTCCAGCAGCCCTGCGTCATGGTTAATGCCGTACTCGCTGGGCTTCCAGGTGCCGCTCACCGCCTTCCTCATGCTGGAGCTGGTGCTGGGTTTCAGCAGCAACCTGACGGTACTGGTGCTCTACTGCTCTCAATCCAATTTAGTGGACTCGGTGAGCAATATGGTGACCGTCAATCTGCACGTGCTGGATGTGGCGGTGTGCGTGCTGTGTCTGCCGCTCACTCTGGTGGTTGTTCTGCTGCCTCCAGGACCAAACCTGGCCCTGC
Organism: Sparus aurata; assembly: GCF_900880675.1. NCBI lineage: Eukaryota > Metazoa > Chordata > Actinopteri > Spariformes > Sparidae > Sparus > Sparus aurata. The sequence continues at coordinate 29,057,282 of NC_044192.1, forward strand.
TCTGCTGCTTCCACGAGGCCTGCGTCACCTTTGCCAGCATAGCCACAGCCATCAACATCCTGGTTATCAGCATGGACCGATATGACATTTCAGTACGGCCGGCCAACAGGTTGCTGACGACACGTAGAGCAGCACTGCTCCTGGCTGCTGTTTGGGTCACCTCGGTGGCTGTGTTTTTCATCCCGTTCTTGGAGGAGCAGTGGTCCAGTGGGGATGGAGCAGAGGTGACAGGACAGGGGACACCTTTGTCCTTGTCCTCACGTGGCATCAGTGCCACAGTGGTGCCAGCATGGCGCAACCGGACGCTGCTGTGTATTGGTGGGCAGGGCTTCCACACGGGCCAGGGTATGTATTACCATCTTATCCTGCAGGTGCCCATCTTCTTCGTCACCGTGGCTGTCATGCTGTTCACCTACTCCAGAATACTGAGGGCTTTAAACATCCGCATTGGCTCCCACATGAAGAAGGGCCAGCGGTTCAGGGGTCCCTCTTGCGGGGGGCGCCACTCGAAACAGAAAAAAAAGAAGGCGGGGGTCAAAATGAATGACGGTGTAGAGGGAGGAGGGGGAGGGGAACAGTGCACCACGGATGGCACAAAACAGCACAGCCACCCTCCCCTCATCCCCTCCCCTACCCCCACGCCCACAGCTACCTCCCCCCCAGCCCTGTCCTCTTCAGCACCCCTCGTCATCCCTGACACGGGTGCTGCCACCCACATGCCCTCCACCATGGGTGTCCAGGCCTCTGTGTCGGCCATCATTGCCCTGAGGCGGGCAGTGCGGCGACACAGGGATCGACGTGAGCGACAAAGGCGGGTGTTCAGGATGTCCCTCATCATTATCACCACCTTCCTGGGATGTTGGGCTCCCCTCTCTGTGACCAATGTGCTAATCCTTGGCATCGGCCCCAGTGACACCTTGGTCAGCGTACGCCTATGGTTCTTGGCCCTGGCCTATGGCACCACCGTCTCCCACCCACTGCTCTACGCCTTCACCCGACAGAAGCTGCGCCGTGCCCTCCGTGCCAAGGTTAAGAAGAGGGTAGTGTCCCTGCTCCAGGTAGACCCTTCTCCAGGGGGCACTGTCATACACAACTCCTGGGTGGAGAACAGAAAAACCAGTCGGCAGGTGCGGCTGGAAGCCAGCGAAGGTACTGACCGCTGCCTGGCAGAGGTCCTGTGAGACTGACACACGAGGGCCCACCTTGTATAATTAAAACCCAGAATACAGTCACAGGTGTGTTCCATTATGAAACTCACTGGCGCGTGAAGCCAGTGTAAGAGATGTGAAAAACACATTTCCACCCCTGGGAGATGTTTTAATGTAACCACCAGCAGCAAGCCCATGTGAAACACAGCCAACATTCACCTCAGGCAGCAGTGGGAGCAGGGGGCTGTTGTCTCTGGTGGTGGTGCGCACAGCCTCTGCAGCTGAAGGAAATCATACAACAACTAACACACAGTTGTATATAATTTGCATCTTCACTCTGTGAAATAATGAAGTCTGTTTACATGTGGAGTTGTATGATAGGGCGTTATATAGCGGTGTTTACCTAATGGCTCCAAAGAATGTGTGCAGACTGAAGATCTTCAGATCTCCCACCCACTCAAATGGTCCAAGGCAGCTTTAAAGAAATGTCAATACACTTTGTCAAAAAGCTCCTTGAGTGTATTTAATTTTGGTCTCTGCCTTCATTCTGCTCAGAATGTTTAGCTGAATGGGACGTTGTGTATTCTGAACTAAACACAGAGTATGCATGTAATATGGCGATGACATGTAAATGTGTCAGGGTTGGGGAGGGGAAGTCCACAGAGACAAGGCAAGGAACAAGTCAAAGAGCTGTTAAAGGCTAATGTGAAATATTAAATCCAGTTTTGCTTGAGCTTGAGTAGTTTTTAAATGGTCAATGTTTCAGTGTTTATACAAAATCTTGCTGACCTCCCTCATATAAATGAAACAGATTTTCTGATAATATCTTGTAATATCCCATCAATGTTTTGCATATACTTCAGGGAGAAGGTAAGCAGGTTGTTCAAAGTAGCCCAGTAGTTTGACATTTTGAGAAATAGGCAATTTGCTGTCCTGTACAAAATTAGATTAAAAAGATTGATAATATCTACTGTTTGTACGGTAAATATGAAGCTACAGCGAGCAGCTGGTTAGCTTAACTAAGCACAAAGACAAACCCTGTCCAAAAATAACCACTCATTTTTACACTTTTTTACAGATTAAGAAACATAATATATAACATGTTAGCCTAAGAATGAGCAGGGCTAGCTGTACCCCAATTATTTATACTAAGCTAAGCCATCTAGCTGCTGACTTTAGAATCATTTTTAGCTACCATACAGACATAGGAGTGCTATTCTCATCTTGATTTACAGTAACCACTTTAGGAACTGCATGTCCTTTCACTTCCGGTGCCAACTCTGCAGTAAATGTCTGTAGTTAGTCTGTCTCTTAGTTAGAATGCTTCACTTTTTACAGCTTGCTGTGTGTATATTAATGTTCGTTTTTGTATGGAGTGTTTTTAAATATTTTGATCATTTTAATAATCACAGATGTTTTATACCAGCGAGGTTAGCTTGTCAGCTAGCCTAGCTGGCTCTGCATTTACACATGCTAGTAGAACCAGCATGTGGCTTGCTATGTCGCCAATGTTTTATCTTTCATACAGTAAATTATTGTGAGAAGTTAAGTATTTTAACTAAGTAACGGATGACAAAGTGCTGAGATAACTATAGATGTACTGAAGAGTTGACACTCGGAAAATAAAAGAACATGCAGCTTGTAAAAGGGGTTTAAGTCAAACTACATTGTGCAAGTGGAGAATTCAATGTTTTGATTGAACTCTTACCAAGAAAACAAGTAGGTACTGTTCTAATCTATTCTATGGTTTATTCAATTAATTCAATGTTAACATAATTATGGGTAAAGCCAGCTGGCTTTGTTGAAGTAGCTAGCTGGAATCAAAAGCTGGAAGGTTAACCTTTCAGTAAAATGCAGTCCAGTGTGACACCAAAGACGACAATCTTAAAAAACCAAACCAACAAAAAAGGTTCAATTTACACCCCTCCAACCCAATCTCAACAAAAACTGACAGCCTTATGACAGATTGAAGTCATTGCAGGCCTGTACTTTAGGATGCATTATATTCAAGGTGTCTCTGTGGTTCAATTTATGGTTGTTGGCACGCAGTTATCTTTTGTACATGCTGTAAATACTGTCCCGATTTAAATTTATTACATGTGAATCTACGGTTCAAGTCACTTGGTCTTTATGTGATTATAGACTGACTTTTGGAGGAGCGTCGTATTTGCAGCTGGCTCGTCTCGGTGTCAGCCGCCGGACGTCTGGTCCCAAGGGTCAACTCAAGCACTGTCACACTGGTGGGATCACAAAAAGGACCAGTGATCACTGCTCGAATGCTGTACTCACACTGGGACTCACACTGACTAGGTCAAGGGATTTTTCTCATACACACACACACACACACACACACACACACACACACACACAAAAGTGATGCGTTCTTGAATGTAAACACATAACAAAGATATATTATACTGTGTGTACACCAAGAATATGCTATCTTTATAGGTTTTCTCCATGGTGTTGTTTTTATGTGAATGTATCACCATGCATTGTTGAATTATATCAATAAATATGAAATACTGAGGTCTGTTCATGTGAGCTGTCTGCTGAAGTTACTGAGTACAACAGACTATACAATAGAAATATTTCTGAGAAAAACGCCTGGGGCCTGGGGCCTGGGTTTACCAGGCTTTATGCGGGCAACAACCCTGTCCTCCAGTGTAGCTGTGATGAATGCATTTTTACAAGGAAGCCTGCGGTGATGGGAGCAGCAAGAGCACAATGAACAGCATAGCTCACATGATGATTCCCTCTGTACCTGAGGGGACAAACGTTATCTACTGCTGAGCTAAAGAACACCAAGTCCTCACTGACACAACCACACATTGTTGCAATAAATAAACACTGGTGTTGGACATCTATTTCCAAATTCTTTATTGTTGTCCGTGTTGAACAGCGACAGCTTTTGCGTGTGATATACTGTTTGCGCACTTACAACAAGCACAAAGCAGCCAGTAATATAGTGAGTAGGTGGTGCAATTTGTATGTGTTAATTTTAGCACTGTCTTGTCGCTGTTGGCATGGTAAGAGTCAAACTTCTCTGCTTGACTGTGAGAAACCATCCTCTGCTGTTTGGTCCGTGGGTGCGCCCATTGTCCAGTTGGGGTGCCCTCAGTAAGCACTGAGGACCCACAGTACCTGCCAGTGTTCATGTCACGCTCCTCCCAGTCGGAAAGCTGCCAACAGCATGCCTTTTGCAAACTTTGCGTGGGCTTCGTGTTGCGTGGGAGGGAGGCGCTACAGACCTCTGCAGTGTGGGAAAAAGAAGGTCATCTATGTGGGATGAAGCCTGTAGGACAAAAGTAATTCTGCATCACTTTAACCGAGCGAAAACAATGAGACAACTTCTACTACTTCTAATGCTTTTAGTGTTTATTTGTTAATTCTTGCTGTGATCAAATGGAATTTAAACAATTCAGGACAACTCGATGGGGACCTCTGCCGTTATAATCCCACATTGCAGCCACTTTTTACACGCGCCGAAATAGCTCAGTTGGGAGAGCGTTAGACTGAAGATCTAAAGGTCCCTGGTTCGATCCCGGGTTTCGGCAGAAACGGGTTTCACTTTTTAAAAAAAATCTACATTTATATCGTTATCGATAAGATGTAACATAGGATGTAAAATACCGTTGTGGTCTCATTCAATAAAATGTATTGAAATGAATAGAACCACAATGTAATGGTAATAGAGAATTTAAAAGCAATAAAGATACAGAGTAAATCATTTGTATGAAAGAATAAATATATATATATAACAATAAAAAGGTGAGGAACGCTTTATATGTCTGCAAATTTCATGGTAAGCAGGTGTCCATTCCAAAGTAACAAATGACCCCAAATTATCAAAATAATTTAGCAACATTCATTTAAAATGACGCCAACAAAATTCCAATAAGCAGTTAATAAATAGCTTGCATTTTCCTGGAAACTTCTACCTTAAACTTGTTTCTGTCCAACTTCCCCTCAGCAGGCCACTAAACTGAAGTGTTCAGAAGTTGGACAGAAACTAGTTTAGAATTAAAACAACTAAATAAGATGAAGCAGAAACCATCCAGAAACCACTAACTTTTCATTAAAATAGTTTTATTTTGTATTCATGTTTATTCTAAAATTATGTTATTTTCTCATTAATTATTTTTGCTTTGTTTGGGACATTTCTGGGCAACCTTTAAGTCTGAGAACTTACTGTCATGGCCATATATGTATAAGCAAACACAACCTTAAAAACAAGACGTGACTTCTAACTCCAGCTTCTTTATGGATCTGGTGGGAGCTCACTATGATAATCAGAGATGACGCTTAATGCTGAAAAGAATTGTTGTCATGAGCTCTCCACAGCATGAATAGAGAACATCAATGTATTTTGTGCTCTACAATGTGAAAATCGATTAATATGAAAACGTTTCTGAGTACAGACAGATTGAAATTGACATAAAGTTGGGCGTGCGGGTGGTCGGATGGTTGGAGCGCATTCCGCGTACGCAGCCGATCCCGGTTCAGTTCCGGCCGGGGCAGTGGAGACCAGTTTTAATAGGGGGGCCAGGTTGGGGCCGGCTTTTTTGTTAGGGGGCACATACAACCCGGAAAAAAGGACAAATCCCTCATTCAGACAAAGCAGTTTATTTCTGCCTTTACCTTCAGAACAAAATCATTGCAAGAAATCTGTCATGGTGTTATTGATGCAGACTCCCTGTCAGGGGGGCCACAGGGGGGTCCAGACTCAGAGTTACGGGGGCACTGGCCCCTGCTGGCCCCCCCCCTAGAACCGCTCCTGGGCCGGGGGTCCTTTGCTGCATGTAACATCCCCCTCTCTCTCTCCCATATTTCCTATCTTTCTACTGCTTAATAAAGGTGTCTATGCCAGAAAAAATCTTTAAAAAAAAAGAAATTGACATAAAGTGATATTAACCAAAAGCGAATGGAGTATTAAGCTGTGAGGACACATGCAGAGTCAGTCTTACTGACAAATGTCTGGAACCAGCATCCTGTCACAAGCATTATGAGATAAGCACAAGATGTACTGGATGAGTTCATGGGAGGTATTTGCTGAGGGAAACTGGTTTTGCACGAGTTTACAGAACCGATGCACTAAGCACAAATGCTGAAAGGCTGACACTCACTTCAGCAAAAAGTCACAACTCCCGACTCTCAGCTGTTGGTTAAAAATAAAATAAAACCGGACCTAAACTGGAAGTCAGTCCAGACCAGCCACCAGAAAAACACATCCATTGGTCTGCTTGTAAGTAACCTCAGATCTGAAATCTTGCAAAGGAATTGGTTGTTGACACATCTCCACAATGGTGGTTGAAAAAAACTGAATAATCATTCAAGAAGAAGATGAAGACACACCTTTTCGGTTAATTTAATTCACATGACATTCTGATAATGAATCTATGACCTAGATAATTTTACATTCTATTAGTAGTAAGTTAAATATTCATATAATCAAAATGCATTCATAAAAATATGCAATAAACATCTTCATAAACTCTGAAGATGTCTGCAAGGGACAAATATTTGGTTTTCATTCTTTGCATGGCTCACTTGTGTATAGAATAGGTTGCTGATTATATAACTGCAAAGCATTTTAAAGTGGAAAGGTAAAAGGGTACATGTAGTACTGAAAGGAATCCGGGGGAAACCCCACTGTGACGCAAACAGCATGAAGATAATGTAGAGTAAAGTACTTACAATAGAATCTCATGTGATGATGCACTAGCTGAGCACATCCTGCTGCTGATCCGAATTCTCACTGCTCTTCCAAACAATTACATATTGTTAGAGCGACAGATACTGTCAAATTAGAATGTTAAACTTTGTTGCCAGACTGCTCGACCTTTTGGTAGGTAGCGGAAATGCCTACAAATGAAAGTAGATTCTCTCAGCCCTCTCTTCAGCATCTGCCACACATGCTGTATCTGCATCATGACCTCCTCTATCATGGACTGCATGCTCCGTAAACATCTGGGAAAATGTATGGCAGCATCTGGGCCATACTCTGTCCAGTTTGTGCCCTTTCTGTTTACACCATGAGATTTGAACATCCTAACTTGTCAGAGTACAGCTCAAGGTCAACGATGAGTAAGCCCAGCAGAACACGATGGATGTTTACATTAGATCTAATGGATGTTCTGGGTCATCACTAACATGGTTTACCTTCATTTTCACTTTTATTTAAGTACTGTCATTATATTACACTTACGTCTGTTTTAAACCAGTGCTGCTGTTTCTTGCCGAGTTGGACTCTGTTGCTTTTAGTGTTGTCATCCCTGCTGAAAGAACCAGCATAGACCAGCACTAAAACCAGCAACAAAACACAACATATGCTGGTCTTGTTGGGGACCAGTCACTAGCAAGACCAGCATATGTTGTGTTTTGGTGCTGGTCCATGCTGTCTTTTTCAGCAGGGATTGTGTCCCAGGATCTCAGCACATGATGTCTGTGAGCATCACACAAATGATGGACAGATGACCCTTCCTCTAACTTTTAGCTTTTGTGTCACATTAGAATTGTAATCATCAATCTACATCAATGTTAGCTAATGCCAGTAACGTTAGCCAGTTAGCTTAGTTTAGAATCAATTCTGGAAACATGGGAAACAGTCAAAGGTAACAAAATTAGCTCAATGAACATGTTCTATCTTTTTGATTAATCCATTCCAATATCTAAGAGTACAAACTTTTAACAAAGGCAGGCTAGTTGCTTCTCTGTTTCCAGTTTTTTCAGGCTATCAAGTTAAGCTAACCCACAGCTGGTGCTAGCTTAAAAACATTATTGGTATTAAATCTGACTCACTTACATGAGGCCTATCAATACTCTCCTTTAACGTTAACTCTCAGCTAGGAGGCCAAAATAAGCATATCTTCCCAAATCGTTCCTTAAATTTAAGACATATGATGTCATTTTAATAGCAAGAAACATGCTATTTATGCATTGTTTTTAAGACAATTTACCGTAAATGTCCCAAAAATCCGCAAGTGTTTCGAATTAACTTCAGTCTGGGCTCAAGAGGACTTTTTATTACTGCCTGTCTTGATTTGAATGTCTTTAAGGTTAAATGGAAGACATGACAGTAACATAAACTTAAACCTTAAAAAGAGAGATTTCAACATCATCACATGTGACTATGCTATAACACTCCTCCTGAAAGCCAAAACAGGACAAAAAGGTAAGGCTTATGTGTGAAATGATGTCATTGTGTTTTGTAAAAACCTTGATTTTTCCCTGAGGGACTGTGCTACAGCATAACACATCACACAAGAGCAACAGGAGTCTGTCCACATACATATTATTATATATAATATTCACATTTTAAATATGTCAGTAGTGCCTATAGTAAACAATATGCTGTCTTAGAACGACCTCTGCTGGGCAGTGGTCAGTGTACCAAAGAGACGCCGAAATAGCTCAGTTGGGAGAGCGTTAGACTGAAGATCTAAAGGTCCCTGGTTCGATCCCGGGTTTCGGCAGACGAGGTGCTAAGGAGAGTGCACATTTTGAGGACGAAACGACATAATTTCGGTTGTTTCTTGTACGTCTTGTCAGTTTTATGGGACTGAAGTATTTGTCACTCTCTTTATTAGTAGGTCATACAGAGCAGCTCTAACCTCACACTTACAGAGCAGCTCTAACCTCACACTTACAGAGCACAAGGTGTGCCATAATTTGCATTATCCATCCAAGGAACACTGTATATTTTTTGTGAATGAAGCCTGAATGATTTGCATGAAACACTAATTCAATTAAGCATTATTCAAAAATACTGTAGGCTTAACTGTAAAAGTGGTTATTGAGGTATCACTGTAGGCATTATTTTTCAGGGGACGACATACAGCAGTAGTACATTTAACAGCCAGTAGATGGCAGGACTCACGCAGAGTTCAAGTCTCACTACAGAGCTCCTAGCACCACAGCCACACCATCAGGTGCACTAGTATTGAGGTACAGATGGATTATTGCACCTGCAGACACTGTGCAAGCCCAAACAGTCTTCAATGTGTGCGGTCTAAGTAGCTATGTTGCTGTAACATCCTTTAGTTTAGTTTTTAATTGTTTCAAGTTGAACTTAAAATGTATATACATACATACATATACATACATATATATATATATATATATATATATATATATATATATATATATATATATATATATATATATATATATATATATATATATTAGACAATATCCAAACTTATAAAATTGAGCCCTTTTAACTTAAAGTCTTTTGCCTTGAAATGATGAGTTGGGTGACTGTAACTTACAGAGTTCAATCAACTCATAGAAATATGTTTCTGAAGAAACATGATCACACTTTTGCACTTCTGATCAAACCACTGCAAGTTGCTTTATGTCTCTATGCTGACCCTTTGAAAGTAAACTTCAAAAAGAAGCTACTTCCGCTACACTTCGTGTGAAATGAAGATCTGACTCCTCAAATAAATCATCAAATGTAAAAATATATCACATTTATTTGTAATGATTCTCAGTGTCAACAGTTGTAGATTCAACTTAATATCTTAAGTTTGTTGAACAAGTATTCTCAAGTTCATAAAACTTTCAATTGTGTTTCACAAAAAAAGAAAACTTAAAAGAAGATGTTTAACAAACTATTCAACCTAAATTAATTACCTAATTAATTAATCTCAAATATTTAAACCAGCAATTGAACTAACACTTTTAATTTAAAACAGCTCAAAATTATTTACAGTGTAGTGTGATGGGACATGTTTTTCCGTTGCAATACATATGGATCGAAGAATAGTGAAAATAATATCATAAAGTATTCTCTTATTTGATGGGGACCCTATGGAACCCACACAAGGAATCCGAACGCTGACCATGGTCCCCACTTTGAAAACCGCTGGATTAAAAATAAATAAATAAACAGATAAATATATAAGACTGATGTGTGCAGATCTGATTTGTGTAAAGTCACAGGAATTATGACACTGATTTTAATGTCCTACAAAATAGGTAGTTGATCTAATGAATAAAATTAATAACAACTCAAGGAAACAAAAGATAGATAGATAGATAGAATTACTGTAATGATCCCAGACAGGGAAATCATTGTGTTACAGCAGTAGTGGGTCCGCAAATAAAACACTTTGTACATAACATAAATAGAAGGCAATATATACATAGACGTAAAGTGAAAGTAAAAATAAAAAAAATAAAAAATAATGGTAATACTTAGAGGTATTAGTTTACTATGACATATCCAGACAGATATGTTAATACTGCAATAAGAAGTAGCTGGAACAGAAGGATAATGACAAGAAAGATATCACAAATTTATGTGGTGTGTGTGTGTGTGTGTGTGTGTGTGTGTGTGTGTGTGTGTGTGTGTGTGTTTACAGTATGTGCATATACAGAAATGAATAAATATAAACTTATACATATACAAACATCAGAAATGTTTTAATGTTTCACCTACATTTTAGGTAAGGCACCACAGTTGATGAGTGTATACATATGATATCATTTGAGTTTTCTGAAATTGTGCTCAAATAAGCAAATGATGCACTACTGTAATCTACTATAGTATACCACATGATACTACACTAGACAATAATGCACTTGCGTACTTTTCCATCTGAATTGCGACACTTAAATCCAAACTAAAACAAACACCTAAATGTGTATTTTAGTGTGTTTTCTTCTCATTAGCCTGAAAGAAGAGGATGTTACGGAAGCAATAAAGCCCAGAATGCAAAATTGGACAGTAAATTAATAAAACTGTGTTTTTTCCTGTAGTTTATGGCCTATAAAGTAGGTAAATGTAATACCAGCTAACCAGCAACACTGAGGAGGTAACAGAGAGGACATTTATAGACACAGTTTGTTTCAGTAGGTTTCTGTCAGGTCAAGCTGAGGCACTAGCAAAAAAAGGTAATTATGTAATAAAAACACTGCTTTTGTTACATATTTAAGGTCATATCAACACCAGATTGTGCCAGGCGAGCCTCAGCAGGACTACAGCAGGTTTATGGGCCCTCCCATGGTACATTTGGAGGTCCTGGCCGTCTCTCAGCTGTTCTGACCTGTCTGAGTGCCAGCTGAGGCGTGTAGAGGCAAGAGAGCCACAGTCCAAGAGAGCAGGTCCAGGCCACGGGGCACAGAACAGGTCAGGGATTTGCGTCATTCCCATTGAAACCTGAATGAATGGCCAACCGGCTCTCTGTGGCGATGTGCTAATCAGCAGTGCATTGATAATGAACGGGCAGAAAGTGGTTCAGAGAACTAACAACGCAGGAGGGGATAGAAAAGGTCCAAAATGTTCTGAGGTGCTGCAAAGTTGTGAAGAAACTGTGTGTATATAATGTCTGCAGACTCACACGCATTTAAAAAACAAACAATGATAGAAAAAGAATTAACAATATAGACGGAACCGAGACATTTGAAGGGTACTAATTGGACCACACAGTTTGGGCCTGATGCAAAATGAGACGCTTGGTTCAACTTGTTCCTGCAACCATTTGCTTTGCAAGTGAGTGTTTTAAAAAGATGCCATAACAAGACAACCTAACATAACATTTGATTGATTTTCTGGAGGAAAATGAAAGGGTAACTATGCTGCATAACAATTTTACACATTAAAGTGTGATACAGAGCACTACTGCTCATGTGTAAAAGTAGTATAAAGCCTTCTGTTTCCACAAAAAGCTGCGTCTGATAGATTGCCTCCAGTGATGTCATACAATGACTAAGTTGCATCGTGGGTAATGTAGGTGCCAAAGGGGACTTGGTTTGCCTCTTTAGATATGTTACATTTTTAAGTATTAAAATATCTAAAAACCACTCGACCTTTGTAACATATTTGTACAAATGTTTCCGACAATTTTCAAAGATAATCAGTGGTTTTATTCAAGCTACCAGTTCGTTTCATTTGGTTGCCTGTTGCTGTAACTTCTGGGAAAACATCAGAAATACGATCTATCAGAGAGTGAGAAAGGAAGTCAAGAGAACACAAATCACTAAATGTAATGTGAATACAACTTTAAAACATGACCTGGTCCATGAGAATTTCTGCGTGAGAGCGTCAGATAGGTTTTTGCAATAGTACTTGTTAAACAGGGAAGACCTCAACCCCCATGATCCCACACTACTCTGTGACATCATCAAACTCTTTGAGAATCTTGGGGTTGTGGTAGATATATAGCTCTTTATGTTGGTTATAATTCAAGATTTTCAGTCTCTTTCCTCCAAAACCCTTCCACATCAACATAAACACTTTTTCTCCCTGGAAATAAACTTTTTTCTATACAGTTATACAATATTGCATGTATTTCAGAAACAGACCCTATAATTGTGTTTGTCTGATTGAGAGGGAAGATGCTGGGGTTATAATGTATATCTCTTGTCAACTTCATCTCGACCCTGTTTGGCAGAGATCACAAACTAATTATGTGTAATTTTTTCCTAATGGACATTCTGCTTTCTCATTTGTTGCTATGTAATTTGTTGCCATGTAATGTCCTGTGCAGTTGGTTATGCAAGATCTCTCTCTCTCTCTCTCTCTCTCGTCCTTTGGAGTGTCCCTCCGCTGTGTGTTTCCTCTGCAGCCGTTTGGTTTCCTGGTGGCTTTGTTCCCACTGCCCTTAGAGAGCTCCAAAGAATGCCTGAAGATGCCAGTTAAGCTCTGAACCAATTCAGTGAGGTGGTTGAATGAAACCAGCAGGTGGAGAACCATCCAGACTGCTGACGGATGGATGGGCTGTTGTGAGGAAAGGATGTTTTTGCTCTAATTAATCAAAACCCTATTCAGTGTAGTTCCACTTTCAAGCTTCTCCCACAGACGGCCCAGTCTATTTGGCATTGGCTGAAGGTTTGCATAACTGGAGCAGCAGTGACTTCCTCCCAGCAGACTTTCTCCCTGTTTTTGTCCCACTTACATAACAGGTTGAGCCCTACGTAGTAGAGTTGATGACTTATTATCGTCTGTTCATTTTTAGCCTTTCCTCATATATAATTATCTTTCATAGAGTAGAATGCTGCAGCTCGAATCTTGACTAAAACTCAAACGTTTGACCATATTATGCCAACCTTAGCCTCACTTCAGTGGCTTTTTTTTTCTCAAAGATATTTTTATTACGTTTTTACACAAATATAAAGTACAAGTATAAAGATTATTACAGGGAGTTTGTAAAATGCACAGTCAACACAGATTGAGAGGGATGATCCCGTTCATCCACAGTAGGGAGAGAAAACACAACAACACAGAACAAGAGCGCATCTCCTTGTTGATATCAGACAGTCTTACTCAGTTGAGGCCTTTACATTTATTGTTTTATTAAATTTATATCTGCATTTATGCTGTGTGATGGATGATACTGGTTTAGAAAGCTGTGTGCAGTTTTTTCCATACTGCTAAAACCTCTAATAATATTACCACAGCCACGGACACAACTTCTCACAAATTAAGGCTGTATTAACAATTTTTTTACGAGCTGCAAACACAAAATTGACATTTAAAAAGTTGGTGGAGATGATGGTAAACAGTTTCCTTTGGAGTTGTGTTTCTGGTCACTTTGTTAATATAAGTCCAATATATACAGTGAAATATGTTTCAATATGGGTATTAATTAATCACTAATTCTGTCTGATTGCTGCTCAGCAGATAGTGTACAGTGTAGTGTACAGATAGTGTAATTTTAGTTGATTAGATCCTAGGTGTGTAAGTTACTATTGAAATTATTTTACGACTACATTCAAGTATAAATCTAAGAATAGTTTTATAACTGAAGTCCCCGACTTTTCCTGGCCCTGCAAACAATTCTAAAATATCTGGTGCTCTACACATTCTAGTGTCCTCACAAAAGTATGAAAGGTCACCATGAATCCACCGCTGTTGGATGCCTCAACCCACTGTCATCATCACTACATTGCCAAACATACTGATGAATGAGCTCAGTTGTTGACACAAGATTACGTGTGTCATGTAACCCTTTAAATGGCTCAAGACATTTTTGGCATATTAGAATAAGAATCAGGCACAGATGTGTTGCCAAATAGGTTTTCAAATACAAAGAGCATTCCTTGGCGTTGTGTTGCATAACAGTCCAAAAAAAGAAAGTAAGATGATAGAAAGCACAGTAATTGATATTTATTGGTCAGTACACAACAACTTGTCCCTAAACTGGAGAGAGCTGGCCGACAGACGAGAGGTATGCCAGCACATTTTCTAAGAAGGTCTTGTAGCAGAGCTCTTGTGACATAACCCACCATGATGCACACAGTCCAAGTGTGACAAGAGAAGGTTGTCTGAGGAGACAGAGTATGACCTCGCTTTTGTCCTTGAGAAAGAGAGGACGCATTGTCTTCTCAGACCGACTGAGTAGAAAGTAACGAACCCACTCACTGCTTCTTGAACCGGCTCCAAGGACAGTGGGGAGGCTTGTTTCTCTGTGTAATCTGCACAGATGCTGTTGGTCAGATTGGTGTTGTTCTTTCTCCGCACTGTACTGACCTTTGCGAATGCCTGGGTGCTGATCTACGTCACTGAATCAAAGCTTCACTTGAGAAAGTTTCATAAACATTGTTCTCTTCGCCCCAACACTGCGGCTGAACTTCAAGTGTTTGTGTATTAGAAATCTGCAAAATAAAAGCCTTCATCAATTCGTGTCTGATTTCTACTCTTATCGTACTGCTAAATTAATTTGGAAACATGCATTTTATGAGGGAGTACCTAATAAAGGTTTCCCCAAATTTTAGACATATTTTCAAGATTTAGTATGTCTTCCTATTGTCTGTCAGGATAACAGCACACAGGGGGTATGAACGTGTTTACTGACCCCCTGCTTTGCATTTTCCAGGCCAAATGAGGATGACTGACATCATCTACTGGAGACGGACACAACCAGGTGCACCAGCCCAGGTTCCAGCTCTGCCTGTGAACTTCCTCAGTCTGCAAACTAACACGTAATCACATTCACTCTCACATTGCCTTCTTATGCTTTTCGACTCACAGAAGTCACAAGGGTTAATGAGTGTCACTGAGGTTATGCTAGTTACTGAATGCACCCTGCCAACATGTGTCGGCAGTGCAGTCACACTTTCCAATGACAGCATTGCTGCGTTTGCTATGCTGGTTCTTTCCTTCTGTGGCACGAATGTGTGAATCATTGTCCATGTGTGTTTGAGCACGTGTGTGTTTCTTCTCACATGGGTGGTGCACCTGTGGGTTTCCTACAAGCTGTCAAAGGCTTATTAAATGAGGAAATTTAAAATAGAAGTTGAGTAATGCGACGAGGAGAGCGCTGAGATTGGGTTGGGTCCAGCAAGCAAACTCTTTCAGACAGAGAAGGTGTCTCCTCCTCTCTCTCACCAGCACACACACAGGCGCACACACAAACTGCAAACCCTCCTGGCAGGATTGAGTGTCCCTTTAAAGCATTTGTCTATTGATATCTGTCTGGAGCCTGGAAGCTTGTCTCCTCCCCACTCTCTCTCTCTCTGCAGATGCAAGTTCACGACCGGTTATGTAACTGTGGTCCTCAACCATTGTACAAGACATGACAACATAATTACACGTAAAAAAAACGATGTTCTTGTTCTTTTTCTTATAAAAGATGTAATCACCCCCGTTATCACCTCCATCAACCACTTTGCGCATTGCAAAAGGAGGGAGTGACGTCTTATTTGCCAGTGCTTTCTGTGTAAAGATTTCTTCATGCTGTGGTGAACACAAATGTTACAAAGGAATAGCACCACAATGGAGATGCCTGCATTTATAACTTTACTTATTAATGTGAAATTGTAAAGAGAATTTAAATAACTGAAATGGTCCCTGTGGTGCTGAATCTGATTGCTCAAAACTTTGGGGAGATTTAAGTAAAAACATGCATCGTATTTAAAGTTTGGATATTTAGAATGTGAGAAAGCCCAGAGAACTGTGAAAGGTTTGGTGAATGTGAATGCAGGCATGAGTGGGAAGAGGATGAAGATGGATGGGTTGGAAGGGTTTCCTAAATGCCTTCCATTGTAACTAAGCTTAAAAGAATGATGAATATTTTTGAAAGTGAGATATGAAGATTGAATAATGCTAAAAATGTATGACAGATGTGAATTATTTGAATGTTTGAGTTGAAAGTATGACTTTAAAAGCCGTGAAAGTTAAAATTATTTTGATTGAGGATTTGTTTTTATGGACAATGTTGAATGTTTCTCAAAGTATATGACAGAGAAAGAAGAAAGGACACCACTCCTTATGTTGTCCATCATGATGTTTGAATGATGCTTGTATGTTGAAGAATGTGAAAGAATTTTGCGTAGAAGGCCATGTTGTACTAATTTGCCTCCTCACTGTTCTTGTAGCACTTTTTACTACTGGCATCCAAACCCCCTCGTAGCCCCCGCCCCCTCTTGTTGCCATGCCATCCAAACGGCTACTTCCGGAGTCCTGGGCCAATCAGATTCATCTGCCAAAACCGGAAAATGCACTCTTGAATTCTTAGGAGGGGTCCGCGTAAAGCAAGAGTGGATGAAGAGGTAATTTTACATTTTCGCAGAGTTTTGAGTCTTTAACCTATTTGAAATGAACTTTTCGGATAGTTTGCCGAAGCTGAGTTTCAAAGTAACTGGAAGTGCGTGCACAGTAACGTTTCTTACAACAGAAGCAACACGTTTTCAGCTAACACTTGCTGCGTAACCAAGGTTACCGCTAGTCAGACAGAGGATGACAGATAATTTAACGTTAGCTAACTCAACGTATTTAACTGTTAGCTGACAGCGAGCTTTTAAAGACGCGACGTTAGTTGATTACAGTGTTACTCAAAGGGAATGAGAAGTGTGTGAGGTATGCATGGTATGGAAGAGGAGCAAAGAATAAACTTTGTAACACTGACGTTAGTACGAGTTAACTAGCAAGCCGTTTGTAGGCAGTAAGGTAACATGGTTGTCCAAAATAATTACTCATGTAACACGGTAACATAGATAGGTTTGTGCGAGTAATTGCCTGCTCTCTTGCATATGGCTGAAACTAATACTTCTTTTATTCAAATAAATATTAAACTTTTGTTTCTTGGATGCAGTCATGTAACGTTACATGTTTTTCTTTGTATCAGAACTGGCTATACTTTAAAATGTTTAAAGTAATGGCAAATATGTATGTTTTAGAGCCCGGCTTTTTAAGGCTGATACCGATACAAATATTTGGAGATTTAAAAATCCGATATTTCGATATATATGTATATATTAGGGGTGCAACGGATCAAAAACTCACGGTTCGGATCGTTTCACGGATCAGAGTCACGGATCGGATCATTTTTCGGATCAGCAAAAAAAAAAAAAAAAAAAGAAAAGACAAATAAACATAACTTTGTAAACGCCTAGGTGATAAGCGGTTGTTGAGCAGCCTTCGTTTTGACTCCTGTCAGTCAAACACCGGGGTGATGTCGCTTCAAATGCGTGGCCATGCTTGACGTGTTTCCACTGTGATATGGCTTTCTTGTGCCACAGTGCCACACCGTCACATTTTTATCCGCTAACCTCTTTCCCTCATCATTATATATGACAGGGAAGCCAAAATGCTCCCATACAGGGGATTTAAGTAACGCGGGGCGTTCAAGCTTCTCCGTTCCTCTGCTTGCCATGACCAAGCTGCACCTAACAAGTGTGTGGATTGAACATGGGCACAACTTTTTTTTTTTCCATAAATCAATCCGCGGATCACGTGTGTGCCGAACCAAAGATATTGATCTGAACGGATCACGGATCAATGATAATCAGTTGCACCACTAATATATATAAATATATATACATGTATATACACACATATATCGGCCAACAGGGATGTTGTAGAGCAGGGATGCCCACACTTTTTTAGCTTGATAGCTGAAGAGCTTTGATTGATGATAATATTTCTAGTTTGTTTTTAAAATCCTGTAACAAGTAGTTAGCTGCCTCAACAAAGGCCTCATTTATTATCTCTCCATCTTGGAAGGGCTTCTTATGCTTAATGATAGATTGACTGATAGACTGTTGGGATTGAGTCTTTGTGAACCCAAATGCAGAGACTGGAGACAGAGCTTGCAAGTTGAAAAAGGTTTATTTTCGTGGTGATGCTGAGGTGGTAGGCAGGTGCGAGGTCCAGATCGGTAGGGACTTGCAGGCAGGCAGTCTGGGGTTCAGCCAGACCGGCAGGCAGGCAGGAAACGGATCGGAGTTGCGCTGAGGTTTTCTGCAGGGTGAGCCAAACAGGATGAGCGTTAGCTTGAAAGGCAAAAACACAGGACGTGTAATAGTAGAATTTACGAACAAGACTTATGGCACAATGTGATCATCGTTGGTTACAGAATAATATGGCGCCAGAGTTGTAGGGAGACTGGGGTTATGTGGTCAGCAGGTGATGAATAGATCAAGGTCACACCTCCAGCAACACACACGAAAGAGCAGGTGAGGGAGAAAGGGAGGGGGGAAGAAGGCGGACAGGAGAAACATAGGAAACAGAAGTGTAGACAACCCCGTTGTCACCGCAGCACCATGATAGACTCACCCATAACAATGCATCAGTGGCGGCCTTTGCTTGTGAATCCTGCTGTGTGAAAAACAACTGTAACTGGGATTTTAGTTCCCTCACCTTTCTCTTTGTCAGCTTGCTTTTCGGAGGGAAGTTAGTGTTGTACTTTTTATGAACAGTTCGAAAGTACCTCTCAACATTCCCCTGCATCGGAATAGCGATGGTAGTTTGACAAATCAGACAAATGCAAAATTTTTTTTTTATCCCTTCTTTTGTTATCAATTGAAGCCACTAACCAAGTCACTTATCTCGCTTGTGTTTTGCAGTAGCTAGCGCATTTGCGCACCCACGATCTGTGACACTTGACCCGTATGAAAAGATCTCAGAGTGGCCGTCCTGTACGTCAGTCAGGTGGCATAGACTCGACTTGGCCTTCCGGAGATTCATTCATTCATTAATTTTCCAACCGCTTAATCTAAAAAAAAAAAATGGAATGTCACGCAATCGGTCGATCACGATAGATGTATTGGGCACCCCTGTCGGAGAGTGTCCTCTGGTGAACAAACTATGCAACGCCAACACTCATAACATGGTTGAAGGGTGTTTTGTCCGTTTTTATAAATTTTTTTAGATATTAATTTATCAGCCATTATTAAAAACCGGTATTGGCCATAATAATTGCCCACCGATAAATCGGTCGGGCTCTAGTGTGTTTGCATAACAAACCACAGTGCTCAACCTATCTAAGTGTCCCTTCCCCGCAATGTCAGAGGTATTGCTGCAGGTCTTGTCTTTGTGATGCTGCTTCTCATTCATTTAATCTTAAGTCTCGAGCTACAGTATACTATCACCGACTCTCTGCCCCCTTTAGGCACGTATCTTCTTGCAGTCATTCAGCCCCTGCTAATCTCCAAAACCTCTGATCTGAGAGCTCTTATATTACACATACTCATACATGCTGCCATGTCGGCTGACATTGTGCTTACTTGGATTTAGAGGCTTTAGCTGGGAAACTAACCAGGGTTCTTTTAACAAGTTGAGTTTTTATGTGTATGTATCTGAACTGATTTACCTTTTAGGGCATTTGTCAGTGCTTCTATTGTGGGTCTATACACTTAAAGTTGTCACAGACACATGGTCACTTACTTTTACCTTGAGTTTCATGCTGTTGAGGTCACACTGTGTGATGTGTAATTGGCCGGCAGTCATTGGCTTAATGACAAAAACATTCTTTGATGAAGGGAGTCATTGAGTAACACAAAACCATTGTGTCCAGAAAACCTTAAAATAGATCCCTAATGCCTCTCCCAGGCTGTTTGCCTGAGGGAAGGTGATTGTTATATAAATAATTTGTCCATTGGTACACAGTACAGATGAGATTCCCTCTGAGATCAAAACTTAGGGAGAAATAAACATTGGACACTGGACATGGAAAATGATGACACCACATCAGGGTTGTGTTGTTGTCCAGAAAAAGTAACATGGTGCCGGCACCACATTTGAGGCCCAAGTATCAAAGTGTGGCTGAGGCCTGGAGCCAGCACCACTTCTTTGACCTTTCTGAATAATTTAGGGACTTACCCCAATGCAACAGGGTGACTCTCAGGGCTATCGTTCTCCTTCATGGCTGGGATTTACCAGCTAGTCACCATGCAAAGTGGGATGAGTTTTAATCCTGGAACTGGCATATGATAATCTCATCAGTGGCTTAATTTTTCTGATTAGTAGCTGTGAGCCCAGTTTGAAAGGAGCGGAATTGTTCTCCTGTAAGTTTGGGGAAAACCAGTTGGACAGAGAAGTGGAGCGTGGTATGTGTCATTGAGAGGGCACCAAGCATGAAGCTGGTCCATTTGATGAGGGGCCGACCTGCTCCAAGAATCCGTGGCACAATCCTGGGCTTTTGCCAGCTGCATTCCTCCCTCCACCTCACTCCCTCCAGCTCTCATCCTACCATCCAGGGAGACTCTCATTAAGTGCCCTTTTGTTGAGGGATTACTGACTTTATTTTTAACCTCTGTTTGCACAATCACTGGACTGTCATAGCAGTTGTTGGCACTGCCAGCTAGTTTAGAATCCATATCTGTGTCTGTCTGGCATCTGTCTGCCTTCACTGTCCCTCCACATTTTCAGCCTCTCTGTCTCACAGCTCTCTGTTCCACAGACATGTCCCCCTCTTGATATTACTATTCACTCTTTTGTGCTATTTTTGTCAATACAGGACCTAGATTCTCCCCGTGGAGTCACTAGCTGTGGTTCACGTGCAGGACCTGAACATTCAGCGTATTACCGCCTCAGTCTTTCCATCATTGTCCTGCATTTGACTCCTTAGACATCATTTTTTTCTGAAATGTATTTGCTCGACTGCACTCAGTGTTTGAGTGTGTATGTGTGCGCACTGTTTTTGAGGAACATACTGTTCCCTTCCTACTGGGCATGAGAGAGTTAGGGAGAGTGAATTCTGATTTGTCACCGACTTGTTAAGAGTTGGGTTGTGGGGTTTGGCTGCTGGAGAAATGCACATAAGAAAGTCCTTGATGGCGAAAACACTGTGAGGGAAGAAGAGGTCAGTGGCTTGGAAACAACAGTTTCTATATTTGGGTTTGGTTATGTTGTTGTTGTGTCTTTGTGTGTCAAAACTGTTTGACCTTTAGTTTAACGTATGCACATATGTGGTTTTTGTGTGTTTCTGTGCGTTTTGAAGGAGGAGAGAGCCAAGCAGGGGCCGTCCTTCGAGTGCACCAAGCCACGCCAAAGGTATTTGGACTTCAGGTAGGCAAAGACCTCCCTTGACTATCAAATGTCTGCAACTAACCTCCCTCTGCTTTACTTGTGTTTTACTTTATTCCCCATCTCCTCCCTGTGGGTTTCTCCTCACCATCTGACCCTGAGTGTGTCTCAGGTGTGGTGTTACTAGGCCAGGTCATGTTGGTGTTACGTAAGTTTGGACTTTGAGGAGCATACATTCCAGAACGGGTTTATAGGCTACTGTATCCTTTACATAGCTGGGAATGCAGACATCCTTCTTACCAGGGGATAGAATGAGCTGGACCTTTATGGTCGACTACATTGTAACTAAACACCAGCCCGCTGGGAAAGTCCATGTAGATGCCAAGTATTATGCTGGCTCTGAGTAGGCATAAGTAAGGGTTGGGCATGATGAATGGATTAGGACCTAAAATTGGAATGCCCTCTTTTGTGACCAATGTAAATTTGCCTCACAAGGAAGTTATCAAGGATAGATTCTGGGTCATAAATTATAGCCATGTGACCTTCTGTTAGCTTTTAACTAGCATCCATGTCTTATCAGTCAGAATCAGAATCAGTATTCCTTTATTGTCCCACAAACAGGGAAATTGACCAGATAGTGCAGGCCAAAAATGAGAAATGAGTTATCTATAGAATACATATAAGTATTATATTACTTACAAGAAATGTGTTATATCATCAGAGGTGATCTGACAGGGCTTAATTCTGTCTCCTGGGGTCCGTTTCACAAAGCAGGTTTAGTGAAAACTCTGAGTCTGTTAACCCTGAAATGAGGGAAACTCTGAGTTTTCCGTTTCACAAAGGGAGGTAACTCAAACCAGAGAAAGAGGGGTAACTCTAGCCTGTTTCACAGAGAGAGGTAACTTAAGCTCTCGGTCAGTTACCATGGTAACATACTCTCTGAACCTAACCTGGTCGGGACCAGGTTTTTCTCAACAAACCTCGAGTTTCTCTCTGTCTCCGCCCTCTTTCAGCCACACACGGTATTTGATTTCCTCATTCATTCAGTCAGCAGGCGAGTTTTGGCGTAGTATAGTTCTGCCGTCTGTTTTTTGAGAAAATCATTGCAAAAATCAGTCAGTAGGGCTACATTAGAAGTTATATTAGGTGGCGACTATTTTCACTACCATGGCATGTCCTTTTGATAATGATCCCGTGGATGAAGGTGCAGCATTACTGCGCAGAGAATTAAATATTCGTCGGGAGATGATTATCAGACCGTACATAAATGTTCTTGCATTTCCAGACAGTTATCTTTTTGAGCGGTACCGTTTCACGTAACAGTCCATCATTTACATACACAACCTAATCCGTCCTTACATTTCCAACATTACCAACCGAAGTCATGCTCTCACATCCCAGCAGATATTGTGTGTTGCGCTGCGTTTTTTTTGCAAATGGGAGTTTTTTATACAACGTCGGAGATGCAGAGCACTTGAGCAAGGCAACTGTATGCAGAGCGGTCAGAAAAGTGTGCCTCGCCCTGAAACGGCTACTACCCATTTTTATCATTTTCAGCTCCTCTGCCTCCGTTAGAGGTGGCGGTGCTGGGCCACCACCCGTTTTACGGGCATCTGCTTTCTTTCTGTTGGCTGAGTAGAAGTCTGTGTTAGTTTAAATAGGCTTAATTATTTAACAGAACATGATATAGATGAGAAGACATTTATGTGTGTGAAAACAGCATTATGTTGGGGATAAAACAACTGTACAGTCAAACAGCCACTTAATATTTACAATGTAAAACATGATCAAAATGAGTTACCCCCATGAGATTATGCCGAGGTCTTACCTGTTTGAACAATGTTTTTATGTTTCAACTTAAGCTGCAGCCAAGTGCGCTTCTCCCCCGCGGGTTTGCACCTAAATTAAATAAATTAATAGGCTACCACTCAAGCAGTTTCCCCCTGTAATATTATTGTGATTGCAAATGACTACATTTAAACTTACGCATTGACCCGAGCGCCAATGTCCTCCCACGCCTTCTCCCTCTCTTTTGCTGCTGCAGCAGTTTTACACTTCCTTCTAAAAACGTGCTCAAACTCACCGTATGAGCGCATTAATATTTCCAATTCCAGTGGGGTGAAAAACGTAGCCCTCCTCTTCCCCGTTGCCATGGTGACTCGTCGAATCAGGGCTCCATTGATGCTGTCTTTTTATACTTGTGGTGCACGTGCTTAACTCCAGGTTAAACTACTCCGAGTTGATCAAACTAACTCAAATCTGCTGTTCTGGAACCGAAAACTCAGAGTTTCCTATCTCAGAGTAGATCAACTCAGAGTTCAGGGTTAGACTCAGAGTTTGTTGAACCTGCTTTGTGAAACGGACCCCTGGTCTCCAATTACTACAGTTAACTACTAAATGATGATTGTTTTTTATGCGTCAAACTGGAACGTGCAGTCTAGGACATTTAAGTCCTAGCCGAACAAATTCACACAATACTGATTTAGCCTTTTACCAGCAGATGCATCTCTGTTTTTGTAGTATACCAGAAATATTGTTCTCACTACATGACGGGGGAGATAAACGTTCAACACAGCAGATTTAAGTCGGTAACCTTAACAGGTTAAACATATTTGAGCGACCTTCTACTCCGAAGCACTTTTTTGTCTTTGTTGCTGTAGTGGATGGAGTGTGTATATGTGTTCTGCATGCAGGTGTGTACTTTTTTCTTTCTTGCAGCAGTGTTGTGGAGAAGAGTCAGCAGTATTTTTCCACTGTGCATCATTTAGCTCTCTTTTGTTTCTATCTCTTTGTGGGGCTCAGGTGTTCTCCAGTCAGCCTGTTGGAACAAGGCCAAGCATTTCCAATCAGCACCCACTCAGAAACCATCATCAGGCCCAGCACCCCGAACCCCAGGAGTCCCAGCGCCCTCTTCGCCACCTTGCTTTTTGAGTCACCTGCACTGCACATTATCCAGGTACAGAACTTTAGCTAAAGGGAAAGGAGATGGAGTGATGGGGGGAGTCAAAAAGGTTTCTGAATTTTAACATAATTGATTGATGAGATGGTATTGGGGAATAGTGCAGTGGACTGCAGGTGATTAGGAGAGATGTGGGGACAAAAGGGTGGAGACCAAATATTGTCTGGGAAAGTAAGTGTCCTTTTTTTGTCCGTTGTAGTAAATCGATTGTTGTCTACATTATGTTAGATGGTGGGGTAGGCAGCTGGTTTGAGGATATAAAACGCTTATTATTGTGGATAAATGCTGCTATTCCAGGGAGGTTGAGGAATGGATGTTCACATGACAAAGGGGTTGAAATGAGGTCTGCATTAGTGCAGCAAAGGGTGTAGATTTTGTCTGAAGAGTGGGCGGGGGTGCCTTCAGAGGGGGATATGGATGGGCTCTTCTGTAATCCTCTGACATGTGCACTCCTCCTCACGTGCACACACTAGCACTGCAGTGCAGAGCTGTCTATGGCACAGAAACACACTGCTGCACTGCTGCCAACGCAGCCCACTCAGCTTTGTATCGTCAGCCAACGTCCCTGCCCACACAGTCTGTAAACACACTATGCATTTCATCACAGACAGCACTATAAATCACTCTACTGTTTTCTCACCTGTGCTATAGTTGAGCTTCATGGCTGTTCCCAGTCACCCTCTTTTGCCCTACTTTAGATACCTCAGAAAACCTCCACCATAAGGCAACATTAAATTGAGATTCTTCCTACGTTACGATAGCAGTGGGTGACCATAGTAATGATAGGAATCATGGTTTCTTCATGACCTACTTACAATTTCAGTACAAAATGTGTCAGATTTGGGTTCCAATGAAGTTGTGTGGAATAACATCATTAAAATCACTAATGCTTGCTTTGAATATAAAAAATGGATATATTTTAGGTATCTTACTACTGATGTGTTAAAGTGCATACATAATTTGGTGGTTTTAAGGTGTTGTTTGTAAGAAATGGCAAGAATTCAGAGGCAGCTCCAAAACCGCATCATCACTTACTGCTGCTCACTGTACTGGACTTGTTAATCTTTGCTGTAGCAACTAGGGATGGGAAGAAATGGCAGGAGAGCATAAAGCAGAGAGAGAGGGAGTCAAGCATCAGCAATGGGTGAAAACCTTGTGTAGAGCTGGGATATCTTCACGTTACCCTATGTTAAAAGAGAAAAAACTGAATTTGGAAGTTGTGGTTCTATGCTACACTGCAAGCAGACTGCATAGCAGAGTTAGGCTGTCCGGCAGAGTAACATAGCAGCACACAAGACTCATGCCTGATAGCCCGAAGCTTCTCTAATTTCCGTCATTATAAATAGACTCATTAACTTTCAGGTGTGTATCAGTTAAGTGATGTGGTGTGTGTGAACATGTACTTGAGGTCAGTCTGCACCAAGCCTGTAAGTTGCTGTAACTGTACTCCGTCTTCGAGCCTTGTATTACCGTATTATGTTTTTCTGCACGTGTGGGCTTTTTCCATGGATTAATATTCATCTGGGTAGCAGTCAGCAGGAGCTCAAACTGTGTCCCTTCTGCAGGCTGAGTTGATTTAAAGTGTTACGTGTCCTGGACGAAGCAATTGCTTGTCTTCTCACGGCATTGATCCCATTTCTTTTAATATGATGATATTAGGTTTCAAGCCATGGTTTCACATTTTCTTCAGTCTATGCTGTAGTAGGCTTCACTCATTCTCCCACAATTGCAGTCCTGTTTGTCCTTGTTCCTTCATCAGTGACCCAGTCTGACTCAGACGATTTGCTTTTCCTTTGTATGTGTTTGTTATCTGAAATGCTTTGCTATTATAAGTATGGCAATGACCCAGCCCGTCCTTTTAAAGCATAATAGATGCACATGGTTTGACGGTGTGCTGTCACCACTGCAAAAGCCTGCCCTTTTTGGGTGAAAAATAGCCTCATCCAATTTCTATTTGGCCTCTCACAACAATGTGAGTGTCTGGCAAAGGCTTTGGTCTGGAGAGTGGCACTGAGGGCATGCCATTGTGTTTATGTCAGTGCCCAGCTTTTAATAGTAGATGATAAGGTGTATAAGTGCTGTTATTTATGGTAAGGGAGATGTGTGTGTTTATATTTAGTGTTAGAGATGTGCCAATGTGCCAGAGGAAAAATACAGTCGTCCATCCGTCACCTCACGTGAGGTGATGGATGGTAGGAGTTGACACACGTTGGAGTTGAGGAAATTTGCGGGGTGCCATTTAGCTCAGTGGGTAGAGCGGGCGTCCCATGTACAGAGGCTTTGTCCTCGCTGCAGGCCCCGGGTTCAACTTGCTGCGCATGACTCCCCCTTTCTCTTGTCCTGTTTCCTGTCACCGCTTCAAAAAGAAGTAGAAGTCACCTGTGTTGATTATTCAGCATCCTTGACCGCTTCTCCTCCACAGTAGTACATCTTAATGTACTCTTTACAAGAGTTATAAGTTAAGGCTAGCTAAGACAAGCTAAAGCTAATGTTCCAGAGCCCAAAGTGACATCTTCAAATTGCTGTCTTTGTCCAATCAACAGTCCAAAACCTGAAGACTCTTCATTTACTATTAAAAATGACAAAGAAAAGCAGCACACCCTTTCAGTTAAGATGCTTGAACTCCAAATATTTTACTGTTTTGCTTGAAAAATTGGTTACAATGTTTGAATTAGCAAAATAGTTAGTGATTTTTTTCGATCGATTAATCCACTAATCATTGTAGCTCTATTCAAGATTGACAAAACACATATTAAATATAGCTACAAATATCACTAACAAGTGATCATATCATAAGACAATATCTGAATCTGCTATCACGCACATCTTAATTGATAGGTACTGTAACATATTGACAAACTCTAGAAAACATCTAGTTCTAGTCACTGATATTTTCTGATTTTAATACAAACTTTTGTCTGTCACATTTTTAAATCGAGAATGGATAACAGGCCAGTACTTTCACTTATGATAAAAAGTGCTGTCAAAGTCAAAAATTCTATATTTTAGCTATCTGTGCAGATGTGTTTGTGTTTTTGAACAGATACTGTGCATTTAACAATTTAAAACACGGAGACCTTGTCATTAGAATTAGATAAAGTAAGTGCTCCTTGTGTGTATTAGGCATTTGAGATTTATGGTAAAGATATGGAATTCATGTCTAAAGACAACTCAAGTCAGCTCTTTCATACATACATACCTTTAGCGATGAATTACTGTTGGATGAAACACTGCCTTCGAAACGTCAGCAGATTTACTTTGGGCTTGTGTTGTTGCAACTGCAGCATCTGCTGTATGTTGTGTTTTGTCGTTCCTGACAGGCCTTCAGATGTTCATTCTGTCATGGTGTTGATTGTAAAGGCCGTGGGTGAGTTGTTGAGATACAAATTTATGAATGGTCCTCTCTACAGGATTAACTGAACACAGGCCTTGGCTAGGTGCTTGTGATACTGATATGTCGACAGGTATCACTTGCTCACGCGATGTAACCCAACTCGAAGGTCCCTGCCAAACTCAGAGCGACTATAATGGATATCTTGGGTTGACCTAACATTTACCTGCCCAAAGCCTTGCTTAGTCCAAATTCGCCTTGACATCACAGAAACCACCTTACTCACTTAACTGAGTTGTGACTGAGACATCTGTTGTTGTCTCCGTTTTCGCTGAAAGGACCACTCACTCTAATATTAGTTTGCTGTAATGTTGTAATGAGAATAAGTTGTTGTTTTTCCTCTGAACAGAATCACAGATTTTTGTGTGAGCGTGGGTATGAGAGGAAGTCATCCAGAGGTTTTCTTCCAAATAAGCTATAGTGCTGTTAGGGGACAGAAAACACTGCTCTGCTGTCCTATTTATGAAGCTTCCTAGAAACTGAACAAGAAAGTGTGGGTGAGCCAATGCCCTCTGACCTTCCTCAGCTGCAGAGGAGCAACCCAGCCAAAAGGACATGGAAATAGTCCAGTCCAGGCTTGTTGGAGCAGGGTCCCAACATGAAAACAATTGCCATTAAACACAGAAGAACAACATAAGAAGCAAATCTTTAAGGAATTCGTTTTTTTTTTTAAATGTATTACTGCTTGCTGACAAATTCATCAGTCATGTTGCACCTTGCGTTGCTGTCAATGAATGTTGAAGCTTGTTCCAGTATTAAAACTACAGTGTGGGTGAGGAATCCAGCCATAGTGTAAGAGCTAGTTAGCAGTTGTCTGCCAGACTGGAGCTGGTGCAACTGAATTGTGTCAATGGACTGAAGCCAGCTTAGTCTCTGTCTAATGATTCTGAGAAGCGTGGACAGTTGAAGCCTGAATCCAGGAAGTGTGTGACATTCATATCCTTATTTTCTATCCAGTGTCACTGAGCTTTACAGCTTCATAAGCAGTCCCTTAATTGAATGACTCACCATCAGTCACAAACTTAGGCAGTACGACTGAATCATCACATACTAGGAAAACTTCCTTATAAGGTTTACAAGAGATGCAATGTCAATCTTTTTTTTTCCTTTTATTAAGACTAGAGTGTTTTAAACACAGAGGGGTTTTCTAACATCCATCTCCTTTGCAACACTCTAAAGACTAGCACATCCTTTGCTCCCTTTGCAGAGTTGTGCAACTAATAATTTATGTAAGATATCTTACCATTGTCAGCAGGTTGGTGGCTTCTATAACAAATATCCGTCCCCCTTTCCTCAGGGCCCTCCACAGCTTTCACCCTTCCTGCCTCCCACATCGTGCTTGCTCGAGTTATACTTCTCTCAATTTCACACCTATCTTCCTTATCAACAATCGTGGTCCCAACTGGCTTGCCATTCCAAACTCCCTCTTCTGTACCATGCATCCTCAGTACCTATATTAGTTCATGTGTTGAAATGTAGCTGTGGTGGCAAGGGTAGCTCAGGTATAACACCATTATTGATGGCCCCATTTGATTTCAGTGTGCCTTTAAACCATGCCAGCAGTGAGTTGGCATGCACAGTACTGGGGCCATGGAGCTGGCAGACCCAAATTGGATACAGCCATTATTAATGCTATTAGCTAAATATACCTGTGTTTGGCAAGTCACAGCGTCTGCTCCAAGATTGTCTTTTGCTCAATGTCCCCATTAAATGTGTGGTGTATACACACGTAACACATCCACCTGTTCATAGTCATCCATTTTATTTCAGTATGCTACTTCTTTGAGCAGGTGACTATCATCATCTTTAGTAATGACCGTTCTGTGTAATATCATTAGCAGATATGATGTAACAATTCAGCTCTGTTGAATTGGGATGGGACAATAAAATATTTTATGGCAGATTGCAGTCGTGATCATGAATATCCTCGCATGAATGATATGAAAAGGCTGTCTAGCTCACTGAAATACAGTTCTATATTGGTTTCCTGATTTATTTTGAATTGCCTAAGCCTCCTGGCTTAGTCACCATGGCTGAAGGCCAGGCTTGCACATTGTATCTCCTGTAAAAAAAAGTTACATTTGATATGTGTTAATACTTCAGATTCCAAACCTACAAAATGACAGGGAGATGAGGTTGTCACCATTTATTTGTCCTTTATTTGTACAGGAAGACCTTATGATTTCTGACTACTTTTAGTAGTCTAGTGATTCTTTCACAAAAAAACATGTGTCCTACATGTGATGCTATAACAATATTTGTTTCCTAATAAGATATCTTAAAGTTGTCAGATGTCAGCAATTTTGTTGGACAGAATTATCGTGTCATTAAATTTTCAAATCGTCCCATGGCTAGCCTGTAAATTAAATTTAACTACCTCTCTCATCTCTTGTCAAAACATCAACATCAAGTGGAGTAATACATGAATACAGCTCCTAAGATAAGACAAGCTTTATCAGCTATATTAATATTAGAGCTCGAAAGATATACATTTGAGGGATCATTGCAAAAAATGTGTGTATATCTGCTGATATACATTGAAATATTTTACTCCTTAATGTGAAACTCGTGCCAAAATGCAACCTAGGCTTTTTTTTGTGAATGTATATGAGTCAAACCTTCGTGTAAAAGCATAATTATGACGAAAGAGGCACTTTTAAGATTTACCGTATTTTCGTTTTCGGGTCAAACTCATTTTCAGTGGGAGTGCTGGGGGAAAATTAGCAGTAGCATCAAAATCGCTATTTTTAAAACACTAAAAAGGCTCGACACAACATAGAACTTATTAATACTACCACTGCTCGTAGTATCACCAGGGTCTCTACACATGAACACGAGCATTGAACACAGAGTTTACTGAAAAGAGAGTGTGAAATGTGAAATTGTGTTGTCCTTTTAAGGTCAATTTGTTTATTCATACATGAAAACAAAGTTTGTTTATTTAGTTTGTTTAGGCATAAAAAGTCAGTCAATGAAGATGTTTCTCTTCTGATAAAAATGTCTTCCCCAAAACTACATAGTGCACCTTTTAACCAAATCATTAACAGTGATAGTTGTCACTCACCATATTTTATGGAGAAGAACACAGGACTGAAAGATTAATTGAGGGCAATAGGATATTTTTGGTGCTGTGCTTCTCATTTATGAGTTAATTAGGCCAATCGTCAAGGCAAAAGCCCTGGGTATTCATTTCATCATAATCTCACTCAGTCTGGTTTTTTTAGCATCTTCTACCTTCCTGCTCAGGAAGAGACTAGAGATGTTAGACAGGAAACCGGTCCAGGATGGGTGAGGGTGGGATGACCTCATTACTGACACCCCCCACCCATATTAAACACGTACACACACATTCTTGTTGACCGTAAGGAAGTCTATGCCCTTCTCTAGCTGTCAAAGTTCGTGTCTTTCCCTTATATGTTACTGATCTAGGCTTTATTATACATATAGTCCTCAGCAATAGACTCACTTGACAGGAAATAATCAAAATAATCTTAGCCTAACTGTATTTGAAGTAATTATGAAATTACTGGCTCTGAATAGCTCAGTCTTTGAAGGCAATCTTGTTTTGACAGATGAGACTTTTGTACTCTTTGTGACTACTTTTATGTAATATCATCTTCTTTCAGCGTTGTTGCGTGACGTTTATTCACATGCATAAGAGAGACAACATGTCTGGACAGTCATGGAGTTGTTGCAGTTGTAGCCAGGATCTGTCACCAAGACTTGACCTGTGTGTTCAGCTATGATGTCTATGTCTGCCCTCTTGGCCGCCGGTGAATTGTTTTCCTCCTGTGTGATCCCTGTGTTTATTTGTCTCTGAGTCTGGCATGGAGAGCCGTAGTGTATTAATAGCCACCCTGCACCCTGAATTGATGACAGCATGTGGTATTTTTAGGGGGGCTTAGGTGTTTGGTGACCCAAGGGGATTTGGTTAGCAGGTTTATCTGGTTTGATGTCATGTGAGTTGATCAGTCTGCAGATCAATAAGATCAGCCTTTTTCCACTGCACCCATGCCAGGTGTTAGGCTTGGAAAAACAGCAGAGGTGGAGTGTGTGTGTGTGTTTGTGTGGGGTGTTTACTGTTTGTATGTGTGTTGTTGTATGTGATTTGTGTGTATTGTTTTGCTCTGTTTCTGCCTGTCTGCACTTGTGATCATCATGTCCTCTGAGTGTTCAGCGTGCATGAATATGAGTCGATGTGTCGTGCGCGTTTCCCCTCGGCGTAAATAAGTCGAGGTAAATCCAGACCGATGCCACCTCATTCAGATTATTCGTCTCACCCTAAATCTTTTAAGTCTCTTGAGGTAGAGAAGGTCAGCAGTACAAAAACACACAACAAACTACTACATATCTAAAAAAACATGAAAGAAAGATACACATAATATCTTTTAGACACATTTATGTATAAATTATTAGTTATTGTGTTGTGTTTGACTTGAAGCACTATCCAAATTTGTGTGTGTGCCTTCATGTCCTCCACTAATACCTTTATACCTGCATTCGTTTTCTATCTACATTCACTTAGCACCACCATATAAGTGTCCTCCTCCAAGGTGCATTGCCACACAAGGGCAAAACCCACTCCCGTCCCCTCACCCCCACCAGCAGTCCTTCCATTCACGGGTTCTCTTAATACAGTCATAAGTGCCGATCACATTTCTAGGATGCCTGAACGTGCTGTAAAGCCTTCTGGAGATGTTGCAGCCTTGATTCAATGAAAGATTGACCCACTTGATAACCTCAGTGACATACCTCCCCTCTCTGTCCCGCTTTGCTTCCCCGTTTGCTGTTGATGGATGAAAGCTCCCAGATTAAGATTGCTAAGTGAGCACTTTGATCTCCATTAACATGTTGATCGTGGAGAGGATGGCAGAACAGTTGTCTCCATGACTCTGAATAACTGTGAATGTGGAGCAGAAGGTAATGCCCAGGTCAAAGACGTTTAAGGTAAAATATTCCAGTGGAAGCTTCATGTGCCACAGTCGCTTCACCTTTACAGCAAGGAAGAAGGATTCAGGTTTGATTTCCGGACCTTTTTGTGTGTTTTTTGCAATAAAATCTTGCATTACTGCTGTTGTCCCCAATGGGGCATACATGGGTAGTAAACTATGCATGAGACCTTTCAATTTTATCCCTCCACACCGGTAACAGCCGCATAGGCGACATTATGTTTTTGGGATGTCCATTCGTCCTTTCTATTCTTGTGAATACAATATCTCAGGATGGAGTTTCTTCAAACTTGAAACAAACATCTACTTGGATTCAACGATGAACAGATTACATTTGGATCGTCCAAGGTCGCTGTGACCTCACAAAACATGTTTTTGTCAAGTGTTCAAACACTAACTGCAACAGCCCAACAGTCCCGTTTTATTCAGTTGAGCTTCAAATGATGAAGTGATGATATTTAATATCCAAAAGGCCAACAGCCAACTTCACAATGACATCATAATGTATCACAAAAACACTCTTCAGGCCATTATTCAACATCATAACTCAGGAACAGAAGAGAAGATTGTGACCATACTTTAATAATCTTGTATTTAATCTTGGGTACCCACTGTAAAACTGTGGTGTTTCTTGAGATCCACTGTGCTGCCAGGTGGAACATGTGTAATCATCCATATTTTAGAATTCGTAGATTCTTCATAGGAGATCCATATTTGAGGCATTGTAGCTACAAGCTTGTTGGTTTTGCATACGTATATTGAGCATCTATATGTATAATGTATATAGTATACGCTATTATGTATATTCTATTCTATATTGAGTTCACTGTGCTCCTCTGTAAAAATACTGTGAATACAGCATGTTTCAGTGAAATCAATAGAATCATAATATGATGATAAAGTTTTCAAAAGTGATCATTTTGATTCTGCCAAAAAATACACTTTCATACATACATTTGTTTTTTCTTCAAAGTCTTCACTACATATGTGAGTGTGGAAAGATACGGATCCGAACTGCAACATAACTGCAAATTGAGGCACCATTTCTAGTTTAGACTGTGTGCAAACACGCATCATCAATGAACCAACTCTACTATAGTTTGTGTCCCAGCATTAAGCATATTGTGGAAGTAAGCAGCAAAAAACAGTGTCTCAAAGCAAATTCATAAGAATGAGTGATATTGTAAACATGTTTGTGGGTTTGTCATTTAGCTATAGCTGCTGTTTCTTTGATAGTTTGTATAATTTCCATGGCAACCACTATAGGAGAGTGGTAACTGAGATGCTGAGCTTTGAACCTCAGCCTTGCAAATGACTTTTAATCAAATTGTGATGGTCTGTTGTC
Source organism: Sparus aurata (assembly GCF_900880675.1). NCBI lineage: Eukaryota > Metazoa > Chordata > Actinopteri > Spariformes > Sparidae > Sparus > Sparus aurata. The sequence goes on from NC_044192.1 coordinate 29,091,268, forward strand.
GTTATTAACTGTTTGGTGACCTTTACAGTGGTGAACCGTTAATTCTTCCATCTGTGACCCTCTATATCATTACATACTGTATGTTTATGAGTACTATATGGACGTGCACTATATCTTGTGTGTTTTGTGGGGATTCAGATTGAGTGGTTTAATTTTTTTAGTGTCAGATACCACAGACTCACTTCCTAGGTATCACAGAAGCAACTAAATTTGTAATTGACTCACCTACAATAACCAGACTGAAGAAGAGAGGACATGAACCAAGGACTTTGAAATCCGTTTGAGAAGTCGTGCTTTGAACTCGTTAGACAGCGTCAAATCTGTCCCCACACTTTTGTCAAGGCTGGAAAAACTCTCATCTTGTCAGGAGGTGTTCTAACGGCAAGCCTGCTTTGCTCTGTGTGAAAATGAGGGGCTGGATTCCAACTTCCTGTAGGCTATATCCCAGCATTGTTGTTTATGACTGGCACACTCCTCACCAGCACTGTGAAGAACCCCTGCTAACTACCCCGTGCTGCTCTCAGCCCATTTCTTTCAAGGTCATGGCTTTCACTTCCCTGTCTCTCCTCCACTACAGTATGTCATTTCCCCTGCACGGTTCTCAGTTACTTTCCAGTTTGGGCTTCATTTTCCATCATGTGCCTGTTAAATACCCTTTCACACATTTGAGGGTTTATTGCGTACGCTGTAAATCACTTCAATGTTTGATATACATACATTCATGATTGTTTGTGTTTGTGCCAGCTGGTCTGTGAGCTTGTTTATGTCAATCAGATCAGGGTCAGACCTTTCTGAGCTTCAAATAGTACGTGTGGTATTGCTTTAAATGTGGATGTAAATGACACCCACAGTGGTTGTTGCTATATCACTCAGCTGTCTGCAAGGTAATCCTGATTTCAATGTAAGCCTCTTGACATTGCTAACTGTCAGTCATTTCCAACAAGAATATAGCATGCAATACAGGTGGTGACATTGACATAGCTGTATGTTTACGCTGCAAGACAGGCACATGATCTTAAGATCTGGGATTACTTTTAACCTGGGTTAATAGGTTTTAATATTCCACAGTTAAATCACAATATTATACTTGCTGCCTTCTGACAACACAAACAGATGAATCTGTTGATTATTTTCTTGATTCACTGATTAGTTGTTTGGTCTGCAACATGTAAAAAACAGATGCTGAAAAGCCTAAAATGACATCCTCAAACATCCTGTTTCGTCCACAACTCAGAGATTTTCAATTTACTGTCATAAAAAAGTAAAGAAACCAGAAAGTATTCACGTTCTAGAGGCTAGAGTCATAGAATTTGATTTCTTACAAAATGACTACAACCCAATAAAAATCAAAATAGTTGGTGGTTCATTTAGTAGTAGACAACTAATTGATTTACTGTTGCAGCTCCAGCGTTGACCTTTCTTGAAACACAAAATGAGGTATTACAGGAAGTCAGTGTGACAATCTCATCCATGTTATCTTGCTGACACCAAGCAGACCTTGTTTGTCAGAGTGATCTGTCTGATATGGTGCCCATCACATAGAAAGCTTCAGAGGTGTTTGTATCTATATACACAACATGCGTGTGTTTAAGTGTAACTATGTCTATTTTCTACTTGTTGTCATGGCCTATTTTCCACTTGTGTTCCAAGAGGCAGGATTAGAGGCAGATTAGTGCTTGGCTCTCTGACTCTGTTCCCTGCACAACCAGCCATCATCCAACTGTAATGTACAGAAACATGCGCACAAGCAAGCAAACACACATTTGCATGTTCACAAAAAACATGTGATGATATTTTAACACCCACAAACATGCAGCCATTCACTGATGAACATATACATATGTTTTATTGTAACGCAGCGTGCACTCATTGGTGTGTTTTCCCATTAACAGTAAACTCACATGAATGGAGCCTGCAGTGAGTGACTGGCTTAATCAGATGTTATTTTGGCTGCTACGATAATCTGTGTCAAGAAGGGCTTGAAGGGTGCAAGATGAGGATTATAGTTTCCACACTGGCTGCAGCACGAGCTCTCAGCAAGAGAGCTCCTTTAGAAAGATGCAGTCCCTATAATTGGTATTTTAGTGTTTTATAAGTGGTGTAACCTTTTCAAACAGGTTGTAGTGCTGCTCTGTTGTGACTGGAGAGATTTGTTTTATTTTCCAGTTTTCAAGAAAGATGAACTCCTGGTTGTTTTTTCCTTAATAACCACAGCTTGCTCTGGATTTTATTACAATACTTTCAATATTTCTGTCATGTTTGAAGATGTCCTGCCACCTTAAAAGACAATCACGCAATTGACATCCCCCTCACTCGACATGTTTAGGTCTTTTTTTCAGTCAGTTGTTTGACATTTTAAGTTTGGTCAACTGTTTTAATAGATGATAATATTTTACATATTTACTCCAGTCAGATAAAAATATAAGAACAGTTTTGACCCTGTCTAACCCTGTCATGCAATGTAAAATGCATAATGTGTAACAACTTATCCAGTCAAAAAAAAAAATTCTTCTTGTTCCTTCGGTTGGATGCTTCAGCTTCACTATAGATTAATGTATGAGCAGGGTTAGACAGTAGAAGGCTGTTTTTTGCTCATAGTGTCAATCTGTGTCTGTGCTAATTGAAAATCTGATTTTGGATCGCGTGCCTATAAGCAGGATTTATGACATCACAAATAGTTTGGAAGCCAATCCTGGTCCAATGTTAAGCATATATTGTGATGTAGAAACTTAAAGCCTCCAGCACACATACAATGAGAATGGATTTAATAGTGAAGTAGGAGACGTCTTGAGTCCAGCAGTTAAACCTTTGAAATGAAAATGATTAGCATAATCATAATTTCTGGAATTTTATTTTAAGGACTTTAAAGTGGTGTTGTCAGTCACACATTGGAGAATTTTTATGTATTTGTTTTTACAAATGTGTGCAGGGGATCTTCAATATTGCAAAAGTGCCTCAACATACTGTGAGACAACATTAAGATGAGGCCATTTTTAATTTGCTCTTTAGTCAGTCAGTGACTTAAGTGACAACTTTGTGTTTGTTTAGATTTGACTACAGGGCATGTCAGTTTCTGTGTCTCTAACCCTCACTTGTTCCTACACCTCTCTCTAAATGAGGAACTTATGCTGCCTGTTCTGTTAGGTTGTTCAAACCCTGCTGAAACACACTGAGAAAAAAATCGCTAGGTTCAGCTTTGGTCTCCCTTCTTGTTTTTATTCTTCTTTCCCCTCTCTCTCTCTCTTCCACCAGACTCCCCCCTCCCACCCTGTCTTTGTTTGCTCGCTCCTTTCCCTCGAAGGGTTACCACCCAACAACCTGCTTCTGGTGCTCCTGATTGGTGGGCTGCTTGTGATGGGGGCGGTCTGAGTGTCGGGCTTGTGAGAGCTTTACCAGTGGTGAGCCAGCTCTCAGCTGTCAGAGAGCACCCAGTCTGCAGTGGAGGCACAAGCAGGATCTGTCTCTGTTTGCATTATCTGCCGCTGCAGCACCTGTCCAAATATCAGCATTTAAAGGACTTTCTGTGGCTCTCTGTTTCTGCTCAGCCACAACAACTGCCAGACAAGGACTTAAAGGGAATTAAATATCCACTAAATCTTGGCTTTTTGTCCTCTTTCGCTTCTATTTCCTCCTTCCTGTCCTTTGTTTTCAACCAGCAGAATCCCTCACAGCAAAAGCGACGCAGATCATCATCACAACATCACCTTCTGAAGACATCGTGGGAATACTTAATGCGAGATACAACAACTAGTCCTCTGTGGATCTGCAGTGTGCGAATCAGTGTGTGCGCATCCTTGCCAGATCAGGCCCCCACCACATTGTCTGTGCGTGTGTGAGGAGGCTAATGCCCACGGCAGTGTGGTCAGGGCCAGAGGAGGATGGGTCCGGCTGTGGAGGGTCAGGCGCAGAAGGCCATGGATGCAGAGCAAAAGCAAAAGCACCAGCTACAGCACCAGCAGTGCTACATGGAGAAAGGGGTGATGCTTGAGCCCTTCGTACACCAGGTGGGGGGACATTGCTGCGTCCTGCGCTTCGGGGAGCAGACCGTCTGCAAGCCCCTCATACCCCGAGAACATCAGTTCTACAAGAGTCTTCCTGCTGCAATGAGGAAGTTCACCCCCCAGTACAGAGGTAATGCACACTAACGTCTTCTAACCTGTGTCTGGCTGTTGTGTTTTGGTGTGTTCTTATGCATTTCTCTTTCTTTATTTAATTTCTGTGCATGTGTGCAAGTCAGATGACCATTGATTTCTTGCAGACCTGCCTTGCATTCTTGCACACAGTGACTTATGAGATATTTTGGAAACTGCTCAAGTGTTATTGTTTGCCAGCAGCATGTCCAAATTCTGCCACAGGAGGGTGCTGCAGCTGAGCCTGCAAGCGAGCCTCCTACAAGCAGGCCACTCAGTTGTGATGTGCTCTTTGTACCACCACCACCACCACCAATTTGATTTTCTCAAACCTGACAAGCAGCGTGATAAGGCTATGAAATTAGATTATTTCTTGCTCAAATCCAGAAAGCCAACAAGTTGCTGGATTGAGACCATGAGGTCACCTGAAAAGGTCAACACAAGCAGAACTTGACAAAATCACCCGCACACCCTTTATATCATCATCATCGAAAAATTAAGCTCAGTAAGGGACATCAGCAAACAGAGGCTTTTGGACTGGTTTATCATTCCACCTCTATATCTTCTAACACATATCACAGTAAGCTCTTCAGGGTTTTTTGTCGTCTGTGGTAGGGATTAACTCATAACATCCACCTTTTCAAAGCCTCAACAACTCCTCTTGGGATATAGTTAAATCAGTCTCAGGTTCTCCATCTTCCCATTCCTTCGCTGTGCCATGAATATTTTCCGCCAACAGTGCTTTTTTTCCCCTTGTCACCTCTTCAGTTTTATTTTTACTACCAGCGCAGTACTGATCTCCTCCTCATTTTGGCCTTGTCCCTCAGCCATATTATGGGACACCAGGCTGTTTATGGTAAATACAGGCTTTGGGAATCTTCTGGACCTTATTTTCCACAGGTTATTATTTATTATGTTCCGAAGCCTGTCGACTAGCATCATATCTATTTTTCTGTGCATGTGTGTAGTGGTTTGTGTGCTACGTATGTATAATGATCATCATTTTGTGTGACGAAAAATGTTTGGTAATAAACTGAACTGACTTAAATTTGGAGCCTTGTGTCATTTGTGTTTGGGCTGCTAGATTTTCTCAATGTTGCATGATTTGTTTTTGTGTGAATGGGAAAACAATGCCCGCATATTGATATTGATTTATTTATTGATTGTTCTTTCATTCTGTCCTTTTCTGTGTTGCGTTGAGAGCTCAGTATCTCTGCCCCATCCTCTCTCATCTGTCATAGTTTTGTCTAACTGTAAGTCTAACTGCTGCAAAAGTAGCAAGATGGGGATAAGAGATTCTTAGCACTTGAGCACTTGCTTTATCTTGTCAGCTTTATTTTGGGACATTTCTTTTCACTGTTCTTTGACACAAATGTCTAACAGATGTCTTTCTGTCTCTCTCTATCTCCCTCTTCCTCGCAGGTGTGGTGTCAGTGAGCTTTGAGGAGGATGAGGAAGGGAACCTTTGCCTCATCGCTTACCCCCTCCAGAGTGACCCAGCCGCAGATCTGGAGAACAAGGACCCCTTGGTCGACTGCGAGGCCAAAAGCGAGATGCTCAAGTGGGGGAAGACGATGTCATCCTCTCTGCTTGTGGACAGCAAGAATTACAGCAAAGATGGACGAAGCCGCTACAGCACTAAAGACAAAGAGAAGGGGTGAGATTTGGGAAAATGTCCCAAAAGAGACAGCAGTACACTGAGGGACCTGTTACTCATGATAAAGCAGAAGGTGTAGTCGATGCATCAGCAGGCGGGGGCAAAGTGAGTCACTTTCACACTTCCATCGAGGCTCGTGTAAATTGAATTGAACATGATGCATTGATCGCTTCAGAACGATTACAGAATCAGGATGTATGTAAAGCGATGTTTAGTTTTCCATGAATGGTGAAGCTGTAGTCTGAAGACTGATATGAAACAACTGATGATGCACGCATTGACTTACACATTCAACCTCAGGCAAAACTGGCTCTAAATGCTGTGAGAGGCTGATCATTGGCCTTGGCAGCCAGAAGGAGGGTCACAGCCTCGGGGTTACATAACTGCAGTAGATGCAGTTCTGTGCATACATACAAACATAAAACTTGGTCGTTGCCTGGCCTGGAGTAGCTAACAACTGCAAGGATGAAAATTTGAGGAAGTAGATTTTTTTGTTTTTGTTGGATGATAGAAAGTGTAAGACTTCACTCCATTGGCTGCCTCTTTATATCCAATGTAACAGTTTATCACTGCCCTACTACCCACATACATACTGTAAACATGTACACAAGCAGATACTGAGTTTGTTTTTATGTGCCTTCAACTGATGTGTCTCTTCCTCCCTCTGTCGTCCAGTCTTCACAAGCTGCAGGAGGACGTGGAGCTGGAGTGGCTGCGGCAGACTGAGGTGCTATACTACAGACTGGAGCACAGTCACAGTAACGCTGTGCAGCTCAGACACAACCCCTGGAGTCTCAAGTGTCAACAGCATCACCTGCAGAAGATGAAGGAGAACGCCAAGCATCACAACCAGTACAGTATCCTTTCACTGCTTGAGGACTGTCCTTTATTTTTTTTTTATTTATTTCTTGCCAACATTCAGTATCACAGTGTAGAGAGGCAGGATTAGTTGTTCCCTGCCAGAGGACATGGCGTGTGTCCCAGCAAACTGAGCCACCGGGACACATGGACACCTGCCTAACTACATGCAGCTGAAACCTATACATGATTATCAGAGGTTCCAGCATGTAGCTGATACAATGTCTAGTTCTCAATGTCTTTGTCTGGTGGAGTCGTGCTTCAGAAGCACTCCCATTAGTTACTCGATATCGCTGTGACTTGCTTGTACCTATTACAATGAAAATAGCCTTCTTTTCATGTGCATGCATTGGAACTTGTGGAAGAAAAAGCTTATTACTATATAGAGTTTCCTAAATGAAACTTTGTCAGTTGTAAGCTGGTTAGTCTATATTAGGGTCATGGTTTTTCGACTCTGGCTTCCTTGACTCAGTTTCCAGAATTCATTTTGCTGGAGAACCTAACGTGGCAGCATACGATGCCATGTGTGTTGGACTTGAAGATGGGCACACAGCAGCATGGAGACGATGCCACAGAGGAAAAAAAGGCAGTGAAGATCCGAAAGTGTCAGAGCAGCACGGCATCCTCGTTAGGAGTCTGCCTTGCTGGCATGCAGGTGAGATTCAAGCCAAGCCTCGCATCAGTGTTAATGGGTTTGTCTTAAAGGAGTAGTTCGGCATCGGAAACATGGTTATTTGCTTTTTGGGAGAGCTAGATAAGGAGATCTATATCACTCACATATCTGTCTGTTAAATATAAGGCCACTACTAGCAGCTGGTTAGAGTAGCTTAGCACAAATACTGGGAATGGGGGAAAAAAACTCGCTTGGGTCTGTTCAAGAGTTAACAAATCGACAGACCAGTACATCTAACGCTATTTAATTAACACATTAATTTTTGTCTGTCTTGTTTTGGAACTATCCCTTTAAATACCTGACAACCAAGTGTTGTTCAGGAATCTACTTTGTAACAAATGGCAGTGAAATAAGTGGTAATTAATTGACATAATATATCCATGTTTCTCCATCCCTTCAGGTATACCAGTCTGACACGGGCCAGGTGATGTTCATGAGCAAGTTCCATGGCCGCCGGCTGACACTGCCGGACTTCAAGGAGGCTTTGTTCCAGTTCTTCCACAGCGGACGCCGTCTACGACGTGAACTTCTCTCCCCGGTGCTGCAAAGGCTCAGAGACATGCAAAGTGCCCTGGAAGGCTGTGAATCGTACCGCTTCTACTCCAGCTCCCTGCTCATCATCTATGATGGAGCGACTCACAGGAAACACGCTCGCCAACACACCGAGGACGGTCACTCTGAAGAAGATGAAGAGGAGGAGGAAGAGTATGAGGATGATGAGCCGGAGGCTGAACCAGAAATGGAAGAGGAAGAGGAGGAGGAGGAGGAGGTGGGTGAGGTAGCAGGTGCACTTGGTTTTCCTCACAGCCCCTCCATGTCTAGCGAGGGCAGCAGCAGCAGTGGCGGGAGCTCGGGTGTCGGCCAGGCGCGCTTGTCGCGCTCAGAGACCTGCGGACCCGTGGTGGATGTGAGGATGATAGATTTTGCCCACACCACCTGCAGACATTTCCAAGGAGACACTGTGGTGTACGAGGGCCTGGACAGTGGCTACCTCTTTGGTCTCCAGAACCTGATCACCATCATCTCTGAGCTGGAGAACCACAGCACAGACTGAAAACCATTGGAAGAAAAGAGCAGGACTGGACTACAGAAGGGGAGAGATATTTTTCCTCTCCTCTTCAAAATTTGACCTTGTTGTAGCTGGCCTTTCATTGGACCCATCCCTGTTTCTGCCATTGGTGCTTCTCGATGTTCTTGTCGCGTGTTTCCATCTTCGGAATATGAAACAGATCTTCATGTAACATAGAAGAGCCATTCGTGTGACTGATGCAGTGATTTACCCATTGCCATCGTTTAACCCAGTTAGGACAAAAAGGGTAGGCAGCAAATAAAAGCAGTTTGAAGCCTTGAGACAGTAGAAATGTTTTCCTTGTGTCCGATTCCAAAGAAAGTATCAGCATTTTGCACGCATAAACATGCACTGAAACACATTCTGTTGAGCGTGTGTTGACACTGAGAGAGGGCGTCGCATGTGTCTTAGGACAGAGTCGATTGGAGGAGAGATAGTGAGCTCACACCCTCCATTCTTTTCTTCTGACTGTTCATTCTGCCATCATTCTCTCCTTGTTTATCTTCACTCAAAGAGACTATATTCATAAGGCTATCAGAGACAGATGTTATAGAGCTATTTCTTTATTTGACACGTTTCATAAAATAAACTAAAAGTTCAAAAACGAATGTGAATGGAGAGTACTACATTCCATGTTATTAATGTTACAATAATGATATGGATTAATATTGTTATTTGACATGTTTGGATACCTCTATCTTGTATGTTTGTGTTGTCCACAGTCTGTTGGGGGAAATTAAAGAGGTGGGTTTGTGCTAGCATCTGCGTCCTCTTTCTGATTTGGTTTTTAATCATATGCTTGAGGAAATAAATCAAAGACTTGAAATTTAAATGTCGCAGCAATCAAATTTCATGTAAATATCTGGGATGTGAGTCCTGCTGAAGACACATCACTTGGTGTCGTTGAGTGCAGCCAAGACACAAGTTTTACTCAAACAAATCTATAGATGAGTTTCGCTCATACTAGTTGCGGGGATGTTAAAATGGAGCAGGGGGGATGTTCTTGCAGGAGGAGGATGACGCCACCCTGAGCTGCCTCAGCCAGTCCTGGTCAACTCAAACTAGTCTGAGGCAGACTGAGTAAGGCTGAACAGTCTGCTCTCAGAGTCACAAGCTGTGGGTGATGTGAAGAGTACCTTGTGTCAACAGAGAGCACGGACATTACCACTTCAGTGTCTGTCTCTTTCTGGAATGTACCAAACCACTGGCACAGACAATCCATCTGACACATGGAATTCAAATCAGCGTCTGAAATATAAAGCATAGTTTATATTATATATGTTAATAAAGTAATGTTCTAATGTTTGATGTTCTAATTTACAGCTACTAACTTGATTATTTTGTTAAATTAGTGCCTAAATCTTATCCTGACACAGTTAAAACACGTTTCACTGCTTTTTCATCTTGATTCTGTTCTCACACATTGGTTAGAGTTCTTCATATTATGGAGCCAGTGAGCTCTTGGGTAGATTGTCCCATGTGGTCTGACATATACAGAATCATACTGCCCATGAAGCAGTGGTTTGGGAACTGGGGTTGGGGGGGGTGGGGTCCCGTGGGTGCCATGCCATAAAGACTCTGATAAAGCAGGTGTAAACCCAGCATGACGTCACCCAGTGGTTTGCTGACTACTTTGGCATTACGGACATAAATATACTTGTTCTCTGGAGCCAGACGTAACCATATTTAGACGAGACGTTGGAGCTAGGTAGGATATCCTGATTGGATCTGATTGAAAACTGAGTGAATGCCCTGGTGGCGACCTGTCAATCTCAACATAGCCACACCCTAAAGCAGGGGTCACCAACATGGTGCCATGAACATCGTGCTGTACTGAAGAAGACTTGAAAATAACAAATGAGACCATAAACTAATTTGGAACCTGTTGGCTGAGGTAATAATTCAAATGAAAAGAAGAGTCATTTTCTCATAATCTTACATACAATCAGACTTCATTTTGCAAGCAGTGGAGTCACCGCTTCCGGGTCATTAAAAACAGTGCAGGTTTGAGGCCCTTGTGTGTTGGCTTTACTTTTTCAGACCCGAAAGCTTGGTCCATATTTTATCGAATCAGTGTTAAGGCCCAGAAACAACCCGTTAAATATGGGTAATCAGAACAGTTTCGTGTACTGTATGTATACTGAATATGGTATGTATGATATCTGTTCATAAATTATGAAAAAAGGTTTTTATTTGGCTTGATTATTCCAAATAATTGAGTTACAATACGTCTGTTCCAACCATGACTGGTCCTGATGCTCAACTGTAACATGTTGGCTCCTGTTTGCTCACTAATCGTATCGGCTGACTGTGAAAACATATGCTCTTTATATAATGTATGTCCTTCTCAGCTTGCTCATTCTGTAATCCTGCGGTGGTTTAGGGCGGTAAGATCAAGGGTCAAACCCTTTACTCTAACCCAGACACTTTAATCTTTAAGAGGATGGGTCAGGGCAGGGTTAACTTTATGAGCACATACTGTATTAACACGCCTCTTTCAGACCACATTTAATAATCTGCCAGTGACCAGCTGCAGAGCTGCAGTCGGTCCTGAAGCAGGACATGAGTGTGATGTTTCTATGAGTGATTGATGGAAAAACTGATAGATGAGAGGAGGTGAGACAGAGACGATAAGCTCACCCAGCGCCACTCTGCTGGGAAGAGCAGGGTGGGGGTGGGGGATGGTTTGGCGGCTGATATTACGTAACAGCCTCAGGGTCAGTAGGCTGCTTTTAACCATCAGAAAGATCCCATTCTGTCATCATCTTGTGTGCATGTACATACATATTAAACCAAATGCACACTGTAGATTCAGTTATTCTTTACCATAGTGCTCGCATACCACTGTGTGAAATATGTGTGTGTGTGTGTGTGTGTGTGTGTGTGTGCGTCCTCGTCGCCCGTTGCTTTGTGAAGGTTGCCACTGCAAGTGGAGCAGTTGCATAACAGCGGTTAATATCACTATGGCAACAGCAGCCTTTTACTGGGAGTGAAGTAGTGTCATAGCTTTTTGGGCGACGGGAGTCACATCCCTGTACATCAAAATATGAATACACTCTGTCACTACTCTGCTCATTCATCATATCCACTCCAACGCAGCAGTCACTCACTGTACATCACACACACCTACGTACATATGGAAATACCAGTGGTGCACTTTTTCATCCACAGCACTATATGACTGATGTATTTGTCACCTCCAAGTCAATAATTCTATTAATTTGCATTGCAAAAGTCCTCCTACGTCAGGTTCAAGGTCATGCGAGACCCAGAATGAGTTTTGCTTGTTTGTTCGCGACCGACTCATTTCCTCGTCTCTCAGCAGTTGACTTATTATCAACAGACTCAGGATTATCTAATAACTGTCAAGCACTTGCACTTATTACACCGCTGACAGGAGGATGACTGTCTCTGCATGTGGAGAACCTAATTTGTGCTTCACTGCCTCAGCTCCACTTTCCTCTGGATATTTCACGTTTATAGGACTTTCCCTTGACAGCCTCTCAAACACACAACAGCACACACGGCTGAGCTTTCCGTTTTTATTCCTGGGTGTTTGCGCTTTGTTTGTGTTTCATACCCTGTGTAAATCTATTTTTTTCATTTTCACACACTGTGAATGTTTGCATGATTCCTGATAGATGCTACATAATTTAAGACTAATTCCTTCCTTGCATAAACTCGCCCACATTCTCTCTGGTTTTCATATGCTCACACACAGCCCAAAAATATCACACAGGTCCTCTTTTAAGGGTGTATTGGATCAGCAAGAAAAAGTGAAACAACCAACCTACACGGTGTGCACTTTAACTGCCCCGTGCCTCCTACATGTGATCCACAGTGCTGAGTCTCACGGCGTCCTCTCACTGCCGTCTGAGAAATGCTCCTTTGTCCCATCACACAACTTGCCAGCGTACAAGCATGCAGTGGATGCCGCTGCCTCAGGCTTGAAGACAAAGTGGGAATTGAAACCAGTCAGCACTAGTGTGGCCAAGGTATGGTGCTATTCAGTTTTCCCTATTTATAGAAGACAGCACCAGGCAGGCATAACAAAAAACACTTCACTGGAACATAAAAAAACCAGAAAAGGTTTTTTATGAGTCTCATTACTGCTGAAAGTCTACCTTTAAATATCGGCCGCGAGGATTAAATTTGGCCTCTTCCAATCAAGACACGTGTGCCTCCAGTTTTTACACTTGGAATAAGAAAAAAGAATTATTTATGAGTGGCGAAATGAGCAGCGTACTGTAGGCAAAGAGACAATGTTGTACATAGTGTTTATATTTAGTCATAAGGAGGAAACTTGGCAACGTAAACAGACAGATGGCAACAACTGCATGAATCAGAATTACGGCCATGCATAGTTTGACAGGTGCTAAATTGATCTTACAGTGGTGACAAGCTCTACAAAGGCAGTTACATAAACCGGTTGATAATGTAATGAGGGAGAGATGAAAGACTGAATGTAGAGAACGCAGCTCGAGCTCATAAAGATTACAAAAGAAAAAACGAGGGAAGAAAAAGAATTTGCATGTTATTGAGACGGTGATGGCTGAGTGGGTCAATCTCCTGACCTGCTTATAAAATCTGGATATGATTTGATCAGAGTTCAGAGTGCACCTGCTCGGGCAAGTTGGTTTGTAGGTCAGTTTGTGGGAGATTATCAGCAGCTGGGCTTTGGTGTGATGTGATGATCAGACAGATCCATCCACAACACTCCGCTGCAGTGCGTTTGTGTGAAACGTGCAAATACTGCTGTTTTGGTGACTTTCTGTCTTTTAACACTGAAACATAGGGGAATATAATGTGGCTTCTCGGGCACTGATCAACAGGAAAAGCCCCCTCGATGTCACACAGCTGTGCCAAACGGTCAGTGTCTTATAAATTCTCTCGCATCGATCCCCTCACCTGCGCTTTTCAATCACCCTTTTTGGTGTACCTATGATTTTGTGTTGTAGGTTTTCTGCCTTTCTAAAAGTTTGACCTATCAGATACAAATAAAGAACTCAAAATAAACTGTAAAAAAAAATGTTTATCACTTCATCTTCAGCCGTAAGACACCCAGTAAGCTCTGAGCTTTTCCGTCCTCTCCCATACACATACAGTATGATGAAAAGTGTTTAACAAAGACATTAAACAGACTAATTTTGCACAAATTATCTATTTTTAAGTTCAGCTCTCATTTGCTGCCCTGATTAAACTGCCACCGAGGGTCTTCTAATCAGGCCAACATGTCACACCTCACAAAGACACATGATTATGAAACAGTGAAAAGAGGCTACAGTCATGCTAATCTGTGACGCTCTACTTAGACAAATCAGTGCCTTGAGCTAAATGCTAATGTCTTTGCTAACATGCTCACAGTGACGATGCTAACATGCTGATGTTTGGCAACTACTGTGCCACCTTAGTTTAGCATCTTAACATGCTATAGGGTTGCCACCTTGGATTTATGGAAAAAAGGGACATTCGAAAAAAAAAAAGTGGAAAACAGAATGTGGGCCTTGGCCAAGAGAGCCTGTTGGGAATGGCTCCAGCAGCAAAGACACGCCTCACTTTATCGCCAGTCAGATGATTCTCTCCAAAGCTACAAGCCTGGGAGGTTGCACAGTGGTCAGTTACTATCAGATCCTTCTTCAGGAAGCTGCATCAACTGATCCCAGTAAAACCTCCAGACCCCCGGCAACAACCCTGTTGTTGCCTCCTCATCAGTCTCAGGCCAGAAGCTTCAACCATGTCGCACTTTGTGCATCAGGTCTTTTTTTCCCAGTCACTGCTGAGGTGATGACAATAAGATGTGTCAGGTGGTGGCACTGCACAAATTGTTCACTTTTGTGACATTTCTTTACAGTTGCGTTTGACTTTATCCTAGATCACAAGACAGCACCCTTGCTCCAACACCTCCATGGCAACAATCACCAGGACTTGTGACTCCATCAGCGGGGGAGGAGGAAGGATGCAGCTCCCAGGACAGTGGAGGTGAGAACAGCCGACAGATGGAGAACAGTTCACCTGGAGAGAGGAGGAAGTACTTAAGTATAACATAATGACTACATTCAGATGTGTGTGTGTGTGCGTGTGTGTGTGTGTGTGTATTCTGATCGTGACAGAAAAAAAGAAGATGTAATCAGATTACAGACACATCTGCCAAAAAGGGGATTTCTTACAGGATTATCACTTCATAATAAAGAATGATATAGCAGTCTGTAACCATGTGCATGACATCACTTCAGGAGTCTCACATCACTCTGCACTGTACAAAATGGTATAATCTGATTTAATAAAATGTGTTTTTTTTAAAGGTAAACCAAATGTAAACCAAATGTATTAAGTCCTGAGAACATTTAGTGCTTTATACACGAGTAATATGATTTTAAAGTCTATCTTTTGACACACAGAGAGTCAGTGCAGTGATATAAATAACATATTAAACCAGAACTGAGACAAATACACTGAATCCATTCTGTGCAGACTACAATGAGGCTGCATATGGTGTGTATAAGCTGGATAGTGGATCAGTGGACTGGAAAAACTGAGAAAAAAGGCTCTTTTCAGTTTCAGTGGATGAGATTTGACTCTCAAGCTGAGGCATCAGGCCAGATTTAATAAAAATTACATAAAGATTTTTTTTAAATGCACTTTAAAAAATCTGAATGATATTTGATTTACACTGCTACTGGGAATTAATCATTAAGCAAATATTAGAACATGATGTAACAGAAACCAATGTTTATTTATCACCAGATGATAAAATCATGCCATTATCCGATTCCAAACTAAATCACCCAGTTGATAAAATCCCTTCACTTGATCCTTGCCCTCTTTGAAGCTGCAGCCTCTGCAGTTAAACCATGTCAATACTAACTGGACCTCCGTCCAGTAAATATAATCAAATTGACTGTAAATAAGAACAGCAAATGATGACACAGTGCACAGAGGCTCTGTCTGCTTGTTCAGTCACAGAAAGGCTGAAAAATGGACGTCAAGGGCAAGAGAGGAAAAGCAAAATGGAGCCAAGATGTAATTAGAATGTTACATAAGGGTGGCAGTGACGCTGTTGACCATGCGTTGGGCCTCAAGCTGGCCTGAGGCCTCTGTCGTACCCACGGATTGCCAACCCAGTCTGTCAAAATCATTTACACTGACCTCTTAATTACTTTAATGAACCATTAGAGGCGCAGATTAACACCAGATACACACTTTATTCAAGCTCAGCCATGGAGTTCAAATGAAGAAAGACTTTCTGACCTCTTGAATTGGGCCACGGGTGTTACATTACACTGCCCGGCCCCGATTGGATTAGTTGGGATTACAGCAGTTTGGGTATAGGGTTGAAAAAACAGATAAATATAGTGAATACGTAAAGCCATTGTGAAAAGGTTTGGCTGTGTGTCTTCCAAGCGGATCATCTGCTGTACACATGGTGTCAGTGATAGACAGGCGCCAGACATGGTGAGAAATATATTATGAATCCAAATAGTCCAGCCAAGTAATAACCGTAGCTCCCTCCATCCCACCAACTGAGAACTCTGACCCGTCCCATACTACTTGTGGACATGCCTCTATCATCATCATTGGGTTTACATAAGCAGTTCATATAAATAGATAGTATTGTGTGTGTGTGTGTGTGTGTGTTTTAACCTACATGTGCGTTAATGCTCACCCCAGCTGCTGAATGGCTCAGGACTGATGTAACCTGGAGATGGGCAGGACTGTGGCATGATTATCTTCACTACACAGACATCTGTAAATACTCGCTATTAGCAGATTGGTGTCGACTGATTAGCCATTTTTAAACAAGGTAAAAAAAAATGTAAAAGAAAGGAAAAATAACGGGTGCAGAACACAGATGTGTGATTCTGTTCATGATAATCTAACCATATTCTGCTGATACACCTGTCCACTGACTGACTTAAACTCCCTCATGCCTCCGAAACCGCAGGAGTATTTCAGTGTTAACATTTATTCATCTCTAAAAATAAGAAAGGAGAAGTCTGACTCATCCGGAACAGACGCACATTAGCCGACTAGCAGTCCACCGACATCACCGACATCAGCTTCCCACACCTCAGGCTGACTGCATGTCAAAAGAAATCACTGTGTGGAGCCATGTGTGTCTGGTAGATGGAGGTCAGTTTTGTTTTTGTTTTTTTGAAAATGAGGTCAGAACACATATGACTGGATGTAGTGACATGTGATGTGTTTCATGACCGCAGCAGCAGTTTGTGGATAACAGTGGCACAAGTTCATTAACACATCAAATGAGTCCTGCTTCCTAAATTCTTTTTGCAAATGTAGCGGGTGATTTAAGTGGGCCGTGCCTTTGCTTTCATTGAGAAAGAAGTTATTGACTTGGTAGCCTTTTAAATACTCTGCTGAGTGTCAGCCACAATGGAAAGAAAGTAGCGGTGTCAAAGGGGAGTGTCACTGAGTTTAATATGTTTCAATCATATTTCCAGTTTCTCAGTCATCTTTTGGTGGCTCATAGTTGTTTAAATCTCTACATCTAAAGGTCTCAGTAAGATGAGTAGTTCAAATATCTCAACCACTGTTTTGCTTTTCTTTATAAACTTTAGCATCTTTTGGCCAAGTAACTAAAGATTTGATTTTGGATTTTTTTTTTTTCATGTCATGCACATAGAGTGTCCAAACCTAAGGGGTTGACAAGACACCAAAAACACAGTTGCTGCAGTCTAACAGTTTGTTTCATTACATTACAAAATAACAAATTACTTTGCAGTTTGGTCTTAAACAATCTAAAGAAATAAATAGCTAATTACAAATAGTGGTGAGCAAATAACAATAAGCCAAATTCAACAGAAAATGTATTTCATTATATTATATTATATTATATTTTATTATATTATATTTTTAAGGAAAAATGCCAAATGTGGTGACTCACAGATTCTTAAATGTAAGAATTTGCTGCTTTCATTTAATTTATATGATCGTAAACTGAATGTCTCTGGTTTGAGCCGCTGGTCAATGATTCCAAAAACCTAATCTTTGAAAGAAATTTGGAAATTGTTACATTTTTTCATATTTTTGATATTCAATATTAAAATAATCAATAGATTATTTGATGAAATCAGTTAAATTGTCATTTCCTGTATATGTTGTTAAAAAAAAGGCCTGAACATAATTTAAGATCTTGTGCAATATGAGGCTTGTCCTGATTATTTCTAGGATTTACATACATGTTCTATATATTAAAAAAATAATAATAAAGACACCTTAAGATTTGATGTGTGTAACAGAACAAACTAGATACTTCAGTTCACTTTTGCTTCTAATAAACAAAACAAACTAACTATATCTCTGGTTCTGCTGTGCCAGTTTTGATCATTTGTTTTTAAACTGTCCATAATGAGTCCAAAAGTGTTTTATGAGTGCAATGCTAGAAGAGGGGGCTGCTTTTCATTACCTGGTGTCTACATTACCCAGAATGCAATTTAGCACCGAGTGACATCACTGGAGGCAATTTATCAGATTAAGTGCAGCTTCATCTGGAGCCACAAAATGTTTTGTTTTTTTAACCTATGCAGTAGTACTACTCCCCAAGACCTGTAAACATCCCTTAATGTGTAAAGTGGCGGAGTTACTCTTTAATTCAATTGACATGTTGAGTTGTGTATGTCAGTTCTGTACTGACATTATGCCGCATTTTCTTTACTGAATAATCACCGTAAAAAATGTTCATTGATCTCATCAGCATGATTGTGATCATATCAAGAATATTTTTCTAGCATGATTTAAATGGAATCCTTTGAGTTGGCTTAAGGGGAAACTTTATTTTTATTCAATTTGAAGGACAAAGTGCTGACTCATGAGTTCAGAGTAAAGTTCTGTCTTAAAGCAGCCGCACCTGAGGCACAACATGTCCTCATACTCTATGCATATTCAGAATGTAAATAGTGTGGTCCTGGGTCTGTTTCCATGGCCTGCGGGTCCATGTATTAGGTGTATACTGATTCATTTGTGAGTTTACATAACTGAAGGTTGCAGACAGACACAATGTCCTCCACAGGTACACACAGGAACAGACATACTGGAGGGGAAACATTGGATCAGCATTTTATTTGCGTGGGTTTTCCTTTTGTATAAAAAGATAATAGATATTTGTCGGAGCATTGCCACAGATTATTTTTTACATTATCTGGCACTGAAGCACTGATTGCACTCAGTGTTCAGTTCAATTCAAACCCTAATTCAAGCATCGAGAGGAGGTTGAAGTTTCCCTTTTTTGCAGAAACTTGCACGTGCAACTAAAACAAAGCACATTATTAGTCTGTTTCATCCTTTTCAGATCATTAAAGTACTCTATTCAAAACTGTGTGAAAGGCAGCGATTGGAGGAGGCCCATGTTGTATTTGCTTGTCCTCACCTCTGTGTTAGCTCACAGCTCTGTGGTCATTATGTAACCACATGAACAAATATCTCTTTATCTGGAGGCAGATGAGCAGGCTCCTAACCATCCTCGTCTACCCCTTTGCGTGTGTGTGTATGTGTGTGTTCGTGATTTCTGCTGAAAAACAAATCAAGAGATAAATGATTGTAGGTCGAAGTTGATCACATGTAGAGTACAGATGGCTGAGAGCCCCACAGTCATCATCACGCTATTGTTTGATTATCATGGTCAGTGGCTAAGTGTGCCACCGGGACAGTGCGGCCATATATGCTCATCAGCATTCAATACAATCACTGCCCCAGAATTTGACAAAAAATCTCATTACACTTACTTTATTGAGCCTCTAATCCTAGAGCTTCCGTTTTTTGGTTTGCTTTTCTTTGTTTTCATATGATTTAATTCCACTTACCATCATGCATACACACCAACACTAACAACACACACACCCACACCCACACACACACACACAAAGCATGGGTAAATACCTTTACTGGAACAACACTGAACTCTAGTGGTGAGATGATAGCATGAGAAAAACCTAGATACATTGTGAGAGTTGGCGCCACACTTTAAAAAGTCGACTTAATAGTTATTTTCTTTTCAAATTATAATGTAACTTTACTCTGCTTAAACCTTTTACAGTAAATGCTTTTCATATGATCTATACTGTGCCAGCTTCACACTTATTTTAAGTGATAATGGTGCATTTTTGGAATAGTGACCTTCAATCCTGAACAGAAAGGAAACTGAATTCAGTGAGACAGACAGGAAACTGCATCAGCGAGGCTCTCTAACAACACAGGAAAGAGAACATCCTGTGTGCTATTTCTACATGTGACACCAGATATTTTTTCCAATGGTTTTCTTGCTTTTAAACAATGATGTAGTTGATGAAGTAGTTATTAAACTAGTGTTATATGAAAAATGTTTGCAAAAGTAATAGGCCTTATTATGCAGAGTAATATTAATCTCACTACTTTATACTTTATGAATACACTCCAATCTCTTCTTGATACATTTGTAACAATGCTAAAAAAAATAATAATATATCAACTACTCAAGACACTGAGTGAATCACTTAAACACACCAGCGTCCATTTCACAATAAACTGTGAAATAACCTGTCTTTAGATACAAGTAGACTTTTGAGGACTAAATATTTGATGCTCTGTGTAAGATATGTTAACCTCACATCCACAATATACTCTTGCGAAGTTAATATAATATATCATTTAAACAAGTAGGCTAAACTTTCAACAGTGTATTAATACATGTAAAATAAATTTAGTACTGTAAAAGTGACATATTTGCTTCTGAAATGTTAAGTAGAAGTAGAAAGTAGCCGAAAATAATAGTCGTCAACACTGCATGCGATAAGGGTATTTAAAAGTACTTAGTTACATCTCACCACTGCATGTGTACAAGAGGTTTCTTTCAATAATTATACTGTACCCAATTCTTCAGTTACTGCTACGCCCCTGTTAAACTGTATTAACAGGTGACTTGTTGAGCTACACAAACATATGGACAATGACTGAAGTTGTTCAGTGTCATTGTGTTGTTAATCCACAGTGCTCCTGCAGCGCCACAGCTGGAGAGTTGAGATAAGGTTGTTTTGGAGAAAACAAATTACCCCATGGAACAGTATACCCTATACAATCATTAAAAACACAGGCATAGTGTGATTACAAGCTGTATCTTGATCAAATCATCTAGAGCTAATCTAATGATGCAGGAAGAAGACAGACAACCGCTGGGTACTGCTGGTCCATTTTTGTTGCAAAAAAGGTACGGGAGGTGTTCCTGAAAATACAACACAATTATTAACTGTTCATTCAGTTACTGTAAACATATGCTAAATGTTGACCCACTTTGCCTCTTTTGTCACCATGCAGACAGTGGTGACTGCGCCTTTGTTCAGATTTTTTGGTTTGATCTTAATCTTTTTTAAAAGAGAAATTAAGTTGTATAATTTGAACTTAAAATGCATTTTTATTCATGTATGTTATTCACCTTATTTCCTTATTAGCCAAATTCTATTTGCACCGGTAAATTTGCAAAACAGAAACCCAGATCTTACTGTCATTAAATCCTACTTAAATTCCTACTTGGACACAATAAAATACAGCACTCATTCTAAAACTGTGAAAACTAGAGCCCTGGAGTTTAATAATGTTAATGTGTAATTTTATTTTGATTGTGTTTGCTGATTTATTTATCTATTTATCTTTTTAAATCTTAAATGTTTTTACCACAAGCATGCCTTGTTTCTAGAGCTAAATGACGGACTACCTGTTGTATCTTGCATAGTGTAAAACAAAACAAAATAGTGGACCATCTGGTCTGCTGCGAATAAAACACAGTCACCACTTGTTTTTCATCATTTCATGACCAGGGGCTCGTCACACGTTTGTCAGGAGGAAGGGGGGAGAGGGGGGGGTCAAGCATGGAGCCTGGTGTGCTACAGTAGGGCGCCCTCTGGAGGATGGGAGGTCTGTGTGTTGCAGGGGGTTGAATTATAAATGTTAACAATTAAAATCATGCTCCTCTTGAGTTGACATTGCGTGTTAATAAGCTCAAGTAAGAGTCTTGATAGATATGACCATGCACGACCTGCAGTGTGTTGTTTGACCGGCGTGTGTGTATATATGTGTGCGCGTGTGTCTCAGAGAAGTGACGTGTGTTAGCGGCTTTCTGGTGACGTGTCTCTACTGCTCGCTCTTTTCTTACGGAGAGGCTGGATGGAGCCACACTGACTCCACTGAGCAGTCAAACTGGTACCAGTAACACGGCAGGAGACGGCCTAAGGACACCATGGGGAGTAAGTGACATTCTCCTCTCGTTTACACGTGTTGAGGGTGAACTAAAATCCTGCTGTCCCTTTTAACCTCGAACTATTAATGGACAGAAAGAGCTCGTCGGCAAGCTAATTAGCTAACCTTGGTCAGGTTAGGTGGCAAGTAGTAGCTAGCTTATAACGTGAGCTAAGTTGAAGTTTCTGTCCTAATCAAATTCAGTAATTAACGTCACTGTGATTCGTTTCACAATCAGAGGTCATGCCTAACATCCTGCTGGTGTCTTTCAGCTAGGCTTTGAAGCTTCCTGTTTTTAAAGTGATTTCTCACTCGTCTTGTGAGTGAACGCTAGTTAGCACCAAGCTAACGGTAGTTAACGCTATCAGCATGAGCTGCTCATCTCAGATACTTTACTGTGTAGACTAAGTGAATGAGCTTTCTCGCTTTCCATGTGAGGACATTGATAGATTTCGACAAATTATCTAGTCGAGGGCCAGGAACTAATTCAGGTGGCTTGAAATCGCTTTGCTGTCAAAGTCAATTTCAGTGATTGGCACAGCTGATCAACACAGACAAAACATAAGAAGCAGCGAGCTCACAAGCGGTATAAGATTATTACACATGAGATAGTATTACCCTCAACCCTGCTCAAGTGTATTGTTGTATGTTCATACACTATAAGGAAAGTACTCTGCTTGTTGTTGCGTTTTGGAGTTTACCGCTGGCAGCTGTTCAGCTGATTGTTAGTGATGACGTAGCATGTAAGCTAACCTTGTTTAAGGAAGGCGGTGATTCAAAATGATACCAACATTGATGAGAGTGGCTGTGCAGTGTTTTTGCAGTGTTATTTGTGTCTTTAAACTGTTAATCTCTCTTTGCAGTTAAGTTTTTGGAGGTGATCAAGCCGTTCTGTGCGGTCTTGCCAGAAATCCAGAAACCAGAGAGAAAAGTAAGCTTTGAACACAAGTTATTAGGAAGCAGTATTTTTGCACTGTGTGTGTATGATTGAATGTGAATGACACTTTCTTATTTTTTAATCTCCACAGATTCAATTTAGAGAAAAAGTACTATGGACAGCAATCACACTATTCATCTTCTTGGTGTGCTGCCAGGTTAGTATCTGTTGATGAAAAGACTTCTGAGACAACCGACCCAGTTGTTTTGGTTTTGATGAAAGTGGATTGTGACACTGTCGTATAACTGTTTTTTCTCTTTCTAATGTAGATTCCTCTCTTTGGCATCATGTCATCAGACTCAGCAGATCCCTTCTACTGGATGAGAGTAATCCTTGCTTCCAACAGAGGTGCCTGAATTGTACATTTTTAACAGGCTTCATTACAGAGTTGTTTTATGTCTTCTGCAGCTCCAACAAGGAGAAATAGTCTAATTCTAATGTTGTTATCAGGCCTGACTTAATCTCATTATCACCTGTGGTAAACCAAAGGTCAAAAAACGTAGACCATTAGGCATCGTTTCAGGTACTGCTGCCTTTTTTTTTTGTACTAACTGACACAAATGCTGTTCACTTTGTACCTCCAGGTACTCTGATGGAGTTGGGTATCTCACCCATTGTCACCTCAGGCCTTATCATGCAGCTGCTGGCTGGTGCCAAGATCATTGAGGTGGGAGACACTCCCAAAGACAGAGCCCTCTTCAACGGAGCTCAGAAATGTAGGTCTTCTACTCAGTGCATTTGCTATTTTTAGGTCTTGTCATGAAACTGAAGATGAAACGCACAATACACTGTTAAGATTACAGTTACAACTTCTGTCACTGTTCCTGCAAGGTTGCAAGTCACTTTCTTGTTCTGTCTTTCTGCAGTGTTTGGAATGATCATCACCATTGGACAGGCCATTGTATATGTTATGACAGGCATGTATGGAGATCCTTCAGAGATGGGTGCTGGGATATGCTTGCTCATCATCATCCAGGTTAATAAAACTCTCACTGCTGCTGTCTAGCCTAAATGTGTGATCATGTGTCTGGATATATCCTGCTAAAATAAGTTATTCATCAGTCAAGACTGTTTGATTTATGCTCTTAATAGTCAAATATATGAAATAGAAGTGTGTTATCCAACCTGATTTGAAGGTTTCTTTTATAGTAGGAAGCAGATGAACTCAGATTAAACTGTTATCTCCCTTTGTGACATAGGCACACATCAAATTCATAAAGTGAATGGTTTATTGTGACTGTCAAAATGTTTTGTCATATGCAGGTGTCCTGAACACCTGCTTGTCTGCCTGAATCTGCTCTATACAAACCTCCTGTCTGTTTCTTCTTCAGCTCTTTGTTGCAGGTCTGATTGTCTTGCTGCTGGATGAGCTGCTCCAGAAGGGCTATGGTCTGGGCTCGGGAATCTCTCTCTTCATTGCCACCAACATCTGCGAGACAATCGTCTGGAAGGCCTTCAGCCCCACCACCGTCAACACTGGCAGAGGTATGGGGACTGGGAGCCAGAGGTTGCTTTGACCGAATGTTTCCTGTCATTAACTGGCCCTCAGAGTTCTGATCTGCCAAAATGAGCAAAAATTCATCCACCTACCCAAACTTTAGTAATTCACATGAAACACTGTCAAACCACATGTACACGACAACTGGGTCCTGACAGTACGTTAAAAAGCGATGGACTGGGGGCAATGGAGCATATCTGTGACCAGCACTGCCACAGTGGAGTGCAGCTCTGCTCCTGGTGCAGATTTGGTGTATGCTGCATGATTTCCTCCAGGTGGAGCAAGTACTTTCAGGATCAAACTTAAAACCCTAGTCTAGTAGCAACACTACAAGTTCACAACAAAATTAAAGTGGCCATAAGAAATTGTCTGTCTGAAGTTGGGATGCAGAACCTAATGACAATCACCTCTGCAGCTATTTCCCTTGATGTGTTTGATTGAGCTCAAACAAGCACTCTGTTTTTCAAGCTAGGCTAGAGCAGGCAAAACTGAATTTTTAACTGTAATTAACAAATTCTATAAAATTGTGGCGATCATTTGCCTATAAGGCTTGTGTTTTATTTCCCTTCACTGTCACTGCAGGAAATAATAAAAAAACAAAACAAAAAAAACCCGAATTAATCTGCTTCTTGTGGTTGTGACATGAAAATAATGGCTGTCTCTTTTCATTGTTTCTCTCTGTGCCCTCATTTTTAATCCCCTTTAATTGTTATATTGAGTTATTGCAGACAAGTTGTTTTTGAAAATTAAATGCTATTTAAGAAATCTATGTGTCATTGACATTTGAAAAAAAAGTGGAAAAAAAAGTGGAAAAGACTGGTAATCAAAGTGAATAATGTTTGTCAAAAAGACTAACACAACCTCTGCTGGGAACAACTACATTTCAGCGCTGGTTATAAATCTTCATTTGTGCTATAATGGCTAACCCTGTGACTCCTGTTACTTATCCAGGTACTGAGTTTGAGGGGGCTATCATTGCTCTTTTCCATCTCCTGGCCACCCGCACAGACAAGGTGCGTGCCCTGAGAGAGGCCTTCTACAGACAAAACCTGCCCAACCTCATGAACCTCATCGCCACCGTCTTTGTGTTCGCTGTGGTCATATACTTCCAGGTGAGCTGGCAACACCAAATAAACACAGTCCAGTCTTACCTGCTTGTTGCAGTAATTGGACGACAGGCTGTGAAACAAATATCTGCTCACTGTTCGGCACCATTGTCATCTCACTAGGGCTTCAGGGTAGACCTGCCCATCAAGTCAGCACGCTACCGTGGTCAGTACAACACCTACCCCATCAAACTGTTCTACACCTCCAACATCCCCATCATCCTGCAGTCTGCCCTGGTCTCCAATCTCTACGTCATCTCTCAGATGCTCTCAACCCGTTTTAGTGGCAACTTCCTCGTCAACCTCCTGGGAACCTGGTCTGTAAGTACATGATAGGTGCTTCACCTCTTTGCAACCAGGAGATTGTATTAAGTAGTCCGTTCATTAAAATGGTTACAGTCAGGCTCTGTCATGGATCTACAGCATGTTGCTAACAAAAACGTATTTGTGTAGGATGCTACGAGTGGTGGACCAGCTCGGGCTTACCCAGTCGGAGGTCTCTGCTACTACCTTTCTCCTCCAGAGTCCTTTGGTTCTGTTCTTGATGACCCGGTTCACGCTGTTATCTACATCGTCTTCATGCTTGGCTCCTGCGCCTTCTTCTCAAAGACCTGGATTGAGGTCTCAGGATCTTCTGCCAAAGATGTAAGTTTGTGCTTGTACAGGTATTTATAACTTGCGTTGTGTCCATCCCACTTGAAAATAACTTGCATTTTTCCCTTTGTGTGTCTCAGGTGGCGAAGCAGCTGAAGGAGCAGCAGATGGTAATGAGGGGACACAGAGAGACCTCCATGGTTCATGAGCTAAACAGGTACAAACCAAAGATTCTCAGCTTAAATGTTTATTACCTGCAGTATTATAGAAAGTTGTTCTCCTGAATATCAATGTAAAATTGATTTTCTACTTGCAGGTACATCCCCACAGCTGCTGCCTTTGGTGGCCTCTGTATAGGAGGGCTGTCCGTTATGGCTGACTTCCTCGGTGCCATTGGTTCGGGTACGGGAATCCTCTTGGCTGTGACCATCATCTACCAATACTTTGAAATCTTCGTGAAGGAGCAGAGCGAAGTGGGCAGCATGGGAGCACTGCTATTCTAGAAAATACCAAGCTGCTGACACACATCAGACACAAGGCATCCACCCTCATTTTATTTACCACCTTTGTTTTCCATCATGCATCTCTAGCATGTCAATGCAGAGAAATTGGTTTTGGTTACTCCCAGGGTTGCGCATAGTATTGTGTCTCTTCAGTCCTTTAACTCCAATAGCAATTACCCATCACTCTGCAGGCTGCCTCAATTCCCAAAGACTGTCTTATCAGCTGAAGAATGCCTAAAAGCACACAAGTGTGAGGTGCTGTCTTTGACTTGCCTCAGGCATTGTTCATCGCAGCAAGTTCACTAAACACAGACGGCGACAACATGTTGGTGCTTATTTCAAGCAGGAAGCACTGTGCCTGGACATTTCGGGGGAGTTTAAAGAAAGCCATGTCATATTAATCACAGGTAGCGTCATGCTTGAGATTTGTAGGGGCCTATAGTAGGATGTGAAAAGTATAAATAAAATATGCTTGTACTCCTGATAAGGTTTCTGGTAATCTCAGACAAGCTGTTGGTGGTTTTTATTTACATTTATTTTGATATTTTAAAAGACGGACTATGTTTGTATTCACTCTGGTCTTATGTAGGGCACAGTGTTTGTCCTCTGTCTCTGGGTCCTCAAAGGAAGCTGTTTGTGTCGTCATGCTCTTTTATTCCCAGACTGAATCGCTGCACAAATACTGCCGAGGTGGTCGGGATGAGGGTGGGTTTGATAGGGAAGAAAAGGGGTCTCATTTTGGTTTTTACTTTATGTAACAGACATAATTGTGTTATTAAAAAAAAAAACAGGATTTTTTTTCCAACACACTTGTGTTTCGCTTCCTATTATGTCCTTGTTGTGTTTTGCCCTGGCATGTTCTGTGATGACTACAAGATTTTATTTGGATGACAAATAATGAAGAATAACATTGTGTTGCAACCGCATGGTCTAAAATGAACTGCAACCTGCCTGGACACATTATCAACTTACTGGGGCTGGTGTGTCTCAGCTGCAGTTTAGCGCAGCTGTTCTATCTTCCACTAGAGGTCACTTTATCAAAGGTTATAGATAAACTTGTTTCCGATAGTTCAACAGAGTAAAGTATAAATTCACAAGGGGGTATTTAGTTGTGCATATGCCAAAACACCTCTGTCAGCAGCTATTTATTACATATTACATTAAATGTTTATATAAAATATTGATCAATAGAAGTTTGCCTCGAAAAATATGAAGTCACACCAAGAAATAAGAAAATTAGTTGAATCTATTGAGAACCTCTTCACACCGAGTGCATTTTTTTGTGCATGCTAAAGGCAGCATTAAGGAGTCATCCTTTCTTCTCCCCATAGTGTTTTGCATTTTTTGCACATTGAGTATTTACTAGTAGGCAAACTTGCTGAACAGGTTGGCAATTAAAAAACAACTGTTCAAACCCTGTAACAGTGTTATATTATACCACATTGAACTACATTACTTAAAGACATATTCAAGCATGATGACAGCTATAAATTCAAAGAGGTTTTAGACACAAGATGCTGTCCATATAACAGTCAATGCTGCCTAAGTAGTCCACTGTGATTAAAGTTGTAAAACAATGAAACATGAAAAAAGTCAAAAGAGCAACAGTGAATAGAAGTATTGTATATAAGCCTTTTTGATGACTTGAATGTATCATGTCTTTATATTGCCTTCAAAGAAAAGTTTCTGTAAAGAGTTTTGAAGGCAGACATAAATTCTGAATTTGGAAAACAAATCCATCTTATCCAACTGGTGTAGGTGTAAGGATCTTTCTTGGTCAGCTGCATCTAGAAATGTATGACACATATCTAACATTTCTATGTATGTACCACATCAAATCTGAAGTAGAGGTAAGTGTTTACGGTTAATTCAGTTCCCATTCATCATTATGGCCATGATTTTGAACATTATGTCCCACTATTTTCCTGAGAAGTCATATTAGTAGGTAGGTTAGTAATGATTGTAGACTGATCCAGAGAGAGAGAGTGATAAAAAGATCTCTGCTGTTCGTCTCTCAACTTGAGGTAGATGAGCTGTGTTTGATTCACAAAGGATGGAAGGGTTTCTGTGGTGCAGTGTGGTTGTAACAGTTTACTTTTTATTTTTTAAAGATGAAATTAAAAGAATGACAAAAATGTTTTTAAAAAGATTTGAATGAAACATTTCTCAAGACCCTCTTCTAAAAGATATTTAATACTTTTTTTTTTTTTAGTTTTTTTTTAAATTGTTCAAATATGTAGGTAGGTAGGTATAAGTCAGACTTTTATGATTTTTTGTACTCTTCAATTTTTATAGAATAAAGTTCTTAAAATAAATGTGTAATACATTGGAAGAGCCATCATTACTTCTGTTTATGTATTTATTTTTGGTGATTTGGTAGGTAGGCTCGGTAACAGAAGCAAAAGGCTTCAAGAAGGTCTGGCCCACAATAACCCCTAACCCTTTATTAATAGTCCATCCAAATGTTTCTTATTAAGGCCATAGTTTAATAGAGCTCATCATGAACTGATTAGTGTTCTGGTTATTAGATAGAATGGCCATTAACTCACAATAATAGTGACGATGAAAGTATGGCATTAATAATAAAGATCTTTATTACAAGCCTGTCTTTTACACTTTTCTATCAGTATAAATAAATATGATTAAAAGACCAATAGCAACATGCATTAAACCAGTAAGCTCCTGAAACAGCTGGACACAGTAGTTTAAAGCAAACCATTACTCAGCAATGTAATGGGGACTATTTTCAGCACATTTGGTACATTAGTCAATATTTATGTATGTTAGATTGAATCTTAATACGCTACAGTGTGTGTTTGTGGTAACAACAGAACATGTCACCCACTGAAACAATGTGGCCAAATGATGTATTAATAGTTGTTATACAACTGTGGAGCTCCATGGCCCAGAGAAATAAGATATGTATGTGGATATTTGTATGACTGTGTAAGGTTTTTTGACACATAGACAATACATGTTAGTAGGATCAATCCATTGTAGCTTTGGTCTTGTCATGGAAGTTAACAAATACAACTATATGCTATCTTGCATCTCTAAAGTGTCATTTCGCCAGTTTCCACCCATGTTTTTCTATAATTTCTCCTCATTAGTCCCAGAGGCCTCAGATTAAAACCCATAGTATTTTTTAGTGCAGTGAAGTCATTGTCGTCTTGGTCCCATTTATCTGGGAACTGGAACTCTTCAGTGTTGAAGTCCTGAGGGTCCATCCAGGATCTTTGGGTGAGTGTCAGTCTCTGCATGTTTGGAGGAACTGAGGAAAAGAAAGTTTTATTATGTGAGGGAAAATATGTTAAAAATGATCAACGACGTAAAATGCACAAGAAATGATTAACAAAAATTAAATTAAGATGTAATCATACTGTATATGCATAGTTAAAATGGTATATCTGTGTACCGTCAAGAAACAAAAACTTGAGTTAGAAACACAATTATTTTCAACCATGATGAAATTAATACGAAAATATTCAAATGTGAAATAAATGGATGTGCCATAACGCATAAAATTTTGGCCAAATGAAGAAATAAACAAAGAAAATATTCTCGTCACCAGTTAAGTTAACTACTTTCAGGAGAAACCTTTGGTGGATCTAAATCATTATGCAAAATCACCACACATGAATCACTGTATGTTACGCCTTGATTTGAAAACGAGGTGTAACATACAACATAATATAAAGACAGTAAATGAAAAAGATCTTCCATTACTGAGTAAAGCATCCAGTTCACTAAAAGCAGGGTGTCATTTCATGTACACTGTTAAGTAGTGCATCATGCTGAGTAGTTAGCCGGTTGTTGATTCATGATGATCTCAAGATTATCATTACTTAGCAGGTTGTGTCACCTCAAGTAAAACATCAAGCTACACAAGTGAGAGAAGGGAACTGAAGTTTAGCCGTAACCACAAATAGTTTAAAAAAGTAAAAAAGTATTTCAAAAATATGTTTTTAAGGGAGCGGAAGTCAAATTTTAACTCTAAATGTATGTTAGAACAGGATTGATGCAGTGTCACATTTGTTTCTATTAATGTCAAATCCATGGATGCAGTAGAGATGGCAGTGAGTGGAACTAAGAACTCTAGGCTCCAACATGTATTTCTTTTAGAGTTCAAAGCTGTTAAAAATCAGTAACACAAACAGGCCATATGGCCACAAGTCAGCCAAGAGCGAACCAAATAAACGGGAACTGACCTAAATCTGGGGCCCAGTTCATTTCTATTCTCAGACTTGGGCCAGTTCTGGTTTATTTGGTTTGCTGCTTTTGGCAAAGATCTGGCAAACAGGATTGGACCGCCCAAGTGCCATTATTCCATGCAGTATGTGAGCTGGATAAACACATAGCACACAATTTTGCCATCTGGCTAGTTACAATGTAACAGATCTTTGAATTAAGAGCCGATGATTTGCAAGCTGCAGTCATACTGATCTTAGAGCTGTGATAAAGATTAATTGGGAGATCAAACGCTTTGAAATCCTCAAGTCTGTCACCATTCTCCTCTCACTGCTTCACTGAGGAAAACAACATAAAGTCCACCTGTGCTTAGTTGCTAACTGTTTTATATACAATACTGCTGATACCAGCATGACCAGACTCCAATTCTCTACTGACCTCAGAATCGCCAGTCTACAGCCTGGACTCTCTTACACAGCAGCCTCACTTCTGACTCCTGGAGGTTGTTTCCTCTCACCTCCAGCTCTCTCAGATTGGACTTCAGAACTGAGGCCAGAGAAGCACAGCTGATCTTTGTCAAACTGCAGCGACTTAATCTGTAAAAGGAGTAAATGATGCAGATTTTTTTTTTTATATAATCCAGTCAGATATGAAAATGTGAAATGTTCAGTTCAACATCACTGTGTCCTTTTTATTATCAAGGAGCTTCTCCTTAAAATGAGTTGAGTGACTTTGTCATTGTGTTATTGTGGATCATCATAATGTCAGCCTTCTACAGACATTATTCAAATGTCAGCACAAACATTCATACACGTGTTAATGTCAACAAAGATTTATCTTTATCATTAACACTTCATCAACAAATATGTTTCAGAGGATCTTATGTCTATGGATGTGACCATTTATTCCAAACAAGAATTTACTTTTCAACTAACAGTGAGCAATGTCTTACCACAAATTAGTTTCAATTGTTAATCAAGAGTCAGTGAGCTGACCTCAGAGTCTCCAGTCTACATTGTGGACTCTTCAGAAAATCACACAGCAGCTTCACTCCTGAATCCTGCAGACTGTTGTCACTCAGGTGCAGCGCTCTCAGATAGGAGGGGTTGGACTTCAGAGCTGAGGCCAGAGAAGCACAGCTGAGCTCTGATAAACTGCAGCCACTCAATCTGAATATGAAGAATACATCACGTAACTATAAAAAAAAAACA
Source organism: Sparus aurata (assembly GCF_900880675.1). Classification (NCBI taxonomy): domain Eukaryota; kingdom Metazoa; phylum Chordata; class Actinopteri; order Spariformes; family Sparidae; genus Sparus; species Sparus aurata. The sequence goes on from NC_044192.1 coordinate 29,122,913, forward strand.
ATGTTCTTGCTTGAGACCATTCAATGTTCAATCTGTTCAGAGCTGAAGAAGGATTAGAATGGAGGAATTTAGAAAATTAAAACCCTGAACACCTGAACCTAACAACACAAAAAGTGAAAAACTGCTCTAATTAATATTGATGACAAGGTGCTGCTACTTCAATGAAGACGTAGTGACTTTGGCTATTAAACTCAGCCTCTGGTGAAACTCACCAGAGGCCCCATTACAAGCTAACACACTAGGATTTATGAAGTTGTGCTAACTTACTCAAGTATCTGGGTGTTTTCAGTAGTCAAAAAAAAAAAAAAAAAATGGTGACCAAGTGGCAAAAAAACGCAATCGCGGCTGCTTTTTCATGTTTATAACTGTCAAAAAAATCTTCCTATTTCACAGCAGACACCATTATCCCCCTACACCAGAAATCCTGAGATGGCAGCCATTTGATTGACAGCTCTTTTGAGCAGGTAGCAGCTTCTAAGCCTACCCTAGAGCCTACAACTTCCAATGAGTGATCATGTAGACAAGTGACCCACTCACTCTTCTTTCTCCTCTCTCCTAAGTCAATAACATGCCAGCCTCAGGGTTACTTACGCATCTTGTAGCCAAAGAGATTCCAAATTCAGTATTGTATAGTTTATTATAGTTTTTAAAGCCATAAGCTCATATGCCCGAAGTTATTGTAAATAAGGAAATAAAGAACACTGATGAGTTTTTGCCAGTTACTCTCTATATTGAGGTCATAGGATGACATTTTTTGCCAGAATCCTCCGCCACCACCAGGGTCTGGACTCCATGGGGGGTTTCTTCTAGCTGCTGCTATGTGTAGAAGGATCTTGATCACAAAGATCTCCCCATAGATTCTAAGAACCAAAGAACCAAATTATCTGTCATAATAAACATTCTCCTTTCTCATTCATATCTCTCCTGATTGGAAAAAAAATCAGAATAGGGCATTTCTAAGTCACTGCAAACTTTTGAGTGGTAGTGTATGTACTTTATATTGTCATGTAAAAAGGGTTAATTAAAATGTTTAAGAGGTTCAGAGTATGTTATCTGGTGTCGATTTTTCTTGTTATATGAAGGTTTTAAATTTTAAAATGTGGTAGCTCAACATTGCTTTGCCACAGAGATCAGCATTTTATCAGCTGTATGTCTGCAGTTTAGTATTACCTCAACTGTCACGTCATGTTAATCTGAGTACAGAGGTCAAAAATGGGGTCTGACCCTAGAGTTTCCAGTCTACAGCATTGACTCTGCAGAAAATCACACAGCAGCTTCACTCCTGAATCCTTGAGGTTGTTTCCTCTCAGCTCCAGCTCTGTCAGATGAAAGGGGTTGGACTTCAGAGCTGAGGCCAGAAAACCACAGCTGATCTCGGACAAACTGCAGTTCCACAATCTGAATAAGGAAAAAATTATATAACTTTAGAAAACAATATTGCTGCGTGAAGTCATTGACTGTTAAATAATCTGTTCAGAGCTGAAGAGGGTTTAAATTTTTTAGAAAGTTTAGAAAAAATGCAAGCCCCTGAACCCAACAGGTTGCAGGATCAAAACTATAAAATGCAAAAAGTAAAAATGAACTCTCATTAATATTAACAACAACATGCTGATGCTTCAATGCCAGGAGCATATTACTTCTACCTGACACAAATAAAAAACAACATAAACTGATTTAAGTTTGAATTAAAGGGGACTCTTAAGCATTTGTGAAGGTATGCCCTCTACTGAGTGCCATTCTAGTTGAAATAGGGAATTATTAATTATTTAATGTTGTATTTGTATACTTTATATTATTACACAGCTCTTCTTAATGCTGTAGAATGCTCCATTCACTTGAATGGGCCTTCCCCACGTTCGGCGGTCAATTATTTTCGTATAATTGACTGCTGCTAAGCATATTTGACCGTCGTCAAGGAAAGTGGCCTTTTTGCCTCTGATTCATGTATTTCGTAGCACTCCGCGCTCTAAAATCTTTGCTCCGCAAGTAGTCCGGTCGCTTATCACCCCAGCGTCTTCAGTCGCTAAGTGACGTCAGCTGATCTGTAGCCTACTTCATATTGGAAAAAACGTACTAGGCCACTAGTATGGATGAGTTTCACATTAACTTTAATATTTTTGGATCGTGATTACGACTCTTGGCAAAAGGCTGAGTTGTCATCACCGGTCAAGAAAAGAAAAAGAGAGGAAAGCAGTGAAGAGGGAGAAGCGAAACGGCACAAAGTTTTGGATGACAGAGACATTGATAAAATAGAGGATTGACACGATCTGAACACAAAAAAGAGCAAGGTATGGGCCATGTCAGTTTTAAAAGACTGGTTAGAGGACTTGAATTTCAGCGGACGATTGATCAGCCGTGTTCTAAAGAATGTTCTGTTGAACGTCTTTGTCGTCTGTTTGGGCGAACTATAATTCTCTGCTGAAAAACACTATGAATGGTAACAAATAAATTCTAAAAAGACAAACTGTGTGAAGTTTTTTTTTTTTGTGTTGGCAAGTAGTCGTGTAGTAAGCGGGGGTCCGGTTCGTCCTGTCATGACTTATTTTCCTGATAATGACCGCCGTTTTATATACATTATCCCTTACTTATCATGCATTTGAAAAACAACTGACCTCAGAATCTCCAGTCCACAGTGTGGACTCTGCAGAAAATCACAAAGGAGCTTCACTCCTGAATCCTGCAGCTTGTTTCCACTCAACTGCAGCTCTCTCAGATGGGAGGGGTTGGACTTCAGAGCTGAGGCCAGAGAAGCACAGCTGATCTCTGACAAACTGCAGACACTCAATCTGAATAATGAATAAATTAGGGAGATAAAAATCCATTATAAACTGGTTAGATGTGTTCAGGTTTGAAATATGTTTGAAAAGCTTAACATTACTGAGTCCTAATCAATAAGCCTTTCTCTTAAATGAGTTGAGTGACTTTGTCATTATGTTATTGTGGATTATCATAATGTCAGCGCGTCAATAATAAATAATCAAATTGGACATGATGTTACTTTTGCTACTTTCATTCCTTTCTGTTTATTTATTGAACAATCATTTGTCATTTTATGAATACTCTGAGGGATGTTTTCTATAGATATAGAAAAATCTTTTTTGTAAAGATTAGATATTTAAAAAGACATTATTCCTGAAAGTCTATATATTCTATATATTGATGTCTCTCATTTCACAGCACACTGAAGGATAAATCCCACAGTTTCCTCATCAACAACAAACCAAAGTTCTGAACCAAACTTCAAACTGACAAACTTTAAAACTGTTGTGATTTGCGAAGAGAACTGAATGGAATTTAAACCTTCTGCTATGGATTTAAGTTGGGTAGATTACCACTCTACACAAACAGACACACATGAACTGACCTCAGAGTCTCCAGTCTGCAGTGTGGATTCTCTAGTCCAGCTGACAGCAGCCTAACTGAATCCTTCAGGTCGTTTTCACTCAGATCCAGCTCTGTCAGATGGGAGGGGTTGGACTTCAGAGCTGAGGCCACAACCTCACAGTGAGTCTCTGAGAGTCCACAGTTAGAAAGTCTGGGAATACAGATAATAACATGTAAATGTAATAAAATCTCACCCTTTACTATGACAATAAATATGTGCATTTTACATCACAAAGCACAATGTGAGCAGCTATAGCTCAGCTGTTAAGTCTGTCAGCCTGAGCTGGTCACAAGGTTTGTAGTTTGAAACTTGAGCTCCTCCTGTAAACATGTTGTCATGTCCTTGAGCAACATAATTATCCCCAAATTGCTGTTTTTGGACAACTGTGCTGTAGCTGTAATGTAATCATGTGTCAGGTGTTGATTTACAGTGTGCTGTTATCTGTTTTTGTTAAACTTTCACACGATGTTAAATAAAAATCACTGCAAAATCACTGTAGGTTTTAACTGTATGTGTTTACCTCATGCACTTGTTTGTATTTTTACAACTACCCACAAGTGGCCCTGACGACTCTGTAAGGATACTTCCACACAGGGTTTAAAAGCAGTTAGTTGAAGAAGCCCCTTGGACGAGAGGTGAAACGTCTTCAAGAAAATAAAACACATCCAGTTTCCTATGATATAGCGCTTAAAATCATCCACTGAACTGAACCTGCTGAGCTCTCCTTCACTGGGTAAATGAACCTGGGGGCCGTCCCAGGAGCTCACTGTGTCATTAGCTACTGTCGGGGGAAATCAGCTACTAAATACACAGACTGTGGCTGCAAATTCAGTGAAAACCACAGTACAAATGTGTGCTGCTGTTATCTCTGCATATCCTGCCTTTAGTGTAACTCTTGTGAAAAGTTGCAGAGGGGAAACACATTGTCTGAAAGTTTGTAGTCCCATTTCTTACATTAGGATGTACAAATGAACAGACATATTATAGAAACACAGTGCAGACACTGTATACACTTCAAACTAAAAGTCTGAGTTTTGATTCAAAACTTTCAAGTCTTTATGGAGCACATCTGGTGTAGCTGGTAGTATCGGCCTACATTGGACTATCACAGATATATTGATATCAACATATATGTTGTCCAATATTTGCCAATATGAAAACACTTATAGGTAGTTTAAATGATGTTATAATTATATTTATAATTTTTTAAATTACGAGTAAAGTTTGTTGTTTCAGTGCACTGAAGTAAAACAGTTTTTTGTTCAACTGTTCAATGGCCTGCCTTCATTACAAACATATGGTTCTAATAACCACATTTGAGGGATCATTGCAAAAAATGTGTTTACATACAGATTCTTTGTATATAAGAATATAGGCTGATATATTGATATCTGAATTCTTTTGCTCCCTAGTATCGGTATCGGCTCTGGTGTGTTCATATACGCAGAAAACGGCTTTTAAAGTATATATTTTTAATACAGTACTACCACTAGCTCCAAAAGCAAAATGTATGATTGTAGACACGTGTAGTTTAACACATGCAGAATCATTTCAACAAGCAGGATTAATTCAATTTAAGAAAGCTTTGATATTGTCAGTTTTTTACACTGTGCATGTGTGTTAAGTGTTTCTTTAGTACTGAAGGCTTCAGTTTTACATTGCTCTATAACGCTGATCACATTTGGACATACCGAGCCTTTCTGCAGTTCCTCACAGCTGGAATCAGTCTCCGTTGTCCTTCCACTGTTGTGTTATATTTCTTTAGGTCCAGCTCATCCAGAACCTCCTCTAACATCTGTAGCATGTAGGCCAGTGCTGAGCAGTGGATCTCAGAGAGTTCCTCTTTCAATCTGTTCTTTGACTTTAAGAACTCTTGGATCTTCTGGTGTACTGAGTGGTCATTCATCTCTGTCAGACAGTGGAAGATGTTGATGCTTCTGTCAGGAGAGATCTTGGACATGTTCATCTCTTTCAGATTGTTGATGGTTTGCCGGATGATTTCTGGACTGTTGTCTGTCTGACCCAGCAGGCCTCCTAGGAGTCTCTGGTTGGATTTAAGAGAGAGGCCATGAAGGAAGCGAACAAACAGGTCCAGGTGGCCATTTTTACTTTTGAGGGATTTCTCCATGGTGGTCCTAAGAAAGACATCCAGAGATAAGTTCATCTGTTCGAAGGCTCTCGCAATAAGTGATTCCAGAGACTGGTTGTTGCTTTCATTCTCTCTCCAGTCTCCCAGGAAGTTCTCCAGTACCTCTGTGTTTCCTTTTGTATAACAGTGGAACATGTAGACTGCAGCCAGAAACTCCTGAACACTCAGATGAACAAAGCAGTAGACTGTTTTCTGGAAGATCACAGACTCTCTTTTGAAGATCTCTGTACAAACACCTGAGTACACAGAGGCCTCTGTTACATTAAGTCCACAACGCTCCAGGTCATCTTGGTAGAACATGATGTTTCCTTCCTCCAGATGTTCAAAGGCCAGCCTCCCCAACTTCAGAAGTACGTCTCTGTCTGCCTTCGTCAGCTCCTGTGGACTCGTCTTATCTCCATTATCATACTTCTGCCTCTTCCTCTTTGTCTGTACCAGCAAGAAGTGTGAGTACATGTCAGTCAGGGTCTTGGGCAGCTCTTCTCTCTGGTCTGTAGAGAACATGTGGTCCAGAACTGTAGCAGTGATCCAGCAGAAGACTGGAATCAGACACATGATTTGGAGGCTCTTGGAGGTCTTGATGTGTGAGATGACTCTGCTGGACAAATCTTTCTCCCTGAATCTCCTCTGGAAGTACTCCTCCTTCTGGCTGTCAGTGAAGCCTCGTACTTCTGTTACCCTGTCAACACATGAAGAAGGGATGTGATTGGCGGCTGCAGGTCTGGAAGTTATCCAGACGAGAGCTGTAGGAAGCAGATTTCCCTGAATGAGGTTTGTCAACAGAACACTGACTGATGACTTCTGTGCAACATCAGACACGACCTCATTGTTTTGGAAATCCAATGAAAGTCTGCTTTCATCCAGGCCGTCAAAGATGAACAAAGGTTTACAGACAGCGAGATTCTCTGCTGTCACCTTCTGTAATGATGGATGGAAAACATGGAGTAGCATGAGAAGATTGTACTGCTCATCTCTGATCAAGTTCAGCTCCCTGAAAGACAGTAGAATCAGTAGACTGACATCTTGGTTTTCCAAGCCCTCTGCCCAGTCCAAGGTGAACTTCTGCACGGAGAAGGTTTTTCCAACGCCAGCGACGCCATTCGTCAGAACGACTCTGATGGGTCTATGTTGGCCAGGTAAGGCTTTAAAGATGTCGTGGCACTTGATTGGAGTTTCATTGAAGGTCTTCTTCTTGGCAGCTGTCTCAAGCTGCCTCACCTCATGTTGGGTATTAACCTCTTCACTCTGTCCCTCTGTGATGTAGAGCTCAGTGTAGATCCTGTTGAGGAAGGTTCCACTTCCTGTTTGATCAGTTCCTTCAGTCACACGTTCACATCTCCTCCTCAGACTGATCTTGTGTTCATCTACGACCTCCTGCAGATCAACATTCACTGAAAAAGAGACACATGTTTAAGACAAAACTAAGAACATTACAATCTGGTGATTACTAATAAAAACAACCATAAGAATATATGAACATATATAATAGTGTATAAACTCCAGTTCTGAGGAAACACCAGGAATGCTACTTTGTTTCTCTGTGTCTGACTGTTCTGATGTACATGTTTGAATCACACCAGAGGCACCAGGCTGAGTCTCAGCAGCTTCTCCGCAGTTCTTTATCTGAACAGCTCACTGTGGCTGTTCCCTGAAACATCCCAAACTGATCCACCAATCAAATAATGAAGGACATGTTCATGTCTTCTGGTGCAGACCTGTTTTAATTGAACAGCACCACTAACAGATGAAAATATGTTTATATTTTGGATAACTTTTATGTGAAACAGCAGCATGAAATGTTGAGTTTACATCAGCAGCAACTTAACACAGCTCTGATATGACTAACTAACATCGACAACAACTGTGAATTACAATTACTGCATTGTGGTTGTATGGCTAGCCCAATCAGTCATGTTGCAGTTTACATCCATGTCTGTCCATACTCATATGTAGCGAAAACTTTTAAAAAAAGGTAGTAAATGTAGTTCTTGGCGAAATGGAAGTTATCACAGTTATACATTATATTATATTCCAGTAAGAAATCTGTTGTCTTCACTGAGAGACTATTTTTACAGAAGCATTGATAGACAGCTTTGTCACATTGGCCATTGTACAATCATCTGAAGCTAAATCTCAGGAAAACCAGTGATCTTGTGCTGGCCTATTGCTTTATGTCTGTCAGTGTGTATGTTCATTGAGAGATACAAAAAATATTGTAAAATGTCTAATATGTGAAGACAGTCTTACATTTTTGGACAATAAAGCGGATTCTGATAAAACTCAAAGAAGCTGCAGATTCCTCAACGTGCGTGCTTCACACACATGTTCAGCCGAGCAGCACAGAAGATCGCTACAATTACCACAGTTTGAAGATAGGCACTCAAGATTAGTGTCACCATTTCAGTGACTGACCAACTGTAAAAATATAGCAGCAATCTCCTCTTGTTGTCACCTTGTGTGTCTCCCTCCTGTGTAATTACCTGCCCAGCCCTCAACTGTTTCACTTGGGTCTCATCGTCTTCCCTCCCCTGAGTATTTAGTTTCAGTCTTCCTCTCCCTCGGTGCCAGTTTGTCTTGTTCCCCATCCTACAAATTTCCCGTGTGGGCCTTTGAGCGAGTGTGAGTGAGTATTAGCTGCTGACCAGTTGATTTTGAACTTGACTGACAACTGACACGTATGTTACTCAGTTATAATGTTGAACGATGGCCAAATTACACTGTACGAACACATATACTGTGATTATTTGTGCATGTGTGTTCTGGTAACAACTGTTAATACTCTCTAAATATCTTCATTTCAGTGAACATCCTCCCTTTGAGGGTTAGGGTTAAGGTTATTGGTCCCTGGTTCCAGGATGGTGCCTGATAATTATTGATTCATAATATGATTTATTATTATCTTTATCATCACCATTTGTAATTATTTACTGCTGAGAACCAAACCTTCCCATACCACTGGACTTACATCTGGATCTTTTTCCACACTGAGGACAGTAATCTCCAGGGGAAGCAAACTGGTCCCAGTATGAGCTGATGCACTGTTTGCAGAACCAGTGTCCACAGCTGGTAGAGACTGGGTCCTTCAGGATGTCCTGACACAAAACACAGCAGGACGGCTTCTCTTCCACAGATACATCACTCCTCTTCCTCCCTCTGTGAAGACGTTTCTTTATTACTAAAATGATTTGCTGATTGTTGAAAAATATCAAGATTTGTTCAACACTGTCCAGAAGCTCAGACTGTCACAGAGAACAGTAAAAGTGTCATTCAGCATTCAGTCTGTAATGAAAATAATTGATTCTTTAATTCCCTTTTACGTTATCTCTCCTGCTTTCATTAACATTAATCAACTGTCTCATTACAAATTTACTGATGTACCTGTAGTTTGTTAAAAAAAACGAACTCAACACATTTCCGATATAAAATTAAATTTTCATCATTGTATCCTATTACACATTCTGTAAAATGTTGTCAGAATTAGCGTATAATTAAAGGTACAGCCAGAACAATGTTTTTTAAAATCACAGTGACCCGGTGACCATCAAAATCTAATCAGTTCATTGCTGAATCCAAGTGGACGTTTTTGTCGGATCTAAAGGAAATGACCTCTGGGCGTTTCTGAGATATCACACTCATGATGTAAGGACAGGCAACCAGAAAATGTTAATGTCTCAGCCACAACTGTCATTGGCACGGAGGTATAAAAACTGCTCAATTTTGAGAGTTATTGAGTGAGAAGAAACTTAATAAACTTTGCACAGCTGCTACAGCAAATTCTTCATTACTTGTGCCATTTTGTAAATTTAGCATTAAATGTCATAAGACTTGTTGTATTACAACTTAAAGATGATAAGTTGTTTTTTTCCTGGTCCAAAACATTATGTCAGGTTGTTGCAGCATTGCTATATCGGCCATGTGTGTATGTACACATTCAAAGCACATTCACTCACAATTCCAAAAGTTATTGCATTAATTTATATTATTATGGAATATTAATCATTTTACAACCTCAACATTAGAGCAAAGATATGAACTATAATTAGTGTTTACATTCTAAAATTGTGGTTCTCATGTGTTTTGATAAAAAAATAAAATAAACTCTTCAATTCATCATCTTCTATCAGGTCAGTTTGAATTAAACCAGTGTCTTACTTTGTGTCTGAGGGTCCAGGTTCATTACTGAAGTGTTCAGGTAGATCTTTGGACCAGTCACTCTTCATAGACAGGCAGCTGGATACTGAAAATGCTGCTCTCTGTCTGTTGTACTGACTTCTGCAAACACCAACATCTTTTTATTAATAAAACATAAATTATTGATCAATTTGCTGATGTACATTCACACTTTCTGACAACTTAAACAACATGATGTGTGACTCTCTTGGTTATAAAATAGATCTGGTGAGTTCTCTTACTTTGTGTCTGAGGGCCCAGGTTCATTACTGAAGTGTTCAGGTAGATCTTTAGACCAGTCACTCTTCATTGACAGACAGCTGGACGCTGGAGACTTTGTTCTGTCCTCCTCTTCCTCCACAGAAACACTCATCTTCTGGTCTCAAGTCAGACTAAGAAGTAACAGTAGAACTGACTGTGAGCAGGCTGAACAGAATGTGTAGTAACGCCAGTATTCAAGAGGGACGGTCAGAGAGATTACAAACTGCAAGAGGCTGCACCAGATAGTCTAATGAGTCCCGATGACAACAAGTGCTCGCAGAAAAAAGTGTCAGAGATACTTTTTACCTACTTTTAACCTGCATGTTAAAAGTAGGTAAACGTTAGAGGAAAGTGGGGGTTAAAAAAAATATGATTCTAAGATACAGCTATGTTAACAGCTCATTTCAAGGAGCCACAATGCACCCACACTTAATACATTTGCCTTGAAATTAATATGTTTAATCTTCAAACTGTAATTTATGTGAAAATGGTCTTGGTGGTAGTCGGCTCTGAATGTTACCAGAACCTATATTGATGATATATTTATAAGATCTTAGGACATCTGTGGTATGTGCACTGTATGATACCTTGAACAATTACACCAATGTTCTAACAAAAAAAACAACAACAGATTTTCAAAAATGTAAAAAAAAGAAAAAGAAAAAAAAAGGGAATTATTTTTTCAGTTTGGATAATCCATGAACTTTTAGCTGACACAGAGTTGCTCATAGCAGCTCAGCTCTGTGTGGAGGTGTTTTCTCCCTCCATACAGTTTCTGGTGGCTGATACAGAGTACCAATCAATCTTTTTAAATTCAATTCAAAATCTATGTCCCCTCCCTACATAGAAGCCATCTCACAATGCACAAAGTTAAAAAGAGAAAAAAAGAAAAAGAAAAATAGGATGACTTATGACTCCCAGATTCCATTGTAGTCATACGTCGTTGTTCCATTTTAGAACCAGCTTAAATTTGTGTTACATTTTTTTACTTTGAGCACAAAATTATTTGTCAAAAAAAATAATGGTGAACCTAAGCTTATCAACCCTGTCAGGACTCTGATACATCACAAATATGCCAAAACACACAGGAGTGGGGCTTTAAATGTGCATTATTCTGCTGTAGTGTCACAGGTGAACCACCCTGTTGAGTTCACTCTGACATCTTTCCTCTACAGTCCACAGGGAGCAAACTGAAATAATACAAATGTCGCATCGACACTCACCTCGTCTCAAACTTCTCTTTCCTCGGCTTCTTTGTGTACTGTAACACTCAAAATGGAGACTGGACTGCAGGCTGAGAACTTTCACTTTCAGTTCTACTCAAACTTTTCTTTAAAAAATAAAAAATAAAAAAGCAGCCCGCTGCAGCAAAATATCTTTTTTTTTTATTTATTTATTTATTTTTTTTATTTAAATTCATCACCAATGACAACAGACAAGCTGCAGCAAAATATCGGCATATATACCTATCCCTGTAGTGACGCGTCTCTGGTATCCCACCCATAGACATCCCACCGACACACGACGGTCTGTGCCGCTTGAGGCGTCACTCATTTTTGGAGAGACGCAGTCCGACGTCACGCTGCGGAGGCCAATTGCGTACTCATGTAAACTGTCAGTCAAGACTCGCAGCATGGATGGATCAACGTGCCATTGCCAGTAGGAAGTTGGAATTTCCGCTTTTCCTTGCCTCATGTTGAAGACATTTGGTGGTTCGATGCAACAGACAACAGCACAACCAACCCACAGGCAGTCCCCAAGCTTTCACTCAGTACACCAGCAACATTATAATCAACTGTTAACCCCTGTAGAAGTGTGTTCCAGCTCTATTAAGCATAATAACGATCAAAAATAAACTCTGCATTAATGTTGAGAGTGACCTACTTTTGTAGTTTGGATACAATGATGATATTTCCCTAACGATTACGGTTACAAGAAAAAAAATACTTCAGAAAACCCTCAGGGAATTTTCTCTAAATGTTCTCTGAGGGTTACAAAAGCGAATTCATACAGCCCTTGGGGAAGGTGCTCTGAAAATGGTAAAGTAATTAAATGAATAAATAACCTGCAGAGAACCTTTAGACAATGTCCCAATAACATAGAAACACCCTTTAGGAAACGACCCCTGAAGGTTTCCCGTTTGATGGGAAATTATTTGTGTTTTTTTAAGTTATTTAGTTTGTTGGGTAGTTATCGGTGGGTTAAGTAGTTCTTGTGTCAGCTTAGTATTTTGTAAAGTTAAGGATTTATTCTGGACTATAAGACAGTAGCAGCAGCAGCAGCAACAACAACAACAACAACAACAACAACAACAGGTTATATGATTATACTTATGTTAAAATTACTACAGAGAAATACTTTTAAACATCAGGAAGTCAAGCACTCATCACAGAACAGATTTTCTCTGTCCAGGCCTCTCCCTGAGGAAAAGAAAGAGAGGCCCACCTTAAATCTTGTGAAGTGACAATGTGGGGCTTTCTTTCTTGTTTTGACCAGTTAATGCAATGTCGTAATGTGTGTTAATGGTAAATAGCCTTCAAAGTAAAGAAACATGCAGCTATGTTTACAAAAAATTTAGTTTAAGGCTCATAATGTTGCAAACGCCAGAGGACAGAATGCAACATGTTGGCCAGTCCACTGCCAGCAGGTGGCAGTACATCTTACATTTAACAAAAATCTGTCCGTTTAATATATTAGTCGATCTACTACTGCTCTACAATGGAAGTCACATACTTTACAAAAGGAACATAAACCTCAAATAGCCATGAAGTCAGGGTTAGTGCTACGGTTAGAGATTCTTCCTTACACTCCAATAAGATGGAGGGAAATTGAAGTTGTGATGATCGCCACTCTGAAACAAGACTCAGAAGCAACATCATTTCTTCTGTTCTTTTCTCATGGTACATATAATTTTATTTAAGATTATTCTCAAACACAATGCATTTTAATGTCCCCCTTTTTAAAACACATGTATTCGTACAACACACATATATAAACATATAAGTGCGGAAATTATTGTAGACATTTTATAGTTTTATTAAACGAAAAACATTTTTATTATACTTTAAAGGCAGTTATGATATTTTTTCTCGTCCTGTTTTTAATGTATTCTTATTTAATTGTATTTTTTTGTTTTACACAAGACCGTGTGACGTCACTAATGTGCGCCCACATGTGGACAGGTCAGAGGGGGATAACGGGGCTGTTGGACGCCGGGTAGCCTGTCAAATGAAACCCTCGCTGTTGTTGAGTAATTTTTGTAACACTAGTCCTCTTTTACCGCGGAGTACAAGGCTCGACGTTCAACAACACCGGCAGACATGTCATACTGCAGACAAGAGGGTAATGACGGTCTTATTTAATTCATTTTCACTCCATGGCAGAGCAATGTCACCGAGCGAGTCACCATGCTAGGCTAACTCTCTGGAAACAACGTTAATTAAGATTACAGTAGGTTAGCCACCGGGCTAGGTGCGGGGAAGCTAAGCCCCCAGCAATAGTAAACATAGGTATGTATTAGCGTCTGGCTTTGTAAAGGCATAATACACAGGTCCCGCATTATTTTGAGACGTATTTGAAGTCACTAGCATTGTTGAGACTGTCGGGGCTAGCTAACGCAGAGCAGGTTAACCCTAGTTAAAGGTGCTGGTATGCTGGGCCCCCAGGGGTCACCGACAAGCAAATAGTACAGCTATGCTTTACTTGTGGTATTGTGAAGTGATTAAGCATTAAACATAATATCCTGCACCGGAACTTGTACTTTGAGAATGTATTATAATCCATGTTGTTGTTGTGGTTTTTTTGTCGTTTAGGTAAAGATCGCATCATCTTCGTGACCAGGGAAGACCATGAGACACCCAGCAACGCTGAGCTCATTGCAGAGGACCCAGATGACCCTTATGAGGAACAAGGTCAGTCGTTTAGTCTGTGTGGGGGAAAAGTAGATCCGACCAATATCTCAGATAGATCAGTATCAACATATATCTACTATGTGTCAGTAAGAAAACTGATAGTGAAGTTTGCTGTTTCTGTGCACTGATGTCATTTTAGACAATAAGATTATTCACTATTACTGAACTCTATTAATGCCTAGATGACATGTGTATCCCTTTCACAAATATATAATCAAATTGGAGGGATCATTGCAAAAAAATGTGTGGTCATTTTTATTTTCTGTTTAAGAATATCGGCCCATGTATTGATATCAAAATGATTTTGACAGGTATTCTATTAATCTACTCCTGTCTGGCTCCCTGTTTCTTCAGGTCTGATCCTTCCAAATGGAGACATCAACTGGAACTGCCCGTGCCTGGGCGGCATGGCCAGCGGACCTTGTGGCTCTCAGTTCAAAGAGGCCTTTTCCTGCTTCCACTATAGTAAGGAAGAGGTCAAGGGCTCAGAGTGCATCGACAACTTCCGTAATATGCAGGAGTGCATGCAGAGGTACCCAGAGCTCTATCCTCAGGAGGAAGATAAAGCAGAGTCCAACTCTGGTTCTGCCTCCGACCCCCCCACCGAGGGCTCTGCCTTACCATCTGAAACTGACTCTGCCCCAGCCTCTTCAGAACCTGAGTCGGCTGTCCCATCTGACAGCATGTCACCTACAGACGACCAGACTGCCAGCTAAGCTCACTCATTTCTCATCCAGGCTCTTGATCTCTGAGTATGAGCACTGCCCAGTATAAAGACTCTCCATGAGGATCTCTGTTTAGTCTCTTCTCCTGTTTAAGCCAACGTACAGGGTTTATTGACATCGCTTTGACCCTCAAGGGCAAGGACTTTGTGAACGCAGAGAAATATACGTATAGGCTGCTTTGTTTGCTGCACAGTTAAATATCATTGAATAATATATTTTAATGAGAGCGGGCCAAGCTATTTGCTGCAGGGACATTAGCTGAAAGATTCACTCTTATGCAATAGAAATTTAATTTAATTTGCGTGTTCTCATATCAAACAGGAGAGCTGTTAACAATCATTATGTGTGTTGTCCTGTTAATGTCAACTTAGCACTGATTTATCACTAATAATTGCATTTGACAGAAATCTTAAGACTCTACCTTGACTCAGTTTGGACTCTTACAGTAGAATCTCTTTGCTTTCCATCACTTGAAAGACCAAAGCACTGATCATTTGGAAGAAAACAAAGCTACTGTCACAGCTTCTGTTCAGTGAACACTGCATTGATATTAACATGTTTGTAACTGTGTTTGTCG
The DNA here is from genome assembly GCF_900880675.1 of Sparus aurata. Lineage (NCBI taxonomy): Eukaryota > Metazoa > Chordata > Actinopteri > Spariformes > Sparidae > Sparus > Sparus aurata. The sequence continues at coordinate 29,138,091 of NC_044192.1, forward strand.
AAACTTAAGGGTCTCCATATTCATCTGTTGCCGTGTGAACAATGGTCGTCATTTATATTAATGATCTCTGTATCTGGCCTTGACCAAAGTGGTTTGTCACTGCATAAATGTTGTCTTAACACTGTCTACTGTCTATGATTTGGTGCTGTCGTCACCATTCGGTGTCATTCGGGCCTTAAAAGATCTGATGGGTTTTTCTCGAACCACTGTCCAACAATGTCCAGATTAAAGTGACCGTCGAACAATCTCAACTTCCCTCTTCCTTTTGTTCTTTTAAAGTCAAAGCATGACACCCTTTTATTCCATACATTTTTGTCTTAACACACTGAAAGCTGCAGTTTTGAGAGCTTGAATCGCTACAATTGGCAAAAAGATTTACCATTTGTGGGAAATGAATGACTGTGAGCCACACCATCATGTTTTACAGCCTTAAAAATCTTGTATATTTGGAATGTTAGCTTTTATTGAACCCACATTTAGAGATTTAGCTTTCAATAATTGTTATGTTTACAATTTATAACACAAATATTTGATATTGAAAGAACTGAACTCAAAATCTGGCCGGTCCCATATTTAATCTTTTGTACATTGCTTTTCGCCAGTAAAAATAAAAAATAAAACATTGAATAAGAAATTTGTCAGACACCGATTTTGAAAAATCGAGGTATTTACCAATATGGAACTAGACCTGAACCTAGAATGTTTATCAGCTTTAACTGCCATGAAAAATAAATCTGAAGTGCAAATAAAGCCTTTTATGTCAGGTACAGCTTATTAAATATGACCATACAATCGGTCTTTATTTTGCGTTGCACACCCACACGTTGTGGGTACCTTGACTCATCAAGAGTGTGACTCTTGGATAATTCCCCCTGATGATTCAACATGTTGTCCAGTGGTTTTTTGTCCCTTTTCTGTATTTTTTTTTCACTGATGCACACATTTCCATGTGAAATCCTGTGAGTTGCGAGCTGCCTTTTTGGATTATATAATTCATGGACATCCATTCCTCAGGCCCTCTGATATGAGTAGCCCCAGTCTTGGTGTCCATGGGACCACCACACTCTGCATGGTGACCAGTAGACGACCTGTCCCGGCCTCCTCTGGGCCTGCTAGCAGGTAGTCCATACCTGGTGAGAAAGGTAAGACATTGTAAATTGAGTGTTAGTATGATATATTCTAACTTTTAGGTCTTTGTTGGGTTGGCTTAATTATTCAACTTTTCATGCAAAAAATCTGTGTATATATCACAAACTTTGGAACATGTCTTACCTGGGTTTAGAATAGGACAGGTGCAGCCACGGCTGGTCCAGGACAGAGGATAGATGCTGACGGTCCCCAGGTTGAGTGCCACTTGTCCTGATTGAAGGACTTTACGGACTTTTACCTGCACTTCTGCATGGCTGCCTTTGTCATGAGCAGACAGCACACTGGCCTTGATTACTGTTATGGGTAACACAGAAAGACAGACAGCAGACTGAGAAGGTAATTAGACGCAGTAGCCACAGCAGTCTTCAATATAATTATGTTAATATATAAAAACTGTTTTTCAAGTGAAAACTGCACTTTTTTACTCACCATAATCATGTTTGGTCTTACAGAGGTCAGACACACTTCGCAGCTTCTTCTCCTTACAACTACACTTTCCTGTGTACAGACACTGAGTTATGCTCTCATCCATAATTGCACTGTATGAAACACGTTGATCCCACAGTTTTAGGGCTTGCAAATCAGATTTACATCACAGGTAAAAGAGAACAGCAGTACGAGAATTACGTGATAGACGTGTCATATATATGTTATCATACATATGGCTGTCTGTTTTTATTTTATCTATAATATATATTTAGCTTGTTTTTTCAAATGTTTTAAGGTTTTATACATTTCCAGTCCAATATCTGGATATTCTAAAGAATTTAAAGTCCACTGATCTTTGAAAAGATGTACGTTTTATGAACTATTGTGTTATCATCATATCAGTGTTGTAAAATAGTCTTGAATAGACAATAAAATTGTTTATCTGAGTTATCATCCATAAAAAGTAATTATCCTGACAGACCTAAGTGTGTTGTTACAGCACTCACCTGTGTAATGCAGAGCAGAGACTGCGAGCTCCTTCGACCACTGCACCTCCTCTTCATATGTGAACATGTGATCCAAATCAGGGATTTTTCCACCGATCGGCACATTGAACACCTGATTATTTGAGTAGCTGCAGAAGCAGAATGGAACCCATCAGGTCAAGGTTCACTGTTAGTAATTAACCACACTGAGTTTAATTTTTAGGTTCTGTGTTAATGTGTTAAGAATTTGGCTGTGGATTAAGAAATTAACGGACCTGTCTAAACACTTTCCAGTGGTTGGATCACAGCTGTGAGGGCAGGCGCAGGGTTTACAGCCCTCCTCCCCAAAACCCCAATAGCCAGGCAGGCAGTGGCTGCAGGCCATGCCTCCTACACCAGATTTGCAGTGGCACTGCCCGCTCCTAGGGTGGCACCAGGGTCCCTCCTCTCCAGCACGAGGAGGCAAAGATCCCTGTGGATCACACCTGCAGCCTGAGTAAAAGAGAGGCGAGACATTAGATCGTCTCCTCTTTTATTGTCAAATCATGACTTTACAAACATTTTCCAGCAGATGGAGCTACAGACATTATGGTTCTGTTTCATTTCCCCTAACTTTGAATTATTTGAATTGAAGCCCCCTCTTTTTGCTTTTCTGACCCATTGAAAACACATTAGCCGATCCAGACCTCTCTCCTGTTTAGTGTCTTACGTGTGCAGGCGTGGGGGGAGTTGAGGGGCAGCGATGGGTGGCGGTAGTAGCTGTGGCGACAGCGCTGGCACCTGCGCCCGACTGTGTTGTGCCTGCAGTCATCGCAAACGCCCCCACTGGTGCCACCGGAGGAAAGCCATGCCCGCTGAGAGAAGTGACAGCTATCTGTGTGACCGTGGCACTGGCACCCTGAAGTCACAGAGGAGTGACATTGCAGCAGTCAGAGAGAGGAGAGAGAGACAAAGTGAGGGCAGCAGGATGAGGAGGGGTGATGAGTCAGCGACTCGAGCATCCACCGACTCACTTACTCTGACACGGGTTGGACTCCCCGCTGCTGCTGTTGGCGGGCCTCCAGGGACGATCGTTGTAGAGTGGGGCACACTTCTCGCAGTGCTCTCCTGCTGTGTGGTGAGTACACAGACACCTGCCAGACACCTGGAAGACACATCTGGGGCTGCTCAGTTACTTCACACCTGCTGTCTAGATCTATAAATCTAAAATAGAGCCAGCAGGTCAATCAAAAGCCCTTTAAGTTGGGGCTTTTCCATTAGTAAGTACATTTTTCATCTGGACCTGACATCCTGACACGTGTTATACGAGGCTGTAATAGAACACAGGCCAAAGGAAACTGACAGAGACTTTCCCTCAGAGTCTTTTTTTTTTTATCACTGGCTGTTCTTTAACTTAGAAGCACATCCACACACATAGAAAATCACTCACCATGTTTCTGTCCTTTATTGTGTCTTGGCTGCTGTTGTGTGGTACACAGTACTCTGCATGTCCATGGCACAGGCAGGTCCCTCTAGCCAGTAAAGTGTAAATAGCATAAGGTGCTGAGGCTGGGCTTTCTGTGGTGGATGTGGAGGTCAGCGCTGAGGGTGTGGGGCTCATCTGCTCTACAGGGAGGTTTACAGGTGCCGGACATGTTTGAGCTTTTAGCAGTCTGATGCGGAGGTTAGTGATGGTGAGGCGGGCGAGGACCTCTGGACTGTACGGGTCCACTGTTTTAACACTGATGGGGTCTAATGTCCGTAATATTACCTGAGAGGAGAAGAAGAGCAGATTTGCAATGATTTATTGATAAGTTGTGAATCACCAACTATTCTGATAAGCATTTTATGTTAACAAAAGTCCAACTTCTCTGATTTCTCTGATTTGAGTATTTTCTGGTCTCTGGACTCCTCTATGACAGTAAACTGAATATATTTGGGTTGTGGACAAAACACATTTGTGCACATCATCTTGGGCATTTTTCACCATTCACCAAACAACAAATTCATTAATGAGAAAGAAATGTGCAGATTTATCAACAATAAACAGCTCTTATAAGGACTTTATCAAACACTGAAGATAATAAATTGCATCTTTCTGCATACTCTCTCACTGTACCTCTCCCCCACTGCAGGGTGTAGCGCTGGTGTATCGGGATGTACACAAAGAGCCTGGCTGAGTAAAATCATCAGGTAGACCAAATTCCAAGCTGCAATTGTGTGCAAAGAGCTTAAGGGCCTCCCAGGTCTGTCCAAAGTCAGCTGAACGTTCGACAGCCATGGCAGCAGGCCGAGGTGACCTGAACACCAAAACAACATGGGACAGACAGAACTGTGTTTCCAGGTCCAACCGGATCTCATCCTGCAGCTCCTGCGTGGCAGTACCTGGACCCGATGCCCACCAGGTATCCGGATGCAAGAAAGGGTCGTCGGTCATGTGAGCTGGAGGGTGGGTGTCCTCGGGACAGAGGTGGGGGGTCACGGGAGGATGGAGGCAAGAGCTCGTGTTGGAGGAGCTGAGGGTGAAGAGGGTCCTGCCACTAGCCAGGTTCCCTATGGGGGGACTACAGGCATGGTCCACACATCTGGAAACTGATGCAGAGGGTGATGTTAGAGAAAATATAGGTATTGAGATCAGTGTTTTTAGCAGTTTTATTGCTAGTGACATAAAAAGGACTAACATCATTGGACAACTTGAGCAGTAAAGGAATTTAAATTTAAGTCATTTTTACTCGTACTTTAAGTACTTAAATGCAGTAAATACTTTTACTGAAGTACAATTCATATAGGTGACATTCACTTTTGCCAAAGTAATATTTTAACACGACATCTTTAGTTTTAGTATGACTTTTAGGTTCTTTTCAAAACACTAGTAATTGTGACCTTGACTTGAGTTACTGTTTTGGTGACTTGCAACATGACAGAAAATAAAACACTTGACACTCAACTTTAAAGACATTAAGACTTGACTTAACTTGACACATGATGACTTGTCTGTGTTAATTTTTATGTTTTCAGTTTAAATATTAAAAAGATTCACTGTCGTCAACGTCGAAATCAGAGGTGTTTCTGATTGAGAGGAAATTAAAAAATACTTGATAAAAGTTTTGTTTGATTGAGTTTATTATTTTTTATAATTATTATCAGTGTTTTGTTTTGTTTTTTTTTGGTTTTTTTTTCAATTTCAATTGCCCATAGAATCACCATTAGACAGGTTAGGGTTATCTTGACACAACCTGTGACTTGACTTTCCTCAGAAAAACATGATCTTGAGTCACATGCCTGCATCATGGACAGTCCTCTTCATTGTGTCTGCCATGAATATTTAATTTTCCTGACCATTGTGCCACTGATGCTTGTTCTGATGTGACACAGAATCCTGTTCCCTCCCCCCCTGACATCATTGATACTCTCGGGTTACATGTAATGGACACAAGGCAGCAGCACTATCGAGTTTATCATGAATGACCTTTACGTCACTGTTAGGTCACCAAAAACAAATAAAATGTAACCTACAAACCTAACCTAACCTAACCGACGAAGCATAAGACACCATGAGGTCATCGGTTGCATGAATAATGAGTCACTATTTCTGATACTAAAGCCAAACCAAACGGTGTCAAACGAGAAGACAAGTTAAGCCACTGTGACGCAACTGATTCAGACAAATATCATCAACTGCAGCAGAGATGATGATGATGATGATGGTGATGGTGTGCCTCACCTGCTCCGCTCCGCGTCACAACCAGAAACAGCCAACAGAGCACCACCAGCACCTGATGTCGACCTTTGCCAAGCATACTAGAGACTCTCATCCTTGTTTCTGTTGTGTTTACAGCATGCACGGAGCGATAAACGCCTTCCACCAGAGATTAGTCCCAACATTATGTGGAGCCTATGAAACGGACAAGCGCATCTCCCTGCCAATTACACAATGCGCAAAGCCTATTTGTCCGATGTCCTGCAACGAATAATGTTGAGAATATCCTCGATGGGAGAAGTTCAGGGCATCTTCAGGAACAGCTCGGACATCCCTCAGACTGACGTGGTTCGTGCGCTCCCCTTGCAGCAAAATATGGATCGCTGGTTTGTCCAAGAACGAACGAAATGTTACTAATCTCCATTAGATAAATGCTTGTCTTCATTCATTTTCCCTCCAATAATTTGGCGGAACAAATGAAACTGATAGACCCTTTTCTGTGCTAATTTATTAATGCCGTTTCCATTAATTCACAGCCAACCCGAGAGCTCCGTGTCCATGCCAAGTCCAGCGCTCTACGCGTTTACGCACAGGAGAGGAGTGCGCGCTCTATTTATCCACGGTCCACCCCGCCCACACACATACAAACACACACTGTCAGGACGTCGTACCGCAACAACAACTCGAAACCAAACGGAAGATTTTCCTCCACCGGGATTCTGTAAAGTCTCGTGCGCAGAGGAGGACAGACTCGCGCCTTGCACGATCTCGTTAATGTGAACCAGCCGCGCAGCGCATACCAGCTACACCAGGTCCCTCCACTAACCAGGGCCTCGTAATAGGGCAAGGAAATTAGTTTATCTGCTTCTGCCCTCCTGTTTTTCAGCGGCAGTAATTCCAAGTTACAGGTCTCTTTGAAGTCTGGCAGGAAGAAACCTGAGCAGGGAGACAAAAATAGTCCTCGGTGCAGTTATTTGCAGCCTGATGGCGCATTGTGGCACCAAAAGAATCTGACAGCTTGGACTTTCATGCAAATGACTTGGACAGGAGGAAAGAATTCGCCCATCTGTCTGCTCCGCCATTCTTCATTATAACAGTGGAAAATAAACACATGGCCTGATACATGACAGACTTTCTTTTTTCAGACTCTTTTTAACCACACATGTCAGGTCCTTCACTGAGCCTGATGTATCCCCCCCTTCAGAGTTGGAGGATAAACATCATGTCTCTTCAGTTTTATGGCTCAACTTCAAAAACAGGAGGCTCAGAAAATTGGAATGGACGCGCATAATTGGATTGGTTTCCATAAATGTCTTTAATGCCATACAAATTGTTTACAGACCTGCCGGCTAGCTCTCCCCCAGAGTGGAGGACAAAAAGAGAATCACTGAGCAGTGACATATGCGCCAATGATGTGTGTTGTGTGTTTCTAACAAAAAATACAATATGATGTTTTAGAAGGAGCAGCCAGCAGTGGATGTCCCAGTCATCAATCCTCATTAATCTGACGTTTGTCCATCTGTATTGATTTTAAGTGTTTCTCATTGTTCAAGTTTTTATCTCCTTTTCCTCAGTCTTTCAACTCGTATATCACTCCATCTCCATCCGCTGTACATTTGTCTTCATTCACCCCACGCTGCTCTTTCCTTTCATCCTCCTGCTCTGCGCTCCAACACCAGCTATAGTGTCTGTTAGGCCTCCACATAATAAAAAACCCCAGGGGCTTTTCTCCATCTTCTCTCATCTCGCAGTTTCTCCTTTCGTCTCACTCCAGTGGTGCAGTATATGCTAAGAATAGCTTTATGGGAGATTAGGGCAATGCCGTTTATGAGGGATTAGCTGTTATCTGGTGATGTTAGAGGCATACATAGTTTCTGACTGCTTTTGAACTGATTTACAGTCCAGCTCCGGCTCAGGGAAACACTCGGAAATGAGATTCCCATCTTTTCACAGGTTGCAGGATGGGAGGACCTGTGGGCTTTTTTGTGTTTAAGGGGGGATAATGGATAAAACATAGAGTCAGATCACCAGTGTGGTCCAGCTGCGGTTTTGCTTTGGCTGAGAGAATGGGGCTGGTTCTGGGAGAAGTTCTTACTGTATGTGTGACTGAAATCTGATTTCTGCAAAGGCAGCAAAACTGCAGGTTTCACTAAATATAAGTGTTTGAGGTTTAAGGGTCAAGGTTTGCAGCAGAACCATAAACAGTTTTAAGAGCAGCTCAAGTGCAGATAAACTATGTTTGGTTGCTCATTTTGGCTCCAAAATGCAAAACACATTGCATTCGTAATTGAGTAAATTGTAATTAAGGGTAATTTTCTGTGATGTAGGAATGCAGAGCTGGCCGCATCCAATAAAGTTCTTGTTTAGAGCATATCAAGCAGGATAAACAACAGAGTCCTCACCGCAGTTCTCAACACGTGTTACATTCCCAGCGCTGAGAGAAAAATGTCCGCTTTTTTTTTTTTTCTTCTTCTAGCGAACACTTTCTGTCAATGTTCAGCAAGTATCTTCATCATGGCCCCCAGCTGTGAGAGGTCAAATACCAGCCAGGAGAAGGTCACAGGGATCTCCTACCTGCCCCATGACTGCCTCTCTAATTGCTCCTCTTTCTGTCATTTACAGGGCTTAATAGGGGCCGGGGGTTAGAGAGCCGGGGTCAGGCGAACAGGGACTCCCCCTTCCCGCTCTTCTAATCCTCAGTGTTTGTCCAGGCTGCTCATACGTGTGTGTGTCGAGCTCACAGTGTCACTCCACACGTTGCCATCTCCACGTTGTCTCTAGGTCTTTGTGTTCTACATGTCAGCTCTTATAGGTTCCTCCGGGGATGAAGAGGATTAGGCTGCTTCCTTAAATGACTCAGGCCAACACGATCAGGCCTGAGTTTTGTTCTCCAAATCTTTTTGGTCAGTGGATGTGGATTTGGCAACGATCAAGATTATGCCAGTCGAATTTTGATGTGTTTCAGTTTATTATGGCGACGCACGGTAGGGTCTCATATGACGTTAATTACTGGCCACAAGAGCAACCATTTAGTGCCATGGTAAATGGAGTGTGACCCCGCCGAATATTTGAAGAAGTACTAATGTGTGATGTATTGATCCAAGAAACACAGCCACACACTTCAAAATCGTACAATGATTATTCTTAAATACTTTGACTACCCTGAAGTCTGTTGGTTGCCAAGGTTTCAGGATAGGAGCCAAGGTCATAGGTCAACTGCAAAGATCTAGTTTAAGTCCAATAAAGCCAAGGCTGCATTTCTTGAGGATAGTTGGACTTGGTCTGTTGCTTTAATTTTTCATCATTAAAGGTTAACGCAGTTTCACACCGTTTTACCTTGTCATATGTAGCGGACCCTGACACCTTTCTAGCTTCAAACACTTATATTTCCATCTGATCATCTCGTTTGTTCAGTTATGGAATAGACAAATATTTCTGAGTTTGTATTATTACCTCACTGATATTGTGAATATTAAAAATAGTGCTACATAGTGCCCCTTTAACATGTGCATGTGTGCATCTACCTGGTGTGTGAGTGCTCTTATTTGCCGGCATGCTAGGCTCAGATTGCATGTTGGCTCTTTGATGTGAGAGGATGAATGACACAGATTAAACTGTCAGAGCAGAAAGTGATGGAGGCGAGATGAGGCAGGATGACAGGTCAAGGCCTCCTTGAAGCACTCAGGCAGCTCGCCAAACCAATAATGTTTGCATCTGTGGGCTCGTGTGTGGATTTGCGGGTGTTTGTTCCCGGAATAATTTTGGTCATGTACTCTCACGCGTGTGTAAGTGACAGGAAAATATGCCAAAGCATTTTTTTCTTTATTAATTCTTAACAAGGAGGAATGTCCGGAATTCTAAAGAGTGGCCTGGGCTGAGCGGTGATGATTTATTTATAGCCGAAACTCCTGTTTAATATTGGACAACAAAGCCACCTCCCACCCACAAACCCACTCGCAAACATACGCTCTCACTACTGGCTCCTCCAGTCTCGTATTCCTGTCTGACTCCTTTAAATCTGTTGATGATGTCATCAGCTAAGAAGCTCAAGATTTACTTTTGTGCATCACCGGTTCGCTCACATAAACACGTTGTCACTCCGACACACAAACACATGCAGAGACACAAGTTCTTGACAACTCTTTCTTGGCTTTCCATCGACCACCCACATTAGACAAACTGGAATGCCAGCACACACACTGGTTTTTCTACCACAAAAACACACACAGAAACATGTGTTACAGATTGCGCATGCCGCTGTCTTACTCTTCCAGCTCATATCTAAAACGTCCCGAAGAACTCCAATGGATTCAAATGAGCTGTAGTTGCAAAAATTGCCGTACAAAAAAATGGCAAACTAGCTGAAAAAAGCTAACAGCCATCAAGTGTGCTTGGGGTCAAAGGTCAGCACGGTGAGGCTGAGATCAGTGTTGGACACTGATTGGAGCTCAGTTTGATGCAGGGAGCCACAAAAGCTCACATAAATACAACCCTGCTTCCAAAAAAGTTAGAGATTATTTGCTAATCGTTTCTGACAATTGAAAACAGCACAAAGACGATATTTTGTAATGTTTGACGCATCAACTCTCTTGATTTTTGTAAATATGCTTATTCTGAATTTGATGCCAGCAACATGTTTCAAACAAGTTGATACAAAAGACCAGAAAAGACCTGTTTTAATCTATATTTTTTACAGCATCCCAACTTCTTTTAAACCAAGGCTGTCCCCAGAAAAACATTTTTAGTTCTCCGTCATTGAGATTCTTCCTCGACATTGAATATCTTTTATGGCCCGTGCTGTCTGACTCTGGTTCCCCTCCTAAAAGTCACACTGAGAAATGGAGCAAATGAGAAATAAAATCAAACGCAGCTGTTTGAGGTCCTGTTCCACAGGTTGGGGGTTCCAGTCGGTCTCTCATGTCTGGCCATTTTGCTGCTTTGAGGCCCTTCTCAACTCATTAAAAAAGTCTTTATTGGGCTGCCAAGAGTCCACCTGTGAGTCACCCGAGCCATGACGGCAACTTCAATGTACAGCCGAGCACAGGGGTCACCGTTAAACAACCGTACCTCGTATGACCGGACAGACAAAAATCAAATCTGCGTGGAGGTGGCCTTGTACAAAATGTCTACTCTTGCTCTTGTAAAATGTGCTGCCACAAAACACTGCGATGTTAACGTGACATTTGCTGCCCTCATAATGGTTCTGTTTCATCTATGGACTTACACCAGTGACATTCATTGACTGCAGTGGTGTTGTTGCCCAGTTCAGATTCCCTTTAAATGAGACAAAGTCCTTTGAAAATGGAGTGCAGAGATGGGCTTTTGCTTGTAAGTGGTAGGTTTAAATGATTCTTACAATGCATCCAGGAGCTCTGTTTGTTCCTAGCTCCATAGTGTCCAATCAGGAGGAAGACTTTATTGCTCTGTGGCAAAAGCTCCCTGCATGTTTTTCACACTTTTTTTGCCACAACTAAGCAAAAATTACACTATTCACACGAAAGCTTAATGAGACTTTACTGGAAACTATGGCATTCCTTCGCATGTTTCCCTTCCTGTGGCGCAAATGCAAAAATAAAATCAAACTGCTACTCAAGGGTGCGCCCACATTTGTGGTCGGATTGTGGGTTTCTGCAGGAGAAAAGAGGTATGTGGAAATATGTGTGACAGCTAAACCCTCCTGGCTTGCCCAACAATGTGACAGTAAGAGGGAATGAGCCAGTGTTTGATCACATGAGCCAACATCTGGCCCTCAGGAGGAGCTAAAGTTAGCAGCACATGCTGATGTCATTAGCGTAAAATGGGAGTTGCATTCACAAAGGCATGACCCTCACAACATCCTGATACTGTAAAAGCGGGAGAGAGGGAGGAAGAGGAGTGGATGATTAATATGAAGATTTCAGGATGAAGAGGGCAGAGGAGGGATTTTACATCTGGGTGATTATATAAGCGACTAATATTGATGTTCTTTACAACTGATGTCGAGCCAGATCTTTCATGTCAGCATTTTATCTCCTGCTGGACTGTTAGAGTGAGAAGTGAGGAATACACGAGTGCAGGGCGGATCAAAGCTGTAACAAAGCTTGTTGGGATTTAATCAGTTCCACTCACCCGGAGTTGCTGGCCACATCTGTCCGATCCAGTCCCATCACCGTGGTGGGCTCCTGGCTCCAGAGATGGCTGCAGCGCTGCCAACCAAACATTAGTTGGCGACCATGTTTGGAGTACCACCACCTCATCAGAGACTTGTGGTTCCTGTGAGGTTTTCTTTGGAACCTCTCCGGACCGCGTCTCCTTGCTCATTTAATCAATACCATTAGACATGTGCTTATGATTAATAGACTGCAGGATGCTTTGTGTGCTGAGACCACTCTGATATGATAATGTCACTTTTAGATGTGGGTTATTTGGACCCTTGGGGAAGTCTTTCATTTGGTTTGGGCTTCCTCAGCGGGTGATGTCATCGCTTTGAGACTGTGCTCCATTGAGAAGAAGCCAATGAAGCAGAAAACCTCTAGCTGAACAGTTCAACAGGCTTTACTTGAGTAGTGACCGTTGCATCTACATCAAGTCCCTCTGTGTGCTTGGCTCCACTTAACCCTCCTGTCCTCGTGATCCCAGCCACAGGCTACACCTCTTCAGCTACTCATTGGTACCCTCTTCACCTTAATTTATCCCCATCTTCTTGGCAGCATGTCCTTTGCAAGTGACACGTGAGGGTCGAGAGACATGAGACTATTCATTTGTGCTTGGGTACCCAATCTCAGGCTGCTCTGATGGGTTTCAACTGAAGAGGCCGGAGCCAGGAGCAGGGGCCGCAGTGCATGATGCCTGTGATCTGCCATGGGAAACAGCCGAGGTTATGATGCCCTTGTGACCCAGGAGTGTGGAGATTGCATGGGTCAATGGGGTTTCCCCCCATGTGGACACATCGAAGCTGTCATGAGCGTGGAAGGAGAAGATGGAGGAACAGAAAAGTGTGCATTCCAATCAAATTCCGTTAGCTTATCATTACTGCCATTAGCATCACTATCTGCACCAGTAACAGCATGGGATGTGACTGTTCTGGTGCTGACCTGTGGAGAACAGTGTCATGTGAACTTTTTGTGGAGGTTACGTAAATGTACACACAGTATGGGTACCAATCTCCCAGAGGCTCACACTGTCTTAAGATATATATATATATATATATATATATATATATATATATATATATATATATATACATATCAATCCTTTAACCCTCATGTTGTGTTCGTTTCATGTTAAACAATTTTGTGTTCCCGGTCAAAAATGACCGTTCCATTTAAACTCATCATAAAAACTGTATAATACATATATTATCACTACTTGTTGTGTTAGATATTTTTATCAACTTCAGTTCTTGTGAACATTACAAGTTTTGAACTTCTATTTGTTATTTATGGCCTGTATACCTCACTGATCTGAGCGTATACATCTTGAATTTGAGTTCTAAAAAGCATTTTGACTACAAAAAATAATCAGATGAAACATAGTATATTGTTTATCAAAGACTACTTTGGGTCAAAGTTACCAAGGACATTTGTTTTGAAACCATTTAATTTAATTTAATACAGTCACATAAAGAAACACTAGTCGTGTTCCCGGTCAAAGGGTTAGGTGGGTCTCAGGTGGGGATGAAGACCAGGATAAGTTCCCATTCTTTGACCTGAATATGACAGCAGCCTCAGCATGGCCATCTTCTTCATCACTGGATTCAGTTAATCCATCAGTTAAATCTTGGTCTGGATTATATTCTGTGTCGTCTTCATCTTCTGACACTTCCTCCTCTAATCCATCTTCACTGTCAGTTTCCTGGCCTCTCTTCTCCTCACCAGTGTGGTGATCACATATGTAATCAATAGCCTCACTTATGGCATATCGACGTGCCATGGTGCTGCCACACAATGAACTGTGAGCAAGGCCTCAAAAAAGCATTTATATAGGCTCCCAAAGCTGCGAGAAAAGTTCAATATTATTGAAACAATGTTCCAACAACTTTCTGAGAACAGGTGTTGTTCCCGCGGGAGAGAGACTCTACTGGGCTAAGGTTCCCGTGGTGGTTGCCTGGGAAACAAGGTGTGTGTGTGTGTGTGTGTGTGTGTGTTTGTGTGTGTGTGTGTGAGTGTATGCATGTGTGTGTGTGTGCATGTGTGTGTGTGTCCACATGACAAATGAGGATGTACCTGAGATCAGTTTTTTACACTAATTGTAGTCTCCCCCATTCATTTCTTATGACTGGTCATTTTTGACCAGGAACACCAAGAGTGTACAAAAGTTGAATAAAATACACAAAATTGTATGCAAATAAATACTATTTATTTTGTGTGTTGAAATCCTCTTTGTGGACAAAGTCATGGACTCTTAGGCCAGTCTGATCAAATTAAGTACATTTAACAAGGGTTAAGAAAATGTATATACAACTTTTATTTCTGCTTTCAGATCCAGCTTAAGCTTTTCTGTTAAGAGGACATCCAAGATTTTGCAACTGGGACTGCTTTGAATGAGAAATGATTTTACTGAATGAATCCCAAATACTACAGAAAAAAACACAGGGCTAGACTCCTAATTTAATTCCAAATGGAATTTATTAATTTAACTTTAAGGGTTACTGCCTGGCTTCACTATGGGTTTTCTAGAAAATATACAGATCTTCTAGTATACAAACACTGTTGAAATCTCTAGGCATGTAAGTATTAGCACCAAAATGGGAAGAAAATCCATCCATTATTGAATATAATCAGAACCTGTGACTGGATTACTTGTGAATTATTAGAAGGATTTTTATGGTGTTGGTGTATCTATAGCCTTAACTATAAGCTACACTTACAATAAAAGCCTAGTTGGTTACCTGAGTAACTAACTGTACTTAGTTCTATTATATTTTCTATAAACAGTTTCTCCGATTTCCTCCTGCTATCGTCACTTCTTTTTGACCTTCTTTTGGGTTACTTTTCTCCTCTTTTTCTTCTCTTCTCGCGTCCCAGAAACTGCGTTCATTAAACACAGAGGGATTTGTTGAAAAGCTCTAGCTCTTCCCTTCTTTTCGGTGAAGGACTACTTTCTTCAGCCGTGTTGCTCCGGCTCTCTCTGCCGTTGGCGGAGCTACACATATTCGTCTCCATGACAACCGTTGCCGCGTCCAACACTCACATACCGGTGGTTAACTTCCACTTGGAAGAAACTGAGATTTGAAAAGTTCAGCTTGTCAGTATTTAACGTCACAAAGGCCACAACTTATGAGGCAATTAACTGGAAGGTATGTTAAAGTGACTGTTTTCTGTTTAATTTATTATTGGCAGCAAACGTTACGTACTTAATAGTTTAACGGGACACATCCAGACAATTATTTGGCGAACTAAAAACGGTCGAAACTGCTTTCAGCCACTGTCAGCTAACATACTAACTAGCTAACGCAGAATTATTAGTTTGCTGGTTTTGTAGTAATTTGGCCGGAGCCGAAACCGCTGGATGTTGTTAATTTCCTATTGTCCTTTAGAGATTATGAACTAGTTGGATTAATTGCATCTTGGAAGCAGTAACAGGATTGAATCCGTGCTTAGTTGTTCATACATAAATTAACGTTATTCTATTTCCCGCTGATGTAGAAGATGGACAGGAAACACTTGCCTGGTTTCGGTGTACTGGGGCCTCATCCCCCCACCAAACCTCGAGATGCCAAGTCTCCAGCTCTTAGTCACAAGTTCAGACTGCCTCCAATCAGAAAATGCTATCTGAATGAACAGAGGGGCATCTACTCAGATACCATCACTACACCCAAGTTTCAGGTAAAAGCACGTAAAATCATGCAAATCAGACATCTAAAAACTCTTACAGACATTTTATTATAAAGCAATGTGTGAGTTTCTGTTATGTGAAGACCAAAACTAAGCGTAACTGTATTCATTAGTCGTGTACAGAGAGTCCTGGGATACAGCAGAGGTCACAGGGCCAACCCATCTCCAAGTTCAGTGATCTCAACAGAACAGAAGGTGATATATGTCTTTGCTAGATGACATCTTTAGGGATGCAGGCCTTTTTACTCATTCTCTCTGATATGCTAACTATGCAGTTATAAGCAGAGCATATTATGCTCTTAAAATAGAAATCATTTTATATGCTGTTCATAAAATCTTTTCCTAGGCACTACTTTCAACACTCCATCTGAACAGTACAATCTTGTTGAAAAGGATAACCAAGGAACCACCTCAAAGCAACCACAGACTTCTTACTTCAGCCAGGGTGGAGATAAACCCAAGATCCAGATCGCCTACCAAACCATTCCTGGCCAGATCCCTCGCAAGTTAGCAATAGAGAGGTATGTACTGTTTTTGTATACCATGTATGACAGATGAGGACAAGCTAGTGCTGTCGAGCTTTTTCGTTTCCTGTAATGAGCATATATAATGTACTGTAAGGCCTGATTTACTGGTCACATGTGACTGAGTGGCAGAGTGAGCAATATTCTTTCATCGTAGCTGGTTTAATGGGATCCATGAACTGGTTTATTTGACAGCCTGCTGTTAAGACTGTATACTGTTCTCTGTTGTTTTTTATAGATGTCGAAGGGAGTACTTAAACATAGATTTTGAACAGCTCCTGGCAGAAAAAGGCATAGACTCTAATTTCTTGATGCCGAGACATCAGAGCAGTAGTGATGAACATGGGACTATACCTTACCTCCCCCTGGAGGTGAGTCTGTTACTGTTGCAATCTTTTCTGTGGAATTTTGGTTCCTAGTTCACAAACCACTCCACACTCATCTTTACTGTATTTTGTCCCTTAGATATTTGACAGTGAGGATTATGACTGCCGGACACCAGAGGACTGGCTCGCCCTGGGCTATGCTGAACAATCTCCAGATCGAAAACCTATACCTGCAAAAGCCCTGCTACCTACAGATGACAAAATTCCTTTTGGTAAATTATCCTCAAAAATGTAACGTATAAACAGTAGATAGACAATATTTACTGTTATTTAATGGTTATTCTTGTTTTTGTCATTTAAAGAGGTCTCAAAAAGCTCCTCCCATGAATACAGCTGGAATTTAGTTGGCGTTCTTGACTATAGTAAGGAGAAATGCCAGTACCTGGTACAGAAGGTTCACCAAAACACCAAACTGACGGTCGATGAAGGGAATCCAACTGACAAATACAAAAAGAGCAAATGTCCTGGTTGGTTTTTATGTCTTTGCACTCTCTGCATGACACAGTTTTGTCTCATTATTGCCTTTTTATCTCTGTTACCGTCTGATTGTCATCATGACCATGTATGTATGCTTTTCATCCCCCTCTGTTGCATAGGAGTGAATGACATGCTACCAGGCGCTAAGTACTGGGTACCCAGGATCAGATTGTTATTCAGTGCAGAGGATCCACGTGTCTTTGTAGAACGGATCCAGTTTGCCCTGCACTCGAGGGAGAACACAGAGGCTCTGCTTCTCTACCGCTTGTCTGTGGACTGCATGCCCATCTGGAGGGGAACCTCATCTCTTGATACCGACAGTCTCCAGCGTATCAAAAGACATGCCCTTTCAGCCCCTGGCCTCAGGCTAGAAATGTAAGTAATGTTGGTGTCTCCTTGACCACTGTGATCTGTTTTTTTAATAGATTCATCTGAGTTGAAATGTGAAATAATTAATGGCCGAGTAAAGGGATAATTAATGTGTGCAGTCTGGAGAAGAGCATAGGGGTACTGGAGAGGGAGGTCAAACTGGAGTATGACTATACAACGAACCGCATGAGCTTTAACAAAGTGGTGATGAGCCATCCTGATGATTTTGCATACATCACCCTACCACAGAAGAATCCTGAGTTTGTTCCTCAAAAAGGTAACGTAGTTAGCCTTGTCTACATTTGTTGAGTCCATGGGGTCAAAATCAAAGAAATGTATACCAGGCATTCACCCTCACAATCTACACACTGATTTGTTTCATCTGTTCACAGGGTGCGTTCCCGTTCCTTACTCTGCCTATAAGAAGAACCAAGCTGCTTTTATCGACAATTCCCTGCTAGTAAAGCCGGAGGTGATACGTGTGTTATGTGAAATATGGGCTGCATCCAACAAAGTAGCAAGCATGAGACTGTTCAACATCGCTTTGATATCACCACTGCGACTGGACGAGTTTGAAAACATACAATCTCAAACCCAGACTCAGGTATTGTAGTATTTGGGTAGCTTTTCTTCTGCCAGCACTTGGCTAGTAGCAAGTAGCTTAATTGCAATTTGAATGCATAGTTTGGTAATCACTGCTCACTTAGCAGCAAAATGTAATCACTACTCATACCAAAACAGGCAGCATGGCAATTGTGGATTATCCATGGACAAACCATTTGCAAAAAGATTAACAATGTCAACTCTTACTCTTTACTTTACTTTTACTTTTTTGATACTGTTCGGAAAAGAGTCCTGTACAAGCCATGTCTCAATTTTGTTGCTAATGTAAGCTGGGAATTACCAGAGAGACAATCCTTGCACATAGAGCAGACACTTGAATTTCACTTGAATAAAGTGAAATTCTTTTCCAAATCGTTTCCTTCTTCTCCAGATTCACCTGTTTCTCAGGGAAACATGGATAGCAAAAATGAGCGACGTAATCCTTTCCAACCTGCGGACTTTAGGCCAGGGTTCCTACAACATCAATGAGTCTAACTGGGAGTCGTACAAGTTTTCCAAGCTGTACAGACTGATGGCTACAGTGCGCCTCAACCTGCAGAACTCCTTGCGCTTCCTCGTGCAGGATTCGCTGGCCAGCCTGACCCAACTGCTGTTGGATGCCTGCCACAGTGTGCTCACGTGTCCTCAGGAACTAGTCTGGGGCAACAACCTCATCACTAGCCCCTACCAGTAGGATAATACACACATGACTGTACATTCACATTTGTGTAATTCTCTTCAGACGCTTTTGTACTCATATGCTTTTGTGTATATTTTTTTCTGTCACTTGATCTTGGAGTCAGCTCTACATTATGCACTCTGCTCAGTTTAAATGAGTGTTTGATAGTGAGTGTGACAAAGCCTTTGTGTTGATATAAGTACATTCTCTGTAATAAGGCCGAAGGGGAATGCTCTGTTCCAGTTGGACTTGGTTCTGGATCAGACTGGGGTTCATTACAGCATACCTCTGGAGAATTTTGCGACATCTATCGTTAACCTGTTTGACAAGGGTATTATGGCCACGTACCACATACCGCAACTTGAGAAGGTAAAAGAGAATCGTCAGTCACCTGAATTACGAAGGAATAAATTAGAAATGGGAATGCACGGATAAAAGATTTGTTCATGATAAGTTCCCCCATCCATGAAAGTTGATATTGACAAGTGCATTCTTCCTCTCTTGTCTGCTCCAGTTTGTGATGCAGAAGTTGCCCATCATTGGTGATTCATTGCTGGAGTCAGTGAGCTTGTGGGAACCAGAAGTAAATGAGCAGAGACAGAAGGTCGGCAATGCTCTGATACAAGCAGTCATACCTCTCAGGGCTTATGCTGCTGAATTTGAGAAACACTTGGAGCTACACAACTCAGACATCAAAACCCTTCTGGAGTAAGTTTGCTTAAAGGTCTCCAACAGGTTAACAGATGCCGGTCATTCAGATTTATGTGCTATTCAGCATGCTTTGGAGTAATTTGTATGT
Source organism: Sparus aurata (assembly GCF_900880675.1). Lineage (NCBI taxonomy): Eukaryota > Metazoa > Chordata > Actinopteri > Spariformes > Sparidae > Sparus > Sparus aurata. The sequence goes on from NC_044192.1 coordinate 29,157,485, forward strand.
CTTCTGCCAGATCTCATACGAGTGGTGAACAGACATCCCAAGAAGTGAAGAAAGAGGTGGAGCAGCATCTTAAAGAAAAGGAGAGGCTCGAACGCTCCCTGCCATCCTCCATCGTAATTGGTCCATTTTTTGTCCGCGTAGAAGCTGTACGTCAGGCTCTCTCTAACAAAAGAAAGGCTTTAGCCAAGACAATGCTGGATCATCTTGCTGTGAAGCTACGCAAGCAGATTGATGATGTAAGTCATTTCTTCAGAGGCTCGAAACACTTCATTTGATTATAGAGTATACAGTAGACTACTGTATATGGGTGTTGCTTGGATCCGTTTTGTTTTTTTTTACACAGAACCTACATTTACTTCAGTTTGACAGCAACCTTTTCCTTCCTTTTTTAAAGTGAATGTTGCATTTTGTATCTTGTGTACGTTTGTGCAGGCATGTGAACAGTTTAATATACTTAGTCAAAAGCTACGTGAGAAGCCCACCAGCATCGAGGAACTCACTGAAAAGAGGGACTGGATGAAGCAAATCCCAGAGCAGATCAAGAGTTACAAGGTGCAAGACATAAACTTGCTTTTTCTGTAAGCGCCATATGAAGTGTTATTGTCAATCATTCTGATTTAACTTTCACAACAGGAGCTTGTTGGCAAGACCCTGCCAGACTATGAAGTATTGGAGGAATTTTACTACTGTCTCACAGATGAGGATGTGAACCAAAAGTAAGTGGAAAATCATTATGCTAAGTGTTTGAAAGCATATCAGAAATGTTATTTGTACGTTCTCGTATGGGCTGCAGACTGATGTCATAGTTGCTTATCTGCCCAGGTGGACAGCTATTGGATGGCCTCAAAAAATAATCGGTCAGATGGAAGCAGCAGCCGTACAGCATGTGGAGGATGAGGAGAACTTCCATAAGATCCAGCTGGTCGATCAGAACAACTTTGAGGATCGCCTGGAATCTCTAAAGGTCAGCTGAGAAAAGTTTGAGAGGACTTTTGGAAAATGTTCCTGAACTTAAAGCCGTTTCGATGCATCAACCCCATGAAGATTTGTATTTTTTTTAAGCATGTTAGAAATTCTGTTTTTAAGGAACAGTAAAGTAAATTAATGTTATTTGGTGCTAAATTGTTGTAGATGTTGGTCGCTGGGTTTACGAGCCACATAAACATTGATCATGCCCATGAGGTGGCCAACGAGGTCAGGCGCATATGTGATACACTCAACGAGTACCAGACAATGGCACAGACCTACAACACCAGAGAACATCTGTTTGGTATTCCTGTCACTAATGTAAGTGAACGAGCATCCATCAAGCGAAATGACGTCAAGATACATTTTGTTAGTCTAGAACTGAACAAACTGGGAAAGATTAAACATTTGTCATAGGTTTTGTGAAATTGACATGTAAATGTCTATTATAGTATGATCATCTGCAGAAGCTAGTGAAGGACTTTCAGCCTTTTAAGGACTTATGGACCACCACGTCTGATTGGCTACTTTGGCATGAGAGCTGGCTCAATAGCCCGCTGTCTTCCATTGATCCTGAGCAGCTTGAGCGCAAAGTTACTGACGCCTACAACACCATGCACAAATGTGTTCAACAGTTCAAGGACATTCCCGGTAGGTGACACATTGATCTCCATTTAAACCCTACACCTTGAAATGTGATATTTTAAATATATTTGACACTTTCTTTATTTGAACATGACACTAGACTGCCGGCTGGTGGTAGCTTTAATCTGCAGCAAGATTGAGGACTTCCGTCCTTACATCCCTCTGATTAGGGGTCTGAGGAACCCGGGGATGAGGAGCCGTCACTGGCAGATGCTTTCAGAACGCATTCAGATGGATGCCAAGCACACAGCCAATGTGCCTTTCTCCCACTCTCTGGAGCTCGGCCTACAGGACCACGTGGCTGACGTGGTTCATGTGAGCGAGATGGCTTGGAAAGAGTACGCCATTGAACAGGTATCTGTAAACATGCGTCACATTCTGAAAACAGTATATAAAGTCTTGTGTTAAGTATAGGTTGTGCAATGAATTTAGTGTCACTGTCAAAGTTCCAAGTTTGGATATCATTTGAGAAGCTTATTTTTATCTGTGTTATCATCATGGTTTAAAAAAATGCAATTTTCTTAATGAAAGCAAATAGATGGTGAAAAAGAGGGTGGCTCATGGGGTTTTTTTTTGCCAATGCTCACTGTTAGTATGTGAATATGTGGCTACAACTTTTTTTTTTTATACCTTCTCACTCAGGCTCTGGAAAAGATAGAGAAAGAGTGGTCGGCAGTAGTATTTGATGTGCTGCCCTACAAAGAGACAGGCACCTACATCTTGAAGAGCCCAAATGAAACATCCCAGTTGCTAGATGACCACATTGTCATGACACTGACCATGTCCAACTCTCCCTTCAAAAAATCCTTTGAGAGCCGCATTAACGCCTGGGAAAGCAAGCTCAGAATGACTCAAGTATACACACACAATACGCACAACCATATAAATTCACATAACATCTTGAGTCTTGTGTAATTATCATGCAGTGTCTTATGTTGTGCTGCTGCCCTCCTCTGGTGCTTGCAGGATGTGCTGGAGGAGTGGGTGACATGCCAGCGCTACTGGCTCAACTTGGAGCCCATCTTCAGCTCTGATTATATTAACCAGCAGCTGCCTATGGAAGGAAAAAGATACCAGCAAATTGAAAAAACGTGGAAGACAGTGATGAAAAACGCCTTTAATAATCGAAAGGTCAGAGCTTTCAAAACACTTTATATTAAAGGATGACTTTGTTTGTTGTTATATAAAGATGAGCATCAAGCGAGATGATGATGCTCATTTGCTTGTTGCAAATTATAGATGTGTGCTTCTGCATTTATTTATAGATGATTGAGTTGTGTTCCGATGTTCGTCTCCTCCACAAACTGAAAAAGTGCAATGCACTCATGGAACAGGTGCAAAAGGGTCTCAGTGAGTACTTGGAGACAAAACGACGGTCCTTCCCCAGGTGAGGCTGTGATACCCCTGCCTCTCAATTTCTGATGTTGACAGATTTACCTCTTTTTATTCCACATACCATTCCCTGTGGAGGGTATGCATTGATTTCACTTTTTTATATCATACCACCACCTAACCAACACTAAGTTGCCCAAGGAACTTGCTTTAGTTGATGTGAATGGGGTGAGCTATGATACTCAAAGAAAAACAAGCACCTTTCTTAAAGAAGTAAGGGCTCCTTGAATCAACAATGATATGTATAACAACCAGACCATCAGTGGTGTGTGTTGAATTGTTACCAGGAATGAGTTTCCATTTCCATTCCATTTCTTATTTTAAGACTTAGTACAATGTATATCTGTTTGCAGGTTTTACTTCCTGTCAGATGATGAGCTCCTGGAGATTCTGTCCCAGACCAAAGATCCTGCTGCTGTACAACCACACTTGCTCAAATGCTTTGAGAACATTGCACAGGTTTGTTCTGACTCTTTCTACACAATGTTTCTGAACCTTAGTCATATACTGCTGACAGTGTAAAATGCATACCACGTGCAACTGAGACTTCTGTTTCAACATTTTTAGCTTCAGTTCCAGTCAGATCTACAGATCACACATATGTACTCTGGAGAGGGGGAGGAGGTGAAGCTGGTTCTGCCTGTGTGGCCTACCGGGAATGTGGAAGACTGGCTCAGGGACGTCGAGACATCTATGAAGGCCACTTTAAGGAATAACATTGACCGCTCACTCAGAGTCTACCCTGAGGTCTGCATCCATGACTCACACCTTGATATTCATGATGTGCTTTCTAGGCATATTTAATTGTCAAGCTTTTGTGAGATCTGTATTTGTTGCCTTTACCCCGTAGCAACCTCATGCTGAGTGGGTATTATCGTGGCCTGGTCAAGTGGTGATAGCTGGCTGTCAGGTCTTCTGGACTGCGGAGGTGTCTGAGGCTTTGGAGCAAGGAAACTTGGCCAACCGCCTTTATCCCCAGCTACAGACACAGGTATGCACCTGGTATTACACAGAGTAATATTTAAACTAAATAACAATTGATAATTCAATATTAATTAAAAAAAATATACACATTCTATTAATTTTTGCTCTGAACATTGTGCATACTGTAGAAAACCGTATACTGACATGCTTAACTATTTTCATTTTGTGGCCGAAGCTGGGTGACTTGGTGCAGCTGGTGAGAGGAGGTCTGTCAAAGATGCAGCAAGCTGTACTGTCTGCCCTAATCGTCATAGAGGTCCATGCTAAGGACGTTGTGGCCAAACTGGTGGAGCAGGAGGTGTCGAGCATCAATGACTTTGAGTGGATCAGCCAGCTCAGGTTATCCATTTGTCTTGTTGTTCTACATTTTTTCCATTTTTTACTTCTGCCAATCCTGATATTGGAGTCTACTCTTTCCTCTCATTTGCAATAATGTGGGTGCAGAATGAGTGTGATACTGATCTGATACTGTTTGTAGATATTACTGGGCAAAAGAGGACTTGTACATCCGTGCAGTGAATGCAGAGTTCTTGTATGGATATGAGTACCTTGGTAACTCTGGACGTCTGGTCATCACCCCGCTCACTGACAGGTAGTCAGTTCTCCACCCTGATTTTCCTGAATGTCATATACTCTTTTGAGCACAATACTTTATGCCTATTTCAGATGCTACCTGACCCTAACAGGAGCTCTACACCTGAAGTTTGGAGGGGCTCCTGCAGGTCCAGCAGCTACAGGAAAGACGGAAACCACAAAAGATCTGGGAAAGGCTCTGGCTATCCAGACAGTTGTTTTCAACTGCTCTGATCAGCTCGACTTCATTGCTATGGGAAAGCTTCTCAAAGGACTTGCCAGGTGAGAGGCAATTATTTAGAGTTTCTTCCAAGTCAATGTGTAACTGTTAAAAATCACAAATCTTCCATCATACGCTTTGTCTGTCTGCCATTTTGCAGCTCTGGTGCATGGGCATGCTTTGATGAGTTTAATCGTATTGATGTGGAAGTGCTGTCTGTGGTGGCACAACAGATCGCCACTATACAAAATGCCCAACAGCAAAAGGTGAGAAGCTGATTCATTAGAAATTCACTCACTGCAAAGTTTGTTCCACCAAGTTGAAACATTACAATTTTTCTTTTCTAAATTGCATTGAAAAGTCAATAAAACTAATGAAATGTTAGTCACTGTATACAAACAAAATTAAGATAAGCCAAATTGCCTTTAAAAGATTAGAATAAGAAAAGAATTATTGCTTTTACTCAAAAAATAGTAAGTAAAGACTTTATAAGAGTACTGTATTCCACCGATTAACAAGTAGTCTCTGAATTGCTAATATAACTGTGTGTATGTTGTGCTTTTAGGCAGAGCGGTTCGTGTTTGAGGGGACAGACATCCCTCTTGTCCCTTCTTGCGCTGTATTCATCACTATGACTCCTGATTACGCTGGACGCACTGATCTGCCCGACAGCGTCAAGGTTTTAAATCATTATTGAGTTTTAAATAACTGTGTAACGCTGAGGATGAGCAGATGGGTTTGAACAGATTAGGTTAAATCATCTGCAGGCTCTGTTTCGTCCTGTGGCCATGATGGTACCTGACTACACCATGATAGCTGAGATCTCCCTGTATTCGCTTGGCTTCAGTGATGCCAAAGACCTCTCAAAGAAGATCACCACCACTTTCAAGCTCTCCTCTGAACAGCTGAGCTCTCAGGTACTGTGTGGATTCAGAGGAGGTCAAAATAAGAATTAGCTTGACCTTCCCATATTATATTACAGGATAAGAGTGTAGAATACTGGCATGAAATACTGTTAAGTAGTGAACATATTCCTGGGAAGATGAAGAGATGTTTAAATGAGTGCATGTGTGTATATAAGAATAACAAAAATGTGCTGACCTTTGATCTTGTTTGCATGAAGGATCATTACTACTTTGGTATGAGAGCTGTGAAGACTGTGATCTTAGCTGCTGGGAACCTGAAGAGAGAAAATCCTGACATGAATGAGGTGAGAAATATTTATTTTGCTTTTGATGGAAATCAAGGAAAAGAAAACATGACACCATTTTTTTATTGAGTTTGAAAACCTCTAAACCAACCAATTCATATCTTTGTCGTCGGCTCTCGCTGTCTCCCAGGAGTCAATCTGTCTGCGGGCCATTCAAGATGTCAGTGTACCAACATTTTTACAAGATGACCTGAAGCTTTTCAATGGCATTGTGTCCGATCTTTTCCTGAAGACAAAACAGGAGCCAATCAAATATGGCACACTGGAAGAGTCCATGCGCAATGTCTGTGCTAAGAAGAACCTCAAAGATGTGGATGGTAAGTGTGTCTGGGTGTACAGAGCATACGTTTCAAGATATCCATTTTCCCTTATTTTTAGGATGAGCAGATGACAGAATTGTTGTGATTGCAGGGTATATTAAAAAGTGTATTCAGCTGTATGAGACCACTGTGGTGAGACACAGCCTGATGTTGGTTGGACCGTCTGGATCAGGTAAAACCAAGGTGAGTCTTTGACTTGTCACTATATTGTTTACAGATTTAATCACAGCTATCCAGAGAAGTGTAGAGTCCTGTTTGTAAGTATTACTCTGTGTGTGTGTGTGTGTGTGTGTGTGTGTGCTAGTGTTATGAGGTACTAGGTGCGGCACTAACAGCTCTACAGGGGCAGCCCTCCGTGAGTGGTGGTGTGTATGAAGCAGTCCAGATATATGTCCTCAACCCCAAGTCTGTCACCATGGGACAGCTCTACGGGGAGTATGACCTGCTCACACACAATTGGTAAGCGATGATTTGTTCTACACACACTAGAGAGCGAACAAAAAAGGTCAGATTTATACTGTACACTCACAGTTTTTCTCTGACCCAATAGGACAGATGGTATCCTCTCATCTCTTATTTGCGGAGGTGCAGCATCCATGGACAAAGAGAAAAAGTGGTACATGTTTGATGGGCCAGTTGATGCCGTATGGACTGAGAACATGAACACTGTGCTGGATGACAACAAGAAACTGTGCCTTAACTCCGGGGAAATCATTAAGCTCACTGATGTAAGCTTGAGTTTTCACAGTTTCAATTCTTGTCTCTTTGTCGTCCTCTGTCCCATGTTCATTCAGAGGTTTTGTGTCTTCCACCTGCAGGCGATGACCATGATGTTTGAGGTGCAAGACTTGGCGGTGGCCTCTCCCGCCACAGTGTCACGCTGCGGGATGGTCTACCTGGAGCCCAGTATTCTGGGCCTTGTCCCTTTTACAGAATGCTGGCTGAAGCGGCTCCCTGAAGCCCTGAAACCGTACACGGAGCAGCTTGACTCCCTGTTTGCCAGGTTCCTGCAGGTGAGACATAGCTGAGAAAGACCAGCAGGGAATCTTGAGGATTAGATTATGATATTGTAAAGAATGTACTGCCTTTTTTTTTTTTTTTTTGTGCTTTTACACAGGATTCTATCACATTTGTCCGCACATCAGTAAAGGAGGTCATCACATCCCTGGACAGCAACCTCACCTGCAGTCTGCTAAAACTTATGGACTGCTTCTTCAGTCCTTTTGACACTAAAGAGGTGTGTGCAGCTTGAAATAATCTCAAAAATAATATACCTGGATTTGTATGCAACTATGCAGGATTTAGCTGTTAAATCTGCATTATTAAACATGTTGAATTTATTCCGTTATAAATCTAAGTGAACACGTGTGGTGAAACAAAATAGAAAAATGTTTTTAATTGTGATCCCTGGGGTAGCTGTAGCTCAGGAGGTAGAGCGGTTCGCCTAGTAATCGTAAGGTTGCTGGTTCAAATCCCGGCTCCTCATGTCGAAGTGTCTTTGAGCAAGATACTGAACCCCAGCTCCTGATGAGCTTGCATGGCAGCCTCTGCCATCAGCGTATGAATGTGTTTGTGTGTGTGAATAAAGCAAGTATTGTAAGGTGCTTTGAGTGGTTAGTAGAGTGGAAAAGTGCTATAAAAATGCAAGACCGTTTATCCCTCAACAATACTTTACCATCTTGTAGGATGAGAGGCCACCACCACAGAAGAAACTGGACCAGATGAAGGAGTTGATTGAGCCCTGGTTTTTTTTCTCTCTGGTGTGGAGTGTAGGCGCCACAGGAGATGCAGCCAGCTGTAAGCGCTTCAGTGCCTGGCTCAAGAACAAGATGGCAGAAGAAAAGGTCATATCATCATCTCTCCTTCTCGCATCCAAATACCAAAATATGTCCAGTGTGGTTTGTATTGACAGCTGGATTATTTCTTGACAGTTAATTAAATGCGTTTGTCCTTCAGATTCACTTATGTTTTCCAGAGGAGGCCCTGGTGTATGACTATAGACTCGATGATGCAGGGATTTGTAACTTTGAGGATGATGGTGAAGATGAGGAAAGAAAAGTAATGATATCATACAGATCTTTAATGCAGCCAAAACCATTAGATGCATTTCTGCTTTTCTCTCAATCATCATTTTGTTTGTTGTCTAGGTCCAGTGGGTCAGCTGGATGAAATTCGCAGAGAGTGTGGTGATTACCTCCGAGACAAATTATGCTGACATCATCGTTCCCACTCCTGACACAGTGAGAATGTCATTCCTCATGGATATGCTTTTGACCAACAAAAAACCTGTGAGTACTTTGATTGCAGTTGAACTTCACACATGTCTACAAATACTTTGGTTTGAAAAAAACTTTAAGAAGATGTCCAAACAGTATCAGTAAACATTTTATATTAAAATACTTACTCTGAAGACACTCAATAGGCTTGAAAATTAATGATTTATAATTGTGTGTGTGATCCAGGTGCTGTGTATTGGTCCAACTGGCACAGGGAAGACCCTGACCATGTCAAACAAGCTGCTTAAGAACATGCCCACAGAATACATCACACACTTAATCATGTTCTCTGCCCGCACATCAGCTAACCAGACTCAAGATTACATTGACAGTAAATTAGAAAAAAGGTATGCATGTTTTATTATGCAACTTCACATTATTTATGTTTGATCGTGAGTAATGCCGCATGTGCCTTTGTGTCAGGCGGAAAGTTGTGTTTGGACCCCCGATAAGGAAGTATTTAATCTTCTTCATTGATGACCTGAACATGCCCATGTTGGAGACCTATGGTGCTCAGCCTCCTATTGAACTGCTGAGGCAGTGGATGGACCATGGAGGCTGGTATGACAGGAAACAGATAGGTGAGAGTACTGCCGAGTTAGGGCCAGATTATTATATTATTATTATATGTAGAGTGTTTCTTCATGCCTACAATATTACTGTTAATGTTAATGTTCCTGTTTGAATACCTCAATTAGGGATTTTTTATTTTCATAAATTGCAAAACATTTAATTAGATTGAGTTTCTCTTTTGTTTTCCTGTCCTTTCTCCGCAGGGACATTCAAGCACATTGTGGACATCAATTTTGCCTGTGCCATGGGACCTCCAGGTGGAGGCCGGAACCCCATCACCCAGCGCTTCACGCGCCACTTTAACTTACTGTCCTTCACTGAAATGGAGGATGCCAACAAGAAAAATATTTTCTCCACCATTCTGGGCAGTTGGATGGGTGAGTCTCGGACAGGTGTTAAAGAGTGTAGAATACTTACATGAGCTTCTGAAAATAAAAACTTCTTCAGATAGAAATATGAGTAAAAAGGAACCAGGAAGTAAGTCAGGGACACAGGGAAACAAAGTAGATAAAGAGTGCAAAGTTTGAAGAAATGTCATAAAATAGCATTAGCATGAGTTAGTATACCTTGCGTGATATAAGAAGATATAAAACACATCTGAATAATTCCTTTTAGTCATACAACACGTTGTAAAACAACAGCTAGGTCAAAGGTTGTGGAAGTGTCTTCTGATTAAACATTGGCTCATTAATTAGATTTTCATATGAATTTCATGTTTTAATTTTATCACTTCTCTCCTTTATCCTACTCTTTTTCATCAGGACCTGTGCCAGCTATCCAGCCTCTGAATGAGTCACTTGTAGATGCTACTATCCGAGTGTACTCTACCATCACCTCCCAGCTCCTCCCAACTCCAGCCAAGTGCCATTACACCTTCAACCTCAGAGACCTGTCAAAAGTCTTTCAGGGCATACTCATGGTGGAGGCTGGAGTGATAGAGGTAGATCAAATTTCTTCATAATCACATTACCATTATTAAATAAAAAAGTACTTAGATCCATTAGGTGCTTGCAATCAGTGCTGCTGTGAAATAACTGCGCAAGTATTATGGGATGTCCAGAATAATCATGTCTTGAATACCATGAAATGTTAGAGGGATTAAAAGGCACACCTCAAAATCCCCAGTATGAAAGTCCTGTTACCACTGTAAATTTAGGACAAATTGCAGCTGCTGCAGCTGTGGTACCACGAAAGCTGCCGGGTTTTCCAGGACCGCCTGGTGTGTGCGGAAGACAGGGACTGGTTCAACAGACTCCTGAATGACTGCATTCAAGACTTTGACTGCAGCTTTGAAGAGGTTGTGCCCTGCCAACCTGTTTTGTATGGAGATTTCATGATTCCTGAGGCACAACACAAAGTCTACAAACTCATACAAGATAAGGAAAAGGTGAGTGGTGACAGTCAGTGTTTTAATGCTAAACAGATGGGCAGTTGGCTTATGACTAGTCACATGGTAATTTGGGAAAGTGCTTCATTTTCTTAATTTGTTTTTTCTACTTTACAGCATAAGATGGTAACTGAGTATTTAAACCAATTTTATTTAACCCCTGTATTATATCATCTAGTTGGAGAAAATTATGGAGGAATACATGGAAGACTACAACGAGAGAAGTACTACCAAGATGAAGCTGGTGCTCTTCATGGATGCCATTGAGCATGTCTGCCGTATCAGTCGCATCCTGCGCCAGCCCCTGGGCAATGCCCTTCTCCTCGGAGTGGGTGGGAGCGGGCGCCAGTCGCTTACTAAGCTGGCCTCACATATGTGAGATTCCCACACCTTGTACATCTGTCATTTTTGAAGGCTGAACACAATTTTCAAAGAAGTTTTATCTCCAAATATGTTTTTAAAGCATCTCACTGTTGGGATGTGCAAAAAAATGTTATGTTTCTGCTGACCTTTTTCCAAAGTATACACACATTTAAAAAAATGTTTGTCCTACTTTTAAAGGCAGCAGGTTTTCTCCATTCATTTCAGCACATTTTAAAAATCAAAATGAAACACATTAGTTCAAGTTCAAACAGGGACTGTTTAAAAGGAAGAAATTACAACCACATTTTTCAACCATAGAATATACATGATTGTTGTGCTGGAACATACAGGAAAATCAGAAGGGTCACTTTAGCATCTTGTGACTTGGTCCTCATCATGCCTTTGTTCATGTCCAGGTCAGACTATGAGTGCTTCCAGATTGACCTGGCTAAGAACTATGGTCAGACAGAGTGGAGAGAAGATATCAAAAGCATCATGCTGAAGGCTGGCCTTCAGGACAAGCAGATCACCTTCCTCTTTGTAGACACACAGGTATCAATAGTATCCTCTTATAACCTTCTACATTATACTCTGTGTGTCATAGGTGAAAAGCATCACTGCAATAATGTTTTACTGCTGGTACTTATTTTAAGACAATTTGAATAAGAGCATAAACAAGGAAGCTAAGTGATCTTAAGTATTTACGTTTAAAATAATGTATTCCTCCAGAGGACAAGGAAGCATTTTACAAATTAGTACCTTCATTTAATCCTCCAGATTAAGAGTGAGTCATTCCTGGAGGATGTCAACAACATTTTGAACTCTGGGGATGTTCCCAACCTGTATGCAACAGACGAGCAGGAGCGCATCCTGGCAGCCATGAAGCCTGTGTTGCAAGACCTGGGACAGCAGCCAACTAAGGCCAACCTTATGGCTGCCTACGTCAGGCGGGTCCGCAGCAACATCCACACTGTACTCTGCATGAGGTTAGCAACTGTACAAACTTTCGATCACATTGTAAAAAGACAAATTAAAAGATGTGGATCAAGCTACTTCTTTTACCTTTTAGTTTTAGCCTATTTTCTCCCTTTCCCCTACTCACACTAACCCTCTTGATTTCTTCCTCCACAGTCCTATTGGTGAGATATTCCGTGCACGACTGAGGCAGTTTCCCTCACTGGTGACATGTTGCACCATAGATTGGTTCAACGCTTGGCCAGAGGAGGCTCTACAGGCTGTGGCCACATCATTACTTAATGAGCTGCCTGAGCTTGAAGCCAGCCCCACAGCTATGAAGGGACTGGTGAGGATGATGTCTATGTTTGTGCATCAGTGAGCTTTAACGGTATTAATGTTTAAAAATTAAATATCCAAAATCTAAAATACGTTATGATTGTTAAGCAAAATCTCTCCTTAATTGAATTCCCTTTTCTAGACACTGATGTGTGTGAAGATCCATCAGATGGTAGCCGAGAAGTGTGAACAGTACCTGGCTGAGCTTTCTCGACACAACTATGTCACACCCCAGAGCTACCTGGAACTGCTCAAAATCTTCTCAGATCTCACTAGACGCAAGAAGCAAGAACTGTGTAGCGCTCGCCACCGCATGAAGACTGGCCTGGACAAGGCAAATCACTGGACTGGAAAAAACAATCAAAGAAATTACATTTGTGTATATGATTAATTTGCGCACTAATATAACATCTGCTTTTCTGTGATCCTCTAGTTTTTCAGCGCAGCGGATGATGTAAGTAAGATGCAGGAGGAGCTTAAGGCGATGAGGGCTCTTTTGGAGGAGGTTGCTAAGGACACTGAATTCACTATGGAGACAATCAAAGTAAGTAGAATGACACATTTTTTGAGCCATAATAATTGTAAAGTATGACTGAATTTGCTAGACACTAATACGACTTGTATTTAGCGTTCTTATTTTAGTTTATAAATGTTGATATTTGATATGTTGATATAAATCCATACAAAAATAGGGAAACAAAATGATTGTCCCATATACAGTGCTGTGAAAAAGTATTTGCCCCCTTACAGATTCCTTTTGTTTTTGCTTTTTGTCATAATTACATGTTTCAGATCATCAAACAGATTTTAATATCAGACAAGGACAACCTGAGAAAATACAAAATGCAGTTTTTAAATGATGATTTCATTTATTAAGGGAAAAAAGCTATCCAAACCAACCTGGCCCTATGTGAAAAAAAGTAATTGCCCCCTAAATCTAATAACTGGCTGTGCAACCCTTGGCGGTAACAACTGCAATCAAGTGTTTGCGATAACTGGCAATGAGTCTTTCACATCGCTGTGGAGAGATTTTGGCCCACTCTTCTTTGCAGAATTGTTTTAATTTAGCCACATTGGAGGGTTTTCGAGCATGAATGGCCTGTTTAAGGTCATGCCACAGCATCACAATAGGTTTTAAGTTAGGACTTCGACTAGGCCACTCCAAAACCTTCATTTAGTTTTTTTTTTAGCCATTCAGAGATGGACTTGCTGGTATGCTTCGGATCATTGACCTGCTGCATAACCCAAGTGAGCTTGAGCTTAAGGTCACAAACTGATGGCTTGACATTCTTCGTCAGGATTTTCTGGTAGCATGCAGAATTCATGGTTCCATCAATTGCGGCAAGTTGTCAAGGTCCCGAAGCAGCTAAGCAGCCCCAGACTATCACACCACCCCCATGTTTGAGAATGTTTTCCCAAAAGTCAAGAGGTTTTATGGTTAATGTGAGATGAGCCTTTGTGTTCTTTTTGGTCAGCAGTGGTTTTCGCCTTTGAACTCTCCCACGGATGCCATTTTGCCAGTCTCCTTCATATTGTTGAACCACTCAAGTGAGGCCTGCAGTGCTTTAGATGTTGTTCAGGCTTTTTTTGTGACCTCCTGAATGAGCTGTCGATGCGCTCTTGGAGTAATTTTGGTAGGCTGGCCACTCCTTGGAAGGTTCACCACTGTCCCATGTTTTCTCCATTAGTGGATAATGGCTCTCACTGGGTTTCGCTGGATTCCCAAAGCCTTAGAAATGGCTTTGTAACCCTTTTCAGATTGATAGATGTCAATGACTTTGTTTCTCATCTGTTATTGAATTTCTTTGGATCGGGGCATGATGTGTTGCTTTTTGAGATATTTTAGCTTAGAGAGGTTTTATTTAAGTGATTTCTTGATTCTACAGGTCTAGCATTAATCAGGCCTGGGTGGAGTTAGTGAAATTGGACTCAGCTTCCCAAAACATGTGGTAAATCACAGTTAATTCATGATTTAACAAGGGGGGCGGGGGGCAATTACTTTTTTTCACATAGGATCAGGTTGGTTTGGATAGCTTTTTTCCCTTAATAAATGAAATAATCATTTAAAAACTGCATTTTGTATTTTCTCAGGTTATCTTTGTCTGATAATAAAATTTGTTTGATCTGAAACATTTACGTGTGACAGAAAAGCAAAAACAAATAAATCTGTAAGGGGGCAAATACATTTTCAAAGCACTATATACCAGCTTATAACCTATGGACCTTGGTTTACACTTGTGTTGCTAGAAACAGACAATAGTTGCAGAGGAGACCCGGAAGTCTGTGCAGGCAGAGGAAGCCAAAGCTTCAGAGAAAGCCCGTTTTGTAGGAGCCATCGCAGCAGACATCCAGAGAGACTTGGATGAGGCTCTGCCATTACTGGATGCTGCCCACGCCAGCCTCAAGTCACTCCACAAGAATAATGTCACTGAGGTAAGGGATTCTGGTAATGATTGGGTAAGATCTCCTTCAAATAGTACTAAATTGTTCATTTTCCTCAATCGTTTTTTTTTTTCCGTAGGTGAGAGGCATGCAGCAACCTCCGCAGGGGGTGCAACTTGTTATTGAGGCAGTTTGCATTATGAAAGGTATCAAGCCGAAAAAGGTACCAGGAGAGAACCCTGACACCGAGGTCGATGACTACTGGGAACCTGGTATGAGACTGCTACACGATCCTGGCAAATTTCTAGAGAGCCTCTTCAAGTATGATAAGGTAGGGCACATATCTAGTAGATTATCTGCTATATCATTATATGTATAATGTAAGATGTATGTTGTCATTGTCATTGTTGTCATTTGAGTTTAAGGTCTCACTAACCATTTCTGCAGGACAACATCCCAGATAATGTGATCAGTTCAGTCCAGCCCTACATTGATAATGAGGAATTCCAGCCAGCCTCCATTGCCAAGGTTTCCAAAGCCTGTGCTTCCATTTGCCAGTGGGTGCGAGCCATGCATGTATATCACTTTGTGGCCAAGGCTGTGGAGCCTAAAAGGGTAAAAAGTCCAAATTTGAGTTGTCCTGATTATCCATGTAAGACAGGATTGCACCTATATGTTTTTTTTTAAATAGGAGAGTCATCCAAACATTAAAAATGTAAATATTTGTACAGCAAGCCCTCCAGGAGGCCCAGAAGGACATAGAGGTGACTGAACGCATCCTGGATGATGCCAAAGAGCAGCTTGCAGCAATGGAGGGTGGCAGAGCCACTTTGCAGGCCAAGTTCCAGGACTGTGTGGCTAAGAAAAAAGAGCTGGACAACAAGTATCAACTGTGTGAGGCCCGCCTCATCCGAACAGAGAAGGTCAGAAGGAGGGATAACATAAGATAAAACAAAACTGCATTGATCTCCAGGGGGAAGGAAACAGAAAAGAGAGTTTAGAGTGTGTTATGCGAAATCAGTGTGTATACAGTTTGTTCAGAAAGTATTCAGACCCTATCAGTTTTTTCACATTTTGTTATGTCACGGCCTTGTGCTAAAATTGTTCAAATTTGTTTTTTCCCCTCATCAATCTAAATTCAATACACCATAATGTCAAAGCGGAAACAGCAAATTTATTGAAAAGGAAAGCAATTATGCTTTTACAGGAAGGTTTGACTCATATACAATCACAAATCAAAGCCTAGGTTGCTTTTTGGCGAGAGTTTCACTTTAAGCCACAGTCCCTCAGCCACAGCTGTGTTGTTTTGGCTTTGTGCTTAGGGTCATTGTCTTGTTGGAAGGGGAACCTTTGGTCCAGTCTGAGGTCCTGAGTGCTCTGGACCAGGTTTTCATTAAGGACATCTCTGGACTTTTAGCAATTAGCTTTCTTTAAACCCTGACCAGTCCCCAAGTCCCTGTCGCTGAAAAACCCATGATGCTGCCACCACTGTGCTTCACCATTTGCATTGTATTTGGCAGGTGATGAGCAGTGCCTGGTTTCCTACAGACATGATGCTTAGAATAGAGGCCAAACAGTTCAGTCTTGGTTTCATCAGACCAGAGGATCTAGTTTGACTTTCTAAGTTCTCCCCCAGTTGCTCAGTTTGGCCAGGTGGACAGCTCTGGGAATAGTGTTGGTAAACATGTTGGAGACCACTGTGCACAGCAGAAATCTTTTTCTAGCCTTCCCCAGATCTGTGCCTCCACACAATCCTGTAAACACTGCAAGGAAGTTCCCCCGACTTCATGGCTTGGTTTTATCTCTGATGTGCGTTGTCAACTGTGAAACCTTATATAGACAGTTGTGTGCCTTTCCAAATAATGTCCAGTCAATTGATGTGTAGATTGATGAGGGGAAGAAAATAATAATTTAATGAATAATTTAAACAATTTCAGCTGCAAAATATAAAATGTGAAAAAAGTGAAGAAGTCTGAATACTTTCTGAATGCACTGTAAATGTAATGTTTATGCAAAACCACTAATGCAAAAGTGACATAGTTGATACATTATAATTGAAATAAAAGCAGATTAGTATGCATGGCTAATGAATATAATCAGGCATTAATTACGAATAGAATAATGTAAAACACATATAATACGAACAATACATCTTAAAAAACTGTTTAACATATGACTTACTTGCCCATGTAATACATACATAATGTCATATAAATATATACTGTATAAGCAGTGTCATATGCGGTGTAATGTCTAATGTGAATAATAATTTATTTAAATCTTGGTAGTAATGTCTTGATGTTGGATTGGTGTTCTCCAGCTTATAGGCGAACTGGCAGATGAGAAGGTGCGTTGGAAGAAAACAGTGCAACATCTGGACTACATGGTCAATAATGTGGCGGGCGATGTGCTTCTGTCTGCAGCATATGTAGCGTACCTGGGACCTTTCACTGTAAGTCTGTCATAGCTCAGTAAGTGCATGAGCGTGAATACATAAAACACATTTCCATTTCCCATAATTTATTGCATATACACATATTTTCCTATCAAAATCAGACGCATTTTAAAGATTCAATTTTGTCATGCTCTCCTGGTGGAAAGTTTTCAGCTTCTGTTTTGGTTGTTCCAGATGACTCTGAACTTGAACATAATGGTTAATTAACCATACATAATAGTTGAAAAGACCCATATCTTTAGTAGGTGTGTCACTGTTTGTATGTGTTTTTGTTACCCTTAAACCTATATGTGCTGATCTGATCTGGAGCATGATTGTATGATTTGCATGAAGGTGCATTGTTATTTCTTCTCTTAGGGAGAGTACAGGACAGCCATGGCAGAGGAGTGGCTTCATTGTTTAAAAGAGCTAAATGTTCCACACACTGACAAACCCAACCTGATCAACACCCTCGGAGATCCAGTCAAGATCCACTCCTGGCAGGTCAGAACTAACGTGTGATCATCTTCTTAAAACAGATTTGAATTGTTGATAGTCAGAACCTCAGTTTGACTTAGTTTTTGTGTACTTGTTCAGATTAACTTTAGTACCATTATTGGCATCATACTTTGTCATTCCTGTGTGCACAGATATCTGGTTTGCCGAAAGATAACCTGTCAGTGGAGAATGGTGTGATTGCTCAGTACTCTTTGCGCTGGGCTCTCTTTATTGATCCTGAGGGACAAGCCAACACATGGATCAAAAACATGGTGAGGACACTTTTCTATGTGCTGATCCGACCATAACTGCAGAGGGTGCCATTGAGACAAAAATACATGAGAAGAGGCCATATCATGATTTTAATTAACCTCTTCACATCACATGTGTAGCTTGTAATTGTACTTTAGGTACCAGTTTCAAAAGTTGACATAGCAGACATTCATATGTTTGTCATATTGCTCAACACATGCAAAGGTGCCTGCTTTGGCTGTGTGGCAAACAGTGGATATATTTTATCCCATGACACTATCAACTCCTCTGTAAAGCGTCTAAGTGTCTGTAGCTATATTTGATTCATTACTCATTCATCCCTGCTTCCTGTTGTCACCCAGGAGCGGGACAATGGACTGGAGGCTATGAAGCTTAGTGACCAGAACTTCCACCGCAGCCTTGAGAATGCCATTATCTTTGGTAAACCCTGCCTCTTGGAAAATGCAGGAGAGGAATTAGATCCTGCTCTAGAATCCATCTTGCTGCAACAGGTGATTACACACACACACACACACACACACACACACACACACAACAAACACATTTATAACAAAAAAACATCAAGCGTCACAAACATCAGCAATTCTTTTACACCTTTTGGTCCTTAGACATTCAAGCAACAAGGCAGCACAGGGCTGAAGCAAGTCATACCTTACCATGAAGGCTTTAAGTTGTACATCACCACCAAACTGCCGAACCCACACTACTCTCCAGAGGTCTCCACCAACGTCACACTGATAAACTTCACCCTGTCACCAAGGTAACACATTTAAAACAGGTAAAACTGGTTGTGACTGTGTACCAGATAGAATCAATCTTATGTGAGGAACTTGGTTCAATTACATTTTGTCTGTTTATGTTTGTTTAAATGTGCATTTTGTGCATACCCAGTGGTCTAGAGGACCAGTTGCTGGGCCAGTTGGTGGCTAAAGAACGTCCAGATCTGGAGGAGGCTAAGAACCAGCTGATCATCAGCAACGCCAAGATGAAACAGGAGCTAAAAGTAATTGAGGATGAGATCTTGTTCCGACTAAGCTCCACCGAGGGAAACCCTGTGGACCACGAGGGGATCATTCAATTGTTGGAGGCTTCTAAGACCAAGGCCGCAGAGATCAAGGTGGGAGGGCTGTTATTACTAATATCATAAATGGCCTAACATGAAGCTCATAATTATACATTGTGCCATGAGACTCGTAAGTCTATTGTTGGATTTTCTACTAACACAAGGTTGTGTATTTACTTTCAGGGCAAAGTGATGGCGGCAGAGCAGACAGAGAAGAACATCAATGCCACACATGTAGTGTATGTTCCTGTGGCTGTGCACACACGGATACTCTTCTTTTGTGTAGCTGAACTGTCAAATGTTGACCCCATGTACCAGTACTCCCTGGAATGGTTCCTTGGTATCTTCATCGCTGGCATCACCAACTCTGAGAGAGCAGGTAGGAAAACATTCCACATGAAAGCTTATATACAAAATATTGCCTGTGCAGATGTAAAAAAATAATTTGGACTTTTTTATGACATAGTAACTAGATGCTGAAAATACTCTTCTGCTTCCACTGACTTTTTCTGCCTCACAGACACAGTGGAGAGGAGAATCGCCAACATTAATGAGTATTTCACCTTCAGCTTATACAGCAATGTGTGCCTCAGCTTGTTTGAGAAGCACAAACTCATGTTCGCCTTCTTCCTGTGTGCTCGCATCATGATGAATGAGAACAAAATTGATATGGTGAGCAACACAGGACTTTGAAGTCCATCCCTTCTCTCTTTAGTTTTCCGCACATAGTTAAGTTCATTGGGGTACGTCTGATGAAATTTATGATGTGTCTTTGTGGCAGGCTAAGTGGCGTTACCTGCTATCTGGAGGGATGCCCATCCAAGAGCTGTCAAACCCGGCAGTGAGTTGGCTGCCTGAGCGTGCCTGGCAGGAGATCCAGGGCCTCAGCGCTCTGGACAACTTCAGCAACCTGGCAGAGAGCTTCACCGAACATCTGCAGGGTTTCAAGAGAATCTTTGACAGCAACCAGCCTCACAGGCACGCTTAAATAACCACTGTATGAAAATACCGTTCTTCATTTGTACTGTGTAGAAGCCATCAATAACTGACAAGGTGTGTATGTGTATGTTTGCCTATAGGGAGCCCCTCCCAGGAGACTGGGACACAAAGCTGGACTCATTCCAGAAGCTTTTGGTCCTGCGCTGCTTGAGGACTGATTGTCTCATTCAAGGCCTGCAGGACTTTGTATCGGCTCAGCTGGGTCAGCGCTTCATAGAACCTCAGGTAGCGTCCTCTTGTATTGTGACACAATAGTTAAAAGTATGGTAATATTACCATGGCAATAATGATTCAGTTTGTTTTGGCTGGGTCACTGCAGCAGTACAAACATTGTTTAATGAATACAAAATTAACTGCGCTAAGTTGAAAATACTTACTGGTTGTTTGCTCTACTGTATGGTATGTGACAGCAGTAGTCTTGACTTGTCACGCCTTCTTTTTCCATATCTCCCTTGTCAGACATCAGACCTGTCTGTGGTTTTCAAGGAGTCCTCCCCCTCCACCCCCCTCATCTTCATCATGTCCCCTGGCACTGACCCTGCTGCTGACCTCTACAAGTTTGCTGACGTTTTGCAGTTCTCCAAGAAAATTTGTGCCATCTCTCTGGGCCAAGGCCAGGTCAGGGCCGGGGGGATGTTTGGGAACTCTGTCTCAATCTCTCTAAGTCTTTCTGTCTGACTCTGGAGAAAAGTCACTGCAAATTACTTTCTCACAGAACCAGGCCATTCTCATTTGTCTCGTTAAGAGTGGCCACCTCTGTGAGAATTGTTTTCTCTTTTTCTGACCACGGGCAAGGACAATGTTACCATACCACAATCATAGATGCTAGATTCCAGGACACTGTAAATTAGTTAAGAAAACAATCACATTAACATCATGTGCAGGTTTTATGATAAATGCTGTCTCATCCTCTATAAACCTAAAGCCGAGTGACGGATTAGACATTTCTCCCAGCAACACACTACCCCTGTGGCTGTTCAATAAGTGTTAACGTTTGTTTATCACATTACTTGCAATAAAGGAGTTAGAATCCTGGCTCCTGCTGAGCTGTTGCATCAACCCTGTCCGCAATTTATGTCTACACTGAACTCAGTGCTCTTGAGCCTCCCTGAAAGACTCCTAGAATGTCAAACTGGCTTTAGGAAGATATGACGTATCCCAAAGTATTACTTATATTTACTGCTCCATAAATACGGATCAAACTTCCTGGAAACATGGATTTTGTCTCTTAAATTAAAGCCTCATTTTAAGTCTGTGTGATTCAGGGCCCCCGGGCTGAGACCATGATGCACACTGCCATGGAAAAAGGGCAGTGGGTCCTTCTCCAGAACTGTCACCTGGCACCCAGCTGGATGCCTGCCCTGGAGAGACTCATTGAGAAAATCGACCCAGCAAAGGTCAGCACATATGCATACACATACTGTACACTGTTGTGGTATCGTACTGTATGTTAGACAGGCCTTTCATTGACTTTTAAATTACTTCCTGAACTGTCCACTGGCACCACATATTTCACAACCCGTA
The DNA here is from genome assembly GCF_900880675.1 of Sparus aurata. NCBI lineage: Eukaryota > Metazoa > Chordata > Actinopteri > Spariformes > Sparidae > Sparus > Sparus aurata. The sequence continues at coordinate 29,178,860 of NC_044192.1, forward strand.
AACAGGTGCACAAAGACTTCCGTCTGTGGTTAACCAGTCTGCCCAGCTACAAGTTCCCAGTGTCCATTCTCCAAAATGGGTCAAAGATGACCATCGAGCCTCCCAGAGGAATCAAGGCCAATCTACAGAAAACCTACCTCAGGCTCACCGATGATTTTATCTCCTCTTCCACCAAGGTCTGCCTCGTCTTCCCTCACCATCCGGCTTATCCTATTTATCTTCTTACACTTTTAATGAAAACAGCTGCTGTTTTGTTTTTGAGGACATCTGTTGTCTGTGTATTCCTTTCCTCTCTTCGCTCCAGACGTCACACTTCAAGTCTTTGCTCCTGTCTCTGTGCCTTTTCCATGGAATTGCTCTGGAGCGAAGGAAGTTTGGCCCACTAGGCTTTAACATTCCCTATGAGTTCACCGACGGGGACCTGGACATCTGCATCAGCCAACTCAAAATGTTCCTGGATGAGTACCAGGACATCCCATACAAGGTGGGGGGGGGGGAGACGGCTTCTGTCTATATTTGCCTGTAGGGAGCACAGTTCCAAAGCCGCATAATTTTCGTTGTCTTTCTTGTTTTGTTTGTGTCTTGTCTTTCTCCCTTTTCTGTTTTTTATCATTACTGATTTTGTTCCTAGTTTTCCTAACTTGTCATGCATTACTACAGGGTTTCTGCAAGGTCTAAAAAAAGTCTTAAAAAGTCTCAAATTTGACAATCTCAATTTTAGGCCTTAAAAAGTCTTAAACATGTCCATGTTTTGCAAATAGGTCTTAAATTACATTTAGTTAGATCTTAAATATGTACGTTCATTTGCGCTTCTGTCGTCGCCCATTTTTTGTTTTTTGTTTTGGGGAAGTGTGTTGGTGAGATTCACAGATATGTATGTGTGTTGAACTTCTTTCTGAAGTATTCAGGAACGTAAGTGCCATTTTGGCCTTTGTCACCAATTCCCGATCCAAGTTCATCCAGTTCTGCTCAACTCGATCTCTGCGCCGCCTCTGCTGTCTCACAGTCAAGCGACATTCAAACCATCTTCGGCTCATCTGCGACGTTAAAAGCGGAGGTGCTTTGGATTTTGAACACCGTTGCTAAACATTTTGGCAACAGTTTTGGATGTAAAAAGTTGTACCCCGCTCTCCTCCAATTTGATGTGAGGGGAGGTATGTGACAGCCCCTCCTGTCCTTTTCTGCCGTTTCTCGTCTTAGTCACTTGTTAAACAAACTAAAACTAAACTGATATAAAACAAACTGAAAAATGTCATTAAAATAAAAACTAATGAAATTTAAAAATATGATATATCTATAGAATCTATAATAACCCTGACACACACTCATTCACTCCATTCGTCATTGTCTAAGTTGTTCTGTAAATGGTAAGTAATTACCATTTAAGTAATTCTGGGACCACATTTTTCCTTACTTTTTTGTACTTCATGTAGGTCTTAAATTAAGTTCAAAATGGTCTTAAAAAGTCTTAAATTTGACTTGTTCAAACCTGCAGAAACCCTGTTCTAATAACCATTGCTCAGCCTTTTTTGCTATTGTGAAATGTTTTCCATAACTGTGTATATAGGCCAACAGAAACACAGGACCTTTAGTAAGAGCGTTTTTTCCCTCAGCCAGGGAATGTGTGTTTTTGTTTTTGCGGGTACATCCATCTGTCTCCCTTTTTGTCCTCCACCTGTCCAGGTGCTTAAATACACTGCAGGGGAGATAAATTATGGCGGCCATGTGACAGACGATTGGGACAGACGATGTCTGCTCAGTGTGCTGGAGGATTTCTACTGTCACGTTGTGCTTATTGATGATCATGTCTATTCTTCGTCTGGAGTCTACAGGCAGATAGATACAAGTCTGGACATCAAGGTTAGATAAACTCAGGCACAGTCAAGAGATCATGATCAGAGTTGTGGATTCGATTTAACCCTCAGTAAACTGGTGTACTCCAAAACTGCATATATTTTCTATAGCTAGGAATGACAGGTTGGCTCACTCACTGTATATAATGGTGCCATCTATGGAACGTGACATTATTCTTTGTAAAACTAAAATTGGAAACAGTCATGTACAATATTTATTCATTGCTTTAAAGGCTCATTTCACCAATACATCAGAATCATTCCAATATAAAGCAGCTAAAAGTGAAATAAAGTTGCAGAGAACAGAAGCAAGTTAAAAGTTCACAGGACACAGGACTGCTACATTTGAGCTGCTGACTGTCACAGTAATTGAAGACAGTTGGTATCAGTGCGTGACCTGTTTGTCATGGCGATTCTGACCCTAGGGTTACTTGGAATACATTCATGGTTTGCCCATCAATGACACACCTGAGATCTTCGGTCTCCATGACAACGCTAACATCAGCTTTGCCCAGAGTGAGACCTTCGCTTTGCTGGGGGCCTTGATGAATCTGCAGCCTCAGGCTGCATCTGCTGGGGGCAAAACCCTGGATGAGGTAAAAATATCTGTATATTTTCTTTACTCTTTTGTTTTTTGTACTACTTGCATCATATTATAATTTGTATACTACATGTATTTAATACAAACATTACTGTCTATGTTGAGTCGCTTGTAAGGAGTACCTCGTCCATCAATACCTTTCCTAAATGCATGGATTTTGCTGAGACATATTATGTTTAATCGGAGATGTGCCTCTTCCTGTATTGCAGATACTGGAGGAGACAGTAAAGGGCATCGCTGAGAAGATTCCTCCACCTTTCAGTACTCAGGAGGTGATGGAAAAGTACCCGGTCCTCTATGAAGAGTCCATGAACACAGTGCTCATCCAGGAGGTCATCAGGTAACAAAACAACCTGTAACAGCAGATAACATCACGAACCACGCTGAAGGTCTCCTTTATATAATAATACACGTCACCTGGATTACTCCCAGTTACTCACGTACGTAAATGAAGCTGTCCTTTATCTTTTGCGTAAGAGTTTGGTATTTCTTCAACATCAGAGAAAGAAACTGCCATCTGTGCTGAACTTAACGTAACTCTAACAGTATTTAGCTCACCTCACTTTTGAGGTAAAAAATAATAATTAAATGTGTAACCCGTAATGTAATGTCTCTATTTGAGACCAGAAGCTAAAATGTAACCTTAAAAGTCACAGCCAGTAACCATATTATTATTTGGCTTTGTGCTCATACTGTAATTATGACAACTTTTTTATGCAGTTGTTAGTGAACTGCAGTAGCTTGTGATGTCAGCAGCTTGTCCAGGCCAGAAATCCCTGAGCCTGACGTTGTTTTTGCTGTCAACAGTACTATCCGCCCTTTGCAAATCTGTTATTTCCTTTTTATACCAGGGAAAGAAAAATATTTTATTTATTTTTTTTGAGAAGAATTTGTATTACCTGTTTAGATTTTTAACAAAACCTAAAAGCTATGTTAGCATTATTATTAGTCAAATTGAAGTTACATTAGGCTGTTCCAATGGGTTTGGAAATTGATTTCACTAATTAGAGTGAGGGCCCTCAGTAAATAATGTTAAATGTTAAATTTGACAGTTTAACTTTCCTTGATGACTTTGAATTACTATGTATTTATCTTTGCACATCTTGATTAAATAAATAAACCTGGATTCTTGTGACTGTTGAAAAGTCAGTTAGTGGTAGGACACAGTTAGGATTGTAAACTGAGGCGTGTCAGTATAAATCATTAGTTCTTCACTAATTATTCTTTGTACATTTTTGTCTTTCAGATATAATAAGTTGCTGGTGGTCATCTCTCAGAGTCTCAGCGATATTGTGCAGGCTCTGAAGGGTTTCCTGCCGATGACATCAGAGCTGGAGCTCATGGCCAACAGCCTGTTCAACAACATGGTGCCTGATATATGGAAAGCCAAGGCAAGACACACACAACAGTTATTCTCCTTCTGATTCCCTTGTGGGTACCAGTGACCAGTGCGCAGATGGCATGCCACAACTGTACGCTGTAAAACATTATGTAACATAACATACTGAAGAAAAGCCTCAAATGGATTCATCGCAAAATGTGGCATTAACATTAATTAATTAACAATTCCCGTCTGATATTTTTATGCACTTAGCTACTCTGTAGACAGCTTAGCTCAAAATAAACACACAATAAGCACACACCTGCATCTTTTAAATGACTGTTTTAAGGTAATACAAACCCCAAATTTCAAAGTACAGCACACTGCGGTGTGCCTTGAACTGAACTAATATTATGACGTTATAGCATGCAGTTGGGAATGAGACTCTGACATTTGACATATGGGAGTGATTTCAGTGCACAGGACGTCAGATGAACTTTTGGTGACATTTCTGTGCTGCTCTAATAAGTCAGCACTCTGCTTTCTAAGAAGACATAACTCTGCCTGGCCATGCGTCCTCTGCCTGGCCATGCGTCTCTCTCTCTCCCTCCAGGCCTACCCGTCTCTGAAGCCTCTGGCCTCCTGGGTGTCAGACCTGCTTCAGAGGATCCATTTTCTGCAGAGATGGATCCATAATGGCATTCCACCTGTCTTCTGGATTAGCGGCTTCTTTTTCCCCCAGGCTTTTCTCACCGGGACCCTACAGAATTACGCCCGTCTCTCTGGCACCTCCATCGACACAATTGGATTTGACTTTAAGGTCAGACAGTAAGCCTGATAGCCTGTGCCATTCTGTTAAAAACAAACAGTTTTTTTTTTTTGGGTCAGGTAAATTATCTGTATGAATATCATCATGTACAGATGGTTTATACTGACCGTCATCCTACTGACCATCCTCTCTTTTATAATCCGCTTTAGGTGATAGTGAAGTCAGTGTCAGAGATAACAGAGAAACCAAGTGCAGGCTGCTACATCCACGGTCTATTTCTGGAGGGGGCTCGCTGGGATAACGAGGCAGGTCAACTCACTGATTCTAGGCCCAAGGATCTCTACACAGAAATGGCCGTCATCTGGCTTATCCCCCAACCTAACCGCAAACCTCCGACCTCTGGGGTCTACGTCTGCCCAATTTACAAGACCCTCACACGTGCTGGTACGTACACTCAGCATATGACTAGATTCAGCTCTACTACATATTAGATTAGATTTGCTTCTTTAGAGATTCATTGAATTCGCTGGTAACACTTAAGATTAGAAAACATGTTATAACCATTCTACATGCTACAAATATTAAAATCTTTCAGAGTTATGTTGTTTTGTTTAGTTACATAAGCATATACCCTATTTAGGAAGTGTTCTTAAGGGAAAATGACTATCCTTGTGGTTCTGTTACCTTCCAAGGCCCATACTGAGAAAAGCATATTAAGCCGGCAATAGATATTTCGATTTTTTGCTTGAACAGATCATTATGAAGTAAATGTTGATTGTACAAGTAAATGGCTGAGTCACGAATCATGAGTCACTTTTTAACCTTACATTTTGTAATTCCACGGAGGAAGGCTGACAGGTCCAATCTCGTCCTTATCTACAGTCAGTGTTTTAATAGTATCCAAAAGTCATACATAAGTGAAAGTGAAGGTGGGGTGAAGTAGTTTAGTGTTAAAAGTGAATTTAACCTTAAGTAATTTTCTGGCAATAGGTGTACTACAGTATCAAGAGTACAAGTACAAGTAAATTATGCATACATATATTAACATGTTTGTATATCCTGTATACTATGGTATAACTGATTATTGGCCTGGACGATTATCGGATCCGATAAATCAGCATTTTCCTGATTATCAGTTTATTTTTATTTATTTTTTTTTTATGTGATTGACAATTAGATAAAAATGCTCTACTCTGGCTCTGATGCAGCATGCTTCTGCAACATAAGTAATAACTACAGTTATTAAATAAATGTGGTGAGCAAAATTACAATATTTACCTGGAATATAGTGGAGTGAAGTTAAAAGTAGCAGAAAATGGAAATACTCATGTAAAGTTCCTCAAAATTGTACTTGAGTGCTGTGCTTGAGTAACTGAACTTAGTTACAGTCCATTACTGCCTCCAATCAATAAGCGGTTTTAAGGAAGTTCAGGGAAACCTCTTGGTTAATGGCTTAGTAGTTGTAGAATATGGTTATGACCAATAATGCCTAATAACGAGCCAGTTGGCTTCTAAGTAACAACTACGTATGTGTCCCATCATCTTAACTAATATTATTATTATTATTGTAATGGAAATGGATTAACTGAAACTTCAGTGTGACTTGGTGTCAGGCCGCTCGCTCTAGCATTTGTGTGCATCTCCTTTCTGTGGTTTTATTACTCACCCAAAATAGACTCCAGTTAGTGTCCTGTTTCACGAAGCGTCTGAAAGTGCAGCTCTGTATTTTCCACCCACAGCAGCACGTAGCCAACACCTTGGGCTGGCACGCTGGACACAGCACAGAGACTGGACAAACACAAACGTGTTCATGTCACTGAAACGCTTTGTGTGCTTTTGTAGGGACTCTGTCTACGACCGGTCACTCCACCAACTATGTGATCGCCGTGGAGCTGCCCACAGATTGCAGTCAGAGACACTGGATCAAGCGGGGAGTCGCACTCATCTGTGCACTGGATTACTAAACGCAGACAAACACTTTTTCATATACAAGAAAAACACCTGTGTTTATAGTGTATCTTTGTTTAACAGCCCCACTTTTACAGACCCTTTATCTGTGCCACTTGTGTCACCAAATAAGACCTCATTGAAACTCTCCTTAACTCTATGGAATAAACTGTTTTTCACAATGCCATATTAGTTTGTTATTGTTTGGTGGGATTGTTAGATTAGGGCTCCTATTTAAGGGGTTTCCAGCATCCATATGCAAGTTTTCTAAATCTACTCTCCTTTCATCTACCAGCCTTTATTTATCTCCACAGTGCTGAACTGATTATACGTCCTGCTCCTTTAAGGCTCCCACATAAGGCCCGTTGAGAAATATGACTTAACTGTGGGAGGGTGGTGCTTAAACAAACAGTGACAGTGACCAGCCATGTGAGCACAGCCACACGACATCACATCAACGGGAAACTGAGATCACCAGGACCAGCAGAATATCCCCTCACACTGCTCTCTGACTGGAATTTAATTTTGGGGACATCCAGACAGCCTTTTAAAAACATTTGGATTTCTTTGAATACACAGGTTTGACCGGTTGACGGAATAGTTTTTTGTTGTTGTTGTTGTTGTTTTTAAGTGGGTATATAAGTTAATTGAATAAATAGTAGTCGACTTATTTTGTAGATGAGATCAATGTAATTAGTCCCCTAGCTGTACAGTAAATAGACCACAGTGGGATTACTGTGTGGAGTCCTGTCAGGGGCTGCGGTGCCCAGGACAGCCTCACGCTCCAGCGGTGCTCGTGGATTCCTCTCAGCTGTCCGCAGATACCGGAGGGCAGCCGCAGTCATCGCATTACTTTGGTGAATTACTCACACTTTCCCTTTTCTCCTGTGTAACGCTGGTGGCAGCGAGCCGGGTGTAAACATGCTACAAAATGGAAACGAAAAGGAGAAACCGCTCCAAGCGCCAAAGGCAGAGCCGGAGCCGGACTCCCCGGCTGATGAGCCGACACAGCAGCAGCAGCAGCAGCAGCCGCCGCTGCTGGCTCCCCCCGCTGCTGACGGACAGGACGCGGGCAGCGAGTCCCCACACTTCCCCCTGCCCGAATATCCCAAACTGGAGATAAAGCGCAACTCAGTGACGGACGATTATAAGATCTCCAGTCAGGTGCTGGGCTTAGGGATCAATGGCAAAGTCCTGCAGTGTTTCAACAAGAAGACTGGACAGAAGTGCGCACTGAAGGTACCCAAGTCACCTGACACTGATGAGCATGTTATAAACAGGGTAGCGGAGGATAGACCCCCCTCAGCTCACTTTACTCACGTCTTGTAAACACTTTTGTCAGTAGTTTGAACCATGGAAGTTGAACATATATTCACTTAAGACGCTGGCCATTTTGTGTGTTACGCATATGATGCAACAAAGTACATTTACTTAAGGACAATTTTGACATACTGGTTTTAACATGTAGGCTACACTTTACACGTTTATTCCACTGCATTTATTTGACCCTTACTTTTTACATAAAAGACAGTGATATATTTATGTTATGATACAGTAATATAGGAACTATACAAAGTATCCAAAAATGGGCTCCATGTAGAGGAACTACATTAAAATGCTCATACATGTATTTGCTGGTGATGACACCAGACAGATACAATGTTCTAGCTTACCAAACTAAAAACACATTGAGTAAAGGGCCTGAGGCATTCTTCCACCACTGATCAAAATAAAGAAAAAAATAGGCCTGTTTTACTGAGTTTACATGCATGAGGTTGGAATAAGACATCTATGACAGTGTCAGGATATAGTTTCAGTCTGAATCTACACATCCTTGGATTTAGATCATGGATTGATCCTTTAAATAGAAGCATTAGTTGCATACAAGGATAAAATGTCTGTAACTATCATAAAGTCTTTAGTTTATGTTTACTGTGTCATTGTAGCCGCCTTCATGCATCTTGATCTGGGAACATGTTTGTTCTGCGTGATTTAGATCCAAGAGTTGTTAAGTGGGTTTACTTATGAGTCTGTCGCCAAGATTCAGAAATGTTGATTTTATTGTGTATATTTTTGACTGTGTTCAGATTCTTGTCTCAAACATACAGGACTCAGACTAACACAGAGCTATGACTGGCATACGTGCATGTCTAAGCCATGCAGGTACGTTTGTGTACCTGCTGCTCACGTTGGGTTTGACACACTGCACATGTTGCCCACTGAGCTCACATGCTCTGCATGTATACAAGCTGAATGTGAACACAGAGCTGTGTTTCCTAGAACGTCAGCCTATCTATGGATCAGAGGCAATTTAAGGAGCGTGCAGTCACCCAGCCACATATGTTGTGACATGTAACGCTGCTTCGTGGAGGCACATGGATTTTGACGGTGACACCTTATTCTGGGCAGCAGTGGAAACTTGGGCACGCCTTCATACCAGCGTAGACGCACACATGCCCGGGTCGTCGGGCTGTCACCTGTCACCACTGGGACGCAGACTCAGAGAGATTTACTGGCTTACATTAATCCATCTGGAACTGAGCTGCCAAACCAGACAGCAGAGGTGTCGCAAGCAGAGCTGTAGACCCGGGCTGTGGGATAGAAGAGGGAGAGAGACAGAGAGGATGAGAAAGAGAGATAAAGTGCAGCAGAAAATAGGAAGCCACAAACAGAAAACAAATGGCCATGATGGATAGGATGCTTCATGCCAGGGTGGGAGAGAGAAGAAGTGAGAGTGATTAAAAGATACGTTCACCCCAAAATGGAAATTCAGTCACTATCTACCAACTCTCATGTCAGTGGAAGGTCGGATGAGGTTTCATAGTCCACAAACATTTCTGGAGCTTCACAGCAAAAAGACATTGCAGCATTCTCCTGAACAACTCAAGTAGATGGGGACTTGTTTTAACTTGTAATAGAAAAACAAAACATGCAGTGGCTCCATACAGCTTGATGGTGTATTTTAGGTCATTGCAAGCCCTGAGATCACGGCAACTTCAGTTGTTTTTTTTATTTATTTTTTTATTTATTGGTTTATTTTAACAGGGACAGTGTACATTAATTAAACATTCCTGTAAATGCACCAGAGATAGCCAGAAGGCTATTTTCCATCTGTTGTCCCTGGACAGATGTACTAAGTCAACCTAAAAGTAAACTACAATACAATGTACAATGATAAAATATTAAACTAGAAAACAGAATTATCACAATGAAGACAAAGGATTAATATACAATAGTTATACATTACACAAATGCTTAGTTAAGACAAAGACTTAAAACACACACACACACACACACACTCTCTCACACACACATACATATGCACGCACACACACACACACACACACACACACACAACAAGGTGGCAAAATGGAAGCAGGTGGCAGCAAGGAAAGTCGCGCACTAATTGTGAAATAATCACTGAGCGTTAATGTTTAAATGGTCACACATCTGATTGTGTATGAACCATTTTTTCAGATTAAATGTAAAAGATGGATATGAGTCCAGTTCCCTAATTTGAGCTGGAATGGTGTTCCATTCTTGAGCTCCTTTGTGTGAAAATGTGGATTGACCAAACTGACTTTTCCTGAGTGGGATGATGCAGTCCCCTCTTGCTACACCTCTTGTTGAGTGATATGCAGATGTTCGAACTTGTACAAATTCTTTGAGTGGAGGGGATGTCAGAGTGTTGATGACTTTGTACATTAAACACATATTTGCATATTTTATCATGTTATCCCAGCTGAGCATGTTGTATTTCTTTAAGATTGGGCAGTGGTGGGAGCGGCTTGGTTTCTTGTCCAGTGTTTTAATGACCTGTTTGTACAGAGACTGGAGTGGTTTTAGCTGAGAAATAATAATAAGAATGCTATAATACTGTTTTACTGTGAAGCTCCAGAAATGTTTCGTGGACTATGAAACTTCACCCAACCTTTGATACGTTTGTAGGGGAGTAGATAACGACTGTGTTTATATTTTTTGGGGCCTGACAGGCTTCAGCTTCCAGCAGGTCAGAGTGACCCGCCACAAACCCACCACTCACGATCTAAACCCTCCTTTGTTCTCTGAAGACCCTGTTAAAAGGTTTGAGAGATGACAAAGGAAACACTCAGGAGATCACTAAATGCCTTGTAGCTCTAGCTGGCGTCTCTGTTGGTTTGCTTGTGAATTCTTCCAGACTAAGTGACAGTATTTTGAGTCTACTTGATACACGTTTTTATTCTACTTTAATACCATTTAAGCTCATTTCCCACTGTCCCCGTATTAGTTTAATCTCAGGGCAAAAGGAAATAATTGAGAGAGTTTGATTCAGAGGGGGGTGGGGAGACTTGACCAGCTCAGTGGCTTTTTAATTAAGTGTGGCTCTGAGCGCTAAACTTAATGGATGGGTGTAGGTTTAATCCACTTTGGAGGGGAGCCATCCTTTTAATGTAATGCGGTTATAGCCATCAGGACTCTTTTAATTTGGATTTGTGTGACTCCAGGGAGGAGACGGACCTGGTAGATCCCTGTGCTGCACCACACCACCATTAACTGTTAATACCATTTTGAAGCAAGTACTTGGCCGGTGATTGTTCCATTTTAGCACTTGAGTCGCTTTCAAGTTTAGCACACAGAAAGCTGTACAAGCTCAAGGTCTGTGTACGGGCTTCCATTCATAGTCAAAATCTCTGTGTGTTCACCTCCATGGTCAGCCTTTTTTCGCGCTTGTGGAGCGTCTGGGTTTCCTCTGGGACCCACAGAGACCAAACTGTCTTCAGTGGTTTGGTCAGACGCTGCTGAAAACTGTACTCAGATCTTATGCAGGCCTCACTGCAGGCAGTCGGTGCTCTTAAACAAGTTAATCAGTCTCAGAGCTTTGGGCTAATGAGTCTCCATTTACTCTCAGGCTTTGGTTGAATGTTGTGTGAATTCAAGCTCCAGATTGTAATAATGTGCTCTTCCTTTTTCACATGTCCAGTGAATTGACAACAGCGTAGACGATATATTTAATGTTTTTTTCCAATCAACTCAATAGATTTTCGTTAATATATGCTTATTCTGAGTTTGATGCCGGCAACACGTCTCAAAGAAGGCGGTACAGGGAAAACGAAAGACTGGGAAGGTTATGGCAGAATCCAGAACATTCCACAGGTAAACAGGTTAATTGGTAACCAGCAGACGTATAATGATTGGGTATGAAAGAAGCGTCCTTAAAAGCCTCAGAGTTCATGGAGCCCACCGGAGGAATCCAATTGATTTTTGTCAGGCATTATCATTGTCAGGTCAACATTGTTATTTGTACAACTGTTTTATGACCAAAAACCTGCTAAACCCTAATTAGTAAATGTTAGCATGCAGACATTCTAAACTAAGCTAGTGAACATGGTAAACATTTTATTTGCTAAACGTCAGCATGGTAGCATTCTAGTGTTAGCATTTAGCTTAAAGCATCAGTGTGCCCAAGCACAGCCTCACAGAGCTGCTAGCATAGCTGTAGACTATTCAAGGCTTTTCAAAGTGTATACTCTGAACACAGGGCTAGCTTTTTCGCTCTAGGCCAATAGTTGACCCTGGGTTAGCTTAGCCCCTTTTCACACATGAACCTAAGCCCAGAACACTGGAGATAAGGGCAGTGCTAAAAGCACTTTAGTTTTATTAAAAAACAGAGCCAAACCACATTTCTTAAGTCCTTTGTTTTCCAGTTAAATATTACAATAACACACTTCAACCCCTCAGATCTGCTTGGGTCAAATAACCCTAGAGACGGAGAACATAGAAACCATCAGAACAAACTGTGTGACCCTTTGTCATATAAATCTAAATCTCACTTAGGACACAGGGAACATGGGAATAATTGCTTTTCAAAAAACAGTAATTTTATGCAACTGCCAGGATTTCACTCCTTAACTAAAAGTAGTCAAGTAGTATAACATTGTTATAACTGGAGACAATCACGTGTATTAACACCTGTTGATTAACTTTACACCACTTCTAGACCACTTTCATGTAGACTTTATGAGCAGCTCTTTATTGGTGGACATTGTAAAGATAAACCTCCTTTTTATCAAGGTATACAGTCAAACACTCTGACAGAGTGCAAATATGGTGGAGCGACATTAGCGTGTGTGCTGCTAAACTCAGGTAGATGTGTGTGTGTGTCAGTGTGATTTACAGTCTCTATGGACATAGATTGGTTTAGAGGATGTGGTTGATTGGCTTAGAGCAGGATCAGGGACAAGTGTGCATTTAGTCTCCATGATGTTGCCTCACATGAGAAAAGAGTGCATAAGAAGATTAACTGTGTTTGTTTCATTCTCTCAGTTTTATATGTGTATTTAATCCACACAGCTCTTTTATTGAAGCCAATTTCACTTTATTGCAGGAAATTAAAGAAACCAGCTCACAAGCTGTCTGCTTTGATTAAAGCCATTAAGCTATAAATGACACAGCAGAAAAAAAAAAAACCTGCCCACCGCTTTGCTTTACAAAGTAGGACACATTTAGAAGTAGAGGCGACAAACAAGTCAACGGAAACTCTCAACTTCTACTTTCAACACCCTGCTGCTCGAAACCCTTGGCCACTTCCTCTTTGACTACAACGAGCTCAGACTCAACATGTGAGCAGCGCCAACATTTTCAGTTTCCACAATATGTGAAATGATTCCATTTTCACTCCTCTGGAACTGAGGGTTTATAAACGTTCCTTCATATTCTGACAGAGTACACCTGTTAGAGAACACAGGTTTAGCGTCAGTGTGTGCGTGCGTGCGTGTGTGTGTGTGTGTGTCTGTGTCTGTCGTAAGTCAATGAGTCAGCCTGTGTGTGTGTTGTGAGTTATGTACACCAGACTTGGCCTTGTGAGCAGCAGGAGAGCTCTCCATCACTGTCATATCCAAAAATACACCCTGACTGAAGATGTGTGCTATGTCAGGGTCCACACCTGCTGCGTGTGTTTTTGTGACCAGGCTGCCTTAAGGACTGTACAGTGTGTGTCCTCTGCTTACACGTAGTAGATCATTGAGGACCAGGGTCAATAATTGAAATTTTTTTTTTTTTTTTTTTTTTTCTGTGAGCTGTTATTTATTCTTTTTCTCTTAATAGGTTCACTCTATTTAAAGGTCACTTTATACTCAGCAAAACACAAAATCGAATAATTATCCAACCATGTAAAGCGACATTGATGATTTATAGTATAAAAGAAAAAAGAATGGAAAAGGGGTTTGTTGTTAACCCAGTAAAGAATCTGACAGGATGCTTTAGATTTGAGGAATTTTGCAGTCAGCAATCTGTTTGATATCAACATTAGACCTGCAACTATCTATCTATATTGTTTGTTCTGTCTAAAACCACAAAGATATTTGATTAACAATGATATCAAAACAGAGAAGGCACAAAATCCTCCCAATAGAGATGCTAAAACCAGTCAAACCACCTAATCAATAAACTCTCTCTTGATCTACTAATGGATGCTCAGAGTCCTATTATTCATGAGGCCGAAGGCTTTTTATATGTAAAACTTAAACCAAAATGTAAGTAAGTCATTTTGTTTGATGTTAATTACAGCATTCCCTATAACAGACACTGTACCTGATACCTAATATACACAAAACATGAATATATTACAAGTCAATACAAAAGATAATAACAAAGTATTTAGTATTTTAAATCTTTTGAGCTTGTTGTTCCCCGTCATACACTGAGCATTAACTTCATTTATTTTGTATTGTGTGCCAGATTCTGTACGACTGCCCCAAAGCGAGACGAGAGGTGGAGCTCCACTGGCGAGTGTCAGGAGGGCCGTACATTGTTCGCATCCTCAGCCTGTATGAGAACATGCATCATGGGAAGAAGTGCCTGCTCATCATCATGGAGTGGTAGGATTCACATGTCACCACTCTGCTCATCACTTTACTCACACAGACCCATCTGAACACTTTCCTTCAAAACCATTTATGTAAAGTGACAACGAGGAACTTTTAAGCGTTTGTGAAACAGTCTTGCGATCCCTCTGATGATTTGAAATGACCCGTAACAGCAAATAAAGGCCATCAGCGAAAAAGCTATTTGTATAGAGTTATTTTTAATGGCTGTGCTCAGGTCTAATCCCATTTATCACATATCAAATCACATATAAATACATTCCCTCGTAGCGATCAATCCTGCCGTCTCTCTGTCAATCCTTCCCAAAACAAATGCACACGCCGCCGCCACCTTGGCCGGCACACGCTAGCAGAGATCTTTACAACAGAAGGCGCTGGTGTTGTACTGCTTTTGACATAAGGAGCTGCTAGAATAAATAAAATAAAAATAAAACTGGAGGTTCCTCGTGGTCACTTTAAGACTATTTTAAGACTAACCTAATTCATGATTTTTTGACATTAGGTGGGTAAAAGTCCTGCTATTTCATCACCAGGCTCAAAGAAAAACAATATAGAACAAGAACATAAGATTAGTAGTGAATAAAGACTTGTAACATTATATATTTCCTGCAGGACCGTGTGATTTCCACAAGTCAACACACAAGGATCTCAAATTGTATCTTCCGTATAAAAGTTTCTACAGTAGTATATTATTTCTGTAAAAATAGGTCAAATGATAACATTTGGTTTATCGACCATGTCGAGAAGGCGACAGGTTATCAAAATAAATCTCATTTTAAAGAACTGAACAGAAGACATTCTCACAAATATCATATAGGCAATTACCTCTCCCACTATGCTCATACATTTTCACACAAAATACAGCCTATTGATTGAATGAATGAATATTGTATTTCAATGTCTGGCCTTACATAACCCTAACCCATCCTTTCAGACACATTAACAAACTACAAACCAAATATTCCGGGATGTTAACCCACCATCGCCTCGAGCAGTGCATTACTTCAATGTCATATAAACACAAATATCATCCAGCTGTAAACATAAACCTTCCCCAAATACTAACACTGCAAGGGCCAGATGCATGCAACTCTGTGCAGTTTCACTAAGACTGCATGTGAGCACAACTACTTAAAATATGCCTTGTGCATTATTTTTCGTCAGATTCATAAAGCTGTGCGTAATATCTCAATAGTTATTAAATGTCAGAAGGATGATCAATGATTAATTGATAGAGCTCCTCTACAAATCTCCACTTTATGAAGTGCTTTGCAATTCAGGATCAAATAAAAAGATAATTAATTAATCACAGATGGATCACTCGTGAAGATGAAGTAACGTTTATAATGCATCTCTAAACGACTTTTTACAAAAGGCTGTGTAGACAATAACCCAATCAATCAACAACCTAGACCAACAATATTTGCAACTCTAAGGTTACATCTGTTATCTTATATTTCATGCCCAGCTCATCATTTCAACCGCAGAAATGTGTACACCTGGTCTGAATTATGTGTGAGCCAGCTGCATTCTCTCCGCACATTCTTCCTCTATGAATACAAGATTGTGTTTGGGAAAAGGTGTATATGTGTGTTTTTTGTGTGAACACAGTGTTCTCTGCCCCCAGGAGATATTCAACAGGGAAAATACAACAAATGCACAAACACACAATCACAGCTCCTGAAGCACAAGACGCGATACGCGAACACTGTATATTAGATCCAGTTGATTAACCACCCGTCTGTAGTCCATATAGAGTCATGTTTTCTAGATGTTTTCTCCTTTATCGCGGGCTCTCGAGAGTATTCAGAGCATAATCTTCGTGCCACTGAAGACAGAACTAACACATGCTAAAGGTCAGTCATAAGACCTGGAGCTCAGACGAGACAAGTGAAGGTGTCATCAGTGATGGTGAGATAAAGGGAGTGAATTCTCTCTGGGCTTCACCTGGCACCACAAACTGCCCATAATACCCCTAATGGCCCCAGTGACGTTGATAACACACTGTGTGTGGGTGTGTGTGTGTGTGTGTGTTTGTGTGTGCTTTGATGTGAATACAGGTAGTTGAGCTTTGCACTTTTTACTACCCTCTCCTCCACCTGTGAGTGGAAAAACACATAATAATGGGGAGGGTGAGGGAGAAACCACAGAAATGACACCGTCCACAGTTCATGAGAGTTTTAAACACTGACTCAGTGGTTCTCATCATCGCAGTTATTGACACAGCAACTGTGTGTGTGTGTGTGTGCTACGGTATGTTGTCGGCCTTGTGAGTTTGTGTGTGCTCTCGGTAATCTCTCACTGCTGCTGCTTCCTGTGTGAAAGAGGGTCAGAGGAGGACGGCAGTACAGTCCACTGCAATCACATTTCTCCGTCTCTTTCTTTATCTGTCCATCTGTGTGCATGAACCACAAAAAGTACGCTCTTACTTAATACACATAAATTCACATCCACGTCACAAAAGAGCAGACACATAGTTTTCTGAGGAGCAGAGGGGAGAGTTTCAGGCATCCGATCACATCTGTTTGATGGGTGACTGTGAAAGGTGAGAGTGGGAAGCTACTGAATCATTTGCGATGGTGACAGTGTCTGAACTTTAAAAGAATCGGGTCAAAGGTCTCAGGTACAAAATGTCAGAGTTTCGGTAAGAATAATGACATGCTGGCTTATTTCTTAAAAACCCTGTCGGTTCATTTCAGCAGGAAAGGTTTTGTACTTCTCCCTTCTTCCATATTTGAGGCGGTTTTACTGAAGAATTTTACTTGGTACTTTCTAGAATTTCAATTTCACAAACCGTTTCTCTTTTTCAAGAAACTGTAAGCTTCAGGTTGAACACTTCAGTGTTTTGAGCTGTAAACAACTTGGCAGAGATCCACCCGTTACAGAAGGTGTGAAACACAGTGCAGTTTATATGTTAATGCCCTGATTACTGATCATTGTTTCCAGGTGTTTTTATTGCACCACATGACACAAGTAGAATTAACTTGAATTCAAATGTGGGAATCATTTAACATTATTGTAATTGTAATTTCGGCAGATGCTTGATATTTTCTGTAGATATCAAAATGTTGAGCCCTAAGCTGCTGAGTGATCACATAATTCAAAGTTAATGTATGTGATACACAGGTGACATTATTCCCCAGAGTGTCCTATGTGCAGTTTTTTTTTTTTATTTAATTGTGTATGTGTGTGTGTGTGTGTGTCTGCCTGTCTCCAGTATGGAGGGAGGAGAGCTGTTCAGCAGGATCCAGGCCAGAGGAGACCAGGCCTTCACTGAGAAAGGTGAGGACTGATAAATGGATGGAAAGTGGTTGTGGAAGGATTCAGATCCTTTACTAAAGCACAAGTACTTCTATTTATACTTAAGTAAATTAATAATACAACACTGTACAAATACTCTGTAAGAAGTTAATGTTGTGTATTGAAAATGTTGTATGCAAATATAAAATCACCTCTTTTGAACAGGATTTCTGAGGATTAATACTTAGTATTTTGCAGATTATTTTCTCAGTTAACTGATTGTTTTAGTAAAAATTCTGAAAATAAAGAGCTCAGTGACACCTTTCCAACGCTTGTTTTCTCAGATTTGTACATAAGTACAGTACTTGAATACATGTACTTAGTTAGGTTCTAAACACATCACAGGATGAAAGAGAGAAATAATGAGCAATCGTTCCGAGGAAAGTGTGATATAACACACACATGTTGGAGAAAATTAGACCGGAATGTAGGTAACAGAAAAGAATCTTTGTTTTACCTTCATTTTACAAGATGTCTGTTTTATTTGTTGTATCTTTTATTGTGTGACACTGGAACTGCTTCTGGTTTGAGAGAGTGTGTTTTCCTCTTTTCCTCCCAGAGGCTTCTGAGATAATGAGGGACATCGGCACGGCCATTGACTTTCTCCACAACATCAACATTGCGCACAGAGACATCAAGGTTCAGAGAGAAAACGCCCAAATTGTGGAGAATATGGTCAGTTCTGGGTCTTTAAAGGACATTTTATTACATTATTTTTCTTGTTTTAACCAGCCAGAGAACCTGCTGTACACCACTAAAGAAAGGAACAGTATCCTCAAATTAACGGATTTTGGCTTCGCTAAGGAGACCACTCTACACAACCCTCTGCAGACCCCCTGTTATACACCCTACTATGTGGGTAAGTATCTGTATATTCTTTCACTGACAGATGTTAACAGGGTTTTTAGAAAGGAAAAACTACATAGTTGCTGCAGCCAGTTCTTGCTTTTTATCTCCATTTATAGTTTGTATCTATTTCTGTGTGTTTGCGATAAGCTCCTGAGGTTTTGGGCCCCGAGAAATATGACAAGTCATGTGACATGTGGTCTCTAGGCGTCATCATGTACATCCTGTAAGTACCGCTGTGGGGTTGGGTGGATGTAACCACAAACATGTTGATATCAGAGGTCACTTTTCTCAAGGTTTTAAAGCTGCACGCCTGTCTCATCACCTTTGTCTCCTTAGGTTGTGTGGCTTCCCTCCATTTTACTCCAACACAGGCCAGGCCATATCTCCAGGGATGAAGAGGAGAATCAGGATGGGCCAGTACGAATTCCCCAACCCGGAGTGGGCTATAGTGTCACAGGAAGGTGAGAATACCTCACACACCCTGTCCCTGTCCACACTGATACTTACACATTTGGAAATAGTCAGTTATCACCAGAAAATTCTGGGCAAATGTACTGTCCAACATCAACATCAACAACATGTCTACTGTGTTTCCAAGCTGCGGTCAACACAAAATATGAGCCAGAGGTTACTGAAAATATAAAGCCTTTACGTATGCGTCATGCCGTGAGTTTAATAATCGTCAATAAAGTCTTGTGGCACGGAGTGAGTGTGTTACCTTTCTTCATTGACGCTGTTTTCAGACAGTCAGATGTAGACACTAGTCTTGCCATGCTGAGGCCAAGCAGAATAACCAGGCTGTCTGTCCAAATGGTCTGTTCTGTCCAACTCTTTACCAGATGATGGTGGCAAGAGACGTTTTTTTTGTTTTGTTTTCCAACTGAAAGAAAAGCAACGACCTTTAAGCATTTTTTTTTTTTAAATTGACATTTTTCTTGTGGACGGCAGAATGAACCCTTACAAATTGATTGAAAAACACTTGATGGAACCCTGTGTGGAATGTGAACAATGTTGTCATGAGGGGTGTTCCTATCGACTCATTTCCATGAAGTTTTGACTAAAAATGTAGCACAATTTAAGGTAAAACTTTAATATATTGTGTAGATTATGTTAGAGCCATTTGAAAGCGTTAATCACATTCTTCAATAACTGAGCATTAAGAACACTGCTCATTATTTGACAAAAGATGACATCAGCTCATCAACCACGTTAAAGTAAAAAAAAAAATAAAAATTTTAAACTATATTCAACGTAAAATCGAACAATAAAAATCTAGTAAATACATCTCAGCTAACCGCCACATTAAAGGAACAGATTTTCAGGCAACATTTGACTGGGAAGACATGGAATTCAGTTCACATTATGTCGATATGTATGTAATTTAAATGTGTGTGTTAAAAAATAATGATGATAAGCTTCACCGACTAGTATTTCTGGTGCCAACTCGTAAAGGCAGCAACGTTTTATCGACTAGTCGACTAATCGTGCACATCCTTACCTCATGTTTAGTCATACTGCGTGCTTCGGTGTGGACATGGCCTAACTGTCAAGCTTGAAGCCTCCCAGTCAAGAACAGGAAACCATTAAACAACTGACTCCGCAACCACAGGCTTACTGGATTACCGAGTCAAAGACGTTCTGGCACAGAAAACCTCAGTACGTGATCGGCTGCAGCTGGTCGAAAACCTTTGTTGCCGTATCACCTCTATAGGCTTCGTGTGTTCTTGCCTGAGTGCAGTCTCAGCAAACAGACAACGCATCAGGGTTTTGGTTAGACCATTATTCTCTGTTTGACTTGGTTGGAAGTTTAGTGCTGGCCTCAAGGTCACTCTGGTTCTTTGTCAACACCCACGGCATGACCTCACTGGTGCTTTCCTGGAGTTTAGCACCACTAAAGACTTACAACTAGTAATTGTATCCAAACTCCTCTATGAGTCGTCTTACAGATAACACAGATAACTCATTGCAGCCTGCTGGTGTCCAATGACAGTTCATTACTATAAGTAGGCCAGTTGGTCCCAGAGACCACAAAAAGCCTCATGAGACACAAGATTGCATGTGTTGCTATAATAAAGTAATAAACTCTGCGTTGTCTTTCCTCTTCCAGCAAAAGATTTGATCCATCAGCTGCTGAAGACAGACCCCAACGAGAGGATGACCATCACTCAGTTTATGAACCACGCCTGGATTAATGTAAGTGCTTATGTGTCGAGTACAGACAGACACGGCGTACTTTTTGTTCTGCTTCCTCTTCCGCTGTACATCTGTTTGCTCATATCTGCATCTTTGTGTGTGTTTGTGTGCACTCTGCAGCAGTCGATGGTGGTTCCCTCCACTCCGCTCCACACCACCCGGGTTCTGACTGAGGACAGAGAGATGTGGGAAGATGTGAAGGTGAGCAGAACAACACTGACCCCCTGTGGTCACTCGTGTACATTACAACATGTCACTGCAGGGCTATCAAAGCTTCAGGTTGGAACCAGTGTTACAGGGTTTCTTCAGTAATGTTCATACTTTATACATCCATAACATTTAGGGAAGAAATTTTCAAAAATCAATGGTGCAAAGGCCTAGATATCCTCACGCCTCTAGTATGGGGGAAGCTCCTTAAAAAATGCTGGATACGCAATAATGTAGCTCTAGAGCATCTTTCATTTTCCCCTACATGCCTGCATGTACATACCAATATCTTTCAACCTCTTGTCACTCAGTTTGTACTGCTTACTGTTAAAATGTGCCATCTCTGAGCCCAACCTGAGAGACCCCTGGTGACATCACTATGACATCATCAGGGTCATTTTCTTCACCTTTTCAAAACTTGTCCAGCGCATCAGAAGACTACAACCGCTTTTAAAGTCTGAGCCGTACTAGTACTCTGATTTTTATGTGTAACATTTAACACACACATATACACACACATGCACACACACACACACACACACTCAAACACAAAGCCCTGAGCCATTCATCCCAACTCTTTGTCTATGATTTTTACGAAAAAGAAAATGTTAAACAACAACACTGTTTGCTGTCATCAAGTCATTTCGGGGTTAATTCTACAGTACTATACAAAATGTCACAGTTGTGCAATCCCATCTTCTTTCAGTGGCTCTACCAAGAGTAGAATAGCACATTCCTTCACAACTGCTGAATGAGTAAGTTTGAAGTGATAACGTATGAAAGGAACATTTCTCTAAAATGATACGCAAACAATATGCCACTGTTCACTTCTGCAATGGGCAACGCTACATTGCGTAAAAATGTCACAGACTGCACTCCTAAACAAGCACTTCTCAAAAAGCACAGAACAAGAGACTTCATGTTCTTTCCACATAGGCAGAATAGTTCAGGACTGACAAGTGGCCTCGAATCATGTAGAATAGAGGATGAAGATTTTGATGGCTTGTATCTGCTCCGGCCTCTCTCGGTCTCAGCCAGTGATGATTTGACCTTTCTGCAACTCATGAAAACGTTTCTGAACAGTTTTTCTTTTTGTTTTCTTTTTTTTTACTCGGTCCACGTTTTTTTTTTTTCAGACCTGCACTACAAATTGTTTAGTGAATTACTGCAGAACAACCCTGAGAGGGTTAAAAAAAACAAAACAATATATTTTCTTGCTTTATTTCATGTTTTTTTTCTTTCTTGAGAGTGTGGAGACGAATGATAACACTATCACATCTGTATGTCGGATATAAGGTTTGATTATTTTAAGTAGCTTAGCAAACAGCTCACCTGGCAGAGTCCCTTTACTTCCCACCAATCATGATAAATACTATTTGTGGATTAGCAACCTCACTTGACATGAGCGTGACAGGTTAGACCGGTCACACAGGATGACTGAGATGCGCATGCGTGTCAAGCGAGGATGCTGCATCTCATCCAGAGAGAATCTGGCCTAATTAGAATATGTCACAGACATTAAGAGAGCGCACACGACAAGTGAGGGGTACTCTCTTTCTTTCACTTTGTCTCCCTCACTCCCTCTCGTTCCCCTCCCGTTTTCTCGCTCTTTCAGCCGGGTAAAGGAAAAACACTTCATCATATTTATTGATAATTATCAAAGGCAAACTCCATGTAAACAGGCAGCCAGTGTGCCCAGCCTGTAACGCTATGCAGCAGCGCTGAACACACATTCCAGTGTGTCCTGCCCGTAACTGTCTTCCCCTTCTTCCAGTCTTTCTGCTTAGCTAAGCTAACTGGCTACAACAAATAAGTGCATTTCTCTTAAATGTCAAACTGTTGCTTTAAACATATCTCCACTGATTCGTTTAAGTCTGTGGGATGTAGAAGGGTAAAAGTTGTAATCACTAATCATTTAAAAACTCCTAAAGCACCAACAAAACTGTCCGTCATTTAAAAAGAGAGTGAAACTCAACAAAGGTGTATTTACTACAGATGTGCCCTGCATAGCACACTCCCTGCCATTTTAATGTTTATAACTGGGGTGGTCCTCTTTTGCCCTTGTCTCTCATAGGAGGAGATGACCAACGCCTTAGCAACCATGCGTGTGGACTATGACCAGGTGAAGATCAAAGATCTGGACACCTCCAGCAACCCACTACTCAACAAGAGACGCAAGAAGGCCGCCGCGGGGGCCAAGAGCGGGTCCACGGTCTGCCAAAGCCAATGAGACCCAGAGGACTGTTGATGTTAATCCAGGCAGAAGTGCCAAGGACAGAAAACCAGTTCAGATGGTCCTCAAGAGGAAAGGGAAGTTGAATTGTGCAGAAAAGGATCATGTTAGAGACCTGCCCGGGAATCTTGAGGGACGGGTTTTTGAGGAAAAGTTCCTCGAATTGAAGGGACAACATAGGAAGAACGGCACAGTCAGAGTTGGACATTTATAAGACATTTCAAGACCTGTTTTTCCTGTCAGACGTCAAAAGCTCTGCTCACTGTGGGCCTCATCTGTTTTGAACTATTCTTATACATGTATGTAATTTTTAGATCTTGCCTGTTTCTAAGCGTGTCTGTGTGCAGACCTGAGGTACTTGTAGTGATCATGTGTTGTGTATTTGAGTGCTTGGCTGAGGTCCTCTTTGTAACTGTGCACCAGTGTGCAAATCACACACAAAGACAAACCAACTGCGGACAGACTGTGAAACTAGAACACACACTATTACCTGCGTTGTCTTAAATATTGTCTGTCTTCTGCTTTTATGAATTAAAGCAAAGTCTGACACTGACTGTCTTTGTCAATACAATCACCCAGGGGAGTATTTTTCATCCACGCAAAACAATAAACAATACACATCCTACTGAGCAGTACTTTTAATCAGCGTCGCTGCTGCAGATCTGTCCTCTTAATGGAGTTCTGAGAGGCAGCGCTCTGCTTCCTTTCAGTGTGTGAGGCCAGAGAGCTTCATGCAAGCAGCAGTGGGGTAATGGCTGGCCTTGCTACACGGATGAGTTGTGACACTTTTCCCGTGTGTGTGTGTGTTTATGGGGGTGGAGTATAACTCTTCCTGTAAATAAGGGCCAGTTTCACTTCACATTCAGGGAGACAGTGCAGCCTGTAGTAATGGAAAACTCATCTGTAAGGTATAACTGCTCCATGTAGAGATTGTACTTGTCCGTACGGCTGTAGATAAACCTTTATAAAGGATAGCCGCAGTGTCTTTGTGCAGGATGTTTTTAGTTCTGTGGACTTTGGAACTATTGTTTTTGTCACTGAGCCTCTCAGGCTTTGTGAGGCTGCTATAAATAGCAGGAGTGAAGTGGCTATTTGGGACGCAGCCACTGACTTTGTGTTCAACTGGAAAAGGTCACCATTATTATGTTTAGATTACATGGTAAGGACCTTTCCCCCACTTTGATCACATGGTCACTCTTTAGTATTTAGGGGATAGGTTAGGGGAAGCTAATGATAAAAAGTACTTGGCTTCCTCGCTGTAAAAAAGGGGATGTCAGCAATTATTAGACGCGGCCCAAACAGAGCATGACCTCCCAGCTGCTGTTAGTTGTCTGGTGCTCCACATCTTCGACGAAAGTATAGACATTTTCAAAATAAGTGAATACGAATTTGAGTATTTGTCAATGGAACTTCACAGTATGTTGCAAATGACATATTTCATCATGGGGTTGTGTCAGGGGCGAGTATTTTTCCCTTGTTTAGTCAGCCATTTTGTGGGCAGGCACAGTCATATTTACAGCACGTATCAGTAACGTCTTCACGATGTTGACATAACAGTGTCTGGTACACTTCCCACTTGATTTCTTTGACGGAAGTCACTGATTCTCCATCTCCAGAGGTTTACAAACACCAGAGGCCTTGGCACTGGCATAAAGAGGAAGCCAACTGCACTCATTAGGTCCTGTTGCAGCGGTTAGGTACAGTCACGGGTCACTTTTTTAAGCACAGTTCAGAGGAGACATTGGGATGTGTTTTAAATACTTTTTTTTTTTTTTTAATATTCATTTAGGAGTTAGACTGATTCATATAACTGTCTGCTCTCACCTGTGAAACTTCAATGCAGGTCTATTATTCTTGTAATAATGGCTACACTCTACAGCTGCCCTGAGGATTTAAACCCAACCGCATTTCAAATTACAGAAGATGTTCTTGTTTGTGATTGGATGGGACCCAAGTCCCTGGGGCTGGTTAATTTCCTGTTTATATAGTGTACTACTCTCAGCCTCAGTGTGAGTTTTTTCATACATGATTTAAGGGTTCCATGATCTGTTTTAAAGGGACAGTTTGGGCCTTTGGAAGTGGTTTCATAGGAGGTCCACAGTTAGGGTATGACAGATGGTGGTCGGCACGCCCCTAGTCTGAAGAACCAACAGGAGTACAGGTGTAAGAAGCTAAACAATTGACCATATTCACACAGCGGGCATTCCCTCTGGGTGGGAATGGGTGGGAAACTGCTATGCTGGTGTCAAGTTGTATAAATGTGGAGAATCTGACCAAATGGTTTCAATTTACCACTTCTCAAAATCTGGAGGGATGTAAAGCCAGATGAAGCAACATTTTTGATAACCCGTTTGCTAACGCTAGCATTCAACCACTTCCTTGCTGACATTTACTTTTTGAAAACATCCAGTGCACTTCAATTCCAGGCTTAAATGATTGTGTACAAGTTGTGCGTTGATATTTCAGAGTTAATTTACACCACCTGTATGGTGTGACATGATCAAACAGTAAAGTCAGCTCGGACGTGGTTGAATGCTAACGCCAGCTGTCGTCTAACAGAGGCCAACAGGATGTGAGGGTTTTGCCTGGCAGTATAGCTCGATGTCAGTCTGGATTTTCACTTTCCATTTTTGATGGTCAGAGAGCGCTGAAATGATAACAATCTGTCAAATTCTTACGTTTATATGACTGAAACCTGGACGCAGGATCACAAGATCTGAGATTCCAACATTGAGCGTGATGTCGGAGGAAAATGGCCGCTGTGGGAATTTATATCAGTATAAGAGTACTCTACGTTTATATTTTCACCACTTTACCTTGCAGTGAGAGCACCTTTTCTGGCGGGAAACTGAATCTGAAATGTCATTGTGTTTTGCAAAAATTCTATTTTGTTTCTGGAAAATGTTGTTTTTTCTCAAATAGTGTAGTGTTTTGAGCCTCTGGGCCACCATACAAATCTTGATGTGGGTCATGTTAGCTACTACATCCCACCAATTGCAGCTGCACATGACTATTCACGCTATGTTATCTCCTTTTAGACAGGGGACGTGCTGCCTGAAGCTTGGCTGTGGGGCTCACACAGGCAGTGTAGGATGTGTGGGGTGGGGGGGCAGATCACTTTGCCCTTTAGGGAGGAATGTGTTTAAGGTCAGCTGAGACAGACATCTGATCTTCCACTGTTTCGTCCTGCTCTGTCATTTGCTGCTCACGTTGTCCGAACCCTTTGGACGTCCACTTGTTCCCTTTCTGGATGTTTCATGGCCTATATGGTATGCTGGCCTCAACACTTCCCAGATGTCTTTCGTTTTATCTGTGTGTGTGACTGTCTCCTTCACCAATAGTTTTAGGCCTTGTGCTTGACAATTAGCGTCAGCATTATCATAGGCTGCTGATAAGGGTATCATTATTGTCGCTGAAATAGCTTCATGTCAGGAGTGCTTGTGCTTCCCCTTGGACACCAAATGTACATGATTTTAAAGAACTGTGCACCCAGGGTAACACGGCTAGAAAGTTGAAATCTGTAAATTATAGTTCTTACATTTTTATACATGGATACTTACTTAAACTGTCCAACCCCCTCAACCTGGATGCACCACAGTTTTTTGCAACTTAAACATCAACCAATTGAGTTACGGACACAAATTTGAGGAAAAATTCACAAAATGAAAGCTAATCGATTTCTAAATTGGTCTAAACTGAGCACAAAAATCTGAAGCTCATTGTAGCTCACCCTGTATCTCATTCACATAGGTGTCCACAGATGTGATGTCAGACCTGTGGCATTTTATTTTCATCCTTCCTGATAATATGACCGATCTTACTGTAAGTCTCCTGATTATTCACTGTCGTGGCATTTTTTTGCCTCGTATCTGGGACCAGTGGATTACTTCCCGGTAAACTTACTTCACAGTTTCAACCTCAGCGTTTACCCAACATGTCACAGCTTGAAAAACAACTTCTTCCGAACAATAGACTGCATCAGCAATGATTCGGGTGTGTCATCACAGGTTGTGATTGGGTGTAAAATTATGTCATCAATTTGTCTTTTTAAGCAATCATACTTTCGGAAATCCTTTTTGTGTCTTTTGCAACTGCCAGACAAGTACAGCCACAACAATACAACAGTTATTACAATCAAAGACTGACATTTCAATATAAAGTGCTAAAAACACATAAACAATAAAGAAGGTAAAAATACCAAACCACATATCACAAGTTCGTCTGAGCTATACTGGAAGGTATAAAGCAATGCAAGAACGGTACCCTCTACCTCCACCCTGATAGTAACACCTCATATTTACCATAGAGAGGGTGTGATACATCACAGAGGATTGATTTGTGGAGATTTGCAATCAATTTGATATGAAAGAGCCTCTGCTCTTTCAATGTTTTACTGTGTTAAATAAAAAAGGACATGAGGTCGATTCGGAAAAAAAGTGGTCCATGAAGGGTGAACGCTTCTCGGCACTGCAGAGAAACAAGTTCTGCAAGTTCGACTTGCTGGAAAACACTCTCCCTGTTATATTCCAGTATGAGGACTTAAACTTAGCATGGCACTGAATTCATATGGTATTCTTCACATGGCATAGAATTATTTAAAGGAAAAGTTCACCCAAAAATGTGAATGTCATCATTGTCCATTCACCGTCATGCTGATGGCCAGTCAGGTGGTAGTCCACAAAACATTTATGGAGCTTCACAGCAAAACAGCTTAACAGCTGTAGTAGATGGGGACTTGTTTTAAGATGTACAAAAATGACTTAAGATAAAACATAAAATGACTCCACGCAGTTTGTCCAGTGTAATCCAAGTCTCCAAGAGCTGCAGGACCCCAGATTAATTTGAAAAGATGTTATTTATGCTCTTTTAAAAGTAGCTGTAGCTGCTAGGATCAAAGCGTTAGCACACCATGTCTGAAGTGGCTGCTAGGTCTCGACCGTATGTCCAGTGTGTAAATGATCATTTTCTCAAAGCAATTTCTGATCTCAGTGCTTCTGAAGACTTGGATTATGCTGTACAAATTGTGTGGGGCCACTTTCTGTTTTCTTTCAGTTGTTGTTGTTGTTGTTTTTACGAGACAGAGTCAGAGTCCCCATCTACTTCATTTAGAATGCTGCAATGGTGCTTTGCTGTTAAGCTCCAGAAATATTTTGTGGACGACAAAACTTCACCTGACTTTCCAGCGACAGGTTGCGTAGAAAATAAGCAAGTGTAATTTTTGAGTGAACTTATCCTTTAAGGCTTCTATAACAAAATACAGAACATTCTTGTGAAGACTCATTGTCTGAGATTTTAATGTTGAATGTTGATGGACTGCCTGTTAGAGGCCTGAAGTTTGGCTACAGGACAGTTTGTTTAAAATGTGCAGTTGTGTCTCTGACGGTGTGAAACAGCTCAGCTCCGTCAGGGCTGCTGGGCACACCTCCCAGCTATCAAAGGGTGGGTGGGGTGTCGGAGGGGGCAGGTAGGCTGCTACCTCACTCCCTCCAGTTTAGGTGAAAGCCTTCCTCCAGCCCTGAGGTCCCACACGCACACAGTGGGTGTGTGCACACACGAGCAGCATCATCATCACCATCATCATCATCACCATCATCATCAGCGCTCACCAGGCTGCCGTTGGACGCACGTACACACACCGCCGGCCGCCGCGCTCCATCACACAGACGCCCATGATGAGAGGCTGCTCCAGCCGACCCAAGCCCACACAGAACCAGGACAGATCGGGTAAGACACGTCGCTCTGAACGCTTTGGCATAGTTGCGCGACTTTAAATTGTGCATCTCTGAGCGGAGGACAGAGAGCGTCGGGCTCAGAGAGAGGCAGGGCGAGCAGCCCTTCAAGACGTAAACAAGAGTCGGTGTGTTGGCGCTGTCACCGAGACCTTTACCCCACATACCAACTACAGGCGACAGACACCGATTCTTATAGGGAGCAGGCTCATTGTGACAGCAGCAGATGTGCAGTCACACAGGGGATAAAGAGCTAGGCGGATGTTTATGTGCTGCTTCTGACATTTTAAAATAAATCTGTAAACGCGTCATACAGACTGAAGCCGATCCTCCTGCTGTATTTTATCATAAGGCTGCTGTTATTTTAATTCTCCAACCCTGAGATCATGATGGAGCCGCTGTTTACGAGGGTGACTGTTACTGTTGTGTTCCTGCTTGTTGCTGCTTCTCGCACTGTGCAGCCACGATGCAGGACATGTCAAGTCTCAGATTGTGTTTCACGGGATGGAGCTGTCTCTCAAGCCCGGTGATCGCTGCCTCCCTGCCCGCTGTGATCTTAACATAGCTGCCTACTATATTGGGAAATGACTTGTGCGGTATAAGACAGGCTAAAGGCTGTTAGCTGCAGCCAGAGCCTGGCAGCTGCTGGGAGGAGGAGGAGGAGGAGGAGGAGCACAGATCTGTTTCCTGTTCGTGTGTCACAGTGTGCAGCTTGCAGGACGCCTCGTCTGACAGACAGTGCACATGAGCGTGACTGACTGCTGCTGTCTTAACACAGGCTACCTGAGCTGTGTGCAGATCAGATCAGCTACTTTACAGCGTGTGCCACAGTTTGAAAGAGTTTCTTTAAAACTCTTAGCCAGCCAGCTGCGAAAGTTAAAAATAAAGTGTGTGCCATTTATTTGTAGACCTGATGAACCTGGCGTGTATTCTAGTGTACTAGCAGTCAGGGAATTTGAGAGAGAAGGAGCTTTTTAATTAGAAACCCTCCATCGCACCATATTTAGGTCACAGGCTCCGTTACTCCACCACCTAGACTGACTCTAAAGCTTAATATAATCAGTGCATGAGATGAGGCCACGAGGAACACACAAACAGGAGAACAGATGGGCCTACTAACCTGAAAATGTGCACCGACCCATCACCAGGCAACACCTGTGCAGTGTAAGTGTCAGTCCAGTGCAACGCCCGTGCAAAAAGACACGCCTGTGTGTAGCTTATAATGTCAAGTTGTTGCTGTCACTATGTCAGTGTGGTGCAGATTTACCTCTATGGTCGTTTCTTCGGCCACTGTGACGGTGAAGGTGTGCTCGACTGAATTTAAGAGGCAGTCCATTCAGCTGAGATGGACAGAATACTAGACTCTGATCACTGAACAGCTTTAGGAAATGTAAAATCAGTGTACAGTGTACACCCCCCGTTCTGATTTATTATTAAATTCATATACCGATGTATGTTCATGTGCAGTAGCAACAATAATATTTTAGTTAGTTAATGTGTGGTTATAATGAGTAATGCCCACTCACACACTCTGGGCACCAGGTGTGTGTGACTCAGGTGGGCCTGCAGTCTGTAGCCACGTTGTGCTGATGTGCCTGTGTTCCTGCATTTCCAGGGCAAGAAAGACAAGTGAAGCGATTTATTTTCAACTAATGCAACGCTTGGAAGTTCCTTTGTGTGTCCAGGTGTGCGACACATGCATTTATACTCGGACCCCGAAACTGAAGCAGCTAAATTAAAGTCAGCCCTCATTAATGTTATTATTGTTGTATGACTTTTACTAATATTGATTCTTTATTTAAAAAAGAATCAATATTTAAAATGTGTTAAATATGTAGTTTGTCCGTAACACACAGGAGGTTGTCTTGTGTTGTTCCAGGCCTTTCTATTCTATATCAAAATGACCATAGGTTTTAGTTCAGAGCACAGATGACCAAAAGCCATTTTCCATATTTAGAAAACCATTGAAATTATTAAAGGATGTTGATTTGAAGAATTGTAATTCAGCACAGGACATTTCTGTAGGATGACAAAGGCCTCTCCAGTCTGGCCCGACTCCCATACTAATGATTTGAAGCCAGCTGGGCTTAAAGTAACAGCACTGACTGGTTTTGTGGGTTATTATTACATTTTGTAAACATAATCCTCTGAAATAGGCAAACTTAACCCAGGGTCAAGTCTTAAGCAACAGCTGAAGCAAACCAGCATGCTTGGCCAAACATAACACAATCTTTGTGAGTACTGCTGAATACATGTTGTATGTGCACACACACACACACACACACACACACACACACACACACACACACCCAGGTGTTTCTGGCTGATTAGACATAAGCAGAAGCTAAAGCTATGATAGACATTGTGTGAGGTCACAAAACAAAGTGCATTAAAGTAAGGCAAAAAATAGCAAGTGCTGACTGATTTGGTGTGATAGCAGTATTGTTTTTAAAGATTTATTGGTGCATCATTTCTTAATAAATGGCATTTTAAATAGCCAACTCACCTCCTTGACCCCCTTTACCTTTAGAAACCACCATGAGGAGTTCTACCAGGAATCGCTCTCTGCTGCATGAACTGTAGAAAGACAGACAAAATAGTTTTGTGTGCTAAAAGCCGGTTGTGTGTCTTCTTTGCTGTTGCTTCCATTAAGGATATAGGCTATGCAGACTAAATTAGTCAGCAAACT
Source organism: Sparus aurata (assembly GCF_900880675.1). Lineage (NCBI taxonomy): Eukaryota > Metazoa > Chordata > Actinopteri > Spariformes > Sparidae > Sparus > Sparus aurata. The sequence continues at coordinate 29,210,413 of NC_044192.1, forward strand.
CAGTCCTAACTGTAATTGCACTTGGAGCAAAAAACTCAGCCAAGGCCAGAAATTCCCCTTCAGCCTCAGGAAATTGTTGTACCCAGCCAGCTGATTATGCCTGACTTTTTTAATCAAGATCCTAAGAAATCAACAATTTGGAAAACAAAACACCTATCTCGCAATGTTTAAGAAGGCGAGTTAAAAAATCCTGGATCCGTCCCTTTATCCAGATCCTCACCAAAAGCTATGGGGTCTATTCTGAGTTCCATTCCTCCATCCAAGTTTCATCCAAATCTGACTAACCAACCAACACACCAGTCAGGAGGTAAATATTTTTATTCCACTTAACTGGTCAATAATCTTTTGTCTAAATGTATCAATTTGAGAGGAGATTGACAGAATTATCTCTCAACTGCACTTCCCTTCAGCTCTGCGGAGCACTTTAGTGTCTTTCAGCTCATTAAGTTAGCATTTTTATGACTTTAATGTTTTCGGTTATCTCCCACTGCTCTCATCAATCTTGTTTTTAGCCATAGCAGGCAGATGTAATGGGCGAAGAGGCTGTAAAAGATGACAGATGCAAACAGCAGACAAATATTTCCCGCAGGGGTTGATGGAGACCAAGGGCTGGAATGGAGATTGAATACTTGACACACACTGGGTGGCGAATGCGGTTCTAAAATGAAGGCTAATGACGGTCTGTGTCTGCTGGATGTGTAATTCATAACTATTTCATAAGTAATTATGGTTTCGTTCATGTTGTCCTGCTGCCACCAAGAGGTTAAAAAGTATTTAACACCACTAAAACAAACTGACCAAATCACTTTTCTGCTCTAGTGTGGCTACTAGATAACAGCCTTGGCCTTTTTCACAGCAGACATCTTGACTAGTTAGAGCTGAAAAGTGTAACAAGAAGGATGATTCAGTTCCATGCAGCATCATTACTTAGTTACACCTGCTCCTCTCCTGCTGCCACATGTAGAAACAAGTGTCTCTTTCAAACAACCATAACTTCTTCAGCATCAAACACAAGTTTAAATCAAGGAATATTACCACACATGTCATTTTAGTGCCACTGCTCCATGGTCAAACAGGTGTGCTGTTGTTGCGGCCTCGCTACATTCGTTTTCTTGGCCTGAAAATATCCTTGCGCCCTTTACCGCCTGATCGCTCGGCACAGCTGATGTCACTGTAGAATATACGCTGCGCCCGTACTGCGGTCTTTACGGCCGACCGTTGATTTTCACTGTGGCGAGATCGGAGCACGTGACAGCAGCCCAGCGAAAGAGAGACAGAGACACCGGCGACCACCGGGGCTGTCTCCATCCCCGCAGAGCCCCGCCGATGAAACACCGGTCACCTTCAGAGCAGCATCACGGGAAAAGGTCCCGTGTTCCCGGCGCGGCTGCTTCCAGCTCACAGCAAGACGGAATGGAGGACAAAACACCTTCCATTCCGCGGGAACTCACCCAAAACCCCCTGAAGAAGATCTGGATGCCGTGTAAAAATGGCCTTCCCGAAAAACACATTTCTCAAAGAAAGGGTACGTATTACAACGTGGCGGCAGTTGTTAGCGTTCGTGCGTACAGCTGTGTCACCTGTGGTTTAATGTAACAATGAATTGACTTGTTTACGGTTTGTTGTTCGCATTTGTGAGTACGCAGACGGACCAGCGGTGGTGCATATATAATTCATACTAATCCGCCCCCCTAGCGTCACATTTTAAACTCAACGTGTGTGATGTGCTAGCTAACGTTGCTATGGTTCTGATGAGCGCCAAGAGCAGCTCGTGGTTCAGACGTCTCGCTGCCGCTGTCGCCCGCCTTCATCTGGTTCACACCGTTATATAAGGATCCAGTGGATGTTCGCACGGATGAAGGCTGCCCGCATCGAGGGGAAAAGACTGGCACTACTACGGATGTTTATCTCATTGTTACTGTGTGCCAAGTCAAGCACCAGCTGTTAGTAAACAGGAATTGTATCCCTGCAGTCATGTGAGTGATTCGCCCTGTGCATTTCTGTCTACGCTCACATTGGTCTTCTCTGCGTGGTCAGGGTCAGGGTGAGGCTGAGGGTAGGTTAGTGTAGGGTTAGAGGCCTGATGGACGTTTGGATGTTCGTATTGGGTAAATTGGTGTCTCTTTTAAGTTGGTTGGCATAGGTAATAACACGCCAAGGAAATAGAAAGAAAGAAAGAAATCTTGACATTGGGGAGTTAGTTAAAGAAAGTAACTTAATGCTCATTATCTCCGCATGCACCTAGCCTGTGTGGACAGATTGTGTCCTTTTCCCTGTTTGTGCAGACGGGCAATTTAAAAACGTTGACATTATCTTGCAAGAAGGTACATGGCTGATAAACACATCTCGCTCTCTGACCCAGTCATCTGTGCACACACAGTGTGGAAATTTGTGTAGCTGTCCCCTCTTCCCAGATGTGTCATGTTGTTTAATTGCAGTGTTTCACAATGTCTGGGACATGTCTGCTCTTCACTGATCATATCATCAGAGTGGTGTGATAACATTGGGTTATACATGCCAATAAGGACAATCTGAAGTTAATATTAAATCTGTATATCTTTATTTTATTATGTAATATGCAAGATAGCATATGTTACGTTTGTACTGCAATGGCTGTGGAACTTGCTCAGCAAAACCTTGAATATTCCTTGACCAAGGTGTTACGGATCAGTTTTACATTGTCCATGTGTATTGTGTGTGATCAGCACATGACTGAAGCTGCCTTTGCTCTCTCCTTTTTTTCATTCCAGTATGCATGACCAACTGTCCCACCCTGATTGTGACAGTGGGCCTTCCTGCCAGGGGGAAGACCTATATCTCCAAGAAGCTGACCCGCTATCTTAACTGGATCGGAGTGCCCACCAGAGGTACGTTTATTCAGGATTGTCTTCTCAATGATTATATACTTCACTGAAATAAGGTTGTAGAAACGTCAAATCTAAAGGATAAAGGGAGTTCATTCAGTATGTGCATCACAACAGAAAGATGAACTCAAGTGTCCTTGCTTCTGTCTTTACCGTAGAGTTCAATGTTGGGCAGTACAGGAGAGAGTGTATGAAGATCTACAAGTCCTTTGAGTTCTTCCGTCCTGACAATGAGGAGGGGTTAAAGATCAGACGGTAAGCGTGGCAACTGGTATCTAACAGCTTTAACAATTTACTTACCTGCCAACCATGTGACATTTATATCTGTATGATCTCTACAGACAGTGTGCTTCAGCCGCGTTGAATGACGTGCGACAGTATCTCACAGAACAAGGAGGCCAAGTTGCGGTGGGTCAAGTGTTGGATTGTGTCTTACTGGAGATGTTTGGGGCTGGTCAAATAAAGCTAATCCATTACTGTCCTGTGTGTGTTGAGCAGGTTTTTGATGCAACTAACACCACCAGAGAAAGGAGGGAAACCATCATCCAGTTTGCAGAGCAGAACGGCTTTAAGGTAAATTGTTGGGTCAAAATTCGGGGCGGTTACACAGTGTGTTGGCCTTCACACTAAGCTGGATTTGTTCCTCCTATTTCCGCAGGTATTCTTTGTTGAGTCTGTGTGTGAAGACCCAGATGTCATTCAGGAAAACATAGTGGTGAGTGTCCCAAGTTTATCTGTTCATTTTATCTCAAGAGAAAATGAACTTGTACATTCAACAACTCCTCTGCTGTTTCTCTGTTTAGCAAGTGAAGCTGGGTAGCCCTGACTACACCAACTGTAACACTGAAGAAGCAGTGGAAGATTTCATGAAGAGGATTAAATGTTATGAAAACTCCTATGAGACACTGGATGAAGTCCTGGACAGGTGAGGGGAAAGCTGCTGTGGAGAGAGGTGTAACTGTGAAAAACAAATGATGGGCTATAGCGAGATTAGTAAATGAGAAGTTTTAAGAACATTATTTTAAACTATAGTTTGGTGGCTTTCCTTCATGTCAGCAGATATATTCCTATAGATATATTGTTGTGACATCAATTATACAGTATAGTTGCCTGTATCAGTGCCCATACTGCTATGCCTCAATGGTTTTGAATAAAGTCTCAAGTAAGCATTCGCTTGCTTTTTGCCTAATATTAAAATACATACATACTTTAGCATAGTTTTCACTTATTCTGAGATTTTCAGCTTCTTAATATGCTTATGCAGTTATTAATTGACATTCTTATAGTACTAATTATGCATGGTTACTCAGATCTGTAACATGGGTCTGGATCAGTCATACAATGTTGTACAAAAGGCTTAATGTCTCTGCTCTCCCCTCAGAGATCTCTCTTACATCAAAATCATGGACGTGGGTCAGCGGTATTTGGTCAACAGGGTTTTGGACCACATCCAGAGCCGGATCGTCTACTACCTCATGAACATCCACATCACACCACGCTCCATCTACTTGTGCCGCCACGGCGAGAGCGAGCTCAATGTCAAGGGTCGAATCGGAGGAGACTCAGGCCTCACACCCAGAGGCAAAGAGGTATATAAAACTTTTTTAACAAGAGATGCTGTATGTCTGCAGAGCTGTTTGTTTTAACCTGACTGGGTGAGTTATTTAAAAACTAAAACTATTTTTTTCTTCTCCCTGCAGTTTGGGAAGAAGCTGAGCCAGTTCATCAAGTCACAGGGCATCAGTGACCTGAAGGTATGGACCAGTCAGATGAAGAGAACCATCCAGACAGCCGAGGCCCTCAGTGTGCCCTACGAGCAATGGAAGGTCCTGAACGAGATCGATGCAGTGAGTGTCACGTTCTTGATTGATAAGCACAGCTGTTGGCTTGCATGTGTGCAGCATTGATGGAGTTTGATCTGTGCGCGCTGTCATTTTAGGGCGTCTGTGAGGAAATGATGTACGAGGAGATTCAGGACAACTATCCTCTGGAGTTTGCTCTGAGGGACCAGGACAAATACCGCTATCGCTACCCGAAAGGAGAGGTCAGTCTCTGAAATGTCACGTTCGGTCTTGTCTAATCATGCAATGTAGTTATGTAACTATAGTGTTTCATATAAATGCCGAGATAGCATGCTTGGAGACAGTGTGTCATTGTTTAGATTTTGAAATTTCCAAAATGCTGAGTCCTCCTTTGTGAATATAATGACACACACGTAACCACAAACACAATTACACAGATTCCAGATGGCTACTGGCCACTTGCTGCTAATGAGCCTCAGCTTGGCCGAGCCGCGTCTCAGACAGATTTGGCTTAACAACAGATGACAATGAACAAAGACTTCACATTAGTGTGTGTGTGTGTGTGTGTGTGTGTGTGTGTGTGTGTGTGTGCGCGCGTGTGTGTGCGCGTGTGTGTGTGCGCGCCAAAACTGTTTGGTCAGGTTGTGTACTGGGGGTCTGAATGCCCGCTGGTCTGTTCTCACCTTAAGTTCATCCCATTACCTCTCCATTAGTCTGACACAGGAGGATGGATGTGGGCATTAGTTGTCTGCCAGGCGGACAGTGCTGACACAGGACTTTAGGGAATCTTGTTAAAGTTAGTGTTGGTCCAGACAGCTTGTGTTGATTTCTCCACTTCCTAAAATGTCAATCTTTATTTGAGAGTGATTATTCAGCAGAATGTTTGAAGAGAACAGATTGTATTAAATGTACAGATTCACAGGTCTTTCTCAGTTTTGTTTCTAGAAGTGTAGCACTTTGCTTTCCACCTGTCTGACTGCCTCTTTTTGTCTCTCTTTTGACTCAGTCCTATGAGGACCTGGTGCAGCGGTTGGAGCCAGTAATCATGGAGCTGGAGCGGCAGGAGAACGTTCTGGTCATCTGTCACCAGGCCGTAATGCGCTGCCTGTTGGCCTATTTCCTGGACAAGACTGCAGGTCAGTCCTTCAGCTGAACCTCAAGGAGCAAGCCTAAAAAGGAACTTCATCACATGTACCGAAATGTGCACAAATAAGATCAAATTCTGTTTTGTTGACTTCTTCGGAGGTTGTTGTCAGAAGTATGCAAGATAAGTTTTTCTGTCTGGTTGTGAATAAGGCACTGGATAGAATGTTTTGGTACACTGTGACAAATTCAGTGTAAAGCTGTGACATACTTCCAGAGTGCCCAGATGGAGAAAAGTGTTTTACTCCTGGCTGACTGACCTGAATTCCATGTTGTAGACCAGGTCACTGTAGCAATTGTGTCAGATTAAGAATAATTCAGTGGCTCTCTGTATTTTCGCAAAACTACAGTGATATGAATTATAGCTCAGGTTTAGCAATGGGTATGCTGCTACTGCTTATCTAATTCCATTGATGGATTAAGAACATTTATTATTAAAAAAACAAAATAATTTAGAACTAGATCCAGTTGAGACCAGGGTTGTTCAACTGGAACTACTCAAGACGGAGCTTCATGGGTGTCACGTACAAAGTGGGCTGTTGTTCTTGTTAGGAAAAATTACACCTGAAAATTCTTGTTCCTTGTTCCTTGTTTGGGTAGTTTCATGAACCGTTGGGTTTTTTATGTTTGTCTTCCTGCAGAAGAGCTGCCATACCTGAAGTGCCCGCTGCACACTGTGCTGAAGCTAACGCCGGTGGCCTATGGTAGGACTGCTCTCCTGTCAGCAATTAATACACATAACAAATCTATTACTTTTCCTTTTTTTTTTTATAATAGATTTTTTTGATTTTTATCACAAATCTATTTCTAATGAGTAATAATTAACCAAAAAAAAAGTAATCTGCCACCTTTAACTACTGAAACCCCACTTCTTTGTGCGTACTCAGGCTGTAAGGTGGAGTCCATCTGCTTAAATGTGGATGCAGTCAACACACACCGAGAAAGACCAGAGGTGGGTACAACATCATACCACACACACAGTATAACTGGCCCATTTTTGCAGTGTATGTTCACAAACGAGTCGGTGCTCAGGTGCCGAATGTCACATCATCAAATACATTAGAGATTTGTTTTTCAGCAGTTCATTCTGACGGCCATGTTTTTGTGAGCAATGGTACGAAATATTAATGAACTCAGAGCAGGTTTTGGTTGGGTTATGTGTGGATTATATATTAGTAGAACACAACAGAAACATTGACTCATGCTCCTATTGCTATTTACCCTCACACCCTTTAGACAAACATTCCTCTGAGTGGATGATGTAACCGTTTCATATTGAGTTTAATGCTGAAAAGCACTGATCAGAATAGTCACACAGTCACAGGTGTAGAGCCAGCGATTGTTCTCATTGAAATATACCTGTCATAATGCAAATGTATTATGACAGAAAATATACTGTGTATGGGTAATGTCATATTATGTGATTCTTTTAAAAAATCACTACAATCAAGATAATTTAATTCACACTCACTCAGGTGAAGCTTTGGATTTTTAGATTACCCCTCATTACCCTTAAATCCCTTTTTTGGGATATTTAATTATTCATGTCTTTGTAGCTGACAGACTGTGTCTGATTTTTCTAAGAAAAATGAGAAAAGCCTGCAGTAGTAGTTTAATTCAACTCTGACAACCACATAACTGGAAAATAAGGCTGATAAACTTAACTAAAACCTCAACCTCTTACTTTAAAGGATAGGTTCACCCAAAAATGACAATTCAGTCATTGTACTCAACCTTTGTAGTCCACAAAATATCAAAACATTTCGAGCTTCATGGTAAAACAACGTTGCAGCATTCTCCTAAACAACTCAAGTAGAAAAATTGAAATATAAAGAAGACATGAAATGGTTCCATACAGCCATACAGCATAATCCAAGTCTCCAGAAGCCCCAAGATCCCAGATTGACTTGAAATGACAATATTCACCAACTCAAAGCACGGTCAAGCTTGTGCACCTACTTCAGGTGGGTTTAGGAGAATGCTGCAACACTGTTCCGCTGTGAAGTTCCAGAAATGTTCTGCATCTGTGTGGCTGTGGGTTGATAATGACTAAATTTAATTTCTTCAGGGTGAAATTATCCTTTAATCAGTGTGTGCAGTGGATTTCATATCTCCCCTGTGTTTTGATCCCTCCCCCTCTTTGCTTTTTGTTTTATCAAACAGAACGTAGAAGTGTCGCGGATGTCAAAGGAGGCTTTGCTAACAGTGCCAGCTCACCAATGAGGCAGTACCCCTCTGCCCACCCCCACCCCCCCTTTACCCTCCTTTATGCACACTCAACCCTTCAGACGCACAATGAGCCTGCCAAAACTCCTCAACCTCTAGTCTTTTCTTCTCCACCTTCCTTCGATTGAATCTCTCTTCACCGTTCTTGTCTCGTTTTTTTTCCTCCACTTATACTTTAAGACGTGATGATGGTGGTGGTAATTGACTGGAATCCAGTTTCTAATTTTGATTATTAATCCTATGACATGGATCCTGTGTCGTGCACATTCTCCCATTTTCGGAGAATCAATGAAAAGCGGATGAAGGTTTTTTTTTCTTTTTGAACTGATGCTGTAATCCCAACTGTGAAACAATGAAACTCCAGCACCTTGTTTGTTGAAGCAGTGATTACATGTAGTTTATTTTCTCCTTGATTTTTTTCTGTTGAACTGATTTCTAAACTATTTTAACTTAAAACCAGTGTCTCATTCACTTTTTATTTCTGTTAGTAGAAGTCAGGACACTCTAATCTTAATCTTAGCAGCACTGCACTACAAAAAGGTTGTGCTTCTTTATATTTTGCACATAAAAATCAACAGTTTATCTCCTCAGTCAATGTCCTCTAGTAGAGCTTGTCTCTAGTTTTAAGGGTGTCTAACACTGTCTAATGAAGATTACAGACATACTTTGTTTTGCTCTTTTGTGTTCAACAATGTGAAGGTTCTCAAAGTCTATTCAATGATCAGAATGAAGGCAATATTTCTGTTAAATGTTTTTAAATAAACTCCACTCAACCATGTCATGCATCCTCACCACACTCTTCTCGTGCTTCATTTTAGAAAGTTTCACATGAAAGCTGTTTTCTCAGTCAGAGTTTTTGACTCATGTCTTAAACTGAAAGTGAGATTTAGGATAAAGCTGGATGCTTCTTGCTTGTGCTCGCTTGTCATCAAAGGAGGTTGACTAGTTCCTTCCTATTCCTATCTACACATCAGACGTTCAGTGCAGTGCCCTTCCTGTTTTCTCTGCTGTGCAGACAAGACTCAGATTTCCCCATTCATTCATATGCAAAGGCTCCACTGGGGTACATAAGAAAAGTGCTGCCATTCATCAGCTTGAACAAAACACTCACTGTGTCTCAGATTTCTTTCTGCCTAGATTTAGATTGAAAACAAAATGCAGAGAAGAGTTTGGGACTTTGTTATAAGGCTTCCGTGTGCATGATCGTGTGATGAAAATAAACACATCATGAGAACATGAGGAAATGCTGCAATGACTAATTTTAGGTCGTCAGCTATTAAAGTGTTCTGGTAATCTCACACTTAACGAAGCATCTGGCATAATTTGAAAGAGGCCCGATCAGCTGCAGGTGCGTCATTAAAACAGAACTTTTCCCAGATGGCAAACAGTCGTTGGAAACCATAACAGCCAATGTGCCGTATAAAGACCACAGTGCATCGACAAAAAGAAGAGGTTATCACAAGTGCAAACACAGACACACGACATGACACGACATACTTGTGATCACGACTGCAGAGCTTGTTGTAAATGTATGAGTATTTACTCCGAAGGTCGTCTGACACTGATGCGTTCTTCTTTCCAGAACGTGAACATCCACCGTACACCTGAAGACGCCCTGCAGACCGTCCCTCCTCACCTCTGACCGTCCCTCCTCACCTCTGACCGCCCGCTGTAACCCTGCGAGGCTGCGGCCTCTGTCTCTCGCTCCCTCGTGAACTGACTCCTGTGGTTGTTTCACTTTCTCCAGCCTGCTCACAGTGGTGACCCTCTGGGTGATGTGCCTCCTCTTACAACACCTCTGCCACACACACATACACACACACACACACACCTCTGTAACACTTGCGTCTGTGTTTTTGAAGGGATTTGAGGGAGCTCAACCTGAACACATCATGCGTTCGGGCATCAGTGTTCATGTCCTGAAAGCTACATGGTATATATACGTATATATTTTTAAGTGTTAACCGTGTCATTTCACCCAATGATCATGTGACTCTCTGCTACGTGTTTGACATGTGTCTGTATCGTGCAATCATTGTTTAATGTGAAGGTGACCTCAGTTATATTGTGCAATTTGAAGGTTACACACCTACCAGGAAAACAATGAATATTTTGACTGTGAGGTTATTCAGTGAATTGATGGGCAGGGAGATAATCATTAGGTTTTCTATGGTGAGCACACAGTCACTTTGACTTTATACTGACGTATTTCCTCAGCTGATGATTCTACACACTTCGGTGAAATCAAAACATGCTTTTGTGAAGAACACATCTGAGCACACAGGTACTGGAAATGTAAAAAATGAAAGTACTGACTTCAAACTGCACGTCCTAACTCCGCATTAATAAAGATGTGTTATTTTTGTTATAAAACCTCATTGTGGTTTTTCATTATGTATGAGCGCTGCACTGGAGATTATTCTCACTTACCTTTGATATGCAACAATTCAAAACACTCACCTAATCAGTCTGTTCATTTGAGAAAATAGTAAAAACAAAATGGCCAACAACAGCTGTATAAAACTCAACTAATTACTCAATAAACCGGCAAATATTCACGTTTGAGACGCTGGAGCCAGTGATGTTTTGGACTCCAGAAACCTTGATATCCCAAACTGATTTGACAAGATGTTATTTAGATCCCTTTTAAGATGAAATTTTCACTGTAGCTGTTCAACTAAAAACATTAGCATGCATCCCATCTGAAGTGGGTGCACTGACTTGACCACACAACAAAGGTGGAAGTAACGTCTTACATCTAGTGCGCTGCTGTGAAGCTCCACAAATGTTTTTTTTGTCTACAAAAACTTCACCAAACTCTCCATCAGCATAAAGGTGAGTACACAGTACTTTTTGGGTGAACTTCCCCTTTAAATAATAGCCTCATCATTTCAACTCTGTAATGTGGAGGATGCCGGTGAGATGTGCTGTTATAATAATTATTTGTCGGTGGACTGGTGCAATCAGAAGGCTTCGCCAGCTGATTGAAGTTGGATGGAGACCACAGAGGCCAGATCTGTCTGCCGCTCGAAATGAGATGATCAAGGAGGTGGAGGCAGCGTGGCCTCAATCAAATAGGTGCACTGGGGTGGCACCTTGAGGATACTTTATGATCATGAGCAGGGAGTGTCCAACAGATAACTTTATCTACTATCTGTCTAGCTCGCTGTAATTACGATTAAAAAATTAGGCCATAAAGCTCCTTTGAATTCCCCCAGTGGGTCAAATAAAAACCTTTGTTCGATTGTCATTACGTCAGTGCACTTGAGCAAGCTAACAGCAGCGGTACAAGTCTTCTGTAGAAGGTGTGTGACTAAGGCATTTCATCTTATTTTTCACTGTTAAAAAAAAAATGGTTCACACATCGTCTGCAGCATGAAGGTATTACTTCCTCTTCCTCACAGCTGAAATAACACAGTAATGTGTGGCCAATGTGCTGACTTAAAACAACTTCCTCAGCAGCAGAACAAATCCATTTATAGACACAGTAGCAGCGCAACATGCTCACTGTGAATGACACACATCAGCAGGAACAGCAAAGGTATAAACAACAGAGTTTTATTATCTTCTCTCATTATTTTCATACGTGGGCTTTGGTGGATTCTTTACAGACAACTCTTGCTTCACGTCTGCAATTAATCGCCACACATGCCGCTTTCCGTAAGCAGACACATTTCGGAGACAAATTTGAAACGACAGTGACAGAACATACAGACTCGCTTACACAAAATACAAAAACCTGGCCATTTGATTTGCAGCAACACGTTCTCCCCGCCCCTGTATTCATGGATATCAACTTGATTAATACTTTAAGGACCCGCCTTTGTTTGGGGATTTGTTCTCAGTGGCTGAAAATGAAACTGGTAAATAGTTCATTATATACAGTCAGTGATATTCATGAGTACAGGGAAATACTGGAGATGGGCGCAAAGGGTGTCATCGCTAGATTGGTCATGTTCCTCTTGTCTCCTTGCTGATTGGCTGTTAACTCCTTTCTCCACTCTTGTGCTGATTGGCCCCTGCAGCGTTTTCCCAGCTTGTGTGAGACCGTGGACAACACTGTTCTCAGAACTGCGGACAGCACAAGTCAAATTATATTCCATGTTTCTGTACAGAAAGGTATAAGATGCCAATATTCATTGTCAGGCAGGAAATACAGAGGAAATGTTTCTTACATTCTTGAGGAATTCCTCGGCGACGATACGGGCCCTGGCATTAACAGACAGTTTCATCTCACTGATCTCCTTGTCGATCTCCTCCATGAAGTGGATGACGAAGTCCACCAGCTTGTGTTTGTACATCTGCTCCGTGTGGAAGTTGGTGATCAAGAAGCTAATATCATATCCCTGAAATAACAGTGTGGAAACAGGAGAACAAGGAAATGAGATAGTGAGTCCGAAACCAGCAAAAAAAAATTAGACACAAATATCACTTTCAGTTACTTAATTAGAGCTTCAACGATTAATCAGTTAATTCTCCACTATGCTTAGAAAACTGCCAACTATTTTGATAACCAAAAAAAAAACCCCTCCACATTCTTTGACGCTAGCTTCAGTATTCAGTCTTCATCTTCAGTTGTTGGAAGTCATCTTGAGCTTTTGAAAACACTGGCTGAAACCTTTTCACCATTTTATAGATGAAACAACAGATCAATTAATCGAGAATAGAATCAACACAACATGAAAATAATCGTTAGTTGCAGCTTAAGTAGTAATGGAAATGTATATTATAATACATATTCTAAATCTCAGCATGAAGCACCTTTGACATTTACCATATTAAAAATGTTCACACTGTTCCTCATTTTTCATCGTGATTCCTCTTGTCACACAGTCTCTGTATGCCAATTTCTCTTTTCTCACTCATTTAAATTCTCCTATATACAACCCAGATGACCCGTCCACCACACTTACCTCTACTGGTTTCCTCCTCAGAATGAAGAAGTTCTCTGCTCTCATCATCATGAAGCGCATGAACTTGTGGCAAAGGATCTTCTCAATCTCATCAGCCTGCAGACAACAGTGTTTTAAATGCATCAGTTTAATGCATTTAGACGTAAATATATTAGGGAGTGTGGATAGCTCATAACCAAAAACAGTCTTGATTTTGCTGCTTTTGAATCACCTGTTTGACAGCGATGCTGACTCTGACAGAGTTGATGGATCCCTCAATGAGAACCTTCTCCTTGTCATTACGGCTGATCACCACAGGCTGGAGTAGCAGCTCCTTGCTGCTCCTGTAACCGCAGCACAATGCAGCCATTACAAATTTTACAAAAAGGCCGGTTTTAAACTACCATGTTTATTAGACACTCAAAGTCATTGTGCTTGTGACCCTGCACGGCTCTGCATTCAACCTTAGAAGTTAAAGTGCCTTCTTGAAAAACTCTCAATCTACACATAACATTGGGAAGACACCTGCAATACACTGCAGCATGTCCCCGCTGGCTAAGGTTACAGCCCTGCCCGTGCTTGTGTCATTTCTTTCACCCTCCTACATTTTCTTGTGCAAGTTTGCACAAGTCCACACTTGTGTGGCAGCTGGATGATCTGCAGAGGGCTTTAGGGCTGGAGAAACAGGAGGCAGCAGAGCAGGGGGGTAAAAAGTGAGGCTGCTGACTCCACATGCGTGCAGTTAAACATACCTGACCTCCACCTCTGGCTTGTTGTGACGCTCCACCACCTGAGAGGAGAAGTTCTCCAGACAGAGGGCCGCCTGCAGGGTGGCCCTCACAGCGTTTAAGTAGGGGCGCAGAGTCGCTGTCTAGGGGAGAGATCGAATGAAATCAATGTCAGGGTCAGAGGATCTTGTTGTGCTATGCATTTGTCGTTTGGATCAGGAGACATGGTCAAACTGAACCCTTCCACTGTAGTGAGGGTGACTCAACCAGTCTCTGAGGTCATGTTTGATCAGGAACCAAAGTGAGCCGTATGCAGGGATGCAGTGGCTACTGATCAGATACAACCCACTTACACTTTACCACCTTTAGATTTCGAAGAAAGAGCTACTAATAGTCATCTTAAAAAGAAAAAACATGGAGACAATCAGAATCTACCTGATACAAATTATTTATGCATTAAAGGATGCTTTCAGGTGACCGAGATTGCAGCTCATGATCATCCAGATTATTTTTACATTTAGCTACATCACTCTACTCAACCCGAAATATAAACAGCTGTTCCACCGTCTTCAGACAGAGAGCTAGTAACGAGAGGGAAAAGGGGCCGAGAGGAAAAGACAGCTCAGCTCAGTCACTTTAGTTTTTGCAGACCGTATCAAGGATGATGCCCTTCCTCTCATTTCAAAGCAGCCGACCTGAAACCACGTCTACGAGCTACACAGGGCTAGCTAGCTAATCTCGCCTCGAATGTAGCCTTAGTTAGCGGCGGTAAACGGCTAAATAATAAAATATAAAGATACACTTAGTGAGAGACACTCACCATTTTTGCGCTGTAGAAGACGGAAGTTCCTCAGCCACGCCTGGGACTGCTCTTCCGTAAATCCTACATAGTCGGTACAAATAGGGTGCGCTAGTTTTTGACCTCGCTTGAAGAGGCGGGTGTCTCCGCACAGCAGAAATGCTGTTGCTTGCGCGTACCACACCGCCCAGGTTGAGTACGTGTACTCTAAATCGAGCGTACCCCTGGATGCGTCCACTTCCGCACTGTGAACAGGAGACATTTCGCTGCGTGGCTCTTGGTCCAGATGTAATTTTGATCTTTTTACAGCCGTTTTGGATAAAAGCTGTTAAATGACAGCATTATAACCTTTAAATGACCAAATTAAATAGCTGAGTTACGGTTCTAGCGGTAACCGAGTTTTTACACACCCTGACATAATATGGTTTGTTCCGATGATACCATTCTAGCAGTAGGTTAATATATGCACAACTCCTCGGGGTTAGTTTTGATACATAGTGAGATTTAGAAATGCACCCTCGGCCGTTTTGTTTAAGTTGTGTCGTTTGACTTTTGTCTCAAAATGCGTTATTTTTCGAAAAGGGGTCATACTTCCATGTGAATCTATTTCACCCCCCACCCCCCTGTAATGGCGTTGGTTTTCTCCATCATGGCTTCCATTCACTGACGGTAAATATCGCTGCTCTTAAACATTCAAAAATATATCTCTGCTTCAAGTTTCTGCCATCCAGCTCTATTACTCTTAGAGGTCCGTCTTGTAAAATACTCGTGTGTAGTAATGTGAAATCATAGCGTCCATTATTATTGTTCGGGAGTAATTAGTGCCGCTCGGGCCCAGCGAGCTCGCGTCCTCCGAAGCAGACCTGCGTGTACGTGTGTGCGTGCGTGCTCTCGTGCGTGCGTGTGGCTAACGCGTGTAAATATAGAGAGACACACAAACAAACAAGCAAACAAGACAAAAACAACACCTGGACACTGTGTATGAATCTCATCTCCTTTTTTCATCCACGCTGTCCATCTTCATGTATCAGGTCATTCAGACTCTGCCAGGTCTCTGCCTCACAGCATCATGAGTGAGTTAAAGGACTGTCCCCCTCTGAAATACTACGACTTCAAGCCGGTCGAGCATGTGAAGGTGTGTCCCCGCTACACGGCTGTGCTCGGCCGCTCAGAGGACGATGGCATCGGCATTGAGGAGCTGGACACCCTGCAGCTGGAGCTGGAGACGCTCCTCTCATCGGCCAGCCGCCGCCTCCGAGCCCTGGAGGAGCAGAGACAGGTGGGAGAGAGCCGGGAAGCTGCCACTGTCTACATCTCATCCCTTGTCGGTTACTATTTGTAACTCCCCGTGTGTGCTGCCTTTCAGATCCTCACAGACTGGCAGGACAAGAAGGGAGATAAGCGCTTCCTGAAGCTGGGGAAAGACCCAGATCCTGCTGCCTCTTCTCGACACAAACCAAAGAAGCAGAAGTTGGACGGCAAAGGCAGTCACGGGCAGGGTCCAGGTCCTGGCAGGCCCAAATCCAAAAATCTGCCGCCTAAAGTCCAAGAGTATGAATTTACAGACGATCCACAAGACATTCCCCGCACTCCTAAAAATGATGCACCCAACAGGTCAGCAACACCAGCTCTGTGTAACATCTCACTTCTCTGTTAAATAAGGCTGTATTCAACTTATTTGTGTGTGAACCGAGGTAAATGAGTTTTGTTCTGGCAAGGTATCTTTGTTTTACGTTTTTCTTTTTAACTTTATGTCAGATTTTGGGCATCAGTCGAGCCGTATTGTGCTGACATCACAAATGAAGAGATCCGGTTGCTAGAGGAGCTTCTAAAACCGCCGGAGGATGAAGCAGAGTATTTCAAAGTATGGCACGAAAATACCTAAATTCAATCAAAGAATGGACAAAGTTCAGGTTCTTGCAGTTGTGTTAAGTGAAATGTATCATTCTAAATGTGTGTTCCGTTAACTGTAGACTCCAGCTCTGGGGAAACACTACTCTCAGCGTTGGGCTCAGGAGGATCTGCTGGAGGAGCAGAGGGAAGGAGCTCGAGCCAACGACAAGAAGAAGAACCTCATGGGGGGGCCGCTGTCTGAGCTGGATGCTAAAGGTGAGGAAAGACTGCACCGCAATTGTCCACAGGCTGGTTTGCTCTTGGTATGAACATGCCAGACGACAGTTACGAGCATGAATTCACCTCAATCCTCATCTTCATGTTCAAATATCTAGATGTGGACTCCCTGTTGAAAAAGTCAGAGTCCCAGCATGAATCTCCAGAAGACGGATGTCCCTTCGGTCCTCTCACACAGCGTCTGCTCCAGGCCCTTGTAGAGGTCAGTGCGTTGTAGACTTAATGTCAAGAAGGCACCCTGATAAAATGCATATTGTGAAAACACTGAAGCATGAAGATAATTTGCAAGATTTTGATCTGTTTTCCTCCAGGAGAACATTATATCCCCCATGGAGGATTCTCCTATACCCGACATTTCAGGAAAGGATGCTAATGATGGTGCTGGGACTTCTCCTCGCAGCCAAGGAAAAGCTTATAGGTATTTGTGCAACACTTAACAAACATACAAGATGTCAGATGCACCTATGGACGTGTACAAAGATGCCACATTCAGGCTTGTGTGATGCATCTGTGGTGAAGCCATCTTGGTCTGTGATTCTGTCCTGTTCAAATACTGGAAAATGCCAGACTTTTGTGCTGCTTTTTGATAATCTATAGATACCAAAAGCGAACAACAGGGAATAACATTTCACAATTGAGTTTTTTTACAATATGTTGCTGTTAAATTTGACCTATCATCCTTCATTTAAGTATAAATACAGCTAAGTGACCGTCCTGATGCTTTATGTAGCCAATCAAACAAGTATTTTCATTGAAGTAATATATCTGAAGGATGCTGAAATTTTTTTTAAATTATCAATTTTTTGTATGAATTTGTACAAAACTAAGATTTGCTTTGCACGATATGTAATTATTGCAGTGCAACTCTGCATAAGCCAGCTGAAACACTATATATTTAATACATAATGTGTGCATTTGTTTCCAATGTTATAAATAAAATCACGCCATGACAGCCATTTTTCAGGCACTTAGAAAAAAGAAGAAACTAATTGTTTAAGGAGAGTTCATCTTAAATATTACATTCTAGAAATATTTGTGTTATAATCTGGGTCAGATAAAGTACTTTTTAATCTTACCAAGTTTCCTGTATTGTGAATATGTGTCCGGCATTTGAGTTGTGTGAATATTCAGCCAGTTATGATGATTTTGATAATGGATGGACCTCCTGCCTCCATAGACTTACATGTTTTAGGAGTCACAACTTCCCTGTACCAATATTGCCGCCATGGTGACGCATCGCTCTAAAGAAAAGCAACAGTCGAGACTCTATCTATGTCTAGATATCAGTGAAAGGCACAAAGATCAGTTCTCTTGGCACCTTGGCAACCATCTTCACACACCAGTTGCACTCACACAGCGCACAGTGTGGTATATTAGTTGTGAGATTGGTACGTTCTGTACCACATACCTAATTACTTTCTTTTCCCCCTCCAGTGTTCCTCACACACGTTCTCTGGAGGCTCGAATCAAAGAAGAGCTGGTGGCTCAGGGGCTGCTGGACTCTGAGGAGCGACCAGGGCCAGGAGGAGACTCTGAGGACGAGGTGCTGGCAGAGCTGCAGAAGAGACAAGCAGAGCTCAAAGCCCTCAGCGCTCACAACAGAGCCCGTAAGCAGGAGCTGCTCCGGTGAGGATACAGAGCCACTGCGATTATATTTACCATGATATAAACTGTACTATACATAAACTCTGATCCATGATCAGCTGTTGACATAAAGTTTTTATCTGTGCTGCCTCACAGGCTGGCGAAAGAGGAGATGCGCAAGCAGGAGCTGAGGCAGAGAGTCAGGGTGTCTGACAATGAGGTGATGGAGGGATTTCGACGAATCATGGCAGCGAGGCAGAAGAAACGCACTCCGACCAAGAAGGAGAAAGACCAGGCCTGGAAAGCACTGAAGGAGAGGGAAAGCATCCTCAAGCTGCTGGATGGATAGAGGAAGACACAGTTTGAGTGTTTAACCAGAAAGAAGATTGAGACAGATTAGAACAGCTGTGACAGCTGTTACACAATCAGTGAACAGCTTTATCCGTGATGGTGTATGATACAGTGTACTGTAGGTGTGTGTGATTTCACTATGGACATTTGTGTGGTAGTTTTTACGTCATGTACAGCAGAGAGCTCATCTGATCAGTAACATTTAGTATGCATCAAAGACTTTTCCTCCTTTTTGTTTAACTTTTTTCATGTCAGTTGAATTTTTACGTTGATTTATATTTTGTTTACTACTGTAATGTTATGAAAACAGTACACATGAATGTTTGAATAAATCAGAATGACTTAATAAAGACTCAAGATTTTTTATGTGTATGAAAAACACAATTGAGAGGAGAGTGTGTAACATAGTCTTTTTCTTCAGTGCTGGTCTGGTCAGCAGCATCAGAAACAACATCTGAAAACACGGATTAGTTCAGTTAATTAATATTTCTTGTGTTGCTGTGTTTATGTTACAAACCTTTCAGACTGAGGGCTGTAGGCCTTCTGTTAGTGAGGTAGTGCCAGGACCAGTACAGAATACTAGACTCTTAACTTTTGTCGTCATGGCACTGAAACGCTAACATGTCCGCAACCTAATGTTTCAGTGTTTAATATTTTTTCTGCACCATAAGGAAGAAATTGACCTTTTCTTACAACTGAACAACTCGCCTCCCATCTCTGTGCACATTTATCTACAGTTAAAACCATCTGCAGGAAAATGCTGATTTATAGTCAAGCACTCAAACCTTACTGAATATTTATATGACCATTTTCCCAAATCAGTGTCATTGGGGTAAATGGATCCAAAGGCCTGTGGCAAGTTAACACAGAGGTTCAGCTTTCTCCATTGTTAAATAATTTCCATCAGCATGATGTTTATTAATAATACAATAATGTTATTACAACAAGCAGACGGAGCATCTAGAGGAGCACCAGAGGGCAGCTGCCTTGAGCTATTTACAGTGCTCCTCATCTTTGGATGCATATTTTATTTTGGTCGCGTAACGTTTTTACATCAACTTGTTCTTTGTTGTGTTGTTTTTTTTTTTGCTTATGAAGTCACAATCTAGTGTGTCAAACATAAGAAATATCACACTCAGCACGAGTTTCTGCTGTAAGTGTTTGAAGGCTTTATTTACAGTTTTTATCCAGATTTCTTTCACTGAATTTGAAAGTCAATATCCTTTGTCTCAAATATCAGAGAGATCATTTTAAATATTGTCCAATCCCATTGCTGAGCCACCACAAGATGGCAGTCACTGTCTTTTGTCTGTCCGCTCCCACTGCATTTACATAGCAAATGGCCAGTGGTTGACATTAGCCAAACACAGTGTGTGTGTGTGAGTGTCGGTGTGGTGTTTAGGACATCCTCGCTGATACTGATCCCAGGGTAGAGCAGGACACTTTGTTTCTCACAGTGTGCAGCTGTGTGTGAGGGTCACTCAGTTCAGACCAGTCACACACACTTTTTCTCTTTCTGAAACTGTCACATGGTTACAATCAACACACTGCTGGTCCCACACAATAAATTCCAAACGCACTGAGAGGTGAGGGGACATGTGGCCACCAAGTTAATGCCTGTGGGTCAAAATCGTTTCCCATGAGTATTTTTTAGAGTTATTAAGTGATTTTCATCATCAGCATCAGCATCATCATCTCCCTGTGATCGAGAATCCTCTATTACGAGGTTTTCAAAGTCACAAGCCTTTGGCATTACAAACTGGAGTGCAACAGGTTTGTTGCTGTCAAACAGATGTTTACCGAAAATACACATATTCAAAAGGGACAGTTCACTTTAAAAATATAAAAAATGCACATGTTTCCTTGGACCTGTGGGTTGTAATTATCCATCTAGATCGTTTTGGGGAGAGTTGCTCAGTTTGGAGATATTGACCGTAAAGATGTCTGGCTTCAGTCGGCAGATTTAGTTTAGGGAGAAATTTGTTTCTACATGAATCTGCTCACAACAAGGTCCGTGGGTTATCTTGAGTTGCTGGGTTGTGAATTCTTGAGTGCCATCTAGTTCCATTATACTGGTTAGACAGCAGACATCTCTTGGCAACTCACACCAAAAAAATTTAGATCGATGCCACCCACACCTTTCCCTTGGATTGCCAAAACTAAAAACTTAATAATGATCCCAGGCTGAAAGTGTGTGAAGATGGAACTATATGGAAGACCTGAGAGGAAAGTAAGAAAAATGTGTTTACTCTCTGAAACTTTTTATAATAATCTGTCAACTTGTGTTTTTTATTGAGCTGTCTGCATTTTATTGAAGGCATTTCCTGTGTTTGTGTGTGTACTGTCTGCTGTGTATTTGTTTTTGAGGTTTATCTATCTTAAAGGCCCATCTGGACATGGGCATTGCAAATGATCTCAGGCCATAAATGCTGCAGTGTGTGGAACCAGTTCAGTGGCGTACATGTCCCTATGCAAATATACATTTGAGGAAAGTGAAACAGCATGAACAGTGATTCATTTTATAATAGTTTTTATCATATTCTTTTTTTTAACTTTCGCTAGAAAACAGCTGGCAGACCAAATCAAACCCCACTTTGGCCAGCCCGGAGCTAGATGGATAAATAGCACGACATGTGAGAGGGAAAAAAAAAACGTACTCTTGATTTTGGCTTTGGTAGTCCTTTAAATATAGAAATGTATTGTACCTACACTACAACTCACCATAAATCTGTACTGCTCAGCTCGGACACATTATACATATTTTTTATTGAAAATTTCAATTCTTCATGCATGTTTGTTTTTATTTTTTCTTACAATGTTCACTGATCCTTGTGTGTAAAAACCTACTTCATCTTCAACAATACAGTTGAACCGTCTTTTAAGAGAAAAAGCCTGGTTCAAAAATAAAAGCCAGACTGGAGGCTCCAACAATGGCCCCAGCGTTGTGTGAAACCCCCTCAGTTTAGACCGCTGTCCTCCACACAAATTCATAATGCCGTCAGCCTGTGTATATGAAAGCTTTTAATAACATGCAGACCTATTGAATCCTCCTCACAGGTGAATGAGAGGCTGAATAGACGGTTGTGGCGGCCCCTCGAGGCTGGGCGTACCGCACACTGCCTTTGTTGCATTTGTTGTCATTAGACCTAAACTGAAGGGCAGGTGGGTTCTGTTTATACACTGGCTCATACACGCTCAATGATGCCCGTCCGCTGTTTGCATGTCACGTATTGAGCTCTTTTTTTTAAAGGCCAGACTCCTTTTGGCAGCCCAGGTGTTGTGTCCCTGATGGATCTTCAGTGTGAGGCTCTAACTCCGGCCTCGGCTCCACTTGGTCACGTAGCTCCCTCTCCTCTCTCCATGTGAAATTCAGCTCCATGGTGAGCTTCTTCGCTCCTCTCTGTCATGGCCTGTAAACCTTTACGGCTGTTTAAGGAGAGGGCTCTCCACTGAAGGGTAAATAACTTGAGTATTCTGGCACAAGACGTGCAGCGGCTTCATGTCTGGGAGGCCTTTTTTCTATGTCTCCTCAGGCAATTATGAGAAGACAATGAGTGTGTAAATACTGTGCTATCAAGTGGGCAGGATGGCACACATGCACACGCACACGCACACGCACACGCACACGCACACGCACACACACACCCACACACACACCCATCTATGCATTATCACTCCTAATCTCCTGTCAGTGGAGGCCTCTCTGTCCATTGGCTCTTTGTTTGACCAGTTTGTACGAACTATGATTCTTTCTCCGGGGCTCTCCTCCTACTCCACCTCCGTCTCTGCGTTCCTGAGCTGGCACTGAGCATGGACAGAAAGAGGCTGACATACACACACACACACACACACACACACACACACACACACACACACACACACACACACACACACACACACACACACACACACACAGAGGCAGGGGTAAAGGGATTTAACATAAATCTGTCGATCCTTTGTCCTAATGCTATGTAAGCTTTCATGCTGAATTGAAATTACATGTGTGACAGAGACACAGACAGAGGTTGAGACAGCTGCTGAGGACGGCTGGTCCACTGACAAGACCCTCTGTCCAGCCTGGCCACGCCTCGGCTCTGCACCCGCACAGAGAGCTATTGTCTTCACCATCCTGATGTCATAGTTTGTCCTGCCCCAGAAGGCTGCTGTTGCTGTTGTGGTAAAACTTGACAGGCCTTTTAGCCCGGGCACCAGCAGCTGCATGGATGACACTGTACGCGAGTGTTGCATGCACAAAAACACTCCTGTGCTCTCCCCTTTCTGACCCCTCCTCTACCTTGGTTTGAATCTCATTTGCCTCTCATTTGCATGGCAGTTGATGCATTTCTTGTGCTGCTGAATTTGGCGGCTCATATGCAAATGCCTGTGCCTCATTCAGCCCCACCTGTCCGGGCTCTGCTCATCGGTGAGGTAGATAACGATTCCGGGGCCCCCTTTTCAGCCTTTCATTCCTCCAGGGTTTTTTGTCCAAGATAAGCACAATCAGACACAAACAAGCCATTCACTTGCAGTGTTAGAGTCAACAACCCCACGTCAGACGAGTGCAGACTGCATGTTGTAAGGGCATTATTAACCAATCGTTGTGGCTGTGCGGATGGCAATGGGGGTTAGTCGTTCAGTTGGTCTAACCATGAGATTCATGGTCCCCAGAGGATGAATCCTAACCCCTTACTTGACCGCCAGCGCCACCATGAGGTTGATTTTTGTGTTTTGAGGGGATATATTGTCACAGCTATTTGATGGACTGAGACTAGTTTTGTAGGCGGTTGTGTCCCACTCAGGATGCATCACTAATGAGTTTGATACCATCATCAGGTCAAAACTTTATCCGATACTAATGAGAATACAAACCCACTGACACTCACATTAACTCAGCTGCACTTTGTATTTAGTGCTTAGTAGCTAATATTAGTATACCAGTATGGTAACTTAGATGATGACTATGGTGGAAATGAAAGCTCCTAACGTGAAAAATTGTCATTGTGGGCATGTTGCCCTGCTAGCATTAGCGTTTTGCTTATAACACCATTGTGATTAATTAAGTACACCCTGCTAGCATGGCTGTAAGCTGCAATAGCTTTTGATCAGCACATGAAAAGAGAAACAAAGAAAGAGTCTGTCACTGTAGTCTTCATGATTTCCCTCATTTATTGCTGTTTCTCCTTATTTTGCTCTTCTTCCTCTTTGCCAGTGCCTTTTGCTATGTTTCATCACGCGTAGTCTCGATCAGAAGTGGCTTTGTTAGTGTCATGAATGCTGTTTTAATCATAACAATGGCTTGTATATCAGCAGATAGGTATTTACTTTCAGGCAGGCTCAGATCCTACAAGCTTGTTGGCCTTCTTGTGTGTGTTCAAGTTCAACAGTCGACCTTTTTCGCATCTTGTTCCTCTCTTTCAGTTTGGTGTTTGAGCTCCTTTTAAGGTACACTGTTGAGTATGTTGGAAGAAATTTTAATCAGAAGAGAAAGATCCTCACTGACTAAACAAACTCAATAAACAAGCTGACCTTAAAGGACGACACACTTTCAATCGGTTTCCCTTTGTTTATACCTTAGACTTCATTTACCTCTGAGAACAGATTGTTCATTCAATTATGAAAAAGATATATATTTTGGAGTTTGTATTATTACCTCATTATTATTGTAAATATCAAAATTTTGTTTGAGTTTGAATTTCTTCTTCAAAACTACATTGTGCCCCATTAAGTTGCTTTTCAGCTGCAGGCACTTTCCCAGGGGACTAAGAACCTTTGGAGTTACTCACTGAGAGTTTCCACTGCGGGGACCATTCTCTAAATTAGACTTCATTTTAACCCCCCAAAAGTCCCTGCTCAGGAGGCAGTACTTTCCAAAAGTAGCCTTCAACAACTCTGGGGGTGGGGCTCGCAGCACTGAGCATTTCTGATTGGTTGAGTACTCACAGCATTTAATTTCAGCGACCATCTTTAAAAATCTGCAGCTGCAAATCACTTTTGTGTTTGTTTGGTGTGCTTCGCCACATCAACATGGAGTTATAGAGGAAGGCATGCCACAGACTGACCAGGCGGCTGTTGAGTCGTCACGCACAAAGATAATGTGTAAAAAAAAAACAGACTATAAACGTGCGCAGACCTTTAGACCGAGGTGGAAACGCAGACAACAGGCTTTCAGCTCCTTGAAAAGTAGTTCTTGGGATTAATAGTACTGTGGACTTTTTTCTTGTTATCTAAGAAGAGGCTAAGGGCTGGAATATTCAAAAGTGATTATGTGCATGGATTCGCTGTAATTGAAATTGATGCCCATCTGATAACACCTGGTAAGATCAGGCCTGAAGATAAGCTTGCGGTTCGATTGCTGTCACACCCAAGGCCTACAACACCCTATAATGAGTCGTTATTGCACAGGGGGGGCAGATCTCAGCCCATGTTTGCCGAGGGTTTTATCACTCTTGTGTCAGTCCTTTTTAAAGGCTCAAGTCATGCCAAGTCCACAACCAGCCCCCATCCCAAACATTTTTTTTTCTCTCTCTCTTTTTCACCTCTGCCTCAGTAGCAAAGGCTCCCGCGGGCTGGCTCGGTGCCATCAGTGTTTGACTATACTTTGTTAGAAGCGCCGGGCATGATAAGAAAGCGGGAGGGAGGTGGATAAGAGAGCACCATGTTGGAGAGCTGTTTTGTCATTGGCAGTAAATTTGGACAGTAGAGGTCAAAGCTCTTAAGAAATATCCTTCTCTTTGGAGATAAGGCCAGATAGCAGAGGTATGTTGAGGGGGACCTATAAGAGGACTATTAATGGTTATGTATACACAGGTTTCCACACGCATCCAATGCAAAAGCGTCGCCACCGCAGCCTCTGCTGGTTGCGGGAGATCAGGGGCCACCAGTCTCCTCCCCAAGGGACCGGACGAGATGGATAACATACCCCTTTCCCCGGGACTTCGTCTGAATGGTTGGACGATGGAGCAACGAGAGGACATCACCGTCACTGTGGATAATAGTCATTGAGGAGCGGAGGAGACACAATGAAAAACACTTCTCTCACCACCCACCACTTCTCTGTCATCCTCCCTCCATCCTCTCCCCATCTCTCTTTCGTTTCCTCTGCTCTGTTATTATCACCCAGATCATTATCAGGCTCACTCTCCTCTCGCTGCGATGGAGAGGAGGGCCTGCCGCCCACATGGCTTTGGTGAGAGATTTCTAACAGCGGCAGCACAGGAGGAGGGGGAGAGAAGAAAAAAAAACGGAGACAAGAGGCCCAATAAAGTCCATCTAAATATAGAGGCAGCAAGGCCCTTTTTTCCCTTGTCCTTATAAAGAGCTGCTGGTGAATCCGGGTGGACCGTCTTCCTCGCTGTACCGAGAGCTGATCACTCCCTCCAGGATCGGGAACATAACTGTTGGTGCATGGAAACACACTCACACGCACAGACACACACACACACACAGACGGACACACGCGCAGAACTACATTGTTTATGAGAGAGAAAGAGAGAGAGAGAGGACAGGGGGCTTAGTGACTTTTTTCTTTACACGAGAGGGCAAATCATGTTTAGTGGAACATACTAAAATAGGAGAGGTTCAAGGAAACTCCAAAAGAAATGATGGGAGACACGAGTGACGGGGGGAGGTGGAGGAGATTAGGAAAAAAGATAGAGATGAATTTATGGCCAAAAATATCTGGAAGGATGGATTGTACATTTACATAAGATTCCGTCCAAACAGGCCCCTTTTTTGGCTGTGTGACTTCTATAATCCCATCTCACTTATAGTCATTATGTTTGTCTAAACTTGGCTCTGTCTTAGAGGAAGAGAGGGGAGAGGAGATGAATACTCCTCTCATGCCTACACAGCAAATGTGAGACTGTGTCTAGCAGCTGATTAGCCTAGCTTAGCATAAAGGCTAGAAACACAGGTAAAGTGCTGGCTCTGTCCAGCGCTAACAGAATCCACTTGCAGGCATTTGCTAAGCTCGCTTGTAAAAATGTATATGTTTTGTGCATTTTTATGGCTTCATTAGAGGATGGGGGAATGACATGCAACCAAGAACCCCAGATGGATTCAATCTAGTGATGCTGCGGTTTTAACGCCTAAGTAGCAAGGAGCCTCCAAAGATAATCAATTACCATTTTTCGGCTTATTCCACACTAAAAGTGTACAAACGGCATGCTGCAGTTGTTCAGGAGGTTATCGCTGCCTGCAGGTCCATCTGATATGGCCATTGTTGATGTGGCTTCCAGAAAAAAACATAATTACCTCCGCCGTGGAGGTTATGTTTTCACCAAGGTTAATTTGTTTGTTGGTTTGTGAGCAGGATTAAACAAAAACTACTGAACGGATTTCCGCGACACTCACACGGAGAATGGCTCTTGTCACAGAACAGACGCTAATACCTTTATCTAATACCTTTGGCTGTTGATCCGGATACATTTTTCCCCGCTTTCTTGAACATTGCCAGATTTTCAACACTTTCGCTAATTTGTCAGAGACCAACGCATTAATCTTGATGAACAAAGTCAGGTGTATTTTGGTAGCTGGTGTCAATGAGTGAGTCTAGTGAGTGCCATTCTAGTTAATGTTCTCCCAGGACCATCATTTCAGTTGACCATTTCCGGAGCCAGCTGTTGTAGCTGAGTGGGCTGAGAACAGGACTCTTACTCAAGAGACTTTGGTTGGTGTCATGTTTGGGACACATTACTATGTACAATATGTTCATTTGTTTTATTAGTATTTTCCCTTCACTTCAGTTTAAGTTAAGGGAATAAAAATACTTGGAGAGGATTAGAAAAACATGGTTTGGGTTGAAATAGACCCTTTCACAACACTGAACATGTGTTTGAGAGGATTACTTGTGCGTATATTTTCTGTTTTTTTTCCCCCTCAGGTAGTTAAGCCATGACATTACATAAACGTGATTGGTTCAGTTTCAGAGATGTGTCTCCGGCACAGCATGAACACACGTTTGAATAATGGGAGTCTTTTCTGGTCTTCCCAAAAGTAAGCTGTTGCGTGGATTAAACAAACAAGACATAAGATGTCAATTAATGAGCTTAAGACGTTTTGCTATCTTTGGATAATGAGACTTAACAGGTGCTCTCTGGGGCCTTATATTTATTGATCGCTAAGCTTCACTAATGATTCTCCCTCTAAAATACCATCATGTCTCTGCAGCTGAATGAAACAACTTTGACAGCTTCTTTGTTCTCCCTGAAATGGATTTGAAGCTGTTAGAAAGAAAAACTACTCCCTTTCAGTTGTGAGTAATCAGACTGCAGTCAAGAACATAAAGGTGACCTCTTCGCTTTGGACCTCACCTCATGACAAATTAACTAATGTGTGTGACTAATACGATTTACCCCCGTATCCTATACACTGTTGCTGTCTGTCTGAAATGCAGTTATCAGCGACGCCTGCTCTGTGGTCTGTGACATCAGCAGCTGTTCTCCACCACTGAATAACAACGCACAGCACATACAGGTCACGCGCTGGTCGACGCAGAACCACAGACGGACGTGTTTCAAAAGGAGCAGGATCACTTGTGGCGCACTCACTCACACAGAGACGCAGACATAATGTTTGCTACGCCCTGTGTGAAGCAAACAAGGGGTCATTTTCACAGCTGCTGTCTTCTGCCAGCGGTGACAGCAAAAGTTCAGAAGTCAAACGGGGAGAAAAGGTTCACTGTGTGTTTTAAAATCCTGTTTTACACCTGTTGCTCACTGTCCCCCTGCGGTGTGTGTGTGTGTTTGTGGCCACATACACTGAGACACAAACGCGCACGCACAAAGCGGTTTTCACACACTGAGCGCAGAACAACAAGAAAAACATCACACACATGCAGACTCACACACTGAAAATCAGCACTTGTTACATAAGAGCTCCTCTTCCACACAGACAGCTCCACAGCACAGTCTGACAGAGTCAATGTCAAACTCTGCATGAGAGGGAAAATGGGTATAATTCGTGCATGACCACTCAGTTGCTATGTGTGCAGCTGAAGTGGATCGATCTGTGTGTGTGTGTGTGTGTGTGTGTGCACGCGCGCGCGTGTGTGTTTGACTGTGTCAGTTTGTGGTCGTGAGCGACCCGCTGAGAGAGGAAGCTCAGCTGTCAGTTGTTGTCAGGCGCTGGGCCTCTTCTTCTCTCTTTGCTGATCCTGTTGTAGTTAACCTCACCCCCCTCCTCCGTTCTCTCATTTTCTCCCTTCCTCCTCTTTTCTGCCCCCCAACAGTGGCTGGCTGGGTTTGAGGTCGAGGTGGAGGCACTCGTCTGTACAAGCATGTTGGCCAGAGATAAGGAAATGTGGCACAGGACCAACAAACCTCCCTCCGGGCTCAACATATTACGAACACATACGCACAGCGAGGAAGTGTCCAAAATATTGTGGCCAGAGGTTGAGGCATATCATGCGATATTATAAACTTTGCCCTCGCCTCACCCCCGAGTTTAGCACTTCGCTTCTACTTGCCTTTTTTGCACTCCATGCACTGCTCTGTCTCACCCCGTGCAGGGTGTTACCCATGCCACATTAGCTGCTCTTTCGCAGCGGTACGAACGCTCTCTGCAAAAGCTTGCTCTGCATTTGTTGGGGGGGGGGGGGAATCATTCTTGTGTGTGCCTGCCCACCCTGCCAGACTGGTGTGGCATGGTGTGAAATAGACATGAGGAGAGGATGTGAGGCTGGAAGCGTCTGTGGCGCCTCTGCTCCACTTGGGGGTCGTGGGGGTGGGATAGAGGCTGCTGCTGAAAAGAGTGTGGGGGGTGTTGAGGCTTGTGATTACAGCGCAGCTCTGATGGAGCTCCCCAGGCTCTGCTTGAGTGAGACAAACTCAGATCACGTTACAGAGTAGGGGACAACTACTGCTGCGCTAATGGGAGACACATTTATGCATTCATAAACAGGCACACACACACATCCAGACTGATACATAAACTACAACCCACACACCCACAGATGCCCCATTCATCCAGATACACTTAATCACTCCACTCCACTCCACTCAGAGTGCAACCTGTTCCAGCTGTTGTCCTGTCTGCCTTTTTTTTTTTGTCCCACCAACTAATTAAACCCTCTTCACTCCCATTAACTTTGATAAACTTTGCCACAAGTATCAGTCCTGTAGACGGCTATCTCCTCTGGCACATCTCATTATCAGCAGCGCCAGCAGAAGTGCCAGAGGGAGCGGGAGGTGTGAGAGTGACATCGGAGGCCATCGGAGCAGCTGATAGGATACAGGCCTGCCGTTGGATAAGCAACACTTGTTTTCTGCCAGAGCACTGAAAACTCACTGATCCAGAAATATCTCAATCTTTATCTCGCTAAGACTCCACAGTCCCGGCTGTTCACTTTCCAGCAACATTTGTATTGATTTACCAACCTCCTCGCTCCTTAAAACGTCCAGGTATTATAAATGTAGGTCAGGGCTTTCCAGGCTTAAATAATGGTTTGAATGGATGACTGAACATTAATGGATATTTTTTCAGTTGTAGCAGTAGCATCTCTTCCTGATTCCAGTGAATATTAGATGCATTGGTGCATTGCTTCCTTATAAGGGAGTGTGTGATGAGAAAGAAGTGATGCAAGTGTAATTGCATTCTTTTGATGGCCAGCAAATCTCTCTCACAGTTCACAGTAACATCCCATTTCTCTTTGTCAAAATGTGCGCATGTGCCATAGCCACTGCCCTGCACTCAGTCTACACATACCTTGAAAATAGCAACAGCTACATCAGAATGCTGTTTGTGGACTTCAGCTCAGCATTTATTACAATCTCACCCATAAAACTGACTGACTGAACACTCAGGGCTTAAGTGGAACACTCTGCAATTGGATACTTGACTGGACTTCCTCACAAGCAGACCCCAGAGAGAACGGATTGGCAGTTGCAGCGGGTGATTAATACCGCACAGAACATCACTGGTACCCATCGACCGAGCATCAGCGATGTCGGTGACTTGAGATGTCGGCGCAGAGCCCAGGGGATACTAAAAGACATCACCCACCCCAGCCGCAGTCTGTTCACCCTGCCGCCATCTGACGAACGATACAGAAGTATCCGCTGCCATCGCACCAGACTACGGAGCAGCTTCATTCCCCAGGCTGAGACTCCTCAATTTCTACTCCACAGTCACACCAGATAAAAAAAAATAAAAAATGTGTTTCTTTTTCTGTGATGTTGCTAAAATCGAAATTTTGTTTTGTACGTTTTGTTAATTGAAAAATAAAGGAACCTTGTAACCTCGAAAACTTGTAACCTTATGGTGGCTAACGTTAGCTAACCTCTGCTGAATTTACGGATCTTCTCTACTTGGACTACTGTTACAGTGCGTGATAAAATGTAGCTTTAACCTGTAACTGTAGACATAGTGCCTGTTGTTCACCAAAAGTTATCTATTTTCTTTTTTCGAGTTTGGACATTCATTTCTGCCACAGTGTATTCTGTCTTTTTCAATCAACAGCCTGCAGCCCCGACTAGTCCACAGTACACTTGCTGTCAAACAGTGTCACAGAACAAAGGGACATGTTTATGTAGAAGACGTATTGGTTTAAGACGGTGACGAGTCATTCCGGCTGGACCGGCTGAATTCTTCCTTGCCTCTTTGAGTGATGAGGTCGCTCAGCTTGTTGGAGGTTGTTGGCAGAGTGCTCCCGGTTGAACTGCTTTTCATTCTTATTTCCTCATTTCTCATGAGAGGAGTGTCTGTTTGGAGCTTATCTGTCATCCAAAGGTTCCTCCTCCTCCTCCTAGGCCTGATGGTAATTTGGGTAAATCTTAATCCTCCAACATGCCGTTAAGGTAAACAATACCTTCCATAGCGCCATTCCTCGCGCCATCACAGGCTGGGAAACTGGCAAACAACAGCACAGCACTGCAGGTGTAGCAGCGAGTCAGTATCATTTACTGATGTTCTGGGCTTCAGTTCCTCTTACTGACAGTTCATCTCATTCACACACTTCTAGTTAGCGTGGGGTGTCATTTATATACTGTATGTGCACCAGGTATTTTCTTCCTTGAACCAGTTTGGGTAATTATGCCGCCCTACACATCACTTTATCTAACAGGACTTTTACTTTTTTCGTGTAGCATCACCCGCGACCTGCATGGAGAAAGCGGAAGAAAAGCGAAACTTTTACTTTTCTCTTTCGGCCCCTGCTGATTGTCTCTACATCTTAATCAAACCTGACTCTCTCCAGACCAGACTGTGTTATCTGAATGGGTTATTAGTGCGAGAAAAGGCCACGGGAAACAGTCTGTGATGGGTTTCTGGGGTCTGGCCATTTCTAGGTGCCTGGGTAAATATAGCCCGTATCTTAGGCCTATCTGACACCACAGCAACAACACTACCCAGGCCCAGAGAGGACCATGTGGGACTGAACTCTGACACAGGAGGATCTGGAGACTGGGTCCGTCAGGCGTAAGATGACGGATTTTAGGGGCCATTTAATAAGGAAGCATATGCGTGAAATAATGTAAACGCATCATCAGAGCCCATTACAAAATAAGGAGCTCATAAAAGTGCTATTTATGATTCTCTATAAAGCATTAACCTCCAAGGGAGATTAAATAAGAGTGGCTCCCTACGTGCTCATAACTATCATTTAAAATGTATATAGCTTATAATTAAAACGGCCCTACCCTGCTTTGTTTAGATATAATGAATCATGCTGTTACAAATGCGTACTACAAAGGGCCTGCACAGCAAAGCAGCAAGCTAAAACAAACACTGAGGTCCAAAGCCATATTTTTTGTTATTGTAGTTTTGTCAAGGAAGCCTAGAAATGATACCAAATGTTGTTCACTATAGCACAGTATTTATTGTTCAGGCACGTAGGCTACAGAATGTATTCATTCACCTTCCTAGCATGCTTTCAAAATGATCAAATGATCGTTCAGTTGGTCAGACATTGTTAATGACATTGTTAACTGTTAATGATTACAGTGCCTGTACAGTGTCACATGTTTTATCCCGCGCAATGTTCTTACTTTTTAAAACCTGACCCCTACATTACCCACAATGCTTCGTGTCACTTAGTGTCACTTAGTGACATCTCTGAAGGCAATTAAGCAGATTACTTGCAGTTTCCTCTGACGTCACAAAAGGCTTTACACTACTATTTTCGCACACGGAGTAGTACTTCTACTACAAGTACCACCTGTAAACACACTTTAATGTGTAGAAGTTGGTGGAGTTACCCTTCAAGAAGCTCCCTCAAGTTTGTGTACTTATTTGGCTCTCATTTCAGACCAGAAATTAGATGATGTAACTAGAGTAGATTTTTTTTTACATAACTTAGGCTGACTCAGAGTTGTCCCATGTGACCCTGGGACCATGTAAACAAGAGTTGCCTTTGCCTGTTTGTGACTAGACTTGGGTCTGATAAGGAGGGACTGTTTTTGTGACAGTTCTGAGGAATTCCTTGACGTCAGAGTTGCACGAGGCAGTGAGAAGTGTGCGGAGAGTGAGATTTGACCGAACACACTTTGTACGTGCATGTGAACGACAGACGGAGGGGGGGGCCTTACGGTGACTCAGCACTACAAGGTCTGCAGGGCCTGCATGACCTCGTTCATCAAGCTGACACCCGGCTCTGTTTCTGCTCCTCTCTCTGGTGCGATTCACAAGTAGAACGCGAGCAGGAGGGAAAGATAGAGGGGGGAGACCTGGAAGAGGGGAGGGAGAGGGAAACTGGCATGTGAGGAGAAACAGCACCGTGAGCGCGGAAGAAAAAACACCAATGACAAGCAGAAAAAGTTGAGTAAATAAATGTGTGAGTGAGATCACAAACAGAGCCCGGGGAGGTGAGATAGTGAGAGATAAACAGTGACGAGAGGGGGACCAGAGCTGCCTCGCTACACCAACAACCAGTAAACACGGCAACAGCAACGACATAAATTCTGTTAAACCCGAGTGCGTTTAAACATCGGTGACACGATTCAGCCATAAAATCTGCAACCCGTCCTTTGTGCTGTCATCTTCTACAGCAAAGACTAACATGCCGGCATGGCTTCAAGCGAGCTTTGTTTTTCTTCTACTCATGCTTTGCTGTAAAAAATCCTGCCTCGCTCCAAGACACAGCTCCTGAACACAAACACAACCCGCTGTCATCACTGAACAACATCAATGTGTAAAGGGGCCCTCAACCAATTTCACACATGAAACATACTTATTACACTCAGTCATTCTGTGAGCAACAGTTGTAAATGTATATGTCTGGAGGAGTTTTCCAAAGATCCTACCAAGTTGCATTATGGGAAATGTAGTATCATTGTAAGTTTCCAAATTGTGACTAACCTTCCCATTTTGAGACGTCCACGCCATGAAGACTCATCGGTTGGTGACATAATGTAAAGGAGCCGCCGTGATTTGTATTCAGTGGTCATTAGCATATGTAAGCACGCTAACACGCTAAACTAAGAAGGCGAACAAATTCTACCTTGTTAGCATTTGGCTCAAGGCACTGCTGCCTTCCAGCACTGGAATTCCTAGTTGAAATGTTCGACTTCCAACCTCCAAGATATCCATGAGCATGACGCCAAAAGTTCACAGAGAATTTGGCTGACCATGGCCAAATGAGGTATCCACAGAACTGAACCCTCAGCAGTGCAGCCTTGTTGCATATATAATCAAAATAGAGGAGGGAAATGATAGGAGGCATACATCTCACTTTATGGCACTTTTACACCAGGAAACGTATCAGGAAAATATGGAAAATATTCCACTCAATAGCCTTATACATTTAGTGCCGTCAACAAATAACTACCATAATCCCAATAATTTTGCCCAGTGGCCACTTGTTTGCAGTGCAAAATTTCCCTGTAGAGCAAAGAGCATTTCCCTCGTAGATTATTGTTGACAGGACACCTTGAACTGCAAATTTTGATGCTCTCCATTAAGAATTTTTGATCCATGCAGGTTTTAATTCACAGGCAGCACCAACAGAAGAAGAACGCAACTTCACATGATCAGTGGGCTGTGTAACTTGACAGCAAACACATTTTTTTAACACATGCACCAGGCGAGCATTTCTCACACGACTGAATAGTCTCCATCTTTAGAGCCGTTATCTAGCTCTATTATACAAACGTCACAGAGCCACCAGTATGAACAACTCTTAGTCTTACTTTTATCTGTCTGTTGTTGTCCCAAACTCAATGAAAGACAGCACTAAATTGCGGGAGCACCCCTTTAACAAACTTGGGAAATACTGTATTTGAGAGAAAAGCTGCTATGTGAGCTGAAACTCATGTAAAAGGGCAATGTGTCCATGTTATTAAGCGTAGTAAATAAGGTCTGAATGAATTTCAATCAAACAAAGCGCCACAAAAAAAACATCCATTGAACTCAAGGCCGTATTGTAAATCATTACCGAGAGGATAAATTACACCCTGGGTGAGGACAAAAAGATAATGGATGTGTTTTTGTTTCCAAACAACCTTGCCTGCGTTTTGTTCTCCGGGCCTAAGTGGGGTTTGGAAGTGACACATCTTCTAAAATAGCTGATGTAAGCATAAACATGCAGAGACGCTGCTGGGAAACAGAACTAGCCGAGCTTGTTTAACAGGGAGAAAAAAAAAACAACAAAAAAAACAGTGTTACTTTGCAGCTCGGGGTAACGGGGCTTCAAACCGCTTTCTGACAAACACCACCATTTTTTTTCTTCTGACACAAAACTCTCAGCCAGAGAGAATAAGAACAAATGTGTCAGCCTGAGGGAACACCCACCACCCCTGGCAGGTGGTGGTGTTAGAGCTTGATAAAAGTCTGGGCCTCCTGACCCCCCCCCCCCCCTCCCTTCTGTCCCCCCTCCCTTCCCCCCTGTACAGGATTTAACAGCACACACAGACTTGATAACAAGCTCACACACATAACTGAACCCTTTAACCCCACAGGGTGTTAGCAGTATCATCACAGGATCTGCATTTCAGTTCTGTCGTGACTCTCGACACGGCCAGACTCACACTGTAAAAACACACGCGGCATTCTGAACTCTGGGACAGGATTACGGTACCTTACTGACGCTTCCTTTTAAAAATCAAAAGACATGAAGAGGCATCTTTAAATACAAAGTCTTTATTTCTTTTTTTTTTTGGTATGGCTTCTTTGAAGGACTGTAAAAGACATATTTATTGAAAAAATTCTAGACAATTTCTGATGCAACCAGTCGAGGATCTACAAACAAGCATCTACCGTAGTTGCCGTGCACACGGGCAAATCCACTGACATGGCGACAGGACAGAAAACAAAATGAACACGACACCTGTGGATCTGCAGGTATGCCTCTGCAGGTTAAATGGAAATCAGTGCCACAACTAGTCATAGTAACAAAACCTTAACTTAGTACCTCATAAATACCTACATATAAATATAGTAAATGTACTTGATGACTGAAAACATTTTAAAATGCTATACATGAATGTCCTTTTGAGAGCAACAGTTCGTGACAATCTCAGTGAGAAAAGGAGGGGGGGGGGGATACACTGGTGTTTTGAGCTCAGTGTCGGCTACCTTTCAACATCCATACCCAGCGCTCCCCGCTCCCCATCACCCACATACTGCATGTGATTATCTACATCCATTTGAAATCATCAAGACCAGAGCAAGCCAGATTATTGTAACTGACAGCTGAAAGGCCAGCTACAATCTGCCCTTGGCTCTGTGGTGGGGGAGCGCTTGAAAAATCCGGAGATAAAATAAAATAAAAAAAAAAACAAGGAGTTTCTTCTTTTATTAAGGCCTCTTTAATTAAAAAGAATTTAAAAAAAATGTGTACTCCTCACATCACAGTCTCAAAACAATGGCGCTCCCACTGTCTTATATACTGAAACTTTCTGTTTTGTCCATGAGGTGAAATCTCTCGTTGTCCTCTTGTGTGAAGCTGAGCGCTGGAGGTTTGTTCATGAAGCAGTGCTCTACCTGGATAGGCTGAGAGAATGGCTGGACACCTCCCTGTCCCCTCCCTGCACCCTTACACCTCTGACTGTCCCCCAGTGTCCTAAAGCAGCAGCACCCTTAATGTCCACCCCAAATAATCTGGAGTCAGGAGGAGGTGTTGTCCCAGACTGCTCTCAACAGTCATCAGTATGTACCATGGACACGCATGACTTCCACTGATTGAGCCAACAAAGTAACATTGATAATAATGGCATACAAACAAACATGGACATTAACATTAATACAATAATAAAAATTATAATAATAATAATAATAAAAAAAATGAAGTGTCAGCTTCTGGAAGCCCTTGGAAGCGACCACATACTTTATGCTGTTTAGCTTCCCAACCTGAACCAAGACAGTCCTCCAACCCCTCTCCCCCCATGTCACCCTTTAACCAATGAGCAAACAGCTCATCCTGATCGTATAGTGCAATAGTCCCACCCTTTTTTCCTGAAAGCCCCTGCTGATAATAGCTGGGTCACCCTATAGGGTGTTTTCCCATCCTCTTTCCGAAAGGTCCGCAGCTGCTCCTCCCTACTTCTCCTCCACTTGCACACACCTCCTTATCCACTTCCTTCTCCTCTCACTGCATACGATCCGGCTGGATGTGCTGCTGCGGGGCGTAGTGCAGGAAGGCCTGGGCTGGGCCGGCGGCTGAAGGGAGGGAGGGGTGGACTGTGGCTGGAGCTGTGGCTGCGGCGGCTGGGCCGGCGGTGGCTGAGGGGCTGGTGGCGTAGCTGTAGCCAAGGAAGCCCGCCGGGGAGGCGGCATATGGGTACTGCTGCTCAAAGGCCGCCTGGGCGTATTGGCTGTATGCGGCGCTGTAGTCCAGGTAGGGGCTGGTGCTGACGGAGCTGGAAACCTGAGTGGGCAGCACCAGGCTGGGCTGCACATAGGCTTGTGGGTAGATGTATGGCTGGGCCATCCTGCACACAGACACAAAGACCAGACAGAGTTATTAGAGGCAGCAGAGCAGAGGAACCCCAGAGCCTGGCTCCTATTGTTTACACTGGTCCCAGAGGGCGGGCCTGTTAGCAATATAAACTCCCTGTAGGTGTCTGATCTTAAAGAGTTCTCACACGGATATTCACCGTTATTAAAGACTAAAGAGATGAGAGGCAGACGAGGTTAGGAGGCGAAGGTGACTCAACCCTCTGTGTCAGTTAGCGAAACCTACCAAACCTGTTGGGTAGGGCCTCCTGAGGTAGAAGGGAGGGAGGGGGAGAAGGTGGGACGATAGAGTCAGCCGTTACTGGCAGGTTTTCAAGCTCAGGCATCAGCAGAGTGTTTTAACAGCTGCTGCTCTTCACTCGCTCAAGACACACACACACACACACACACACACACACACACACACACACACACACACACACACACACACACACACACACACACACACACACACACACACACACACACACACACACACACACACACACACACACAGAGAGAGAAAAAGGGAAGAGCGTGAGGGCTGTGCAGAAGTTGCCGTTCTCTTAGTTCTCCCTTGTAAATCTCACACAGACGATCGCAGGTGATGCTAGTTGGGGGAGGTGGTGGTGGCGGCGGGGGAGCTCATCAGGGTTGGGTGCCAGGCTCCACTGGGCCTCATGGGCCTCAGATGTAGCTGATTAGAGCTGTGGGGTCTGGGGACTCTACTGTCTTTCCTTCTCTTTCGGTCTTTACTTTTCAGCTTTATCCACGGAGGAAAGGGAAGGGGAGCGGGCTTTGGAGGATTCTATTTTTAGTCAAGACTTAAAGTATCTCTCCTGGGTTTGTTGTCTAAAGGGAGGAATGGTTGTGGCAGAGAGGAGAGGACCCCCCCTCCCCCATTAAGAGGGTGATGTAACCGATTTTTGTTTTTGAGAGCCATTACCCTTGATACTACGCTTTTGGGGGGAAACATCACACAAGACAGTCACGACAAATGCCACTTGGAGATTTGCTCTTCAGCTGCATCTCAGTGCCGATGAATGTTCCTCTCGTGGACTGTATCAGTCTTAACCTCTTTGTTGCAATCTACAGATTTAAGCGAGGAGAAGAAGAGGATCAGCAATGAGATGCAGCCATGAAGTCAGCAGCACAGCAAAAGATGGAAGCATGCATGGATAGGGATGTCGTCACACTCTCAAAACACACACACACACGCGCGCACACACACACAAACACCCTCTCCACTGCCCCTGCCCCTCCCCCCTCTTCCACCCACCCACACAACAGTTACCACTGCAAACCCCAAACCATGCCATAACAGGGAAAGAGTCACACCGCAATCAGCAAAACCTCTTCAGTTCATATCACACAAAAAAAAAGGAAGATAAAAAGCCACTCCAATCCATCACAGCACACCGCACTGCACTCTCAAGCCATCACTGGCACCTTGGAGAGAGGCTGGCTGAGGGGGGAGGAGGAGGGGAGAGCGGGTGGGCCGACATTTTCTGTCAAACCCCCTCCTCGGGACAAGTCCTGTACTGTGGGCATCTTCTGATCCTCTGCTGGTACACTGGTCAGCTGGCAGCGGAGAGCAACCATGGCAGTGATTATTATTGTCAGCAATAACACTAAGGTCCTGTCCTATCATTAAAAAGGTGCACTATGTAGTTTTTTTTTAAGCCTAAACAAACTAAATAAACAAACTCCTTTATTCAGTCATGAAAACAAACACACTGACCTTTAAAAAGCTGTTACTTTTTATATTTGGCAGACCCTGCCACCTTTCTAGTTTCGAACAGAAAAAATTATATTTGAGTTTGTATTATGACCTCATTAGTATTGCTATTATTGTTTGCCTGTGAAAGAAAAATCCCAGCTATGATGTGACAATACAATCATTCGAAAATAAATGGAGAACTTTAATGCTTAAGAAACATGCACAAACGGCCTGTTTTCCACATTTCTAGCGACGGCGCAGTGGACACAGTTTACAGAAGCTCACACAGACATCTGTCAGCTGAAGGGGAGGAAAGTGACTGACATAAAACCAGAGGACAGTGGCATGTAACGAGTAAGCATAAGCAAATGAATGTAACCCCCACCCATGAGCGCAATCTACACTTTGCACTCGCAGTGCCATTGAGCTGCTTACAAAGAGGCATTCACTCGCACACACAGCTTTCAAACATGACCATACATTAACGCCCCGGGGTATATGTGCTTTCACCCGCGTCGTGTATAATAAGCCTGCGTTCTCCGTGGCCTTGGCAGTGTGTTGCCACGGGCAGTTCGCCTTAATCTAGGCTCAAGATCAAGTGACCATGTGTAGGTAACGTGGAATAGAAAATCATGTAAATAAATGTAAGCCTGAGGGCAGTTGAGGAGAGACGAAACACTGCTGGATTAAATCTGCAGTGATGGGAGATGTTAGCTGTAATTTTAGCTTCTATCTTAAGTTACGGGACAGCAGCAGAGAGTTCCCGTGGGCACAGAAATGCCAGATGCCAAGTGGATTGTGGGACACAATGGCAGGGGAGTGAGTATGACGGCCAGAAGATCATAGGTCAGCTGGTTTTGTGCTGACGGTCGGTCGGCGCGCGTTTGACACAGTGCAACTCTGGGGATGGCAGGCCGAGACACCGGAGAGACGTGCGCACCAGAAAATATTTCATGCCCATAAATATTACAAACACGGGCTGAAGTAATCATCATCATGAAGTCCACTTAATGAGCTAATGTGAAAAGCCTGGGCGATATCACACCCGGCAGCTAAATATCTCTCCGCGATAACACAAATGACCTTCAGCGCATGACTCACTGCGACGCCAAGTGTGAAAGCAGACGGGACTGGTCTGGGTGGGGGAATTAACAACACCTTACAGTGCTTGGAAGAGGGACTTGATATTCCTTCCCGCCTCCTTCCCTCTTTGTTTGAGAGGATTGTGAATATTCTTTGAAAGCAGGAGGGGGTGAAAAAAAAAAAAAAAAGGCGTTTTGTTTGGCACCTGTAGAGGTTGGTTTCCTAGGGAGCACACAGTCTCATTAAGCATTGGTCCCAGAATACACCCCCACATGCCCTCCTCCCCCTCAATCTCCTCTTTAAACCCTCCTCCCTCCCAGTCTCACAGAGGTGTCAGTTTTCAGTGCTTTAACCCCCCGTCTGAAACGCCATTAGTGGCAGAAGAAGTGAAACCAGTAAGAAAGGAATTAAAAAAGGGGTGCGTATGACGTGGGAAAGCGCAGGGAAGTGAACGAGCGGAGGAGGTGATGCATGAGA
The DNA here is from genome assembly GCF_900880675.1 of Sparus aurata. Classification (NCBI taxonomy): domain Eukaryota; kingdom Metazoa; phylum Chordata; class Actinopteri; order Spariformes; family Sparidae; genus Sparus; species Sparus aurata. The sequence continues at coordinate 29,251,076 of NC_044192.1, forward strand.
GGCGATGAATCTGCAAGCGCACCGACAACTCCTCCCCTCCCCATCAAAACAATGTTCCTGGCCTCAGTGACCCCCTCTGGCCCTCACAGTCCTCGGCATTTGCTGACCACAGCTATACAGCACACATGCACAGTCCAAACGAGCGCACCACCGCTACGTGCATTACTACTGCGCTGCTCGAAATCCTACTTCAGACCTCGCCTCCTCACACCATATGTTGCTAGGGGGTTTGGGGTGGGAGAAAAGCCACTGCATCTTAGGGAGGCCTGCGTCTGTCAGCCGCCATACAGAGGAGCCTCAGAGGGGATGGACAGGTGCTCTGTATGCCTCTCCACGTCTCTGGGGCGGTGGTCACGGGAGATTAAGGGGGTGTAAAGGCTGTAATACGAGCCAGCACCTGTCAGGCACATGCCTCAGAGCTGCTCTGCGTTCCACATTATAACCCTGCAGGGTCTTACTGCTGTCCACGCTCACTATGGTAGCAGAGCATTGGAGGGACTTCCTAGTGTCCTCCTAAAATGTGTTTGGCCACTGAGATTTACCATGCAGATCCGGCAGATCCTACAGCGGAGGACATAGCTGAAGTTTACTTCGTTTAGCCTCCAAAAGCCCCAAATGTTTCTTATTCTGTCCTCCTCCCTGTGGGCTGTCCCGGGATTTCCATGATGCCGTCACAAGCTCTGGGGTCATTTACCGTCTGAGCTACAACTACTGACTATTTCATTATATCTTAAACTGCCAATTATGGTTATGATTAACTAACTGATCTTGTCACATTGATAGGGCTGGTTTTGACAGAGCTGGAACATGTTTCTCTGTTTTGCATGAAGATGTAAAAACAGTCAAGGGGCTTTTCCATCACTGAAAAAACAAGCAGCTCTCAGAGGAAATCAAGGTCCCCAGATCACCGTTTGAAGCTAGAAAGGTGGCAGGGTCCGCCACATTTAAACAAAGTAAAACAGTATGAAATTGTGTTTGTCAGTCATAAAAATTAAGAGTTTGTTTATTTTGTTTGTTTAGGCATACACAAAAAAAAAAAAATCAGTCAATGGAGATCTTTCTCGTCCAGTCAAAAGTTCTCCCCAAAATATATCTTAGGCTAATGATTTATTTCATTAAAAGATTATCTTTCAATCATTTTGTAAAAGATTTTCAAATTAAAATCACTTAAAAAAACAAACAAACAGGAAAAGTATCATATCTTTAAAAAAAAGTGTGTGTGGAACTTAGGAGCAGAATATAACAATTCATAATTTGCTTTTCACTTGTGTACGATCACCTGAAACTATAAACCGTCTGTGAGTCTATAAGCACGCTGTGTCAAAGCATGTACACTAAAACCCTGTATACAGTAAACCTGACGTCTTGTGGCATTTCCAGACAGATCTGATGTTGTCGTTGATAAAAATATGTCGGTGTGGGATGAATTCTGAGAGCTGCAGGGGGTGACGAGAGTCATTACTGCAGTGAAATGCTCATTAGCCGCTCAGCAGACCGCGGCTGCTAGACGCAACCCATCTTGTTTCTACCAACACAAGCGCTTCTAGGAAGCCTTCTCGGTGACAGAGCCCACTCAGGCAGGTACAACAGGAGTCAAGAGGCTCCTGACAGAAGCCAACGAGTGAGTCACACATTCACCTCTGGAATGCTCTTTCTATTACCACAGATATGTGAACCATCTCCCAGCCCTCCCAGCCCCATGAAACTCAAATATGCTAATGGACTACTCGTGGGGTTGCATGTGGACACAGAAACTGACATGTACTTTCTAGAGGCCATGTTTGTCAAAGAAGGAGTAGCCTGGTGGTGTCCCACTGAGAGTAATACAAGAGTATACAACAAGCGCCCACTCCCGCTCACTTACCCATACTGCCTCTGGATGAGCGCTGGGTGAATGGGCTGCACTCCGATGGATATGCCTGGAAGATAGGAGGCCGGCTGTCAGACACACACACACATTTGCATTTACAGAGGAGGATCAGAGAACAATACACAGAGGGCATGGGGAGACAGAGGCAGTGCCTGTTTCAAACCCACCACGGATGGAACAACAGTTTCTAATGCGCAGCGTGCAACGAAACGTAGAAGAAACTGAATGTTATTTGGTATGTAAAAACAATCTGATGCGTGTGGACTGGAGTGAATTGTCACTGAACTAAGACTGCATGTCACACACATTAAATGGAAGTAAGCCATCTCTTTAACCTTTCAGTAAGGTTGTCATGACAGCAGAATTCTTTGGTTTTATACAACACTGGTATTAAACAACTGGCACGACTAAAGGCAAAAAAGTCCTCAAAAAAAGAAAAGAAAGAAGAGATAATCTTCTCTTTAAATTCACAACGCTGACACTGCAAATACAGAAGAAGTCACTGAACACGCGTGAAAACATCTGTGGAAATGTTGATATCTGTGAAACCTGGGTTGAAAATCTGACTGCAGGGCTGCCTTTTTGTTATCTTTGTTATATCTATTGCATCACTAATACATGATATAGAAAAAGTGTCAAAGAATTTTTAAACCGTTTCCCGAAGTTTGTAAGGTGGATTTCTTAGCCCGTCTAATGTGGAATTTTTGAAATAATTTTATAAATCTGTACTTTTTTTGGGATATTCAGATATCAAATGGCCCGTCTTAACTTAAGTGACTTTACAGATGGTATGTCTTTTACCTGTCTGTATGCTGCGGGGTTTGGCACCCAGGTAGGCCAGGTTCACGTTGGCCTTCCTGCCATCGATTATGGGGTTGGGATCCTTGCAGGCTCTCTCTGCTGCTCCTCGGTCTGTCATTGTCACCTGATGAAAGAGCCACACTCGTCAACAAGGGGAAACAAAATCATTGTCTCATGTGACAAAACAAAGCTGGTGACACATCAGTTTTTTAAGCTAAACAAAACAGTTGAAATGCAGTAAAAAAAAAAAAAAAAAAAAGAAAAAAAAAAAAAAAGGGTTGGTCTTATCAGAAATTTCCCCCTACAGGCTTTCCACTGTTCAGATTCTGTTTCTGTGAAGAAGGGGAAACTACAAACAAAGCACAATGCAAAGCTTTGAAAACTGCCCACAGCAGCGATAGCCAGCCACTTGAGTGCCACTCAGCCATGGGCAGACCTGCTGAAATATGGATCTGGGAAGAGCAACAAGGAGCTTATCCAATTAGGGACAAAATATTAAGGAGATTGTATTAGTCCACCCCTCCTCTCTCCCTCCTGGCATTAGACAAGCCCTTCTGTTTTGATTGCCACATTCTGCCAACTCAGAGGGTTCAGTCACCTCGGTGTGGGGACCGGGCAGTGAATGTAGGCCACGGCTTTCGTTGTTTAAGAGGACTCTTTTTTAAAACCAACAATAACCTCCCCCCCCCAAAAAAAAAACCCAGTATGCCTCTTCATAGTGGAGGGATCCGGAACAAAGCCCACTCCAGGGCCTGTGTTGTGAACACACAGGAAGGAGTGAGGCTGTGTTTACACTGTGAAGAGCCCGGCTGTGGGGGGAGGAGGGGGTGTTTCTACTAATCCACCTCTGAAGTGTGTTTAGAAAAAAGGTGCGCTCAGCTTTGGTGGCGCCCCTCCTGCTGCCGGCTACCTCTCTGGACTGGAACGCTCTGGAAACAGAATTAGCAGGTTGCCTCATGCCGCACAAACTGTGTGTCTTGTCCCAGGCAGCACCCACATCGGCCCGAGCCTGTTGAACCTGAAACACTGGCTCCTACACACAACCGTTTGATACCCGAACAGCTTTCCCCGGGGAGCTGATGTGTAAACACTCAAGAGCAATTGTCTTCCAATTCTGCCTTTCGAAGTAAACACGCACACATAGCCGTTTTCCATTCCTTCTTTGGCCTGGCAGTGCATTAGTGCTGCTGATGCTTCTTTCCAAGGTTCTGGTAAATATTTGCATTTCTGGTGCTGCTTCTGTTCTTTGTGTCAAAGAGAATGAGTATCTGCATCTGTGCCTGGAGCTGGATATGTCACCTATTAGTGTGGATTAAGTTAGACATCACAAGGGTCCCTGGATATACATTTTTAACCGTTAGCCTGACTTTGCAAAGCAACTCTGGCCAAGGATCGGATTGGGATACACCATGAGCTCGGATCAGAAGACACAACTTCCCTTTAAAAAAAGTATTTTCTACAGCTTACACTGACGGCAGACTCGAAAAGATTGCATCAAAGGGAGACAATTTTGTTGTATAGGAGAGACCTAATTTGTTGACGCTGGAATTTCTCTCTCAGCTGCCAAGATGTGATGTAAATCATGTGCTGCAGCCGACTGCTCCGGCCCTTGACAATGGAGGGCAGGGTGTGCAAGGTCAACGTCCCCACTGCTCCAAAATAACCATATAAAGCAAGCAAGCAGGGCAGTTAACACACACACACACACACACACACAACACACACCTAAGCTGGGGTTGCTCGGGGGGTGAGTAAGGGGGGACACTGGGGAGGGGGGAGCACATCAGACATATGTTGAAATATAATCTTCTTAGTTACCCATCAACTTGTGTGATCCCTCATCCTCATTAAGCTAAAATAACAGCAAGCCAGGCGAAAAAAACAGAGGTGCTGTGCAATTATGCGTGTAAGCTCGAGTGGAGGAGGATTACCTTTGACATAAATCTGAATGACTACATGCAGGAGGAGATACAAGTCATTTGGATATTTAGTCTGAAATTGAACACTAAAACAAGTGACGGCAACAGCACGGGGCTGAGCTGTGGGGCGGATTTACAGCAGATAAGGAACTTGTGGTGCGGTTTGTGATCAAAGTTGTGAACCAGAGCGGTGTGCTGGGCTCGTGGAGGATGTGAGGGGTGCGGGGCTGTCTCGTCTGTACTCACAAAGCCGTATCCTCTGGATTTACCGGTCTGTCTGTCCGTTATCACCACAGCCTCGTCAATGTCCCCGAAGGCCTCGAAGTATTTTCTCAGTGAGGCATCGTTCGTGTGGTACGGCAGCCCGCCCACAAAGATTTTGGTGAAAGTAGTGTCTTTCTGAAGCGGCGAGGGATGCATGACGTCCAGGGCTCCGTTCATGAACTGATGCAGAAGCATTGGTCAGCCGGGGGAGAAGACCGGAGGCACGCTGAAGGTTTACTAAGCTCTCAGCAGCGTCCCAGCATTAGTCAGACTGAAGTTACCCTCGCTGCCCTGCGTTTCCTCTCCTGTCGCTTAAAGTCGAGACGACCTGATGACAACTGTGACTCACACCGCGGGGTATCCTCCACTCGCGTCCACACTGGTTGCTCCTGCGAGGAAATGTGCCGGGAGACTTTATACGCCATGGTTCAGGGCACGCCCACGCATAACTGTTGGCCAATGGGCGTCCCCGCTCAGTGCCAACTTGCGCAGCGGCTCCTCCCATTGGTCCGCCTCCCCCGGCCGCGCGCTGCACCTGCTTTTGTCCTTTACAACACAAAGAAAGCGCCGCGCGGCTCGGCGGACGGCGGCTCTGCCACATGGTGTTTTGTGCTGCTGTGACGAGGAAGGAACTGTGTCTGCTTCTGGACTTATTCACGTCTCCAAGCGTAACACTGAACAGCAGTTAAAGGATGGCTTTGGTTTAAAACCATGAGATGGCACATACAGCCATTACAAAAGTTAAGAGTGCAGCTGAAACAAAAGGACAGCTGAAGAACTTCCACTGAGAGCACATAAAACACAGGTTTTATTTTGTAATCTGTTCATGCTGTACGTTTTTACTTTGAAAATTCCCTGTCACTTAATATACCAATAGGGAAAGTGTCATTTGTCATTTTAATATCTTAATGTATCTGTTAATCTCACAAGTAATAAATATTCTATCAAATGATTACAGTACAACACACCATAGGAGTTTAATTCAAGACCACTGTCATCATACATAAAGTTAATGTTATTATTTCCAACTCCTTTTTGGAAGGCAGAGCTCTGTAATACATAAACAGCTGTCCTTTTGTGGTGAAAGTACAATGTGAGAACCTCCAACGAGGTCGCCTCAACAGGCCTCCTCTTATTACTCCATCATAAAAGCAAATGATTGGCACATTTGAAGAAAATTAAGGGAAATACAGGAGCAAACGTTGAGGGTGTACTCCTATTCTCCAGTTGTGCTTCCTACTTGTATCCACAGGTGAGTCAGAAACACTGATAACCTCTGCAGGAAAGGCCACATCCAGCAACAGGTCAATCCAACACTTAAAGTTTTCCAATTGCTCGACTGTCCAAATACACATAACTCTCCTGGTGCTTATAGGATATTTATGATCATGAGTGCGGTGGACCTGGAGGTCTCTGTTTTAATAAGATACAAGAAACTTGCTGCAGCTTGACTGAGCAGTACAGCAGACAGCGGTCTAGAGAGGTGGTACCAGCGTCACCCCATGAAAGCTGAGAGGAGCCGCTGAACTGTGGCAGCAGCACGCCTTCCCGCCCCCGGTGCCTTGGAGCTTCACTGCTAAGTATCAAGGGTCAGGCTTGACAGTGAGGTGACACTCTAATGACCTCAATAAAAAGGCATTTAATTCACACCTTCTCCTCTATGAACTGGCTCACCTCTCACACATGGCCTTTGTAGCCGCCCATGCCACCTCATTCATATCCTCTTGATAGGTTCCCCCCCCCCCCCAGTTCCAGCTGTGCATCCCTGTCAAAAGGACGTAAGCTGGATGTAGAACCCCACTGTCCTGCTTTGATCTTATTTGTCATGTTTAGCGCTCAGCTCCCAGGCATATCTACAGGTAACTTCTGAAAGGGAAAATGCTCCACCTGCTGGTTAACTTGCATTAAAACGAGCAGACAGGAGGGGTCATGGTGAAACAGATGTTGACCAGTTTATAATTTCATTGATTCCAGTGATGAAGAGATATACAGCTGAAATTTGAGATGGTGGTGATGTTCATGGTTTCACATGCACAATACAGTTCTCTGAACCCCCAACATTTATACAGAAAACACAATAGGTCATTTTTTTTTAACCTACTTACTCGCTCAGGTTGGAAAAAACATGTTCAGATCTATTAGAATGCACTTAATTATTTATTTTACATCCCAGTTTCATTAATGGAGCTAAACCACGGAGAAACAGCAAGTCAGAAGAGAATGAAAAGTCTTTGGAGAGCTGTAAAAAAATGAAGAGCTGGACACATTTTAAAAAAAATAACTGAAACATCAAGACGGATGGCAAGTAAAACCCTCCCCCTCTATGATGACCTCTAAGACCAATTGTCACGCAGCTGTCATCAACGCCAGGTTGGGTAGGCCCTTCTGATTGGTCCATGCACAGAACGCAGCGCCACAGCATTGGTCCAGGTGTTTGCCGAAAGGAAGGAGTCTGTCTCGAGCGTATACACACACTAAAGCAGCAGGTCTTCCGCATTTCCTCACAAGAGATGCGACTTGGCACGACGAATCTAAAGACAGGAGGCAGCAGTCAGTCACAGGGAACATTTTTCTGAGGTTTTGTTTTGTTTATTTCTGACGGGGTGCTCACTGCGATGCTTTTTGCACAGAATTAAAAAAGGTACAATATCACTATTCTGCAGACATTGTTGATCTACAATAAATGATTGCTTGCCTATGTTTAATATAGGCGATTTAATATTTGCTGAATGTTTTCATTACCATCTTCACAATTTAATAAATAGCATTCTCTAAAAACCTTTATATATCAGTGAATACAGCACAAAGCTACAAAACTTCACCACAAAAGCGTTGATTGTACAAGTGCAAAGGCAGTTTGTGCACACTGTTACAGCAGAAACCACACAAGCCTTCAGAATGACTTCACTCAGGTCAGTGTAGTAACACTGCCATACTTAACAGCTGCTTGTAGCAGTACTGAGATCTGAATCATGTCTATCGTTACTGCTGCATCCTACATGCATGCCAGGGATCATGGGGTGCCTTTAAAGGCCCCACTGTGAGTCACACGGGCACTGAGAAAGTAGGGCAGCCCAGTCCAGCGACACCAGTCTCCAGGCTTATAGACACTGGCTGCCCTTCTCTCACCATTTCTTGTTCCGAGGCTTCAGCTCCTCGGCAGCGTTCCTCAGGAAGATGTAGTTCTTTTTCTGGGGGTTGTAGTACTCGTGGCCCTGAGGAATTCAGATCACAAAATATGTGAAATGAGGACAACCAAAACTGAACAAATGAGGACAAGTATGTAGTAAGTATGAAGTAACAATGTATGGTAGGCAGGCAGGACTGTACTATACAATAAGATGTTAAAAAATAGTTGTGTTACCTTCGACCAGTCGTAACTGGAAGCATACGCAAAGATGTTGCCATTGTGGTTGAAGCAGCAAGCCGTGATGGGCTGGTCAAGCTGCTCTGAGGTCTTCAACTTGGTGCGAGCGTCTTTGTCCCAGAAGCTGAAGCGGCCATCCGAGCCCACAGTAGCCAGGGTGCCATGGACAGGATGGAAGGAGATAGCATTCACCTGATAGGAGGAAATTAAAACTAGTAGGTGAAACATTATAACTATAGGTATATGATATGACTAATACAACTAGTACAATAAGGAAGAATGACATTATTTATACGATACAGAAATATCGTAATCATGGGTGTTTTCAGAAACAGACAAACATTAATACTGACTGCAAATAATGATCACAGTACTAACTGACACACTTTACAGCCCTGTTTCGCTGCAGATAGAAGATGTCATCAAAAAAGCAGAGGTGTAATTTTTTACATTCATTTGAGTTGTAGTTCGGGCAGTCCTCTGTTAATGGGATTACTTAGACCTGGGTTTCTCGTTTCTCCTGCTAAAAAAGGGTTTGGTATAACACTTTGTATCAAAACATTTAACAAAATATCCAAAAACTGGTGTAACATGGAAATCCTAGAAATACGTCTTTCACAAAGTCAACATTGTTTTATACACTCAGAACAACTTACAGCATAGATGTCCTGTGGAGTGGTCGTGTTGGTTCCGTTGGACCTGTGGCACTTAAAGGTGAAGTTGTCTTTGGCTCTAAAAGGGATCAGGGAACAGGTTCATGTCATAAATTATGTAAAAACAATATAATACACATGCTTGAATTCCGCTGGATTAAAGAAACACCTGTAGCATGATATTAAAAGCCCATTCACTTGTAAGAATATTGATTGTTATTTATCGATTGAACTCACGGGTTTGGAGGGTTGATATAGTGGATGGCCACTCGGCCCTCAATGCTTCCCAGTGCAAAGCCTGTGGGCTTGTTCTGCTTGTCCTTGAATATGGCAACACAGCGGTGCTGCAAGACCAGGTCAGAAAAGTACATTAGACGGGCAGTCCGACAGGGTAAAAGCCTAAAAACTCTACTGTCTTTTAGAATTTTGCTTTATATTTAGCATCAAGTCAGGTGAGAGGCACAATGTATACCGAGGAATATTAATCACCTGATGTTTAAGAGGAGAGTCTATTCTGCGAAACTCTGAGGGCTGGTTCTCCAGCTGGTACACTATCAGGCCTCTCTCAGCTGTGGCAACCACTGCCATGGGGTATACCTGCATATAACAGCCAGAGAGGTTCAAAAACACAAAAAGAAATCCCACATCATCGATAATTTACTCAGCGAGCATCAAATTTGTGGACTTACAACATCTGCACAGTAGCATCTCTCTGGCATCTGCAGAGACATCATGGGATTGGGAGAGCGAGTGTCCCAGAACTGAAGAGAAATACAGAAAGGCTGTCATGTTTCTCAGTCCTACAATAAACACAATGTTTTAAATGCTGCTCTCTGATAAGTTCTTTTTAGGTGATCGTACAGTTACACTCAGGTAACTAAATAAATGAGTCAAGAAGAAAAAGCAGCACCATCCTTATATATTTGTAATGTGATGCCCAATTTCTACTGTTCACCTGGCAATCATCAACATGAAAAATGAAACTGAAGTGGTAGCTTTCCAGAGAAGACAAATCCTCACTCAGGTCAGTGTTCAGGCATCTGATAAGCCTTCACGATAATGAATGTATCAGTCAGCCTCGCCTTTCTGCATCATATTTCACTGTCTTGTTTTTTAAGATGATCTTCAGAATGTCCTTTCAAGCACTGACAGACGTGTTGCAGTGGTTGTTGTACCTTCAGTGTTTTGTCCCAGCTGCCAGTCATGATACAGCTGTAGTTTGGGGCTTTTATCCAGTGGATTGCTTTGATTGGACCGTCATGCTGTGAAGAAAAATGGTGAGGGGTGTAAGATAACTGTGCTTCATTCTTCTGACCACAGATTTCATCTGGGGAGCTCATCTTACCTGTGCGATCTGCATTGCTTGATTGCTGTTAAGATCCCACATCTTGGCTGTTTTGTCACAGGAAGCAGTGAAGACTTTACTCCCATCCTGGTTAAAGAGAACAGCACATCATAAATTATTCTGTGGCTCAGCAGATTACAGGGTTTAAATGACTTTGTATTAAGAGACCTACATCACTCCAGCATGCATCCAGCACTGGACCTGTGTGCATTTGTTGGGCTTTGGGGACAGTCTGTCCATTGTCCTGCACCTCCCAGCACCGGACCTGAGGCCAGATGATTAAACACAGTCAAACTCAATATGTACTGCAGAAGTAGTCCTTCGTGAAAGACAAGCCTAGTAAATTGCTATTATCATGGGTTCACTACATCTATCTATTAGTGTACAAATGTTGTAAACGGATACAAAACTCACATCGTTGGCCCAGGATCCTCCGATGAGGAAGTTCCCTGGCATTGTGGGGGGACTGAAAGCCAGACAGCTGATGCTGTCATCTGGAGGTGAAGTTACTTCAACATCCTGTAGGACAAGTCAGGAACACACACAACAAAGACAAACATCAGAACAGTAAACAGGATGCCGTTATTCATAAATAGAGAACCGAGTTATCCATTACAATGTTGAAGATTTTACAAAAGTCTGGAGCTTTGAGTTCTTCAAAGTGGACTTAAAACTAATGTGGAACTGCGGCAAGTCATTAAGCCCAAACTTGCAAAAGTGCAGGATTGTTGACAGTAACTGGATCATTTTAGGGTGAAACCCATACATGAACTCATGTCAAATACAAATGACTCACCATATAATGAAAGAATATTGATATAAATATGAGAAGCTGTGGGTGATGGTAAAATCACTATAATCTGTTGGTGTAATTATCACAATTACACTTACACAATAGAAGAGAAGAGTTGCCTATAATCATACCAAAATAAATAAATAAAAAAAACAAAGTTGAACAAGAGAGAACCAAACCAAATTCAATATGAGATAATGTGAGGGAAATGAAATAGACTCTACTAAAAGATACTGATGGTTAAAAGACCAATGAGGATACATATCACATTCAATTTCATATTAAATCAGGCATTTGTTATTTGAACAGCAATCCTTAAATTTAACGATTAACTGCCACACTTGTTTGTAAAATGAAAGATTATTTTAAATAGATTTTAGTATGGTTTCATTTTTGCAGCACATTTATGATGATCAAAAAGAAAAAGTCTCTTGCATGTCCACTTGGAAGCCCCAACAATGATGGCAGTGTGGAAACATTGTAGAGTACAATGTAAACTAAAATTAGCTACTATATACCTGCATGCTGGCAGGATTTACATATCAGTCCTTACAGTACTATTAAGTAACCAAACATGTGGATGAAGTTTAAACAGGATTCAGGATTTTAGCCTGACAACAACCTGTTAGCCTCAACTAGTTAAGCCACATTTGAAGAACAGGGTCCAGATGCAGACAGGTGTTTAAGATGGATCATGACTACATATAAAGCCCATATACTCCGCTGGTTTACCTTCATCGGATTATGACTGTCTGTTGTTGCGTTTCCGAAGACACCGGTCCCTCCTGTCCCAAACCCGGCGTTTGTCCCAAACAAACTCATAGTGCATTAACGTTGTCCCAATGAGCGCCTGTGAGAGAAGACAGAAACATGGTGTTATTTACATGATAGCAGACTACATTCATTTGGCTGTTGTTTTCGAGAGACTAAATATCGTAAAGACGATGCAAATGAACTGGTTGTAACGTTGTAGTTGAATCTCAAAAGGGCGTGTTAGCAAGCAAGTGATGTGACTGCATGTGTGCGACACCGGAGCTATCGTTACAGCATTAGCATACACTAAGTTAAATCATGTTTGATACCAGACATTCATCATATCACCCAGTTAGCAAGCGTAACTCCAATGACACAGGTAAGGTTTCGTGAGAAGGTAAACCAAAACATCTGACACCTGACAAGCTTTAGCTGACAGCTAATGTTGGCTAACTAGCTAACCAGCATCAGTCGCCGATGCTAGCATTAGCTTCTAAACACTATACACCTTGTTAACATTGTCACGTTGTATGTGCAGTTGAACAGTTTGTGATACTTAAGCGACTGTAGTACTACGTTATCAATTATGGGGCCCAAAAAATATACATGACGAATGTTAGATAATACAACGATGGCTAACGCTAGCTAGTTTGTGAGACCATCTACTGTGGTCGGTCACGTTAGCTACACGATAACAAACTTTGCAGCGCAGCGACATCGTCAAAGACCACATTCACACATGGTACCATCTTCAGTATCATCCCATAACGAGGTGAATATACGTACCCCAGATTTGTTAAACTGTGACTGTACGCTGCTCAAAATGCCCAAGTAATTTGCCGCAACAAAAATGTGGCGCTTGTTTCTCGGTGTGTCGCAGTTTAGTGACGTAACGGACCCCGTTAAAGCACGCGATTACAAAAGGAACCACTAGGAGGCAGCGCGCGACTGCAAACACACTTGACTCTTCACTGAGGCGCAGTTACAGCGTAGCTGGGGAGCAGCCACAGTGTGCCTGAGTGCTGCAGTTCGGGGAAGTGTGTCGTCTATATTTATCTTGGGACCTTAGCTAACCTTAGCTTAGCCCAGCCCTGCACAGGTAAGCAGGTACAGGTGCCAGGTAGAAAAAGTGTCCATGGGTCCTTCGAGCAACAGTAAGTTATCTACCTCGTCCGTCTGCCACAACAGTACATATAGTATCATATAACGTAGGTTACAAATACTTTTCAAAGAGCTAGGCACATCCGTTATTCAAGTGCTAGTAGTAATAAAGCAGGCTTTATGAATAGCCCTGTCCATCGCAAGTAAATGTACTGCATTCAACATTTAAGTGATGTAAAATGACAGAAATATTATCACAATCTGTGTAAAGTAATTAAAGATGATCAGTATGTAGAGTGGCCCCCTTAAGTTGTATTATTCCAGATGCATTAGCAAGCAATAACCTATGTTGCAATTAATCATTGAGCTTGTTTTAACTTCATCATATGTAGTTTTAAAAAAATATTTTACAAGGTGATTATAACTATCTTTTGAATGTAAATGCGTAACCTGCGAAGTAAATAGTAACAGCAGTCAGAGAGCCCAAACAAAGGCTAATTATTCAACGTTTCCGTCTGAAATGCAGTGAAGTTGAGTCGTGAAGAAGCACCAGTGGAATTGCTTGAGTCAAACACAAGACCTAAAAATGTTTTCTACAGCAGCTGACTACTTTCCTAATTGTATTTTATTTCCAGCACTGGCAATAATCAGGCCCGTTTTGCTTTTTTTTTAATTCACACATACATTCCATGGAAAATAATCACATAAAGGAAACTAACATTTTAAAAATGAGTGAAGTGCATCTTCCTCACTTTCCCAAAAAAAACCTGGTTTAGATGGTGGCCACCTGTAGAGGGACAGAAATTAAAATTAAATTAAGGTTGATCAACAATTAGGTGAGGTGTGTACGGATTGAAAGGATTTATCGTAGTGCAAGGTCAGTTTTACAGCACAAAGGATCCTAACGTATGGACACATCTCCCAGTGCTTCATCTCCATCCGCTGCATGCAGTCAAACACTGAGTGCGGTTTTAGCTCCATTGGGAGATGTGGGCTATAATGACTTATTGATGAGTCTGTATAAATTAAGCAAATGAGTAGAATACGGTGCATGGATTAAATCATGAGAGGCGGTACATCCCTGAGGCTGAGAGTGTCTGACTGAGCAGCAGCTGAGCTCCACAGTGGCGCTGCTGCGACACGGCGCTCAAACCTCCTAACGTTTTAACGAGTGGGACGATGATGACTGTCGCTCGCAGGACCTGTTTGGCGTGCATCCGCTCCTCTGAAGGGTCCTTGAGCAAAATAGATCCGTACAAATTCGTTGAAGTGTTAGTATTATGGCAGTGGGGAGGTTTACAAATGTTTGCAGTGGACACAGAGGGCTCTCGGTGTTTATATGACTTAGCAGCGATGAGCCACGTGAAGTGACCTCTGCTGGGAAAAGAACATCTCAAGTGCAGTGAGTGATGTATGGCGCTCATGGAAATGTGGTCGTGTGGTTTCAGGTCATATACGGATTGTTTCCGATGGCCACCCTACATATACACAGACAGAGGTTGAGAAAAGAGAAGAGCGCATTAGTCAAAAGGTCATTTCAGTTTGTGGTTATGACACATTGACTTCCTGCTTGACTTTAATGGCCCGATCCTGTCCTCAGACCAGAGTAAAGCATGTGTATAATCTGGGCCTCGGTGCTGGATTCTTGTTTTGCCATTCATCGCCAACCCCCGACCCCCGTTAACTCTCTTACCAGAGTGGAGCCCTTTGCACGTCGTTGAAGTAATTCACTGGGTCTATCGGCAAGTCTCTTCATGTGCCTGCGCTGCCGCTGATCACTGGAGGCCTTCAACGATTAGGGTGGGCCTGGGTTTATTGTTCCAGTTCAAAGGTGTGTGTGTGTGTCGATGAGGGGATTAGGGGATTTTCCCTCCGCACCTTTAGACTGATCTTTAAGCAGCGTTGGACCGACTCCATGTGCGCAGAGGCAATAAATCTCAGCTGTTGGCAACACTTTAAAATTACCACCAGTGATAAATGGTGAATTTATACTTGATGAAACTTCAGTTCATAGTTATATCGCTGCCAGCCAACAATGACAGGCTTTGCACACAACTTTGGAAGCAGTTGTAAAGATGTATAAACATCAGTTACAGCTCAACACTAAACAATTGCTTTATGGATGTTTTATGAAGCATGTCATTGTTTGCTGACAGTCACATGACTATCAACTACTGTCTAATGACCTACACATGCACTCATTGAATCTACTGATGGGTTTTATAAAGGGCTACCAAAATGGCAGGGATTTGAAAACAAGCACTCCTGGCCTGTTTAGAAGCCCCAAGAGAGAGGCCACTGCTTCCACAAAGGAAAGAGAAGAGCCGGTCAGAGGGGAGATGTGCTAATCAGAATCAGAGTCCACCTTCATCAGTGACCAAACAAACATGTCCAAACAAAGCACGCAGTGATGGGGCCACTTTGGTCTGAGAGGTCCACACCCCACCTATCTTATTACCAAGACAGAGCGGTGCACTTCATGATAGGACACTCATTTACTTGTCATTGACTCACCCCCACACTCTCCAAATCTTTCCGGACTTGGTTTATCCCACACTGAACCCCTCCTGCCCCTCCCCTGACACAGCGCCTCAATAAAAATCCACTCCCGAGCTCGCATCCAGAGGAGCGCACAGCTTTATCACACCAAGACATCGCGCAGCTAAGGGTGTTGAGTGAATGGTATTCAGAATGGACAGAGGATTGTGTCTTTAGGAGAACTCTCTACGCACATTCCGACGAGTTACAGCCGCGCGTAAACTTTGCGTAAAAATGGTGACAGGCGCCTTGGAGACGATGGTGATCCTCCTGTCGTGGGGTTACTGCGTGCTGTCCACGCAGGTCGCCTTCTCCAACTTCTCCGTGGACAACGACGTGCGCTCCAGCTTCATCCAGCGGCGGCTTCGGAGCCAAGAGCGCAGGGAGATGCAGCGGGAGATCCTCTCCATCCTCGGGCTGCCGCACCGCCCGCGGCCGCACGTTTACACCAAACACAACGCCGCCCCGATGTTCATGCTGGACCTGTACAACACCATCTCTGCAGACCCGGAGCCGCCCGGGTACTCTTACTACAAGCCCGATCTGCCTCACCAGATGTCCCCGATGGTGACCGCGCAGGAGAGCCGCTTCCTGGATGACGCAGACACGGTGATGAGTTTTGTCAATCTCGGTAAGTTTATGTTTATTTATTTACTTTATAATGAAAAACACCACGTTATTACGCAAATGTTTGAAGCACTGAGAGAGTGTGTGGAGATTAAAGCGCTCAAAGTTCCACTTCTACCAGTTTCCATTAAGTATAACTAAATGGACTTATTTTACAGTGGTAATGTAACACTTTAAAAAGTGTTATTTCTTAATTGAAAAGTCTGTGAAAAATCTTAAAATCAGTGTCTACTAGGATGATTTATTGTTCAGGGAAAGTTTCATCTCTGTTAACTAGTTGAATAAACTTAACACCCCGGACACAAGAGTGCATTAGTTAAGTGTGTGTGAAAGCCAGTGTCTCTGACACGGTGGCTTATGGGTCACTTTCCTCGCTTGAAATCCAGCATTATGCATTCCGAGCTGTAAATGTTATGACAACACGCCTGTATCCGATTACCCCGGAATCCCTTCAAAAGCTCCGCGGGGAGAGGCTTTAGCGTGGCTTTGTTTCACATGACCAGGAATTGAACGGGTATGTCTAAACCCCCAGGAAGTGAGAGACAAGTTGACCGAGCTCAAGGCGCAGACTGCATCTAAACACGCTGTCGTAATCTCTGTTAGTGCAGGTGCCTGTGTGTTTGTGTGCGTGTGTGTGTGTGTGCTGCATTTATTTGTCTGTTCGGAGGCGTTAATCACAGGGGTCACAGGTTGGAGACGGGGCTCACTTCGACATTATTGAATTTATAAAAAGGAAAATCCTGCCTTTGTTTCCCTTGGAGATCCTACAGCGGCTCTGATATCACTATGGTGAAGCAGCAGACGGCACGGTGCCTGTGGCTCTTATCCGGATGTGGCTGCATCCAAAACCAGCCCTTGTCTCGTCTGTATGCCCCTCTCTTTTCAGTGTGAAAAGAGAGATGAAGTTTGTTCATCTGAGATATGTCTTTGAGAAGCCTTTAACCTTCCTGTTGGTTTGTTTGTTTGTTTGTTTGTATGTTAGTGTGATTAAGCCTTTTAATGAAGAACCATTTGAGTCATTTTTTTAATCATCCCACAAAATGTGTACACTGTTAAGTTAAAAAGCTGGCTTTTACCCAGGTCAGGAAGCCGAATACCTCAGAATCAGTCAAAAGTGGACTTATTAAATTCAAGTTATGCGAGATGGAAAGTTCCAGCAACTTAAAGGTATTAGTCTACTTTACTCAGTCATTTTGAGGATAATCGGTTTCCTCGATTTTGTGAAGTAAAGTCACTTTTTTCAGATTTTACAGTGTAGTTAATACAAAACATTTGGAAACTATAAGAAAACATAACATTTTATGCCATCAGTCGTGGACTTTTAGATGACAGTCTTTAGCTAATGAGATCTGGAAACCCATAGCAGATTTATGTGGTTCCACATCTGAAGAGTTTGATTATAAAGAGGAAGGAGGGTTACAGAAAAAAAAGGACACAATGAGAGCTTATTATTTTCCCTCTCGGGCCCACCGCGGCCTCCCGTGCTGATGATTGGCAGAGTTTTCAGCTGGGGCTCCCACATTGTGCCGGAGTCGACTCTGTCCTGGTGGTCCCGAGATGATCGCTTCAAGACAGAACTGGTTTATGGTATTTCCCGTCCAGAGACCACAGCTTCCAGTGTGAGGGAGAGCTGCTGCAGACCCTCCTCCCAGTGCACCCAGGTATATCCCGCAGGTGGACAGGGCTAAGAATAACATTATCGTTAAAGATAAATCAGCCTCGTTTGACATTTATTTAGTTAGTCGGAGAGCATTTAAGAGCATGCGCAGTCATATTGTCCTCACACAAATACACTAAATCACATCACGACACACATGCTGATACATGTCAGAACGCCAAAACCACAGATCGCTCTTCGGAATCACTTGTTGTCATGCAACATTACACAACTGCACTGCACATTTGTAGTTTCTCTTGTGCATTTGTTTTTAAAGAAAGAGACAGATCGCAGTGAAGAGGCCCGACTTAAAAACTCAAATCTTATCTGCCGGAGCTGTTCCCTGGTCTGCTGCTCATCACGCTGACCGGCCTGTTGACCGAAATCTTTGCCTGGAGACGAGCACACATGCGTTCAGTATGGGACCACAACACACCTGCAGAGCATGAGAAAAGGCTTAATGACCGAAAATGTCACTGGCTTTCATTAGAATAGAAAGAGCGCAAAATGTTCCCCTAACAGTTGGAGGAATGAGAGGAACAGAGGGTGTATTGTGTTTTTGAGAACGAGCAGGGAGAAATGTGTTTGTCCCGCTAAGCTGATCTGGAGGAAGCATAAGGAGATCATACTAAGAATTTCTTTTGCCAGAAAATCCCATTAACGTTCTCATTACTTATTCATCCAAGTGCAAAATAATTATTTTTGGTCCGTAGCTCAAATTGTAATTGCGGTCCCCTAAAGAGAAGCCCGAAGCCAGCGTTTGTCTTTTTAAATCCTGTGCACAATCACTCACTTTGTCATCAGAAAGCAGACATGGTGCTGACATTCTGCAGCGGATTTTTGCACGTGTGAAACATGCTAATAATCTGTAAGGTAATGGTTTAAGCAACTTGTCAACACATGCAGAAAAGGACAGAGCATTTTCACTTGAGTAATAGATTCAGAACGTTAATCAGTTGAAAATGAATTATGATGACTAATGACTATTTTTTAATTCAGAAATTTGCCTCCAGGGGGTTTAGAGTCCGCACAGCATATGATAGCTCCTGTCCTTAGAACCAGTTAAGAAATGCTCCCCCAAAAGCCCTTTAAAGGAAAAATGCACCCCAAAATGAAAATTCAGCCATCATCTACTCAACCCTGTACCTTTGGAAATTCAGGTTAAGTTTGGTCGTCCACAAAACATTTCTGGAGATTCACAGCAAAACAGTGTTGCAGCATTCACCGAAACAACTGAAGTAGATGGGGACTTGTTATAAATGTAAAAAAGAACAACTAATAAAACCCACGAAATGGCTCCGTAAAGGCTCTACTTATGCGATCCAAGTATCTGAAAGCCACAAGATCCCGAATTTATTTGAAAAGATGCCGTTTACGCCCTCGATGTGCGGACGAGCTTGTGCAGCCACTTCAAACACTGTGTGTTAGCTTAGCACATTGAGTACTGCGTCCTTTCAAATCAATGTTGGATCTTGGGGCTTGGATTACACTGGACAAACTGTACGGAGCCTTTTTTTCGTATTTCTTTTTCAAAGTCTCCGTCTTCAGTTATTTAGGAGAATGCTGCAGAGCCGTCACGGCATTCTCTATACAGATCCAGAAATATTTTGCAGACTACAAAACTTCACCCGACTTTCCATCGACACGAGGGCGAGTAGGTAATCACTGAATTAAAATTTTAAGGTGAACTTCCTTTAACACGTGAAACCCCAGTTAAAGCAACAGAGGAGCGATGCCTCTCACAGGACGGACAACATGCAATACATGTCACGTGTCCAGAAAAGAACAGAGGAACCGACGCACATTGATGACATAAATAACATCTGAAGCACTGATCATTATCCACAAAGGTCACATTTTTCCTCGTCTTGTTTTCGTGCACATGTTGTGCTGCCACCCATGCTGATTTGTAAAAAAAAACAGTTGCTATAATATTGCAATAGGTTAATGATAGCTGCGCGGCTGTGTGGCCCTGCAGTGTGAGGAGTAATCTGAAGTGTTGAAATGCCTCCCAGAGGGAAGTTTGCATATCTGAGGTCTGATCTCTGCAGCTAATGGTCCCTAACGTAAACACACCAAGTCCTTACAAGCAATTATTGCTTTCATAAAAACACCCCTCGTTCCCTTCCAGCGTTTAATTGCGGTCAAACAAATGACTCGCAGGGCTCAGAATGCGCTGCTCCTAACGACGAGCGGCTTGTGTGTGTTTTTGTGCCGTTACAAATGTTTTTAGAAGGCTGTGACTCACTGTGTGTGTGTGTGTGTGTGTGTGTGTGTGTGTGTGTGTTCTTTCATGTGAAAGGAGTGCTGGGAGGCTGCACGTATGGTCGCCTGTTAGCAGAAACAATAGCGGACCATCAGAAGGGATCGCGGGCTGATGTCATGCTGATGATGTCATGGTGTAGGCCAGTGGGCAGGATGTGTTTTAGGTGGCTAATCGCTGCCCCGCTCTGCACACCTTCACCAGAGACCTCCAGCGCTCTTTCCAAGGGCAAACACACACATTGACTAACGCTGTAAAAACACAACACTGGAAAGCTTCAGGAAGCTTTAGGGTCTTTCTGACCACTGTTCCCCTGGAAAGTCTGAGTGCTGGACAGCTTCAGCTGGCTCAGGGCGGGTCGCAGAGCCGACAGTGCCATCAGCTGCTTTACTTCCCCCTCTGCAATCAGAATGAAATCCCTGGATGGTGAGACATGGCAGAATGATCAGGGGATGCGGGTGGCGCAGACTCTGGTAGTTAATTCGCATGAATTTGTGTGTCTCTCTATATTTTATGTGAGTGTGTTTATAAAAGCACACTGGCTGCTGTGGTTTTCCGGGCAGTGCCTTAACAGGCCTTTTCTTGTGGTCAGCACATGTGTGCAATTTAAACAGGGAGCCAAACTGAGACCCGAGTGTGTTTTTTCTCCCCCACATTGGCACGTATGGCAGACTCGACCCAAGCGATGTTTAGATCAATCACTTCACTCGCGGAGGCAGGATTTTTCCTATTTCTGACACAGCGCTTCCGAGTTGTGGGGAGCATGACACACATCAGAGAGTCGTTTGATTCAGCAACAGTTTTGACAGATATGAAACCGCTGACTGGTTTACCATCTGATTGTGCTCACAGCGGTTTGGCTTTTCCGCATATGTACAAACTTTCCCTTTGAGGGTCAGAAGTATTATTTCACTGTGTAGACAACAATAAACCATATATCATAGTGGTACCAGGGCTGAGCAGTAAATCAGCAGCCCCATTCACACTGCCGTTTGCAGGCGGGGATCCTGCGCCAATTCTCCGCCTCCTCCTCTGCGCGAAAGTTTCAGATGCGGCGAGGGGTGAAATTTCGCTCCGGCGCTGATCCGCCTCTGGAGGTAGTATCAGGGCCGTATCATTGGTGAACCCAACCAGTGTGAATGGATAAGCCGGCGGTGCGGAGAAGGGGCGTGTCGATCGTACAGACTGATAACACGCAGGTCCCTCACTCAACTTAATACAAAGCAACGCTACAGGAACAAACAACAGTAATGTAGTGACTGTAACTGTCTTTGGCAGCTTATATGAGGAAGAAAAAAATCCTACAGCTGTACGCGGATAAGCGTCCGTCCTCCTGCCTGTCCTACTGACTCTTTGTCACATTTCTGCCCGAAAAACAGCGTCTGTCACCGGCAAAAAATGTAGATTCTTCACTCTGAGTGAATTGGCGAATCAACGCTGCGGTAAAAAAGGCTAGTGTGATATCGTGATATAGCATAAGTGTTGTCTTTTCCTGGGTTTAAAGGCTGCATTACAATAAAGTGATGCAATTTTCTGAACTTAACAGACTGCTCTGCTTGTTCTAACACTTGCCTTGAGCAGATTAGTCATTATATTCACATTACTGATGATTATTTATCCAAATGTCATTGTGTTAATATTTTCTGACAGTATCAGTAGTCATTCATACAAAATTAGTGTTTAATTTTTGTCATTGAAAAATAATCATTGGTATATGATATCCATTTTCTCAAATTTTATCACAAAGTGCTTTCAAAATGCCAAAACCATGTGAACTTAAAAATATCCTAATATTATTGTAAATGTCGCGTATTATGCTTGGGTTCATATTTTTATTCTGGGTGCCTACTAGAAAATGTATTTTTCCTGCGCCACCAGCTTTAAGGCCATATATGATCTGGTGGATTTTGATAAAACACATCAAAAAAATCGCCCAAATCAAACCCAATCACCTCCACCCTCCTCTCTGTGTCTTCCTTATAGTTGACCAGGATCAGGACCTTCTGTACCAGCAGCACAGAAGAGAATTTCGATTTGACCTTTCCCGTATCCCAGAGGGAGAGGCCGTCACAGCAGCAGAGTTTAGGATTTATAAAGAGTTCATCCAGGAACGCAACGAGAACGAGACTTTCAGGGTCAGTGTCTACCAGGTCCTGCAGGAGCCTCCCAACAGGTATGAGGGTTTTTGTTTCCAGCTCTCCACATGTCACTGTTCAGAGGAGTTTTACAGAATGTTTGTTGGTTTTACTGTCGTCTTATCTTTTGCTCTGCATCAATCTCTTCTGTGAAGCATATAAAGGTTTGTTCAAACTTCAAATGAAAGATGTATTTCCCTTATATAGCTCTAGTTGTTTTTGTTTGACTTTTTCCAGGGATTCAAGGTAATTTTTTTGCTCTGTGCCACCACCCTGACACAGTGGAGATGAATGTGATTTCATCTTGAAAAGTGACGTTTAGAGCTGAATGCCAACGATACCATGCTAATATTCTCATACTCACAAAGCTTACATCTGTATATTTAGAATTTTTTTTTTTTTTTTTACCATCTTCACCACATTAGTTTGTTTAAGCATGCCAACATTTTCTATTTAGCGCGTGGTGTTGAAGGTATTTAGTCATAAACCGAGATATTCGTCATATTCCAAAAATGATGCAGTGATTAATTGAAACTAGGGCAATTCATCTAATGCGGAAACAAATGGCTTCTATCCTCTATAGACTACAGCGCAGCTTCTTCCCCTCAGGCTGTGAGACTTTGATTCATACTATCAACAACCCTGTTTCAGTAAAAATGACCACTAATAAACATATACCAGTACCTTCTTTTTTCAACCTTTAAAAAACACACATTTACACCTCATGGAGGCATAACGAAAAAATTTCAGGAGACGCCTGAAGTCATAGGGATTTCGTCATGTGGGAACCACGTGTGTCTGTTTAACTTTTGCTGCCAATGGATACGAGAAAACTTTGACTAGCTGGAAGTAAGGAATCTTCAAATTGAGTCAGCTTGAGTACGTGCTAGTGGATCATTTCACAGCACAGCCCCAGAGCCGGGCAGCAGGTGTGGCTACAAAATTCAACAGCAATGTGACTTTTCAGAAACAGTTTCCTTGTTACTGTGGATAATCCCAGCACACCGTTTTCATAGAGATTATTTTGTCAGTAGCAAGTTGTTCCTAACACGTGTTGCTGATGATATCTTGCATTTTTCCCTCAGTACTGTGAGCATTCACCTTCGCAGACAGATGTTTCAGAACGCAGAATAATAAGAGCAAATCTATCTGCATGGCTGGATGGCTAATTAGTTCTCTATAGATTTAAAGCAATCTCAGGGGATATGCAAGCCTTCACGGCGACTGGTTTCATGGCTACATATGATTATCCTCTTACGATGGGGACATAAGTACAAGCAGTGTGGTTGAGTTTCAACAACACTTCATGCTGCTGTGTGTTTTTGAGTGAAAGCTGGTTGTTAGGCACCTGTACGTGCACACAGATCCGTGTGCTCTGGTCGTGTCTGTCTACATTCCCCCCGCGGGTTATTTCTGCCAATGTTCGCGTCAGCACCGCCGCTGTTTACACAGACGTTAGTGTCAATTACAGAAACACAGTGGTTCCCTCCAGAGCAAGTTTACTCTCGCACAGTCAGAACAGGACAGTCCCCAGAAGACCTGCATTTATAACACGCAGCTCCCGCCACAAATAACACTCTCAACCCTCAAGACGTCACTCTACTCTCTCGCACAGGTGGTTATCCCTGCATGTTTCTGTCTGTCTGACTGTCTGCAGCTCTGTTTTCTCTGTCGGGCCGCCAGCTTCTGCGTTACGCTCGCACTGTTTCCTTGTGTCAAACCACATCTGAAATGGCCTAATTAGACTCCGCACACCCACTTCTTCCTCACAAATCAAAGTTCTACCACCCACATTATGAAAACTCTCAACCCCATTAACCTGCTGGGCTCCGCCTGCCTGCCCCGGGGACATAAGTGAGCCGTAGGAAGCATGTGCAGGCAGTAGATTTAAGTCTTTCATCGGTGACAGAGCGGGGCTGACAACGGTGTTAAGGCCAACACCATTGTCATTCACAGACACACAAAGGCCGATCCACACAGACGAGCAGGCGGCAGGAGTAAAGACAGACGTCTGCCTGAGGGGCTGAAAGTCAGCCTGTAAACAAAGCTGTAGTCTGAGAGATCTGCCCTCAAGACAACACATATCAGTACTGTTTTCCTTTGATATAGGCTGTTCGTGGTAGGCGGATACATGCAGAGGCCGCACAAAGTCTCCAAAGTTTGGAAAATGCCAGATTTTAACTGTTATGTTTTTAAAGTTAGGAATGTGCTCGAACTTTAAACGCTCCTTGAAAAAGTGCTTGATTTTGAACATAATCTGTTGTTTAATCTTCACAGTCACTCCTGTCAACCAAATATATATTTATGATAATGACATGATCACCTAGTCATAACTGTTTTTCTCTTGGGCATCTGAAAATTAAATTGCGTGATCAGAACATACGATCAAAGTTAAAGGTGCAATATGTAAGAATTGTACACGTGTGACATTTATACTCCCAACAAATAGGAGCAGCATATCGCCAGGGTGACCGCTAACTGCTGCTAACTGTATTCTGATAGAAATGCAACACAGTACAGAGTCTTCCTTGACATAACGTCACAACTGTTCATCACATTCTGTTCATATTATATTCCGTTTTTTTTATGTTTTAAACTTAAATTCTTAGGGATTGGCCCTTTAATGTGAACACCTGGTGAAATATACAAAGTGACAGTATACAGCACCATGATCGCTGTTGGTATAAAGGAAGTCTGAATTGTTTTTCACAATTACATTCATAGTAACAATTTTATTGTGGAGATAAATGCTTTGACAGTCTGACTGTGACTTTGACTTTTAGAATGCGGTGCAAGTTGGACGTTTAGGTGGCTTCATATTGTTTTGAGACTTAAATGACAATTAAAATGAGTAATATTTGCAACGGATAAACAGTTTGGAGTGCTGTGAATTCCACGCATTTTCTGTTGTGTCGGCCTCGTACTCTGAGATTAGATAGTTGTCTCTCAGCTTTAATTTAAACCTGTTTATATCCACATCTGATAAACAATGTACTGCAGACCCCCCCCCCCCCCCCCCCCCCCCCCATTAAAAAAAACAAAAAAAAACAAGAACAGTTGAACAGCTTTAGGTGACACAGTGTTATTTATTAAAACTTAAAGTTATCATGTTTCCTATTTGGTTTCTTCAGCCAAGGACGCCAGCACTGCAACAGTTATCGTTATTTTTCTTATTTTTTTCTCTCAGTCTGGTCTTCAGCAAATGAAACACATTCTCAGTTGGACTGAGGTCAGGTGTCTGACTTGGCTAATCAACGGCATTCCTCTGTTAGGCCATAAAACCTCTGGGTTTCCTTTAATGTATTACTCTCCTGCTGCGTTTGGGGAATATGTATTAAACAAGTTCTGTGTCCTACTCATGGATGTAGACCTTCAAACTCAAGCACTTTGACCTCGAAGTCATTGTTTCACTTCAAATCCAATGTGTGGCTGAACTTATCCAAAACAACATAAAACATGTCCAAATACTTTCTGAATGCACTGTAGCTGTAACTGGACCACACAAGACTTTTGGCATTTATCAATCCGTGATATACTCATTTTATATCATTTGCACGACAGCTAGCCATTTTCGTAAGCAGACCACATGCTATTAGATTGTTTTCATACACTCCAGTCAGCTGTCGCTTTCTGTTCATTTCAGGAATGAAAATTCTCCTGAAGGAACGTAAAAACAAGAGATTAGTAACAAATCACAGTGGATGCTTCATCACTGTTGGTTTCTGTCTAACTGATGTGTTCATTTTAGTCTTTAAAGTTGCATCCAAGGAACATATGGAATATTTCAGTCTGCAGCCAAACAAGGACACTCCGCTGAGAAACTGACACTCAATGCTTTTAGCTTTTAGCCTTGAGACGCCTTGAATTCACTTACAAACTTTCCTCTCCCCAGCGAAGTGGAGCTCTTGCTGTTGGACCAGCGAGAAGTGTGGGCGGCTGAGGTGGGCTGGCTGGCCTTTGACCTGACGGCCACCAGTAACCTCTGGCTGGTTGACCCCTGAGCAGAACCTCGGCCTGCACCTGGTCCTGGAGGACAGCCACGGTCAGTCACTATCATGCATGCAGCGACATGGGCAGGGATTCATAAGAGCAAGAATACCATCTTTGTCTGGAGTTGTGATTTAATGCTCCTAAAATCATGTGGTTAAAAGGACCAGCACATATTTAGTGAATGTGTGTAAAGGGTTCCTCATGTGGACAATTTATGATTGTGGTCGTTGTGGTCATATTAGGATGAACAAATGACTGTTTAGTAGAGACTTGGATGTCTGTTCTTGCCATCTGCTGGGTTGGTTGAGACTCTCAACAGTTTTGTTCCCGCTGTCTCCCTCTGTAGGCCAGAGGAGGAACCCCAGACTGGCGGGGCTGGTGATAAGCAGCGGACCTCAGGAGAAGCAGCCCTTCATGGTTGCCTTCTTCAGAGCCAATGAGGTGCGCTTCCGCAGCATTCGCTCTGCCCATGGCCACAAGGGGCGCCAGTCCAACCGCTCTAAACCCCAGAGGACTGTCCAAGATGCACTGAAGGCAGTGGAGGCTGCAACAGGTGCCTGAACCTTCAATTCTCACCATAGACTCTTGTTTTTTTAGTTTTTATGACTTTGACCAACTAGACTTTAAAGAGACACATCATCCCAAAATCTATTTGTCAGCTTTTACCTGTAAGGTTTTTTATCCATCTAGAGGGTCTTGGTGAGAATTTTGGAGACATCAGCCGTAGAGATGTCTGTCTTATCTTGAATATAATGGCACTAGGTGGCACACTTGTGGTGCTCACTGCGGCAAAAAAAAGTAAGAAAAACGAAACATTTGAAAAACTCAGCAGCAATGTATCGTTCAAAAAATCGTTAAAAAAAAACTATATGTCAGCCTAGTCAGCTAGTCTCCTGTCCTTCTGTAGAGAGAAAATAGATCCTAAATGAAACTGCTCACAACAAGGTCTGTAGATAATCTTGAGTAACTGGGTCATGATTTCTAGACAGAGACACTGCTGCTCTTACAGTTTTTTCAAACGTATTTTTTGGGGGGTATTTTAGGCACCACAACTTGAGCACCATCTAGTTCAAATTACATTAGAGAGTTGTCAAACATCTCCACGGCCGCTGTCTCCCATTAATGATTGTGCATACTCACATTTGCCTGTTTTTTCATGTCAGGTAACCTTGGCTTGTCCAAAGAGGGATGTAAAAAGCATGAGCTGTACGTCAGTTTCAGAGATTTAGGATGGCAGGTAAATATCAGAAGTTTCATTCGATCTCATTTTGATGTAAGTATTTATTTACTAAACTGCCATCTAACCGATACCTGCCTGTTGTTCCACTCTGATCAGGACTGGATCATAGCACCAGAGGGTTATGCAGCGTACTACTGCGAGGGAGAATGCGCCTTCCCCCTCAACTCCTACATGAATGCCACCAATCACGCTATTGTGCAAACTCTGGTAAGCCCCACACAGCCCTGCACTTTCAACTACGACCTCCTCCACTTTCTGTAAGGACTGATTTATGTTTCTTCTTCTAACCACAGGTCCACTTTATCAACCCGGAGATGGTGCCAAAGCCCTGCTGCGCCCCCACCCAGCTCCACGGCATCTCTGTGCTGTACTTTGACGACAGCTCCAACGTCATCCTCAAGAAGTATCGCAACATGGTGGTCAGAGCCTGCGGCTGCCATTGACTGTTCCTAACCCCTCTTGTGAGCTCCGCAAATCTGGTGGGACGCTTAAGACAGGCGGAGGAATCAGAGACAAGAGATGATTGAGTGGCCGGTCACCGGGGAGCTCCTGCCACAGAAGACGAGCTTTAATCTGATGTACTGTTCTCATGACCGGCAGCTGAGCCTCCCATGCAATATCTGCCACTACCACAAATCAATTACGACCATTGGTCACAGAGAGAGGGGTTAAACAAAAGGGTTTCTTTTGTTTTCCTTTGAGTGTGACAAGAAAAAATTGCACTAAAAGGACTCTGAGCACTGTGAAGTTAGTTCAGAGATTCAAACAAAACATTCAGTATCAGAAACAGCTAGTAAATACATATCTATCTGCATTTAAGCTTTAGGCCATTAGGCACCAGAATATAAATTATGGCCCGGGTGGAAAAGTGAATTTGGTAACTGATTTCACAGCTCATAAAACTTGAAATCTCCATCCTCTCGTTGAACCAGTGCGACTTGTGTTTTGGAACAGCTGGAGGAAGTTAAGTCCTGATGATGAGAAGAAAAGGAAATCTTCTCCAGCTTACTTCACTGGCGTTTAACTGGTCGCCTAGGCAGCCATTTGGATCCCATCAGGTGTAAGACATCTGGCGGCTCGTGCGTGTGCTGGAGCTCAGTGAAGAATGACAGCTGAGACTGTTAATAACAGTGTGCGGAACCGAAAGGCCCGGCGCAGACATATATTACCAGGCCTGTGACAGGCATACAGTCTTGCAAGATGCCTGTGATTGATCTCCATGAGGCAAACATCAGGGTGTGCACCATCGCCCTGACTGCAGCTGCCTTCTGGTGTCAGACCAGAGCTGCAGGTGGGAAAAGGGAAGCCGTAATTTTATTTTTGTCAGATTGAAGTTGTTGAATAAATGGAAAGTATCAAACAAGAAACAGGTGTTTTTCTTTAACTCATTTGACCTTGACAACTTCCCGTGGCAACCATGTTTTGTCATGTTTCGTGAGTGATCAATGGGTTTTGGAGAAAAAAACATATACAGAAATGTTTTCACATGACGTTTATTTAACAGTGAGAAAGAACCCAATCTGTTCAGACAGCACCTTCTCTGCCCCGGCTGTGATAGCTGACTCTGTCCCAATGAGAACTGTGGAAATCACATCGCACACAAAAGGGACAGACATTGAAAAAGGAGCGTCAGTACAAAAGCAGAGCAGTTATATACCGGAACAACCACGCAGATACGGGCATTCACGCTGACATTCACCGAGAGAAAGCTGGGAGCTTCCAACATAGCATATTACAACACAGCCCACGCTGTTACAGACACAGATTATATGCATCTGTCACCTTAAATAGAAAATAGAGGTAGAAGCGTAAAACATATCCTACCGAGAAAAAAAAGTGGTGTTGATTGTCTGTGAAAATTTACTCTCAAACGCACGACTGTTTCACCGGAAAAGTTACTGTCAATGAAATCTGTCGTTCATTGTCATAAAGAACGTCTTACGTAATATTAGGAGGGAGAGATAAACGATCTGATGAGCAGTGAAAAAAACCTGAGGGTGTATTTTTCTGTGCTTCTCGGGGAACGTGGGCCGATTTTGTCAGAAATGCTAAAAATAATATGAACGCTCACACTGTTCAAACCCAAACTGAAAATATTCTTTGAACCTAAAAGACCTTCCTTATCAGCCCCCTGATGGGCACTTTGGTTCTCTCGCATGAATAAGATCAGGATTCTGTGTCATGATAGATTCTCACCAGGCTCACAGAAAAATGTAATGTGTGTTTGATCCCTGACTTACCTCAACATATATGCTAATGCAGGTTTACCTCTAGGGGCTCCTGAGAGTCATTCTTTAGCTTTTACACCTTGGAAACAATAAAAAATGTCAAACACAGAAATATGATTCAGGAGGTAGAAAGACAGTATAGGCTGAATATAGCAGAGCTTAAAAGAGACTTGTCTTGCTTCCAGACCCTCCTCACAACATGCAGTTAGTCCCTGGACCTCTCAGCTCCGGGGCTGAGTAGTGTCTCCTCCGGGCCACCTCTGCCTCCTTCTTCCGCCCCCCGTCTGGTCTATCTGGCCCTGGGGGAACCTGGGGTTGTTCTGCCTTTAGGGACTCACACCCTCCTTCTGACTTCCTGGGGGAGGTTTTTGGCTCCGTGGTGGCTGACGGCGGCGGCGGCGGCGGCAGGGGGGCTGTGACAGGGGTGAGAGCCAGGCAGACGTCCCCCACACTGAGCTGGCGGCACTGGAGTCCACAGAGACGGGCAGTCCTCTGAGGGCTGCAGGAGGACCACCCCTGCCCACGCACAAAGAACGGGTACTCCACATAGACATCCACCAATTCCTGGGGGGGGGTGTTACATATGAAGATATGAAGAGGAAGATTAGACACAGATATGCAGCTTTCACACTTCTTCACCGGGGGGGGGGCTGTACTGTCTACAGCTCATTCATGTCTGTTCAGCCTTGACACCAAAGTTTTTTTTTTGTATGCACTTACCTGAAGCATTCAATCCATCTAATACAGACCTTTGATAAAAGGACATGGACAAGGATAAATGCAGACATGTACTGATCAGCTATATGGACAGTTCACGCTGACAAACCGGTTGAAGGTAAACCCGACATGCCAGATGGTTTGTTACACAGAACTACCTGGAAAGGAGCCACTGGAGACAGTTTGGAAAAGAGCAGGCGCTTTCAAAAAATACTTGGCAGGTGATTGGACAAACCATCTGTCTATTACCGTCTGTCACAGGCTAACTTCAACCAATCAGAACAACAGTAGGAGAGCGCCAGGTGGTATATCAAACTCTTACTGAAGCCAGTTGAGAGAAGAAAAAAGAGCAAGACAAACCTTCAATGCCTTTCTGTGCTCTGCTTCCAATGAAATAAACTCTTCAGTTCTGATGTAACTGATGCGACAGCAGTTACGCTAACCTTGAGGAGCCGCCATTATTGTCTTCTGTTGCTGGGCATTACACCTAAACCATGCATATAGCTGCCAGTTGCTCTAGAATGGATGCTGATACATTATTACAAATACTGTATTCCCTTTTCTTCCAATAGATCCCCTAAATCCTTCATACTGACCCAGTACTATTCTCACTGTTCACAGAGGAGGAGTTGATTTAGGGCACACCAAAAAAAGGAAAGCCCCCTCCAAGTGCAGCTTAGTTTCCTTAATTTGTATCAAAGAAGTGAAAAATCTGATTGTCAGCAAATGTAACATCACTGTACTGGATTTACCAGCAATTGCTGCTATCTTTAGCGGTCATTAGCCAGTAAGCTCAGTTAGCCATGCAGCTAGCAGTCCAATTAGCTAAGATTAGCTAGATTGTCATTGTTGTCTACACAGGTAGCAATAGGAAATTTGGACTACTGGGTGGTGAGTACAAGACCTGGTGGGAATACTGCAAGAGAGCAGCACCAGAATGGGCACCAGAACAGGAGCCACGCAAGCCGGCAATGGAACCAGGCTGGACCCAGGTTAGTTACAAGGACTGCTAACCTAGCCACATGGCTGACCGAGCTAACTATTTTTTATGAGCTGATGGTAGCTTCATTTAGCGGCAGTTGGTTAGCTGTTACTTTATCAACAAAGCTACAGGTGTCTCTCCCTGAGGAAACGCAACTTGATACTGTCACTGGACTCCATCATTCTAGGAGGCCGCCTGCAGACCAGGGCAGGAGTTGTCTATTGGGAGGCGGCTAGTCAGCTGTACTTAGCAGCTATGTTAGCAGTTACTTTTACTTTTTACTTTCTGTCCAGGATTTAGGCAAAGCAACTGGAGGACGACGGTGGGAAAAAAACAGAAAATAATTTCTTCATTAAATACGACCCAGTTTTACCCAAATCAACAAAAACAGTTTACAAGTTTTGTTTTTGTAGTCATAAGTTATAAGTACAGTTGTCTAATGAAGTTATGTTTTTGTATCCGTGAGGCGCCAACCCCCAAAACACTCCACTCTGGGAGCACCTTTTAAAAAATAAACCTAGAGCAGCTTCATACAAATTGGTAAATGCCCCTGGGTGCAGGATGAGTCATCGAGAATTTTTTTAAATCAGTTTTCAGGAAACCACAAATAAGGCCATGCTAAAGAATTACCAAAATAAAATACCATCAAGAATTGCCCAAGTAACAACTTGTTTTCGTTGTCGGGCCTGATGCTGGTGTGTATGAGATATGGAGCGAGACATATGTGATAACTTTCAGGTACAATTTGGTATTACGCAACAGGACGGAACAGGGCAAACTAATTAGCATTACTCTATTCGTTTTCAATAGAAATATACATGAAATCACCTGCATCGCCTTGCTATAGTAAGAGCCTAACTTAAGGCATTTTCTCAATAAGTATTTGTACTATGTATCTTAACCCCATTCATGTAGTAGTATGTAAAGTGTATATACAGCATCTCCCATATGACCAGAACGCAGCACTCGACAGATACAGTATACTACAAGAGAAGTTTAATGCCAGCTGCTTGTGTAGGCTCTGCTGTGAACGGTCGATATGACAAAGGGATTTCTCTTCACCTGTGTCTGCTGGTCGTGGAGCAGGATGAGGAGACGTGAGATGGAGGAGGAGGAGGCTGAAGGAGAGATGCTCTGCACCGTGCAGCAGCTCAGGCGCAGGTCCGGACAGGCAAGTGATCCCAGCAGGAAGTCCTCCGTCTGCAGGTGCTCCACCCTCCTCAGCCGCCCGTCTCTGAGCTCGATCAGAGAACCTGCCACGAAGTGCGGGAGCAGCCAGGGGAAGTGGTTGGGGGAGGAAGGGGTGAGGGTAGAGGATTTTGATGTGTCCTCCTTCATGGAGGTGTATGTGTTGTTTACGTTAGCATCAGGGGAAACTCTTATGAAGGAATGTCCAGAAACGGGATGTTTGACAGCCTTGGTTGATTTATGCAACACATCATGCTGCAGTGTAACGTCCACATGTGGAGAGTGAGGTAGGCATTTGCTCAGCGATGGAGGACTTGCTTTTTCAACCCTGGGATAATACTCAACCTTTCTGTCCCTTCTCCTCACATATGGTCCTTTACTCCTGCAATTGCTCTGCCTCTCTGTGATCAAACTTCTGTCCCTTAATGTCTTGAGCTGCTCCCAGCCATAGCCTCCACCCACCCTTTGGAAACCCTCATTGACCAGGGAGACAGGGCTGAATCTGGAAGGGTGGTGCGGGTGGCCCGGGTGGAGCGCAGGTGTCCCAGACAGGTGGCCATGGTGCTGATAGTGGTGAGAAAAGTCCCATCCAGGATGCAGGGGGTTGAACTCTCTCCACTCTGCCCAGCCGTGATGCTCCCTGAACGCAGAGACGACCTGAGGTTTGGACCTGCTGGACGTGTGAGTCCAGGGCTGGTACAGTGCGGGAACCCGTTTGGGTACGGGCTGGAAAGGACCTGTGTGTTTTGTTTTAAACTCACTATGGCTCTTGTAAGGGTAGGGCGCCTTGAACGTCACAGAATCACCCTGCTGTTGCTGTTGCTGTTGCTGCTGGTGCTGTGGTGGTGGTGGTGGTGGTGGTGAGCTTGGTCTTTGGTCCCTCTTTTTCAGTGGGAGGTTGTCCCGGTCTGGGACGAGAGCTGGGTTCGGTATGAAGCTCATTGGCTTACGCTGCCTGTCACTCACGCTGGCACTGCATGCCCTCCTGCAGAAGATGAGGAGGTGTTGCAATCATGTGACAGAGACTCCAGGCTCTTGGCAAGCGTTGGAGAGAGTTAGGTCCAAGGTCGTCACGATCTGAGAAGTAGAAGAAACAAATATTGGTGCACTGTATGTCCTTGCAAACAAGGCGTCATGAAAATCATAAGATGCTCTATTCAGACCTTGTCTCCCTGTCACTGTCTATCTTTTCAAGGATTTTCTTGATAAGTGACAGAACTTTTCACCCTCCTTTCCGAAAATGCCGCCGGGGGAGATCATTGCCTGTAAGTATACCCTTTACACACCATCAATAACTTTGTTATCAGCTTCAAAATTAAGGTTTTAACTGCCAATTGATTCGTTTGAAAAATTGTTATGGTTACAAAGTAGCGTGCAGTGTGGATGGTGAAGGAGTGAGCGTAGTGAGGACAATGCAATGTAAAAGGGTGGGGACGGGTGTAAATCTGATCACAAGGATGATGTTATCTTTCAATCCATTCTTCAATTTGTATGGTAACTTTGTCAAATAGAAGCAAAACAAAACTGCATCTTTCTCACATCGCCAACAACACAATCTACTGAAACCCCATCGTCCTCTTTACATCCATGCACAGCGGTGAGTCAGTTCACTTTGGGGAGGGGGGGGGGCGGCCTCAATAGAAGCAATTTGTGGCCACAGACACACACACACATTTTCCCACGTATTCTGCAAACGCATTATGTACACAAAGTGGAGGAAAAGACTTTTACAGCCTTTCAATGCAAAGCTCATCCCAGTGCCCTGTATTATGTCATCATCATAGCTGAGCACCGCTGCTGAATGGACCTCTTTCACTGTGCCTCACAGGCATGTGTCTGATATGAGCTGATTCTCTATTATGTGTGGGATCAGAAACACCCTCACACTGACATTCCTGTGCGAGCATTATACCGGGAGACATAAATAGAAAAGTATTTGTCTGCTGCGTGCCCGCAGTGTAAATGTAAATTTATTTAAATGGCTCAGATGTGTGGGCAGGGAGCGACACACAGGTACGATCAGATCATGACCTAAACAGGCCCGTACTGTAATGTCATCCAGGCTGAATAACCTTATGAGGCGAGCACTTCACTACAGGGAAATGGAATATGCGCGCAGCAGTGTTTGGTCTGTTTGGTGCTCTCATGATAAAGATAATCTGCACTCAGGAGTATTTGCATATCAGTAGTGGCAATATTGCATATACAGTAGTTGCCTGATTGTTCTATCTGTGAAGCTGTGGCGCAATGCATCCAAATTTAACTTCCAACGCAGAATACCAACCAGTGCATTCAGAGTTAGACTAATACAAGCCAAAGATGGCTCTCGTGAAATAAAAAAACAAAAAAGACAAGACCATGCTCCTAAATTCAAGAAAAAGCTGCTTTCTCAGAGACTTACTCACATGTTCCTCCATCCTCTCTGTGCATCCAT
This sequence comes from Sparus aurata, assembly GCF_900880675.1. Classification (NCBI taxonomy): domain Eukaryota; kingdom Metazoa; phylum Chordata; class Actinopteri; order Spariformes; family Sparidae; genus Sparus; species Sparus aurata. Next base: position 29,285,941 of record NC_044192.1, read on the forward strand.
CTTCAGACACGCAGTCACGCACACCTGTCTGGCTTCGTGTCGTCCTCCCCGGCTGCAGGTGTGAAGGCGAACCAGAGCAGAGAGTGATGAGAAGCATCCAGACAAGCTCAGCAGACTGTCTATCAGACACGCTCTCCTCCTTTTCTCTTCTCCTCTTCCTCTCTCTCTCTCTCTCTCTCTCTTCCCTCCTACTCGCTTTTACACTCCCACTCTACTTAGTCAGTCAGTCCTGTTAACCTTTCTCAGACTGATTTGATGTTTCTCCCTCACTCCCTCTCATACTTTCTTTCTTTTCTCTCTCTCTTGATCGCTCCCATCTGAACTTATTCACCCTGTGTTTGCTGCTGAGTAGCACTCTCAGCCTCTCTTCCATTTGTAATCACACTCCTCTTCCTCTCTCTCTCCATGTTCCACTCTCTCCATCGCTCCGTGGCTCTCTCTGTTGTCGGGTGTATAATTAGAAATGAGACTGCTGTGCAACTCCTCAGCTGATGGTAGGCGTATGACTGCCTGATGGCTTTGGCGCTCTGCCTGGTGTAGTGAGGGCGGGAAACCGTTGCTTTAGACTCGCCGGGACACGCACACACGCACACACACACACACACCAGCAAAAGCCAGAAAATCTTATATCACATCTGCAGCCCCATAAGTTGTTGCTGCCGTTTCTCACTTCCTGCTTTTCTCACCTCAATGGGAAGCTACAGACTTCTAGTGTTTGATCCACAATGGGCCAGACGGCAAACTGTACGAATGCTTTGAAATGGCAGTAATTGCTTTAAAGCAAAAGCGTTCAGAGGTCAGCATTAAACACTAAAGCCAATCCTGTGCAGAGAAAGAGAGAGAGAGGCCTTTCACAGCTGTGCAGACGGCATAAACGATGTCCCCTCACCCACGCCCTGCCGCCTGCCTGCGCGCCTCTTATATGCTTCCCCTCACTTTCTTCTTGCTGGCTCGCTTGCCTCCCCCTTACATCTCATTTTAAAACACAAGAAAGAGGACTTTGGCCTTTGCTGCGTGGCTGCCTCAGCAGCACAGCAAGCCCAGGTCTCAGCTATTGATTTTGCAGGGCCTCAGCAGGTGAACCCCCAGTCATGAGAAAGCCCACGCAGAATTTAGTTTAAGGTGAAGAGGATTTCTCACTTTGAGTCACATCATGCTTCCTCTGCCCACTCTCTCTCTCTCTCTCTCTCTCTGTGTATCTATTGCTCTGTTTTCTCTCTGTCCTCTGATGCACGCACACACAAACACACATGCAGGCGCACACACACACACACACACACACTGTTGAGAGTTCACGGCATGGTAAGACGCTGCATTGCAGTCTTTGCCACACATTCAGGCTTAACCACAGTAACCGCTGACATTTACAAAGTGTTTTTATTGATAGAAATCGCCAGTCACTCCCACCACTTCCCAACTGCTAAATTACAGCCTGTGTTTGAAGTTTTATTTTTCAGTGGCACAGAAACGAAGTGTGAGTTTCAGTAGTGAAAGTTTCCATGCACATGCACTTGTTGAGATAAGCACATGTGTGTTAAGAAGTTGTTGCCTCATGTAAAGAACTGTGCACCATGTTTTTTTTTTTTTTAAATCACTCTACAATGAGGATCATCTAAATAGAAATAAACACATTGGAACAAAGTTGTGGAAGATGTCAAATTGGGCTCAATTTGTCCTCACTCTCACAAACAAACAGCAAACAGTTACTCTTGTCAGGACTCACAGCAGCGTCTCTTCCCGGTGGCAACTGATGCAAGGCGCTCTTTAAAGTCTGGCTCAAACGCAGATGCGGTGTTTTGGATAAAGGTGATGATGTAATGCTGCTTTGTGAAGCCTCTCCATGCAAATATTGTGTAATCAGCAAGCCCAACTTAGAAGAAGTGTAAGTGTCTTGTGTTGTCCACTAGATGGTGTCCAGCACACACATTGTCAGATATTATAGATAGTGTTGTCTTTCCTCCCTGACTCGGTTTATCATGAAAGGAATCTAAATCATGTTTTTAAGGAAAGTTTCTAGAAGCAAATATTTTTTTTTTCTTTCTCTTTATTGGAGAGTCAATGTCAAAGGTCCATGTCTAGATTCAAACTTGCACGTCGTGCATAAAACAAAAACCCAGAACACTTGAGGACAATCAAGCTCCCCAATATTTGATTGTCAACACCAGTGACAGAATGTAACTACAGTAAGTATATTTACTCAAGCACTCGACTGAGCTGCTATTTTGAGGTACTTGTGAACTTAAGTATATCCATTTTCCAACGCTTTATACTTCCACTTCACTATATTGAGGCAAATACAGTACTTTTACTCCACTAAATCTAGTAGATTGCTTTAGCTACTAGTTACTTCAGAGATTTCATGCTGCATCCGAGCCAAAGCAGCACATTTTTTAATGAATTTATTTGATCAGCAATCAGATAAAAAAAACCAAACAAACAGATGCACGTCTACAGAAAAATTACAAGCACTGGATACAGTGATTCTCCTGGCTGATAATCCGTATCGTATAAAACATACATGCAAATATGTGTACAATTTACTTTTACTTATACTTACTTTTGATACTTAAGTACATGTATTGCCAGTTATGTACTTTTGATCCCGAAGTACATTTAACATCAGATACTTTTAAGACCTTTACTTGAGTATTTTTGTTATATTTTAAGTCAAAATCAGTACTTTTACACGAGTATGACGTTGTAACAATCCTGATCTAACATATTTTACTGAAAATGTACGAATCGGTTTCCTCATGGTCTAGAAAAGTGAGAACCAAACTAATAGCAATGAGAAATTAGGCTACAACTATTATTTTCAGCATGGATTAATGTGCGGATTATTTTCTCAATGAATCAATTAATTGTTTGGTCTGCAAAGGTGTCATTTGCACTGGGGACACCAGAGACATGTCTCCACCAACTTTAAATGTCTGATTTTGTTCCTATAGATTTTTGAAAGCATAATTTGTTGAAATAAGAAGTGATAACAAACAAACGAAAGCAGGTGACTGACATGCAAATGTAAATTTTTTCAGTAAATGCAATATTGTTAGGGTGTTGAAGTTGTGGATGCGATGTATATGGATGATTGTTACACGGTTGGTTCACATTAATGTGCATTTTATGAGGACCTGATGACCTTATCGTAATGATCAACTCTGACCTTAAACTTATCCCACAAGACATTATCTTAAATGTGGGGAGGATCATTCTGGATAGTTGATTGTTTGATATTATTCCCAGTTTGTTAAATACTGAGGCTTTGGGTTCGAATTTGGATACTGAATGAATACTGGCCGAATCGACAATGATCAATCAACTATCTCTCCCCACATTTAAATTGCACGTTGAAGACTGTTTGAAAAGTATCTCCTTTTCTGAGCCATCATGTCCGCACCACTTTTCAGCATAAAATGGCACCCTTGTCGGTCTGTTAAATGTCAGGAGACGATTCCCAGAGTCTTAGCGTCTTGTTTGGTTCAATCAGCAGCCAGAAATCAAGAGACATGCAATTTATAATGATATGAAACAGTGAGGAGCTGCAAATCCTCACTGGATCAGGCTGCAGCCAGAGACCTCTCACTGATTATCCGTTATCTAAGTAGTTACCGATTCATTTCCCGTCAGCTGATCAACCTGTAATGGTTTTTGTGAAATGTCTTGTGTAGGATGTTCATTTAAAAGACACCTAACAATTCTACTTTCTTTTTTTTTGAACGGGAAATCTATTTGTAGTCAACAGCGAGTGGCACATTGTGTCCAAATTTGATAATAATGTTAAAGAATTGATTGCTCTGCAAAAAGAGGAGAACTGAAAATGTTGAAGAGCACCAGTGCCATTCATTGTATACATATATAAAAACTGTCATAAAAAATAAGAAGAAAACAGTGAAGGTGATACGTTCATGTAACAGTGGTTGACATCGCTTGACCCTGAAGGTGACCCAAATCAGAGAGTGTTTAAATCTGTAACAACAAAAGAGAGACAGGGAACAAGAGATGGAAGGGTGGGAGAGGGTGGGGGAGGGCGGAGGAGGGTGGAGGAGGGAGGGGGCGCAAGAAGACAAAAATAACAAAGGCATGTGCCTATCTCTCCTTGGTATTTTCCACTCCGTTACATAAAATCCCTCCTCTCAATCCCTTCCTCACTCTCTCCCTCAGCTCCTCCCTCCTCCCTGTCATTGGTCAGCCGGTCGCCTCCACGGAGCCACAAACTTGCTCTTGCCTCATCCAAGTGGCTCAGAGTGCACTGAAGGGAGAGAGGAAGAGGAGAGGGAAGCGGGCCAGCCACCATCAGTCACTTTCGAGCAGAGGAGTTTGGAGATGATCGGCAGCCCCTCAGCTGAACTCTCACAGGGCTGACGGCCGGCACACACCCATCATCTCTGTATCCTACGACTCTCCGGCTGCAGCATGAGCTCCTCGTCGGCCAACCTTCACAGCAAACGCCTGCCCTGTGAGTCACTCTTCCAACTTCTAAACATTTTCCAGGAACTCATCTTTAGAATCAGAGATATAGCCACAAGTTTGCTCCATTAACACATTGCTCCATTTGTATTTCCAGATTTAGGGCAGGACATTATAGAGGAGGAAATTATTCTCCTTATGTGGTTGAGAGAAGTACAGCACACACACAGACTGAACATTTAAAGGGGCACTGTGTAGTGTTGGAGAAGAAATTCAACTCAGAATGTTAATATTTACTATAAAAATCAGGTAACAATAGAAAATCAGACATATTCATATTTTCCGTAACGGAATAAAAAAGCAGTTCTCAGAGGAAAATAATGTCCCCAGAACACTGTTTGAAGCTAGAAAGATGGCAGGGTCCGCCACAAATAAACAAATGAAAACATGATTAAATTGTGGTAAGTTCAGTTGTGAAAAGTTTGTTTATTCAGTTTGTTTAGGCATTAAAAAAAAAACAGTTCTTCCCCCAGACTACACAGTGCACCTTTAAGGCAAAGAAACAGAAACAGAAAAAGGGGCGTAGCTGACGCAAAACCAACCTTTTCCATTTTATGTATCACCTCTTAAATTGTCATAAATCCTTTCTTATATCAAATCCAGTCTCTATATTACGCTTAGCGCTGTCAAATTAAGGTCACAAAGGCATAATTGAGCATATGTAATCTATGGATGGACACTTAACTCTCTGCTTTATTACTATGAGGCACAAGCTGTGTCTTTTTGTGTGTGTGTGTGTGTGTGTGAAAGAGACATAATGTTGAAGACCGTGTGACAGCTGAGCCGGTGTGTTAAATAGGTGCCGTTGTGTTCGCATTGCCTGAAGTGACTGGTCTGAGTGCGGTGCCAGCCCAGAAGAATCCGACAGGAATGTTGAATCATCAGCCTGAGTAATGTCCGTTAATACCAAGTGAATAGGTCACACTTTCTTTGCACAGGAACGGGGATGCATTCCCACACACACACACACGCAAGCACACACACTGAGGCAGGCTTGGATTGGGGCCACTGCAGAGCTCCAGACAAAGAGTTCTTATTTCTAATGGGATTGAGGCTGCAGATCTCATCAGTGTCGGCTGACTGGTGCAGCGGGGTCTGCAGCTCGCTCATCAGACACACCAACCTAGATAGGACTTTATAGACCTGAAAATGAATTAGTCCCAGTGAGATCAGCGTGTGATTTCATGAGGCTAAAAAGGATCAGGGCTGGGACTCCAGAGAAGACGCCCCCCATCTGTTGCTCTGCCCCACAGCCTCGGTCCCGCCGCAGTCCGCTCTGTCACGTTCGGATTATCGTGGGAATGTGCCAGAGAGCGGCACGTCGGCGCGCTGTGGAGTGAAGGACTGACCAGCTGTTGAGATCTGCGTGTTGCGGAACAAATAGTTTCTTTTCTCCGTGTATTCTGAGACCAGTCCCCTTGGACATGACCCAGTTAAGAATGAGGAGTAACTTCTGTTTAATGAGCAAAATTAGAGGGGTGGAGATCCATATCATGCACAGTGTGTACCTTTAATTAATCGCACTCCGAGGAATACATGCAGCGTCTCTGCTCTGCTGCTCGGCTTTCTGCGTGTCGGAGCTTAATGTGTGAGCTAGAGCTGATACAAACGGGACCAAATTGGATAAGCTGAAGAACCATAAATGTGTGTGTGTCTGTGTGTGTGTGTGTGTGAGAGGGGGAGAGAGGGAGGTCTTAGTAGTTATTCGTCAGCAACGAAGGAAGTCCGGCGAAGTAGCACCTCCACAAAGGGGGGCGGATGTTTGGGTTAAACAAGCACAGGACTTTTACTTTTAATCCACCAACGTAGTAAAGTTACGTCACATTCATAATGTAACTTGACTTACGTACTTAACAAGATCAATAATAGCAAGGACCTTCAAGTCCTATGGAAGAAGATGAATGGAGAGAAGGAGGACCTTCAAAAGGGGGTAAAGGCAATGAGATCAGAAGTCCTGGCTGACCACAACACTGAGGCAACTACTCAAAGACAAAGACACCATAATGTTCAAGGTTGGCAATAAAGCCAAAGCACAGGAGGACGATCTTTTATTCGTGAAGGCTCAAGCCATCCCTCCTTCAAGCCACTGACGGCCTCAAGAAGACTCTCCAGGAAAAGGAGGAGGAGGAGTGGAAGGAGGAAGACCCAGCTAGAAGGTCTCAAGAGCCAGATCAACAAGAAGTAAAGGAAGAAGAAAAAAGTGGTCTAAAAAAAAACACCTCTAGTGCCCAGATCTAGGCTCAGGATCACAGAGTTACTTGAAAACATGCAGTTGTCCTTGTATACTTGTAAGGATAAGTCATATAGAACAGTGTTGAACCCCAAACAGTGTTTTTAAGACGGCTGTTCGAGGTTCAAGACTCTACTTTGCACTTGGAAAGTGAAGCCAAAGCGTCTTCACCTTTCAAGTGTTTCCCCCCGTGTCCCTTCTTGGTTGTTCTCAGATTCATGGGGAGTTTTTTCTTCGTCTTCATGGAGAGCTTGGGCTGTGTGTCTTTTCCTGATCTGGGTCTGCGAGGCCCATTGTGACATCACCAGCCATAACGCCATCTTCAAGTCCAGGCATTGAACAGAAAACAAATGTTGTTGAGAATTTAAAGTTAGTTGTAAAGCTTTAAACATCCCACCGCAGAATGCATGCTTTTACGTTTTTTTTATTTCGGTACCAAGTACATTCAGCAGATAATCCATTCACTTTCATAAGGTTTTGAATGCAGGACTGCAGCACTCGCATTGAAGTGTTACATCGTGTAGATGCGGGGGCTGTTATCTGTTCGGCTTTATTGCTTAAAACACATATGAACAGAAACACATTCATCAGCATTGGAGAAGAAAGCGCGGGATTTAGTCATAATCAGACTTTAACCTGGATTCTCCTAATCTTTAGCTCTTGGTGTGTCAAAATCACTTTTGCTACATGAAACAGCAGCCTCCACCTGGGAAAACCTACACCCCTATTTTACCATTACAACTTCAACTTGGTTGATATTTTATATGCTAACTGCTGCGCTTTTCGTACTCAGTACATTCAATCCTGCTATAACAAATCTTTTGGCCTCTTCTGGGCCGCGGTCACAAGCTGTAAACACAACATTGACACAACGACTTGCAAAGTGACTGTGGTGAACTTGTTAGTGTCACGTTGCCTCCACGTCCAGCTGATACAGAGAAACATTATGTAACCACTGGAGACAATATAATAATCAGTCTGGTGACAGAACGATGAGTCATGTCCCACAGCTCCAGTTATTCCATGGTGTTGTGTGGATCAAGCACTGGGACAGCAAATTCCCAGGCAAGAGACGGAAGAAAGCAAGAGAAATAGATGGGAAAAAAGGCGACCATGCTTCGGATGCGGCCACGCAGGTTGTGTATTTACTCAAAATCAGCAACCAACTAAACACACAAGTGTGTAGGAGGAACTACAGTGGCCACTAAAAAAATACAAGAAAGGTCCTCTAGAGACGGTGCTTTGTTTGTCCTGTGTGAGCTGCTGTATAATATTGCCTCTGTGGATATAAAAGGCTTATTCTGAGGAAATGGAAACACAACGATTCTCGTTTCAGGTGATATACACTAATGACAACGTGAATACGACTTTATATTCCATTTCTACCAACAGATCCTCTCCAAATCCTACACGCTGGACATTAATTTGGAGCCACTGACCTTATATCACTGCGTTTAACTTAACTAACATATCTGAAATTCTGGTTACCACCCTGCATGAAGCGCCTTACCAGAGCTGCTCACTTGAGATGGGTTGAACCAGTGGGTGGTTTCTCTGTTGTCACACAGTGTTGATCATTACTCTGTGTTCAAAGATTTGACTGATAAACAATGACGGACTAGTATAATACCAGACATGTTGGACTTTTTTAGGGGGGTTCAGTGTAAATTGCTAAAATATTGATGAATAATGTCATTTATCGCTAAATTAAATTCTTGAAATAAACATTTACAGCAATTCACTCCCTGTTGTCCAAAGAAACAGCGGGAGCACTGACAGCGTTGTTTCTGACCAACGTGTGAACACCAACCCGCCACACGGTGCAAACGCACAGATTATTGCATTATAAACAATGCCTCTTGGCACGTCTGCACTTGCACTTTAAGTTGGTGAAACGTGTTTCGCGTGTGATTGTAATGAACAGCCGACGCATGGGCGGCTGAACAAGGTTCCCATCTACGGAGTGTGAGCTGTGCTGCCCTGGGGACGCAGACCAGCTCCTCTCATTAGTTCTCTAGCAAATCCATCTCCTCACTGTTGAGCTGAATCCTGTGGGTACACACACAGAGCGCAGGCCTGCAGGCTAACACTGAGTGTTCAGAGCCCCACACAGGGAGGCAACAGCGATCCATCACCTGAACACTCATCCAAATTGTTAACCATGTAGCACAAATACACCTGTTTCTCCAGTTAATGAAGTGGGGTTTGCTGCGAGGGAGGAATGTGTTATTATTAGCTCACATTAACAGCAATTTCTGAATGATTAAAATGACTGTGTGTATGTCAGAGAGAGGGCGTGTAGAGAATTCAAACCAGACTCTGCAGTTGCCCTCAGCTCTGCGGGAGTGTTTGAAGGATTTCCAGGTGATTGTTTCAGTGTTAACGTCACTGTTTGGCTTCACTCTCACACACCTGCCGAACATCAAATGTCGGACGAGGACAGAGTTCAGCAACTAGGTGGTGAACGCACAGCAGAACGTTTTGCGTGGACAGTGATGTTTACCTCAGGAGGTGGTAGAGACCAAGAGCAGCTCAAGTGAGCAGTACAAAGTGATGAAGAGGTACAAAGAAGAAGAAAAATAGCTTAGAAAGGATGAGTTCATAGACAAGCAAGTCTAAAGTGGGTTTAATGAAGTTACTGATTCTGAGAGTCTTGTCTCTGCAAGGATCGAAGGCTGTGAACAGGTTTCAACGAGTTCAGCATTTCTACTGTGTTCTAGCCTCGTGCTTAGATCTCTCTCAAGTCTTTTTCATTGGTTCCATCAATTCGGTGACCTCATGGATTTTCACTTAAGCTCTGCCCGGCTTCCACCCGAGCAGAGGTCTAATTATCCGAAATGAAAACACGTGAGCGGGTGTGCGAGGATCGTTCAGAAAACCCAGTCCAGGGGCAAAAGAAATCTATTAAAGTGGAATAAAAACTAAACCAAATAACAGATAATAGTTTGAGCATAATTACAGCGCGGTATAGCAATATGTTGCCTTTGCTTTTGATAAAGAAAATAAAAGCGCTGCAGAGAAATTCAATTAAGAAATGCATGAAAAATAATGACATTTTAACAAAAAAGATAAACCCCAAAAGCAGGAAGTTGGGGATATTCTCAGCAGTTGCAGTTCCACAAAAATATCCGACAAAACAGAGTTCAGCTGTAGCACGGTTTAAATACTGCAATCTGACAAATTAATCACATGCACATTGTGTTAAGATGGAGTAATAATTGAATTTTTCTGCCCAGTCAGAGCCACAATGAGCGATAAAACTGTGTTTAGTCTTCTAGTGGAGCGTCGGCAGGCCCACCCTGCCTCAGCCTCCACAAACAGAGCAGAACCGTCTGGGAGAGTGTGCTGAGTTTAACCAAACATTCCTACAGTTCTCCCAGCTGAGGGGACAACAGATCTAAGCCTCCTCACCAAATATGTAGAGAGGCAGCGCTGCTTTCCCAGGAAGAACAGTAGTGTGTGAATGCTGAAGAGACTGCATGTGCGGGTTTAATGATGTCTCTGTCTGCCTCGCTGTCTTGTTAAAGGATACGGTAAACCTTCATTAGATAATTAGATGTGTTTTAGTGTGACTGCAGATTTAATTATCCGATAACACGATCTGGTAAAAATGGGACGTGGGTCTTTTATTGTCAGTGTGTTGACAGCCACTCCAGGTGCGCTGATGATTACTGACGCAGCCGTTCCAAAGCTCCCGCAGAGATTTGAGCATTATTGGCTGGTCGGATTGCTTTAATAACACTTAATAACTCATTTGACTGTTCGTTTGCAGTCATTCTGGGTAAGCGGATTAGTCATAGAACAAAAAAAAAAAAAAAAAAGCATGGCTATGTCGGGGGACTTTGTCAGCCGGTGAGCCTATTGTGTCGATCAGAACTCATGACAGTGTGTTTGTGCGCTGATGGAGGGCAGTGGGACAAGACACTGACCTACAAACAGCCCTATTGTCATTCTGGGTGTAATCCAAGCATGACGGGAAGAAGGAGAGGGTTAACACTGATGTCATTGTTGTCCGGACGGACTGGGCCGATGGTGCTGGACACTGCTTTGTCCCCGAAAAAACAACAAACCAGCCAGATCTAATATGCAGGAAAGAACACACACACACACACACACACACACACATGCACGCACTGAAATACAGACCAGCCAGACGCGCAAACACACACCAACAGCCTGCATTAATAATTTACTGTCCTTGCAACTGGAGCCCAGTAAAAGGCAGCCTTTCTGGAGAGAAAATAGCGAGCGAGTGGGACCAAAAATAAAAGTGTGAGCCTGAGCGGTCTCCAAAGATATTATTGTCCATTTTACAAGCGTGGCCACCTGTCTGTTCCACTTTGGCTCAAAGCGCTGTCTCTTCTGAGGAAAAAGAAAAAAAAAGCCACGAGCGAGCGATGCTATGCCTTTTGAAACTGCAGTCATTAGAAACCAGAAAGCTGTTAAACAGCGGGGGTAACTTCACCGGGAGCTCTCAGGATGTGCTGACCAGGACGCGTCGACACACTCAACAGCGTCTTTTTTATGCCGTGATAAATTAGAACACGCAGTTACACTTGCAGCTCTGCTTTTTGCTGTGAGCGCAGGATGAATCTTCAACCTGTAGCCAGCCAGTGGCTCCAGCATTCTTCATGACCACCGAGGCACTGTTAATTACTGTGGCAAAGAGAGTGATCCGCTAATGACCAGCTGTAGACTGTTAACAGCCCGCTGCTGCTGCTGCTGAGGTCAGTGCTGCGCTGGAAGGTACGGAAGAGGCTCAGTAAAAATAACAAGACATCCTCTTTAACTAATGAGGCCTGTGCAGAATTCCTTCTCTAGATGCGCTCCATCCCTACAACCCCACACCCTTGTGTTGACTCACTTTTGGCTAACCTCTCCCTCCCTTCATACTCCAGATTTTTGAAGACATCCTCCTCCTCGTTTTAAGGCTATTTTTTTTTTTTTGCAAGTGTTCCTGTCCTGCCTGACCTTTCCTCCCGCACTCTCTGTGCTGCCTCTCTGTGTTTACAGCAACTCACTGCCTTCTTCTGCGCCCCCTCGCTCTCGTCCTCTTGTCGCAGTTGGGAACCCGTCCATGTGAAATAAAATCTCTCTTCTCTGACACAGAGTGTCTGGGTGGAAAGGGCAGCCAGTCTATTCGCAGTGGCCTCAGCCTAAACAAGTGTCACCTCAGAGTTCAGGCCTGTCCCAGCGGTTAGAAGTTCGCCTTTCTCAGTGCCAGCCGGCAATCATGCCTCGTCTATTCAGTGTACAACCACACAGTAACCATGTTTTTGTAAAGCACTCTGAAGAATATTGCATTAGAAATGTTATGGCTGTGGCAAAATTTGAAAAATAGTCCTCTAATTCGCATGGAAAGTTTGTGCTCTCGCTTGGGGTGGTTTTTGTCTTGTGCAAATCAGAGTCAGTACGCAAAATGCTTGATGGAAGCAGATGGGCCGAAAAAACTCAGAGCAAACATTCAAGTGGCATGACGGATCAGCTGTTTCCGCTGTCCGCATCGTCGTCTTATTACCCTCACTGCGTGCATCGTTATCATTGCATTTCTTCTCCAGACAGCGCGCAACGTGGCCAGTCCTCCCTGACATGCAAGAACGATTACAACCTGCCCTATGGAAAGAAATTCCTTGAAGACCTGCCACATCCACGCGTGACGTAGACACGTAGCCTACACACCGCATCATTACGCTTACATAGCCTAGTTCATTTGCTCAAAACAGGTTATGGAAACGCACCAGATCTGCATTTTGCATTTCCCATTTTATTTATATATATATATATTTTTTTTTGTGAACTTTCAAAAGTTCACTTAAAATTTGCTTGACATCCTAAAAATGTGTATGAGAGACGAGACGATGAGAGACAAATATAATATAATATTAAAATAAAGAAGACAAAACAGGACTTATTTAAGTGCAGATAGAAATGATGGTGTTCCAACTATCTGCCCCATCAAGTTGTTGCAAGTTTGTGCAATAGCTAATAATGCTAACACTAGCTAGCAAAAATGAACATTGCTAATGTTAGCTAAAGTTAACATTGTCCCCAAAACTGGCAACCACCAAGGCTCTTGATGCAGACGAAACACAAATACAAATATGAATACAAATAAAAACAATTATTGATTCCCAAACATGATAACGCATAAAGGAATCTAGAAGCTCTGTAGATGTTTCATTTTTTTAGATAAATGATTTGTCTACATAAAATGTAATCAATGGGACCTTTTCATACATAATTACATCAATAAATGTTGGTAATTATTGGATTCATTTGTTTTTTTACAGCCCTTTTAATCATTTATTTCTGTACATTAATTTAACATGTACTTATATATGTATTTTTTTCTCCATTTATTGCCATATTTATTTACTGATTTATACATGTTATTCAGCATTTACCCCTATATATGTTAATGGAAGAATAAGACATGTTTAGTCCTCCGTATGGAGGCTCTCACTTACACAGGGAACAGAGTAAAAGCAGTGAGTTGGGACATTGTTTTGCTTTCTCTTGGCAGCCTGCTATTTCAGTCTAATGGTGGGAAGGCTGAGGCAACACATGGTGTGCACCATCACCACAGCCAGTTAAACAGGGATGATGTCATCCATTTGTATAAGGAAGCCACTTTTGCAGAAAAGCCTTGGCTTGGATAAATAGACTCAAACTGAGAGTCTGGCAAACTGCTCTATAATCAAACCAGAGGAGGAAACAACGGCGCCCACTGGGGTTTCTGTTAAACTACTGTTTACTGAGGGGTTATAGCCCGAGCTGCTCCTTCAACCGACAAGTGTTAAAACAGCAGGATCATCTGGAGAGGCAGTTTTCTCTGCTCCGGTCTGCCCTGACCTTCCCCGTCCCCGTCGCAGGGGAAACTGCCAGTGAGCTCGCGCTGTCATTAAGCACAGTGATGGCCTAATGGCAGCCTGTGGGTGACACACAGTCCTCCTATCGCTTCATTCAGCCTCCAGATCAGTGTGTTGCCTGTGCTAGTGCTTCTAAACCAGCGTTCTAAGGTCCCGTCCTTGAAATATGACAGTGTAAGGAGGCACATGAGATTCAGTGACTAAAGAGAGAGTGACCTGATTCTTTGCATTACTGGTGGTTTCTACAACAGAAAACATGCCCAACTGAAGACAAAGGAGCTTTCTCTGTATCGTCATGTGGGGATAATTCATTATATCTGCTGCCAGCTGTGCCTGGGTCTTCGGAGAAATCTGACATGACACAGCTTTATGCGCAGGAAAAGAGGAATTTGACCTCTCATGGTTGGTGAAGGATGTAACTCTGAAGGCTGAGTTTGGGTGTATTCACCCTCTGCTACTTCCAAGCTGATTTCCTGTGAATGGCATCATGTCTGAGGAGTCAGTCAGGCCAGTCTCGTTCCCCTACGTCTCCGCTTTTGTGCGCCTCTGAATGGGCCCTTTCTCTCTCTGCCCCCTGAGCGGAGGATCGCGGTTTGTCTTTATGTGGGGAGGCAGAGTGGCATGAACACACGTCCGGTCCACTCTGTCCGTCTCTATCTTTCTGTCTGCTCCAATCATACTGCCTGTCCAGCTGGTCCCGAGCCCTGATCTATGACCTTTTCTTTTTCAAGTCCCTGAACACTCAGAGGAAGGAAGGAGGGGGAGGCAGAAAGGAAGGAGGGGGGAGACCGAGGGGGAGATAGAGAGAGAGACACAGACAGGCAGGCAGTAAGAACGAAAGAAAGATAAAAAGAAAGCGAAAAAAAAGAGAGACAGAGGATGAGAGGCACAGGGGATGAAAAAGAAAGAAAAAAAGAAAGATAGACAGGGAGACAGAAGAGACAAAGACAGACACAGAAAGCAGAAAAAAGACAGAGAGAGACGGAATGAAAGACAGATGAAAAAGACAGAAAGTGAGAGACAGAAGGAATGAAAGACATAAAAAGACAGGGCCTGGCGGAAAAAAGACGGAGAGACAAACAACAAAGACGAAAACCAACAGAAACACAGATTGAAAAAAAAGACACTGAGACGAGATGGGTGAAAGACAAAAAAAAAGACAGGGACTGATAGATAGAGAAAAGACAGAGAGAGCGAGAGAGAAAAAGGCAGAGGTAAACAAAGTGAGACAGAATACGAGGTCAACTCCAGCCTGCAGGTTGTTTATCTCAGCCCTCTCTGGAGCAGCCACAGGCCCTCCAGACGTCTTGTGGTAAGAAACTGTAGACTTTTGGTTGTGGCGGGGCTGCAGCAGACCGGTCATGTGATCTCATGTGGACACTGTGGCCAGGGTTTCGGCGTGACAGACGATCTTCCCGTGTGAGCCGTTGTACTAATCAGAGGTCGCAGGGGTCGACCGCGGCCAGGGAAGACGTATCGATCAAGGTGATTCACTGGAAAACAGACCTGGATAGGGGAGCAAAATCGATGTGAGGATACACATCTGTAGCTAACCTCCAGCTCTCCACGGGCCCCAGCCTTTAAGTAGAAACAATCAATGCTGTGATCGATCAGTGTTTAACTGAGTGGGAAAGAAAGAAAAAAATCAAGGATAAGCAGTTTTCTGAAACCTGCAGTCTGTAATGGAAAGCATCATTTTCCTGGAGACGGCTGCAGCACACACATGCTATCTGAGTCCTACTTGCCTCTTACTTCTTTTGAAAGAAAAGAAAGGGCAGTGTTATCATCCGTTACAAATCCAGAGTTTTGTTTGACATCATGTCCTCGGCCGGTCACGCAAAAACAAGGAGCCCCTTTTCACCCAAACACGCGTCAAACGGGCGGCTCCTGATTCTGACCGACATCCTGCTCCGTCAGCGCTGCTCCCTTCGACGACAGTGTTCCTGATTGTGTAACAGTGCGAGGAGCAGAAGATCACATCGCCGACTCTCAACCTCAGACGTCCACGAAAAGAGACAGGAGTGCTGCAAAGACAAAACGCCATAAAGATGACCGGCGCTGGATAAACAACTTGTAATCACCCCCCTGCCATCTGAGGGGATCACTTTTCTTTTTGGAAGATTGCAGCTTTTAGAGCAGAACCCTTTGCCGTCTGCGCTGTCAGACTCGTAATCACGGACATCTGGCTGAGTCTGTTGGTGCCGAAGATTACAAGTTTGAAAAATGAAATAAAGCGTGGGTAGGTAAAGGCTAAGAAAACCACTCTGTCAGGGTTAGGAAAAGAACATGTTTTGACATACCTGGTTCCGTCGCCAAAAATACAGCTGGAGAATGACTCCTCAAAGGTATCAAGTGGTCCCGTTTGCGAAGGGTGAAACGCTCTCTGTAACAGGGGTCTCTCGCCAGCTTTCACCCCTCCACCTCTTTACATGACAGTCAGCTCATAAACATGGGATCTGAAATTGATATGACACATATTGTAGAAATGTTGTGCCTTTGTATCATGATGCTTTGTGGGTAATGTACACACTGTAGTTACAAGTAAGATAAATCAAAACATGATATCTCTGGTTCTGGTTCTGGTTCCGCTTCTGCGCTGTAAAACACAGGAATGCCTTGTTGATTGTCCATCGTTTATTTCAGCTCAAACACACACAGTAACAGTATGGTCACTGTGTCAGGGCAGAAACTGTCAGCTCATCATTTTGGGCTGTCAGTTTGCTTGTAGACCTTTGCTTTTTCAGTCTACGGGGACTCCCGTTTGTTTTCCAGGGGTCTGCACACATACAGTATGCCCGTAGGTTCTGTCAGCCGATCCAGCCCTGAGCTGTGAGTTGTCCTCTTCCCACCAAAGTTGTCTGCCTATCTGAGCACAGAGGCTGTGAGGTCCTTGTCCCCAGGAGGCAGGATGTCAAACAGGGCTGAGCAGAGCTGCAGTGACAGGCGGGTGTCCTTCCATCGCCACAGACATGCGCCTGGGCACGACTCGCGGGGAGGACTGAGCTGATGCAGCAATCTGAGGATGGCAACCCGTCGTTGCTCTCAGGCGACATCTACATCTTTGGATTCACAGCGTGCAGCTTTATCCTCACTTCAGCAGATATTAAGTCATGGCTGTAGATCATTATGTGACAGGTTCTGCCAAGTGGGAGTCTCTTGTCCATTGTAGTAGACGACAAAGAAGCCCTGGAATCTGTTCTCATCGTGGTTCTGTAAACATCCTGAGCTTAACGTCTTTCCTCCATCACCCGGTGGTGTATTTATAGAGCTGCCGTGACTGCTGCTCTCAACATAGGCTGGATAATCTTGACGTTATTCCAAGTTTAGACATGGCCTTAAAGCCCTGTCCAATTAGCTCAGTCCCTGTTGGCAGGTTGCAGTAGTTGACTGCACTGATGACTGTACGTCATGGATTTAATGTAAATGGAGAAACAGTGAAAGAAGAAAGTGAACTGCTGATTTAAATTGATTTTATAGAAAAGAAATATCTTTTGGCATTCCGGCTATAGGTCCCTGCTGGAAAAAACAGCATTCTATAAAATCAATTTAAATCAGCAGTTCACTTTCTTGCCAAGGGTTAGAGGATTAGTACCACTCTCATGTGTGTCTGGAAGGTAATTATGCAGCTAAAGAAAGGACACAGTTAGCTTAGTTTAGCACAGACTGGAAACAGATGAAGCAGCTATGTTGTCTCCGTCGACCTACTGGAAGCTTTAAACCTCGCTAGTTAAAGCGCACCACCTCATTCATTTAACTCGTACAAAAACAAAAAGGTGTGGTCAGAGGGCTTTAGCCTTGATGGTAAGCTGATAGAACTAGGCTAGCTATTTCCCTCTGTTTTCAGTGTTTGTGCTAAGCTAAGCTAAGCTAAGCTAAGGGACCACTCACTCCAGCTTCCCATTCACGGGTGTTCACTGTAACAGAAAAGACCCGTTGTACATGAAGAAATTTAGCAACATGGCTGCAAGCGTTTCTTGCCCATCGCAGCCAACAGCACAACGCTCATAAATGAGCTTGCAGATCGGCGAACACATATTTGCATGTGTAAATATGCAACTTACTTGTATGTGTAAATATGCAACTTTCACCTTGTTTTTGTTATTCTGTAAGCCTGTTCACCAGAAATGAACCTCCACGTGAATATAAAAATCTGCTTGTGTACTTTGTAATTTTGCACATGTGACCGTTCCCTCACATATACTAAGTTTTGCATTTTGCTTGTCAATCCTGCAACGCCTTGAGAAGAGATTTCCTCCTGTCTGACTGAAAATTAATGCGGGGGAACTTTTGTGGATGTTTAACATACCTCTCAGCAAGGAAGCGATTTAGCGTGTTAAATGTCCCTTTACTCTTATTTGTTGTTTTTCTTTCGATTTACTGATCTGGAAGGAACTGCTGAGAGGTCTGATTTAGTCTATTCTTGTCCATTTCCCTCTCAGCGGTGGCCGTAGCCAGAGACATGTACAGCACTCAGTCCAGCTCTCCCCTCTCCTCGCTCCTCCTGCAGTCACACTGCTGCAGTTCGCCCCTCCACTCACACACATTGGACTTGCACTCAGCTTTATTACAGTGATGCTGATGAGGGGGAAAATGGGATCGCATGGTATCTCAAACAAGATTAACTTAGTGAAGGGCCTGACAGCTCGCTTTTGCAGATCAATCTGTGGATGAGGCTCGATTTAGTAAATGTGCAGTGTGGCTAGTTGGATAGTCTCTTTAATAAGCCACAAAAGAACGAGTGTGTCTACTTTTATCAGAAAAGGTGAGGTATCAGTGAAATGAATCATAGAGCGTGGGACCGAAAGTGCAAAGGCAAATGGAAACCAGTGCTCACAGGTCTTATTAATTGTGATATATGTGATTGATTTTTCATTTTACCTTCTTGTTGTGTTTCAGCAGTCCATAAAAAGCACGTTCCACCTCCTTGTATCAGTCACTTACAGCTCAATGTCGCCCCCTTCTGGCCAAACAACATTTGTGTGGCTGTAAAATGTGTCTCCATCATATTTGTCAACAACTGCATGTAGGGTCTGCCTCCAGAGTGGAGGAAATAGTCTGTGAGATCTCTTCTGTTTGATTGGATAGCAGACTTTCATGTTCCCTGACCTTGGAACTGCCGGAATTAGATATAACATTTTTACCTGTGCTGGTATCTAACCCTTACTCCTTCTGTTATTATCACTAGCGGAGGCCGAGCGCAGCCAGAGGCTCCCAGATGTGGACGCGGCACAGCAGCTCAAGTTGAGAGAGAGGCAGCGTTTCTTCGAAGAGGTGTTCCAGCACGACGTGGACGTCTACCTGTCCTCGGCACACCTTTGTATCCGAGACTACAAGAGACGTGAGTTGGGCTGGTAGCACATGTAATCCCACACGAATGCACGCTCACACACAGATGCACATCATTTCCCTGCTTTCCCTGTCCTGCAGCTCCAATTGGCAGCATCTCGTCCATGGAGGTGAACGTGGACTTGCTGGACCAAATGGAGCTAATTGACATCTCTGATCAGGAGACTTTGGATGTCTTCTTCAGCTCTGGGGAAGATGGGGTGCTGACCTCCCCTCTACCAGGTAGGGAATCCAGAAAGAGAACAGAGATCGCAAGACACACCCGTCGGTCAGTTTCATCCCTAACAATATGTTTCTATCTGACTCGCAGTCCAAGGAAACAACAACAATGAGGAAGTCATCAGTAACGGCCTCTTTCGACATGTCCTGGAGGGTCTTGAGGCCAAGTCCCGCATGTCCTCCACATCTTCAACCTCTTCCTCCGACAGCCAGAACACCAACGCCAATGGAGGAGACACGCCTGTGGTCAGGTCGGACGATGAGGAAACACACACCGGCACAGTCAAGCGAAGAGCTGCACTTCCAGAGAGAGAGAAGATGAAAAGTCAGACTCCGTCATCGTCTTCGTAGGACGTACACCTGACACCTCAGCCGAGGACAAAGAGTGGACTTTGGGATGCGAGGTGCTGAAAGAGGCCTCACAGCTGCGACTGTCTTCTGCAAACTGGCTCTATCGCTGCTTCCAGACTTTCCCTTGATTTATGAGTTGTAGCTCGAGTTCTGTGTGTGTTTTGGAGGTGGGGACAGTGAACTGTAAATATGAGATTTCTTATTAATTCCCACCTGCTTCCATTCCTGATTTGACATGTTTTGGAAGACAAGATTTGTTCCTCTGTTTTTGAGCTCACATGACCTGCAGTTGATGAACAAATAATTCTGTACAGTTTTAACACAACCAAGGAAATGAAAATGATAATTGAAAGAAAACTGATTCGGCTGTAGGGGGCTTCAGATCATTAAGATGTACTGTTTTTGAAAGCAACACGTTGTCCTGCCAATGCAAATCCTGGTTTTCTAGCTCTTATTCAAAATAAATCTCACACACAATGTCTGTGTTTTAACAATAAAGGAATAAAATGTATTCATGTGTTTCTAAGAATCAACAAAGCAGCAGTTGGTTATTTGAAGGTGAACCCCCCCCCCCCCCCACACACACACACACACATACACACACACACACACACACACACACACACACACACACACACACACACAAATGTTATTTCTTGACTTTATGTAATGTCAAAGACACCAGTGAATTAAATTCTGTCTTACTCCAACAGGAATATAATTGTTTAGTTATCTGGAAAGTTTGTCACAATGTTACCTTTGATTATGTATCAGCTTGCAAGATTTGGATTATTATCGGACCATCAGTCACTTATTTCACAGCACTGTTGGTCTGTGAGTTCAAAGACATACTGTACAGTTGATGTTTCCATCCTCACTGAACAACACATACAGTTGCATCACTTTAGTTTTGGCTTCGGACACAGGAATGGACTAGTTGATCTGCATTGACTCATGCTTCATTGGTGGTGAACGAGATTGTATCAAGTTACCATAAAAGCATTTCCATGGAAAAAGATTATATCAAAGTAGGAAATAAGGGTTGACTTGTTCAAACAGTTTTGTCAGAAGTACTCACAAAAGTTTTAATTCAACTTTTAAGACTGTGAAGATCTTTTCTCTCAAATTCTGAACACAAATTTGTTAATTCAGAATTTGTCCACACAAGTTGTGATCGGCATGACATTGGAGACGGCTTACCGCAGTGAAATGAACATTTAGTTCTTGTGGACGTTCGTGCTGTCAACATATCAATTGCACACTCCTTCAAACATCAGATGTGCAACATCTGTGACATTATTTTGTCATAAAATTGCACATTTTAGAGTTTTTAATTGTGACCAAGCCACACAATGCACTAATCATACTGTTTATCAACATCTTGATATGGCACACCTGTCAAGATGGAGGGAGTGCTCATTAACACTGATTCAAACTAATCTGTGCTCAGAATTTGAGAGAAATACACATCTTAGCTTATGTACTTCAAATTGTAATAAGGGGAACAAAAACAAATGTGTTGCAATTATCCATTTATTCAGTGAAGGCCTACACCGTTGTAGTGTATGCACTTAAGGAAGGTAAGTGTTGCTCTTTACGTGGACAAACACCAAATATTTAAGATGTGTAGGATGAAGTTAAGTTAAGGCTCATGACGGATGCCCTTCCAGCGGACAAAATGTGGTCAAGTACCTTCTGATCACGACTTTCAGCGTGCTGACGCCCCACCACATACAACTGGTGCCCTTTATGTTTTTCGCCCCTGTCCCTCAAACATCCTGAGTCCACCACTGGTCCAGTGTGTGGGACTCGGTGACATCTAGTGGTGAGGAGGCAGACTGCAACCTGAATATCCCTCCGCTCCCTCTGCCCTGTCCTCTCTGCCGTGTTGGTGGTGGCCACAACAAACCTGACAGGCCGTCTCTTGAGCCAGCTTTGAGTCTGTTCAGTCTGGGCTACTGTATACACATGGTGGACTCTGTAGATATGAACGGCTCATACTAAGAAAACACAACAGCCCATCATTTCAAATGATTATACACAAAGACAAATTAATTAGAGTATTACATTCCATTTCTGCTAATGGATCCACTAAATCCTTCACACTGGACCTTTAACTGGTATCTCCACTGCCTTGTGATCTTATATGCGATCTATCTTGGACAGGTAACCCACCTTTGACAGGCACGGCCACCCTGAACATCCACGTGAAAGACCTGAACGACAACGTGCCTCAGCTCAATTTGACTTCTGTGGATGTGTGTTTGTCTGACGGCCCCACCACCACCAGCATCACAGCCTTCGACCCGGATGGAGAGCCCTATGGAGGGCGCTTTCTCGTTCAAACTGCTGGGGGATGTCCGAGGAAAATGGAAACTGAATCCCTCACATGGTAGAGACAGTTATTATATGGTGAGATATTAGAGCAAACATTTTTTAAAAAGCAACGGTCTATTTTAGTGTTTTTTTCCCCCACACAGCTGGCCTGGTGAAAGAGCCTGGTGTTTACACCCGCTCCCCCAGACTTGTTTTGAAGATCTCTGGCATTCAGAGAGAATTTGGCATTTACAACATCAGTGTGACCTCGTGTAGCTGCTCCCTGGAGCCATACTGTACAAGCAGCCGAAACACCAGAACACAAGCTGGGCCAGGTGCTATCATCATAGTGCTTTTTTTTTCATCTATATTTTGTATTGAATTTTAACATAATAAATGTACGTACATATTAAAATGTTTGACACTCAAGAAAAAATAGAACTAATAAAAAATAAATGAAAAATAAACATAAATGACATAGAGATTAAAATAAATGAATTCAAAAAACATATCTAAAAGCTTCTCGTCACTTCGTATTAGTTTTGACACAACTTCTCGATCAGATACAAGTCCTGGAGGGTCCTGCATGTCCTCCACATCTTCAACCTCTTTCCCTGACAGCCAGAACACTAACGGACTTTGGGATGCGCGGTGCTGAAAGAGGCCTCACAGCTGTATCCGTCTTCAACAAACTGGCTTTATAACTGCTTCCAGACTTTCTCCTGAGTTATGAGTTGTAGCTCGAGTTCTGTGTGTGTTTTGGAGGTGGGGACAGTGGACTGTAAATATGAGATTTCCTATTAATTCCCACCTGCTTCAATTCCTGATTTGACATGTCTTGAAGGACAAGATTTGTTCCTCTGTTTTTGAGCTCACAGGACCTGCAGTTGATGAACAAATATTTCTGTACAGTTTTAACACAACCAAGGAAATGAAAATGATAATTGAAAGAAAACTGATTCGGCTGTAGGGGGCTTCAGATCATTAAGATGTACTGTTTTTGAAAGCAACACGTTGTCCTGCCAGTGCAAATCCTGGTTTTCTAACTCTTATTCAAAATATATCTCACACACAATGTCTGTGTTTTAACAATAAAGGAATAAAATGTATTCATGTGTTTCTAAGAATCAACAAAGCAGTTGGTGGTTATTTGAAGGTGAACCCACACACACACACACACACACACACAAATGTTATTTCTTGACTTTATGTAATGTCAAAGACACCAGTGAATTAAATTCTGTCTTACTCCAACAGGAATATAATTGTTTAGTTATCTGGAAAGTTTGTCACAATGTTACCTTTGATTATGTATCAGCTTGCAAGATTTTGATTATTATCGGACCATCGATCACTTATTTCACAGCACTGTTGGTCTGTGAGTTCAAAGACATACTGTACAGTTGATGTTTTCATGCTCACTGAACAACAAATACAGTTGCATCACTTTAGTTTTGGCTTCGGACAGAGGAATGGACTAGTTGATCTGCACTGACTCATGCTTCATTGGTGGTGAACGAGATTGTATTAAAGTTTCCATGGAACGTTTTCATGGGAAAAGATAATATCAAAGTAGGAAATAAGGGTTGACTTGTTCAAACCGTTTTGTCGAAAGTACTCACAAAAGTTTTACTTCAACTTTTAAGACTGTGAAGATCTTTTCTCTCAAATTCTGAACACAAATTTATAAAGGTCAGAATTTGTCCACACAAGTTGTGATCGGCATGACATTGGAGACGGCTTACCGCAGTGAAATGAACATTTAGTTCTTGTGGACGTTCGTGCTGTCAACATATCAATTGCACACTCCTTCAAACATCAGATGTGCAACATCTGTGACATTATTTTGTCATAGAATTGCACATTTTAGAGTTTTTAATTGTGACCAAGCCACACAATGCACTTATCATACTGTTTATCAGCATCTTGATATGGCACACCTGTCAAGATGGAGGGAGTGCTCATTAACACTGATTCAAACTAATCTGTGCTCAGAATTTGAGAGAAATACACATCTTAGCTCATGTACTTCAAATTGTAATAAGGGGAACAAAAACAAATGTGTTGCAATTATCCATTTATTCAGTGAAGGCCTACACCGTTGTAGTGTAAGCACTTGAGGAAGGTAAGTGTTGCTCTTTACGTGGACAAAACACCAAATATTTAAGATGCGTAGGATGAAGTTAAGTTAAGGCTCATGTAGGGATGCCCTTCCAAGGGACAAAATGTGGTCAAGTACCTTCTGATCACGACTTTCAGCGTGCTGACGCCCCACCACATACAACTGGTGCCCTTTATGTTTTTCGCCCCTGTCCCTCAAACATCCTGAGTCCACCACTGGTCCAGTGTGTGGGACTCGGTGGCATCTAGCGGTGAAGTGGCAGACTGCAACCTGAATATCCCTCCGCTCACCCTGCCCTGTCCTCTCTGCTGTGTTGGTGGTGGCCACAACAAACCTGACAGGCCGTCTCTTGAGCCAGCTTTGAGTCTGTTCAGTCTGGGCTACTGTATACACATGGTGGACTCTGTAGATATGAACGGCTCATACTAAGAAAACACAACAGCCCACCATTTCAAATGATTATACACAAAGACAAATTAATTAGAGTATTACATTCCATTTCTGCCAATAGGTCCACTAAATCCTTCACACTGGACCTTTAACTGGTATCTCCACTGCCTTTTGAAGCTATATGCGATCTATCTTGGACAGGTAACCCACCTTTGACAGGCACGGCCACCCTGAACATCCATGTGAAAGACCTGAACGACAACGTGCCTCAGCTCAATTTGACTTCTGTGGATGTGTGTTTGTCTGACGGCCCCACCACCACCAGCATCACAGCCTTCGACCCGGATGGAGAGCCCTATGGAGGGCCTTTCTCGTTCAAACTGCTGGGGGATGTCCGAGGAAAATGGAAACTGAATCCCTCACATGGTAGAGACAGTTATTATATGGTGAGATATTAGAGCAAACATTTTTTAAAAAGCAACGGCCTATTTTAGTGTTTTTTTCCCCCACACAGCTGGCCTGGTGAAAGAGCCTGGTGTTTACACCCGCTCCCCCAGACTTGATTTGAAGATCTCTGGCATTCAGAGAGAATTTGGCGTTTACAACATCAGTGTGACCTCGTGTGGCTGCTCCCCGGAGCCATACTGTACAAGCAGCCGAAACACCAGAACACAAGCTGGGCCAGGTGCTATCATCATAGTGCTTATTTTTCATCTATATTTTGTATTGAATTTTAACATAATAAATGTACGTACATATTAACATGTTTGACACTCAAGAAAAAATAGAACTAATACAAAATAAATGAAAAATAAACATAAATGACATAGAGATTAAAATAAATGAATTCAAAATGAATGAATGATAACTGAATGAAGACTGATTTGGTTGTATAGGGGGCTTCGGATCATTAAGATGTACTGTTTTTCTAGCTCTTATTCAAAATAAATCTCACACAAAAATGTCTGTGTTTTAACAAAAAAGGATTAAAATGTATTCATGTGTTTCTAAGAATCAACAAAGCAGTTGGTGTTTATTTGAAGGTGCTCTGAAGAGTGTGAACAGGCGCATAGCTGCTTCCAGACAGCTGTGAAAAATGGTGCTTCAGGGGAAGCTTAAGGACGCCACAACCAGAACCTGCAGGGCGCTGATACCATTAATTGTATGTTAAGTCACTGGATTCAAATGTAAAAAAAAGAAAAGACATAATCTATTTATCAATCTATTTAGAAGAGTGATTACTGTTTAGCAAATACTTCACAATGTGGGTCGAAGGCCAGTCACTGCAGGCTTTGTTTAATTCTTAAGTTCATAAGCAAACAGGGATGTGTTTGGGGATTATATACTGAATGTTGAACACACACACACCCTTTACCCTTTCCATAACTTTCACAGCTCAGTGCCAAACCCTAACTTACCAGAAAGGTCCTCACTTCATCGCAAGTGTGAATGTGAATGCACACACACACACACACACACACACACACACACTCACACAGTGATTATCATTATTCATGTGAGTGGGTGTGGAGAGCAGAGAGGGCAGGGTCTTCCTTTGCTCGAATGTCCCAGAAGCCGGTCCTCAAACAGTCGGAGGTGGATGTGCTGAACAAGCATCATGCTCTGGTTCTTCCTCCTGGTATGTAGAAACACTGACTTCGAATCTCTCTGAAATTACTTTTCTTTAACATCAAATGTTATTTCTCGACTTTATGTAATGTTATAGTGAATTAAATTCTGTCTTACTCCAACAGGAATAAAATTTTTTCGTTATCTGGAAGGTTTGTCACAATGTAACCTTTGATTATGTATCAGTTTACAAGATTTTGATTATTATTGGTCCATCAGTCACTTATTTTGCAGCACTGTTGGTCTGTGAGTTCAAAGACATACTGTACAGTTGATGTTTTCATCTACACTGAACAACAAATACAGTTGCATCACTTTTGTTTTTGCTTTGGACACAGGAATGGACTAGTTGATCTGCACTGACTCGTGCTGCATAGTTGGTGAACGAGATTGTATCAAGTTACCATAAAAGCATTTCCATGGAAAAAGATTATATCAAAGTAGGAAATAAGGGTTGACTTGTTCAAGCAGTTTCGTGGGAGGACCAAACGAAAATGTAAGTTTAACATTTAACTGTCCCTGTGAAGATCATTTCTCTCGAATTCTGAGCACAAATGTGTTAAAATCAGAGTTCGTCCACACAAGTTGTGATCGACACGACACTGGAGGCGGCTCATTGTAGTGAAATGAACATTTAGTTCTTGTGGACATTCCTGCTGTCAACATATCAGTTGGACATGGGCACTGATGATCTGATGGGCACTTTTTAATGGTGGCCAAGCCACACAATGCACTTATCATGCTGTTAAATCAGCATCGTGATACGGCACACCTGTCAGGTGAATGGATGATCTTGACAAAGGAGAAGTGCTCATTAACACTGATTCAAACTAATTTGTGCTCCGAATTGGAGAGACATACAGTTTATTAAATAAGACATTTAAAAAGATACATTTTGCCACACTTTCATACTCTCTTTTTAATAGTCATGCCTGTGTGTACACTTCATAGAAACTTGTTCACCAACTATGCAGCACAAGCCAACAATTCCATCCCCAAGTCCCCACCTGTCACCCTAACCAAACAGTCCTACTTTGCATATGACTCTCATTGTCTAGACTGTGTGCTTCAGGTTTGTCCGGCTGTTCGTCTTGCAGGGTTATTATTTGTTAAGTGCAGCATGCTCAGAGCTGCTGAGCCGCCACAGACGGGCTTGGATCATCGACTCCATGAAACTTGAAGAGGAGTATCCAGGACCCTTCCCATATGAGCTGGGCAAGGTGAGAATAACACAGGGTTAACCTCGTCAAAGTATTTGTCAGCAAATAATTAAGCCTAGTTCAACTTATTCAATTCCAAACTCAAATACCAAGTTTCACCAGTTGACACCCATTATAATAAACATAGTTACCAGTCGTTACATTCGAACCAACAGCTCTCAAGACAACATTTAATTATGTTGTCTTTATCCGTAATTCTTTTCATTTTCTCCAATCTTTACCACTTCCATCAAAATGTAGATCATGTTCATCATGTGAATGACAAATGAAAGTCTTACGCTACCCAAAGCTGACTGTAAAGTGTGTGGTGTTGTGTTGTAGATTAATATTGAACGGGACTACCTAATATACTTTGACCTCTATGGGGAAGGAGTGGATAAGGAGCCAAAAAACGTCCTCTCCATTGATAAAAACACTGGCATGGTGTACGTCCACAAGGCTGTCGACTTCGAGGACAAACAAATGCTTAAGGTTTGACTCATCAAATACTTATACTACTTATCCTTATCTTATACTTATACTTATCTTATCTATACTGCTTTATACTTCTACATGCTGATTGAGTGTAGAAGCACAGTCTGTCATATAGTCACCAGGAATGCCTTCGTGAGCACCTACAATACGTACACAGAAAGTGCTCTGAATAGTTGTCGATGAGTATGCACAGGTTGTTTAAATACATATATTGTGACTAACTTTGAATCATATATTTCAATCTGTAGCTGACACTTGAGGCCAGAAAAAAAGATCTTTCAATTGACACCAAATTAGGAGTTGAGATCAGCATAATCGACATCAACGACAACCCACCACGCTTTCCGAAAGATGAGTATGAAATCAGCATCTCTGAGGACACATTACAAGGTAAAGAATACAATAATCCATCTCTCTCTCTCTTTTTTTTTTTGTTTTTTTACCTGTAATGTTACTGATTATGTTTATTAAGTACACTTCTAAATGTGTCATGTTTTGTCACTTCCCGTCAGGTTCCCATGTCATGACAGTTTCGGCCAATGACAGAGACCAGGGTGGGACAACAAACTCAACGTTCCACTATGAACTCGAATGGTTCTTTCCAAAACCTCCGCACACTGAATTCTTTGTTAATAGGTCTGGAGAGATCTATTTCAAAGG
The DNA here is from genome assembly GCF_900880675.1 of Sparus aurata. Lineage (NCBI taxonomy): Eukaryota > Metazoa > Chordata > Actinopteri > Spariformes > Sparidae > Sparus > Sparus aurata. Next base: position 29,314,234 of record NC_044192.1, read on the forward strand.
ATGTTTGGATTATCAGGCAAGAGAGTACATGACGTGGTGTTTATGCAAATATGTACAGCACGCTCGCTCTGAGCGCTGTCTGGTTAGATGTTTAAAAATGTTCCATATGTGAAGCGCTGTAAAGTAACCTGCTGAGTTAAATGAGTAATTCTTCCCCTTTTTGTGTCTCAGTGACACACGTTCTGTTGCTTCACATTCAGTTGATATACCTTAAATGTAAAAGAAGAATAAGAATAAATAGAAGAATAAATAAGTAGCATGCAAAAAATAAATATAATGCAAAAAAAAAAAAAAGATTGAGCTGGGTTATAGGATGTGGAGGCTCGATACACCTTGACTATTTATAACTATTAAGAAAACTTTCTTCATTTGCTTACATTAAGGTGGCTGACACCTTTACGTTGCTGGTGGTGGCCAAGGACCATGGTGAAGTAGTCAGTCTGTCCAGTTCAACCACCGTTGTCATTAATGTCGAGGACGGCAACAACCACCTCCCAACCATCAGTGGACCGACAGTAGGTTCATCCCTAACCCTTAACATCACATAGACTTCAGCTGATCACACAGGTCTTCACACCTTTCTTACTCAGTTATTATATAACGAGAGAAATACACGTTATCACATGGAAGACAACAGACTTTAAAAACCGATGCTTATCTAGTTAATTTCGGACATATCAGCTCTGTCAGCTCATAAACAACAACCGACACTTGTCACCTCAAAGTAAACCACAGTGAAAATGAGGCACACTTATGAAAGTTCACGCAAAAATGAAATCACTATCTATCTACTCACCCTCATACCGATGGAAAGTTTTTTTTCTGGAGCTTTTTTATTGTTTTCTTTCTGTTGTTTTCTTACATTTAAAACCAAGTCCCCATCTACTAAAATGCTGAAACGATGTTTTGCAGTGAAGCCCTAGAAATGACAGTGTACAGTACAATGAACAGTATTCTACAGTTTGTCCTCTTACCTCTGCACCCTGGGTTCATACAATAGGGCTCTGGCAAAGTAAAAGAACACGAGAGCGGCATTTCTCCCCTGCGGGTGCATGTGAAGGACAAAGACAGCCTACACAGCGCGGCATGGAGGGCCAAGTACATCATACAGGGAGACGAGGGGGGGCACTTTAAGATAGAAACCGACCCTGTTACTAATGATGGGATCCTCACAGTAGTGAAGGTAAGTGCTGCTTGGCTGGATGCTACATTAGAGTAACACACACCTGTAGTCTGACATGTAATTACCACACACCCATATGTTACAGTGTGTCTGTTCCCACAACAAGTTGACATGTCGAGATTCTGTGCATTGCAATGTAGGAAACATGTAGAAGCACGATTTAACGTAACTATGGTATGATCTCAGCCTTTAGACTTTGAGGAGGGAGCGCGGAGGCAGCTGTCCATCTCAGTGGAGAATGTGAAGCCATATTTCTACTGTAAAGTGAAGGAGAGGAAGACCTCGGGCCTCTGGGACGTTGAGAGAAGTACAACTGATGATCCAGGTGCAGGTCATAACCAGTCAATAAAAGTCCTCATTGAGGTCGAAGACACAAACGACCCCCCGCAGTTCAATGTCACTGTCAAAGATGTCATGCTGGCGGAGAACGCACCCACTGGAACCTGGGTGGAGACAGTGGCTGCCCTCGACCCTGACTCCACCCCCACGAAAAAAATTTGGTAAGTGGGGTGTTTATTCCAACATGTGCCAGCTCTAATCTGAGGCCTGCTACCATAGATTCAACTGTGTTTTCCCACAGGTACAGGATGGGAAGAGATCCTGCTCGCTGGGTGAAGGTGAATCCCAACACGGGTAAAATCACAACAATCAAGGAACTCGACAGAGAATCTCCTCATGTTGTCAACGGTGTCTACACCATTTTAGTGTATGCGGTTGAGGAAGGTAAGTGTTGCTCTTTGCGTGGACAAACACCAAATATTTAACATTTTTAGGATGAAGTTAAGTTAAGGCTCATGTACGGATGCCCTTCCAGTGGACAAAATGTGGTCAAGTACCTTCTGATCACGACTTTCAGCGTGCTGACGCCCCACCACATACAACTGGTGCCCTTTATGTTTTTCGCCCCTGTCCCTCAAACATCCTGAGTCCACCACTGGTCCAGTGTGTGGGACTTGGTGACATCTAGTGGTGAGGAGGCAGACTGCAACCTGAATATCCCTCCGCTCACCCTGCCCTGTCCTCTCTGCCGTGTTGGTGGTGGCCACAACAAACCTGACAGGCCGTCTCTTGAGCCAGCTTTGAGTCTGTTCAGTCTGGGCTACTGTATACATATGGTGGACTCTGTAGATATGAACGGCTCATACTAAGAAAACACAACAGCCCATCTTTTCAAATGATTATACACAAAGACAAATTAATTATGAGTATTACATTCCAATTCTGCCAATAGATCCACTAAATCCTTCACACTGGACCTTTAACTGTTATCTCCACTGCTTTGTGATGCTATACGCGATCTATCTTGGACAGGTAACCCACCTTCGACAGGCACGGCCACCCTGAACATCCATGTGAAAGACCTGAACGACAACGTGCCTCAGCTCAATTTGACTTCTGTGGATGTGTGTTTGTCTGACGGCCCCACCACCACCAGCATCACAGCCTTCGACCCGGATGGAGAGCCCTATGGAGGGCCTTTCTCGTTCAAACTGCTGGGGGATGTCCGAGGAAAATGGAAACTGAATCCCTCACATGGTAGAGACAGTTATTATATGGTGAGATATTAGAGCAAACATTTAAAAAAAAACAAACATCTAATTTAGTGATTTTTTTTCCCCACAGGGTACACAGCTGGCCTGGTGAAAGAGCCTGGTGTTTACGTCGGCTTACACACACTTGTTTTGAACATCTCTGACAAACAGGGAGAATACTGCGTTCACAACATCAGGGTGACCGTGTGTAGCTGCTCCGTGGAACCCAACTGTACAAGCAGCCGAAACACCAGAACACAAGCTAGGCCCGGTGCTGTCATCATACCGCTCGCCTCACTGCTTTTAGTCCTACGTAAGAAATTGAATCATCGCCTGCAGTCAGTGTCACAGACAGAGTACACCGTTATATGTGTAGTTGCAAGTTGAATTTTGTCCTCTCCATCGCTCACAGTTCTGCTGCTGCTGTTAGTCAAAGTCATTTGCAAGAAAGAGTTCACCCCTCTGAGGATCGATGACTTCCCTCAAGACATCCTCCTCCAGTTCAACACTGAGGGACCAGGGACAGACTGCGAGGTCGCTGCTCACAGACTTTCACAAGACACACTTATACATTTTCAGATTTTCCCTCATGCAAAGATCAGTAACTGTTTTCTGTTTTCTTTTCTCTCAAGATACTCAAAAGTGCCTCGGTGGTGTCAACTATTAGGACGCAAAACGATCCATCTGATTGGCACAATGGACATGGGATGCAACAAGTACAGGCTCTGACAAAGGTGGGGACAGGTGGACGTGACATGGACAACATTTTTTTAAAACCGCAAAACTTGAAGCAGAGTCTGTGTAACATTCCTCGGATGTTTCTCAAGTTTATCTTTTACAAGTTGCGTCACTCGAACTTTGGTGCAGACACTGCTTGCAAAAATAAAAGACTGCCATTTGGAAATGTGTTGACATGCTCTATAATTCAACTGTTCACGTTGCTCCATTCATTCAAAATAATTTTAATTTTTCACCCTTTCCACCAATATTAGATGAACCAGAATACTCTGACAGCCGGTGTCTACCATCACACCAACCAGGTAAAGCAACAGTCATTTGATTTATATGAATTAGTTTGAGATAACAGCTGAAGAAACTCAGTCACTGAGTCCTGGGTCTGTAAACACGATGTTGACATGCTCTATAATTCAACTGTTCATGTTGCTCCATTCATTCAACATAATGTACATTTTTCACCCTTTCCACCAATATTAGATGAACCAGAATACTCCGACAGCCGGTGTCTACCATCACACCAACCAGGTAAAGCAACAGTCGTTTGATTTATATGAATTAGTTTGAGATAACAGCTGAAGAAACTCAGTCTTTGTGTGAATTTCCCGTTTACTGACCTCAGTGAGTCCTGGGTCTGTAAACTGGGTCTGTAAACACGATGTTGACATGCTCTATAATTCAACTGTTCATGTTGCTCCATTCATTCAACATAATGTAAATTTTTCACCCTTTCCACCAATATTAGATGAACCAGAATACTCCGACAGCTGGTGTCTACCACCACACCAACCAGGTAAAGCAACAATCGTTTGATTTATATGAATTAGTTTGAGATAACAGCTGAAGAAACTCAGTCTTTGTGTGAATTTCGTGTTTACAGACCCAGGACTCACTGACCTCAGTGAGTCCTGGGTCTGTAAACTGGGTCTGTAAACACGATGTTGACATGCTCTATAATTCAACTGTTCATGTTGCTCCATTCATTCAACATAATGTAAATTTTTCACCCTTTCCACCAATATTAGATGAACCAGAATACTCTGACAGCTGGTGTCTACCACCACACCAACCAGGTAAAGCAACAGTTGTTTGATTTATATGAATTAGTTTGAGATGACAGCTGAAGCAACTCAGTCTTTGCGTGAATTTTGTGTTTACAGACCCAGGACTCACTGAGGTCAGTGAGTCCTGGGTCTGTAAACACGATGTTGACATGCTCTATAATTCAACTGTTCATGTTGCTCCATTCATTCAACATAATGTAAATTTTTCACCCTTTCCACCAATATTAGATGAACCAGAATACTCCGACAGCTGGTGTCTACCACCACACCAACCAGGTAAAGCAACAGTTGTTTGATTTATATGAATTAGTTTGAGATGACAGCTGAAGCAACTCAGTCTTTGCGTGAATTTTGTGTTTACAGACCCAGGACTCACTGAGGTCTGTGAGTCCTGGGTCTGTAAACTGGGTCTGTAAACACGATGTTGACATGCTCTATAATTCAACTGGTAATGTTGCTCCATTCATTCAACATAATGTACATTTTTCATCCTTTCCACCAATATTAGATGAACCAGAATACTCGGACAGCCGGTGTCTACCACCACACCAACCAGGTAAAGCAACAGTCGTTTGATTTATATGAATTAGTTTGAGTTAACAGCGGAAGAAACTCAGTCTCTGTGTGAATTTCCCATTTACAGACCCAGGACTCACTGACCTCAGTGAGTTGCCTCTCAAAAAGGAACTCAAGCTTTGCATCAGGTGCAGCTCTCCGAGCCCTGCTTCATCGGGTTGGTAGTGCACTTACTTTATTATAATGTCTACTTTGCTGCATAAGGCACTGAGTGCATGCAGCGTCAGCAGCAGTAAAATAAGTTCTAATTTTCCACTCCAACCTGCAGAGGATGACATTGCTCCAGGAGACAGATGACTATCTGCCAGACTCTCTACCTCACTGCTACGCAGATGAAGGGGAATGTGACTATGGCTCAGAGCTGGAGAGCATCAGCATTCCTGATGATGATTCATTTCAGATGGCTCTGGACGACTTGGACAACAAGTTCAACCAACTGGCTTCCATCTGTATGCCACCAAATCTATAAATTGTTCTTAAGCAGGGAAACCAATATTTTCAAAACTTTGTACAGGCTTTGTTTTTATAGTTTTTGATGCTAAAATGTTTGGAATGAAAAATGCACCAGAGATGCAGGGTATTTGGTTAATTATATATTATTTAATAGCAACTGTTATAAAGTCCTCCACAGTTTTAATTTTACATGTAAGGGGAAAAAAAAACAAAACAAAAAAACCATACAGCTCTCCTCCAGAAGTAATTTGGAGTTACATTTGGACAAGAATTCATCACATTCAGGAAAAGAAAAATTACATGCAGCTGGCTTGTCAAAAGACAAATTCCATAATGTATTTTACCAAAATTACAGATAAATAAATGTTTCTAGCATACAGCTGCATGATAAAAATAAATCTCCCATTTCATAACAGTTCAAAAGTACAAAATTCCCATAAATGCATATTTGGGAAAAAAATAAAAATGAAATAACTTTGCCTCAAGTGCTTCAAATGGGGGGAAAAAGGGGAGGTACTCTTTTAAATAAGTAGAAAACTACAATATTTACAAAAGTGTTAACAAAAAAGACAAAGAAAAGCTTTCACACCCTTCCACTTCCAATTTTTGGGAGGGGTCGCTGCTCAGTGGTGCTCTGCCCTCCGCGACCTCGGCCCCTGAAACCTCTGCCTCTCAGGAACCGGCCCGGCACTCCAAAAGTTTCCATGTTCAGCTTTTTCTCCTCGGCCCAGGTGGTTCTCCTGAGGGTAACAAATGTTATGCAACTAAAATTGTAGACTATAAACAGACCCCTGAATTAACATGACAAGTAATGTCACATCATCACCTGGGCTTCAGGTCTGACGAGATGTTGTCAAAGAAGCATTTGGCTTTGTCGTAGTATTTATCACCCAGAGTCTCCTCCTCCTGTGTAGCCTGGCTGTCCTGGGCCTCCCCGGACTCCACCTTTTCAACTGCAGCAATTCACAAAAAACAAAAAAAACACAATACATAGGGTATATGTACCCCTCAAAAGTTGCATCATACAGTGATATTTGTTTCAAAATAAAAGCATACCTACAACCTCCTTTGTGAGATCATCTTTAAACTGAGCATTTGCCGTTTCAAAATCAAAGTCTGACTCAAACTGCAAGGTTGTGGCCGTGGGGTTTTTCACAAGAAGCTGGCCTCTGCTTCTGTTTCTGGATCTACGATTGCCTGTGCAATGGAAAAAGATACATCAATCATTAATTGTTAAACGACTGGTACAGCAACCACTTAGAACAGGTTCACCTGGTCTTGGATATTTACTCTCCATTTATTAGAAATGCATGAGTGATATTCTCTCTGGCTGAACTTCTGCCCTCTTCAGATGTTTGACAGCCCAAACAGTGAGGAGAACCAATATCGCTAAATTATCAGTAAATGGCTTTCAGTGTGCATTTTTCCATTTGAGACCTTGTTTTTGCCTTTGTTTCTGGTTCTCAGTGCCTTGGCCTTGAATCTTGGCTGCACCCGGCTGAGATGGTGCCCGGCCTAAAACATAAATAACTTAAGTGATTATTTATATTAAAAAAAAAAAATAAAAAAAAAAGTTAGATAACAAAGAAAATAGAAGAGTTGTAAGAAAAGGAAAACGTGGGATTTTTCCCGTTAGGAACCAGTGTTAACTTACTGGCGGGTACGTTCTCCTTCTGAACCAGTGAACCAGCCCTTCCAGAGCGCTGGGTCGGACGGGCCGGCTGTTTGCCCTGTGGCTGGGTCGGAGTCTTGCCTCTTTTCTGGGCAGCACCGGCCAATGGCACAGTCTGCACAGCCTGCTCAACCATGGGAGCTCTTCTGCCCGGGATGCCATGAAGCCCTATGAGTTAGGCGACAGGAACAAACACGGTGGGGCCTGATCAACTGCAGATACGTGCGAGAAACAGCTCCCGACACACTACAGTGCTGGAGAAAAGTAAATGTAGTGAATGTACCCAAGTTCAGTGCTGCATTGTACTGCTGGTTGAGTAGAGAACTCGCAGCCAGCTGGCTGTAGGTGGGCATCATGTCCCTGTATGGACTCCAGCGTGGGTGATACCCGGCAGAGGAGCTGCCGACAGATGACTAAATTCACAAACATTAAGACAAAAGGAACTTGTTTATCAGCAGCGAGTACTGTGCATTTGGATCAACACCAAGCACACCTACAAAAGTGAAAACTGATTTGAGGTCAGTGGGCCGAATCTCCTGGAATCACACACCTGGACAATAGCAGGGTCACAGGGCAGTCCATGGTGTGGCTTTGGAGGCTCAGACACAGTGATGTCTTTGATGTCACTTCCTCTGAATACAATGTATTCAAAAATTTTATCTTTGGGTGGCACCGGTCTGTCTGTGTGCCGGTCCTCAGTCCCATAGGAAATAACTGGAAATAAAAATTAATCGGACAAAAATAAATCAATCAATCAAAAACGTTGGGTTTTGCTTACTTACTAATTTTTTTTCACAACTTGAGAGGAGAGGAAAAACACGTGTCAGCCTACCTTTGGCTAAAGCAACCGTGGACCTATCAGTGTCGACAGAGGACAGTATCCCCTCATACCGGATCTGTGCCTTGGATATCAGGCTTATCTTGCTGCCGATGTAAGGGGTTCCTCCTCCAGCACTCATGCTCGCGCTGAAAATCTCTTTTCTGACTGAAAATTAGCGGCTATGTCACCGAGCGACGACCACGGCAAACAGCGGACACCAGCACCAAAGAAGCAACGTGCACAATTAGCGGACACCTGTGCGCTTTATAAAATTGCCGGTGACGCAGCGCTCTGCTGTCAGCTCACCTGTGCGTATGATGGGGTCGATTTGTTTAGCCAGCCGGCGCACACCGCCAGGAACAAAATAACCCTGTCGGAAAAATCAGACAAACACACGGCCGGACAGCAAAGTGGCAGCAAAGAAGAACTGAGGCAAGCAAAACAAAACAAAACAAAACAAAAAATGTCTTCTTATTTACTTGACTACATGATATTGGGCACTTTAATCAGGGTTAACCTCTCCTACTTACCGGAAGTGAATTTTATCTGGAATGTAAAAAAAGAAAATCACCATATTATGTTGAACTATTCAAGATCGTGACGCTATGGCCAACTGTAAACAAGATACTGAAAATAAAATAGGAATATTACGAAATGACAGTTTTTTTTTGTTGTTTTTTTTTTTTACTGTTTAAAGATCTAGTTTAAAACCTTTCTATTTCAAGTTGCCATTTTACAATATTATCATATGTATAGGTTTTTATTGTTGCAAAACTGACCTTACATTACCTGTTTATCCTATGTAATGCGATTTTAAAAAAAAACAGTAAAACACAATTTGTTAGTAAGAGCTCCTTTGCACTATTCAAAAGTACTTCGGGATATTGGGATATTTTTGTGTTTTGCTTGATTGTTTATTCTGTGACATATCTGAAATTTTGAGCAGTGTAGGCTTTGTTGAATTGAGGGTGAGATTCCGTAAAAAAGGCACATGCATTCCTTACAACTGTGAACAATGTTGGAAAGATTGAACCAGAAAAAGTAGCTTATCATAGTCACGGGGTCTTATATACCTCTGTAAACACGGAACTTTGGAATAAAGTTGTCTAAATAGGCTACATTTGGATTACTATTTATTTATTTTTTAAAATTTAATATAGTGAAAGAAAAAGTCAACAAACACTTTAAGTTTGTATTGTGCACTTAAAGTCAGAGCACGTGAGAGTTAAACCACACTAAATCCTGCTGACAGCTCAGTACAATGTTTCCTCTCTCACAGGAGGGTGGGGCGCCCTCAAACGCCTCTTTACAACAGCAACTTCACTCGCTGGCCGAAACACTGCAGCCATCTTGCACAGCACATCGAGCGTGCTTAAACTCTGAAATTTGGTTTGTTCGCTTGTTGTAAACCTCGATTTTAGTCTACTAAGAGACGCACGGTTCAATTCTGAAACGGAAAAGTGATCGTAATCGCATTAACACGCCGCCGGTGATTTGACATTTGATGAAAACATTTCGTCTCCGGTACGATGTTGTTCCGTCTCATGCATCCCCTGGAATGACAGCTGAAGCCATTGGTACCGCCTTTTAGAATGTGGATCAGCCAATCACAGCTCGCCGAAGTCCCTGAACGGAGCGGTTTAGTTGTTGTGCGCACGCGCGTATCAGTTGGTAAGTACCTCACTTCTCACAAGCTCGCAGGAGTGTGAAGATGGCGGTTGGCTCTGGGCCGCTGGATGATCCTTTTTTACACACAGAGGTGAATAAAGCGGTAGTTTGTCATCCCGTACAGTCCGTAGAGGCACAACTGTTGTTCTTATGTCACAACAACCACTGGGGTAGGCACGAGGCAGCCGGTAATTACATAGCTATAGTTCCGGGACAAGGGGGTAGCGCGAGCTAATGTCCAGCTGGACTTGGTCAAGACGGTTGCTGAAGCAGGTACGCTGTAACTACTAATGTTGTTTTCCTCTTTGTCTCTCTGAGTTTACACGACAAGCAAGCGCCGGAGCTGACAGAGAATACAGTAGTTGTGTTAGAGTCCTGTCCCATCACAGTGGAGATTGTTTGTGCACCTTTTAAACAAGTTGAAGCGCAGGGGGTCTCACCATAACAAGGTCCCCATGGTTCTGCTATTATGGATTCATCGACGGCCAGCACGGTCTCCAGCACGGGACACGACCCTGACACACCACTTGTTGTTAGTGACGGTGTAACTTCTCTCCCCAATCACCAGGGGAAAGTAAGCTCATGCTCAGCGCAGACTTTCAATGGGAGCCAAACTATGAACTCGCACACTTCGGGAAGCGCTGCCCCTGTCGTGGGGACGACTGTGACAAGTGGAGTTGGTAACTGCAGCAGCGCCGCGGTATCTGTCACAGCTGTCACCAGCGGACCGGTGATGTCTAAAGTTCTGTCCGGTGCGATAACGCCCCCGTCGACGAACAGTGTCATTCAGACGCCTCTCATGAACCCCAGTGTTGTCGTCTCAGCTCAGCCTGTGAGCCAGTCTGCAGGACCCGCCGTGACACTCGTCAGGCCGCCTATGCAAAGTACCGCGGGGTCGGGGGCAACTTTGAATGGTAACAATATTGCGAGCCCTGCTTTTGTGGCCAGTACAACAGGTCAGACAGGTATCACCGTTCAAGCCCCGATTGTAAACAGTAGCCAGTCCCCCAACTCGGTGTCTGTGAGCGCAGGGTCGCACATTATCAAGGCAGAGCCACCCACAACAATAATACAGTCAGCGCCGCAGCCCGCTGTCATTCCCAGCGCACCCCGGGTTCCGGTAACGATGGCTGCCGGTTCAGGCGGGATCCGACCCTCGACGCCTCAGATGTTGGCCCCAAGGCTCCCCCAGACCTCCCCTGGACAGCCCAGTATACATAACATCCAGCTCCCGCCGGGTGAGTTAAGTCACAACTTTTTACTGTATGTGCACATGCAGTTATTCCCACACTTGACTGATTCACCACAATGGTTTCATTTTCAATGACCACAGTTGAATGATTGTAAAAACAAACATTGAGAGATTGTTTCCTTATTGAACACTGATGATCCTGTGCAGAACACAGAGAAAGTCAGTGTCTGCCCATAATGGACAGATCATTTGAATTACACTAAACCTCTGATCTGATATGATTGATCGTGACTACTTACATGAATTGATCATGTTCACACTCGACAGTAGTTTTTTAGGTGATAAAAGAACATTTTAACTCCAACATTATATTAAAGTTGTCTCTTTTTGTGACACATTTTGTGACTTGTGTCAGGGATGGTGCTTGTACGCAGTGAGAGCGGACAGCTGCTGATGATTCCTCAGCAGGCTCTGGCCCAGATGCAGGCGCAGGCGCAGGGGGGCCTAGCACCTCGGCCGGCTACACCAACAAACATGCCTCCTGGCCAGGTAAGATTGCAAAGTCTTTTTGAGGAATAAGGCAATCATAGTATCTCACCCATGTTAAGCTTGCCTTCCTGCCTACAGCTCAGAGAAACACCTGTTGAGTAGTATATTGGATATATTTGAGCTCATGTCTATTTGTAAGGAACGTAGTGTGCTTGTGTGTTATTGTATAGTATTATTAATCTTCATTTGCACCGAGGACACATAATTGTTTATTTATTTATTTAGATGTAATTTTCTGGTCTGATGGAACTGGGTGTTGCACAGCATCCCATGCTTTGTGTCTCCCCTCAGGCTCCTGGAAACACCATCATCAGCAGACAAGTGGCACCGAGTACCATCATTCGTCAGGGCTGTCCAGCTCCAACGTCCCTCACTGCGACCACCACTCTTCACAGGCCCCCTGTTCTTCAGGTAACCCCATTGTTGGTGTCGAACCATTACTGATTATGCTCAGATTGCTTGGTGACCTGCAAAAGCTGCAGACTGAAGGATGATACAATGATTACTGTTTGAAATTAGGTCAGCATAATATTATACTGTAGGACACGCTAATATCACAAGTTTCTGTTTCAAAGTGACGCTAGTGGGATCTCATAAATGCTTTTGTCCATGATGAAAAGATTGCAAGTTGTCATTTTTTGAGGATGTGTTATTTTTCTGATATATTTTAATATACATTAAAAAATGTAATATATATATTAGGGCTGTCAAACGATTAATTTTTTTAATCGCGATTAATCGCATTTTGTCCATAGTTAACTCGCAATTAATCGCAAATTGATCTCAATTTTTTTGGCACATTTCTTTCTGTTCTAAATGCACCTTAATGTATTTTTTTCACGTTCTTAATACTAGTTCTTAAAACATAAGAAAGGGAAAATATGCTTGCTTTATGAAAATGTTTATTCAATACTTAAAATCATGCAGGATAATAAAAGGCTCAAAAAATATCACCTCACCCTAAATGGGATCAAAACATGGTGATGTCTGCTTTTGGCGATGGGGGGTGGGCTCTCTGCATCTGCCATGTGTTTGGCTTGCAAATGATATTTGAGACTCGACGTACTTCAATGGTAACTCATTTCATGTTGACAGTACGTGCAGATAACTTTTGTCCTACCGACTGAACCATCTGGCAGTGTTTTGAAAATGAATTTGCCGTTCATAAGTCCTTTCTCCATTTCCTTTCACTTTCGCTTTTCAGTCCACCGTGTTTTTCCCGAACGCCAACCCTGCTTCTTCTTCTTCTGATTCCCTTTGTTATTATTCTGCCACCCTCTCGATCAAGACTACAGGTGCCACAGACGGCCATAAATCAAACAATGCGCGTTTCTTTTTTTTTTTAAATACAGAGTGTTAATCTCGGTTAGAAAAATTAACGGCGTTAAGAGGATGTTGCGTTAACATGTTATTAACACTATTAACGCGTTAATATAATAATAACTTTGACAGCCCTAATATATATATATATATGTATATATATATATATATATATATATATATGTATATATATATATATATATATATATATATATACATATATATATATAGTGAGAGAGAGAGAGAGAGAGAGAGAGAGAGAGAGAGAGAGAGAGAGAGATAATTGCCTGGGCTTATTATATAATCTTCAACCTTGCTTCCTTTACTACAGTGGAGTTAAAAGATTTGAAGGAATTATATGCATTTAAAAAGATATAGTCTATAAATACTGGACTCTTCTCGATTAGGTGCAAAATAGATTGGAAAGCAAAATTCACGTGCGTTTGTAATTGTACAAAAGTGAACATTTCTATGCACCTACATGGATCTCTATGTCATGCGATTTATTACTAAAGCTGAAATGTAGTGTTCTAGAGGAATATGACACAGCAATTTCAAAGGTTACTCAAATGCAGATCAGGTTCCCTTCAGAAAAACATGGAACTGCAAATATGACATCAGCAAAGTTTTTGCACAGTGTGTGTTGAAATGAATCAGCAAACTAAATAACATGTTATGATGTCGATTCCTGTCTTCTAAGAGCTCAGTTGGGGCTCCAGTACCAGGAATGACCCCCAGGACCATCAGCCAAACAGCTGGGACCACAGTTACCTCAGTAACAGTGAGCAAAGTGAGTTGTGCTAACCCCAGAGGAATCAGGTAGCGCCTACTGTAGAGTTCATGACAATCATTCTTAAGTAGAAAGACAGTATCATTATTATTTATATGATAATTGTATTATACAATTTATATTTGAATGTGTTAATAATCTGAGTGTTCTGTTTTTCTTGACAGGAGACATTGGAGAATGTGAAGAAATGTAAGAGCTTCCTGTCTACACTGATCAAGCTGGCATCCACAGGGAAACAGTCCACAGAGACTGCAGCCAGTGTAAGAGAGCTGGTCAAGGACCTCCTGGTGAGAGAACCTTACACACAGGAAACACACACAAACCTGCTATATTGTATACATGTTTCAAGTTTAGCAAGGTTGTTGACAAATGAGCGCTGAAGGAAACCCAACTGGCCTTTAATAGTTGAAAACCCTCAGCCAAGAGGAGCATCTCTCACTCCCAGCTCTATATGCCTTTATGTTGTAATAGGAGGGCAAACTGGAAGCAGAGGAATTCACCAGCAGATTATACAAAGAGCTAAACTCCTCACCCCAACCTTACCTTGTGCCTTTCCTCAAGGTAAGAAAGTTTATATTCTGTAAAATGTCTTTGATATTATCTGGTCCACAGCAAACACTATCTCATCTTTAAACTATTTCTGTAAATGTTCATCCACCTGCTTGTGTTCTGTAGAGAAGCCTCCCAGCCTTGAGACAGCTCACCCCAGACTCAGCAGTCTTCATCCAGCAGAGTCAGCTCCCCCAGCTGGCCTCAGCTCCGGCCTCCTCCACCTCACCCACCCCCAGCACGGTGGTCCTGGGCAGCCCAGCCCCCCGCCTCACTGCTCCAGTCAGCAGGCCCCAGCTCCAGCCAGGAGTTAGCAAACCAGGACAGTCCTCCTCACTGGTAATCCGATTAATTGATTCTCAAATGTTAATTTAACTCACATCTATAACTTAAATCTATAAAATCTGGAAGTAATATCAAATATAAGGCTTTGCAAATATTTAGATTTTCTCTACATACATGCCACTCTGCTCGTATATTACATCATTTTGAATTCACCCTTGCAGGTTCTCCAGCCTCAGCCGCACAGAGCAATGCTGAGACCTCAGGTAACCTTACCGACGCCCCCCATGGTGACTCTCAGGAATCAGGCCCCTGGTCGCATCATGCTTGGACAGCAACAGGTTCAGCTGAAAGAGCTGCAGCCAGGTGAGAATGTCAGTCTAATACCACTTTCCACCCAAATTAGCGGGTCCACACATGTTTTTACCTCATTCCCACTTCCTGCAGGCAAGGTAGCCCGTCTGTGATTTTTATATGAAGCATCACCTTGTACACCACTGACGTCATGTTTCACGTCACGACTGCACTGGAAACAGTTGTAACAGAAGAGAAAACAACATAAGACCCAGTGTCTGTAAAACGGTGGCTGCATTCTAGTGGGTGTCACAACCCCCATGTATGAGTCATTTCACTATCAGAATTTGCACCATTCGGTCCAATAACATTTCCAAAGTCCAGAAGAGCCACACAACAAACTATTTTACCCCTCCTCAAGTTAGCCTCGGGCAGCAATCCAGGTATTTTCATAGCCGGAAAGCTGGACTTTTTTGTCTTCAAAACACCACTGAGCAGCTTTCATAGGAATGAACGGGGCTCCACCTCCAACACTCTGTCCAGTAATAAAAAAACATCCTTGAATAGATGCATCCAAAATTCTCTCTTTATTTACGCGTCAACACTGAATGTTGATAATGCACCATCAATTTGCGTGGTGGAATTTAGCGTGTTCACTCAGTTCTTACGTTAAGATCAAAGCTGAGCCAAGCTGAGGAGACAACCTGGGTCAATGACTCTGCACTAGACCCGGGGTTTTTTTCCTTAGCTCGGCTCGGCTTTGATCTAAACGTGAGTTTACACATTCCCATTGCACACAAAAGCCTGATCCTAGTAGGTTTAAGTGGGATTTTTTTTTATCAGTGGAAAAGGGTTATAATAACACCATCTGTCTGTGCCTGTGTGTTTCTTTCTTTGGGTGACCCATACTATATATTGTAATTTTTTTGTCTCTGCTAGGTCTGGTGAGGCCGGAGTCATCACCTGTTCCTAAACAAGTCTTAGCCGCAGCTTTGACCCCGGCTCAAAGGAACAAACTGAAAGAGGCGGGTGGCACTTTCAAGTAAGACTAGAAATAATAGAATTCTAATCAGTTTTACAATAAATGTTACCTAATCACATGGATTTTCATATTAGCATCACCTGTAAGTAGAAAATTAACTTTTGGGAAGTTTTCTAACTTGTCCAGCATCACGAACATTTATAGTGTCATTGTCATCATACCTTTATAGCTGCAGAAATGTGTAGCTGGACAAATTAATCACATATAGTCATTATTCTCCAAATTTCAATGCTGTTTTTGTCTTACCTCAGTTTTGTCATACAACATCAAGGACTAACAGGTTAAGTGACATGAAATCCATCATCAACAATGCAATGCTCTGCTGGGAAATTTTGTTCCTGGTGCACTTGACATGCACCACCCTCATACCAGGTTCACAACATCATGACGACGCAGAACATTGCACTGTAATGAGATGAACAATGTTATTCACTTCACCTATTAGTTCTTTAAAATGTTGTTTTTGATGAGTTGATTTCATGATCTTTAGCATTTAGGTTTGCTTAACTGCATTTATGTTTGCAGAGATGATGACGACATCAATGACGTGGCCTCCATGGCTGGTGTGAACCTGTCAGAGGAAAGTGCTAATATACTGGCAACCAATTCTGGACTGGTGGGGGCGGTGACACATTCATGTAAGGATGAGGCTTTTCTCTCCTGTGCTCTGCTGCAGAGGAGAATGCTCGAGATTGGTGAGACTCGTAAAACATTTTTGAAATGCAACATCACCCTGAATCCACCCACCTACCTAAGCCTCACACGTCACGTCTTGCTGTATCTTTTTTCCCCAGGCAGGAGATACGGTGTGACAGACCTGGGTGCAGAGGTGGTGAACTACATCTCCCATGCTACACAGCAGCGGCTCCAGAACCTGCTGGAAAAAGTTTCCCAAGTAGCCCAGCATAAAAATGGCAATTTCAAGGTTTGTTTACAATAATGTTATGGAGATACTCCACTACTTGTAGATATTTACCCCCATTGGATGGTTAAACCAGATGCTTGCAGACAAATTATACTGATGCTATGACACCAAAGAGTCTACTGTATTAACAGTGTTCTTGAATAAAAAAGGACATATATCTTATCGGAGTTCACTTTTATGCAATCATTTCTTTCTGTAATGCGTTTGAATCTTCTGTGATAACATTTTTATCTGTCTGCAGGAGGATAACAAATACGAGCAGAGTAGTGATGTTCGTGCTCAGCTCAAGTTCTTTGAGCAGCTGGACCAGTTAGAGAAACAAAGGAAGGAGGATGAGGAGAGAGAGATCCTCCTAAAGGCAGCTAAGGTAGTGTCACTTTCCTCCTGTCTGTCCTACCAATTCTTCATCACATTTCTGCCTGAAAAACAGCGTCTGAATGCAAAACACTTTAACTCACCAAGTGTTTGCCTCCTTCCGCTATTGTGTTGTTGTAGTTACTGTCTTGAAAAAAACACTCACCGTGACACCAACCCTCAGTGAACTTTCTGCCAGAAAACAGGATCCCTCCCCGCGAGTGAGAGAGTCAGACCTTTTAACTGATGGCGATAATGTAATTATGTGATTTTGTCACTTTCAAGGATGCATGGTGGTCAGGATCTCAAACACAACACATTATAACTACATCCATATGATTATAAACAGTCGGTCGCTACATGTAATGAAAATAATGTGCTGGTTCGTTCAGCCTCTATTTAATGTTCCGTTATCCTGGAGCTAAAGTTTTACAAAAGGTCGCCTGCGATTCATTTTGACTTAACCGCAGGATACCCTAAGACCCATTAAGATTTAACTCGAACAGCGTCCAACAAATGTACTCTGTGATTTATCAGATAGCTCAGAGAGCAATTTATAGCTCTGAATTAAATCCCAGTTGGTACCTGACATTAAGAACAAAATGGATTTAATAAATCATCTGGAAATAACAAAAGAAGGTT
Source organism: Sparus aurata (assembly GCF_900880675.1). Taxonomy (NCBI): domain Eukaryota; kingdom Metazoa; phylum Chordata; class Actinopteri; order Spariformes; family Sparidae; genus Sparus; species Sparus aurata. The sequence goes on from NC_044192.1 coordinate 29,331,876, forward strand.
GTGATAAGGTATTCATTCAACTCTTGGGCAGTATAAACACTTATACAGTGTTAAACATTATTGTTAGAAATGTAAATATTGATGGCTATAGGACTATTCAGTGGTCTTCAGGCTACGCCAAAGCAAATAGTTGGTGTAAACTCTGCTTTTCAAACTCAGAAAGAGTTCCATGTCATTCTAGGTTGTAGATATTCATGAAGACTGGACCTCATTCATTTTCAAACACCTGCAAAGTCCACAGTATCTCACTTCCTACACAACCTGGGCTTCGGTCTACCTTCTGCAAACATCAGTTATTAATATATTTTGCTTTTGGCCTTGCAGTCTCGAGCTCGGCAAGAGGACCCAGAGCAGCTGCGCCTGAAACAGAAGGCGAAAGAGGTAGGATAAAGAAAGACAACTTGTCTTTGTTCTCTGGATGTTATACGCACTTTGTGCTTGATTACTGTGTTGTTATGTGTGTATTGCCCAGATGCAGCAGCAAGAGCTGGCTCAGATGAGGCAGAGGGAGGCCAACCTGACGGCTCTGGCAGCCATTGGTCCTAGGAAGAAGAGGAAGATTCTGGATTCTCCATCCTCCTCTGCTGCAGCTGAGGTAACTGAAAACAAAATATATTCCCCATATAGTCTTGCTTATCCTGGGGTAGCTGTCTGTAACCTCCGTTCTACCTGTTATCTGTATGGCACTCAAAATGTGACTCACACTTCAAAATGCAGTATATATATAGACAGTATAAAAGATTTTTTTTACAGAAATAGAAATGTTCAACAGTCAGTTCTTCTCTCTGGTAACAATATCAGACAGGCAAAGTTGATTTGGTCACGAGCTGTCACTGACGCACATGTTCACACAGCTCACGCTAACCTGACAGAAACCTGCTGCCAGTCATCTGTGCTGTCAAATATCTAGAGAAAATAATAAAATTAAGCAGCTCATTAGTTGTGGCAGAGTACACCCCAGTACTCATATGCACAGTCAGCTGACTCTTGTAATTACAAATCACATTTGAAAAAAGGCACCTGTCATTTTCATTCAATTCGCTGAGACAATATACCAAACCTTTACTCACCTTGCTGCAGCTGCCAGTTGTGCTTGATCCCACCTGCTACACGTCACTATCACTGGTTGAGTTAATTGATTTCTGCTTCGACCGCAGTCCCCATCTCTTTCTGGATTTTTCTTCCCCTTCGGTGTTGACTCTCTTGGACTTGTTCTTTCCATATACATCCTTTATGCATGTGTTGGTTTCTGCTCCGTTTTGTTCTTATTGTTTGTTTTTCTCCACATTGAATCTCTTATTGTTGTTTGGATTCACTGGGGAGCAATTACATGAGCAGAGCCCGATCAGAGAAGTTTACTGCAATAAATGGCTCCGTGTGCTTCCTTTTTTGACTTGAAAAGAAAATCCACAACTTATTTTTCTTCTTCTTCTTCTTCTTCTTCTTCTTCTCTGTATCGGAGTTGTGCAGTAGATGAACTCTGGCTCTATTTACCGACTATAATTTCATCGACACCAATAAAAAGCAGATAATATAAAATTCTAGATATTTGGCCGATGATTTGTGTATCACTAAGAAATACTTTGTATGTTTTACTATACATCTATTTAGGAGCTTTATTTACTTGTTCCATTTCATATAAAAAATGTACATAAAAAATTGCGTTTGGCTTATCAAAATATCGTTTCTGGTTTGTGACCATGAGTTATTTGGAGGTCACCTGATGCAAGAGATGGTTTGTTACACAGAAAACCCTCCAAGTCAACTGAGGAACAGTTTGAAAAAGGGCAAAATACTTGGCAGGTGATTGGATGAACCATCCATCTGTCACTGTCTAGCAAAGGCTAACGTTAACCAACCAGAAAAGCGGACGAAGTAGGAGGAGAGCACTCATCAAGCTCTTATGGAAGTCAGTCACATGTTTTCCATTTAGAAAAGCCCTCATGCCATTGTAGCAGCTATGCTAACATCTTGAGGAGCCGCCGTTGTTGTTTTCAAACAAAGTTGCACTTGTCTTGCAGGTTGTCACATTTAAATCATACCTTTACCTGTCTGACACAGATTCATAAGATTTCAGTTATCGCACTAGAAGGGTAGTATGTTTGCATTGTTGTATTGGTACTTCTTAAATCTTTGGTTTACTCTTCCAACCTGTCCTCCAAATGTCACATGCCCCTCCGCTGCCTCACCCTCCCCCATCTCTCATTTTGCAGGGATCAGGATCAGGCCCCTCTCTGTCTGGTGGCGCTGGTTCGTCAGGCTCCAGACCCACAAGGCAGCGCATCACGCGTGTCAATCTCAGGGACCTGCTCTTCTGTTTGGAGAACGAGAGATTTACCAGTCGCTCCCATTTCCTCTACAAGGGCTTTCTCAAATAGACTTGATGTCAAAGACAACGAAGAGGAGGAGAGAGGAGAGAGAGGATGGGGTGGGGGAGATGAAGTGTTTGGAGAGACAACAGCTCCCATCACAGGGAGAGTACAAGAGACTCTTATAAATGAAGAGGAGGAGGGCAGCGACTTGGCACATTTTAAGGTCTTTCAGTTATACAGTAACGTGAAATACAGTGGTAGCCATATTGGATGGCCCCTCTACCTCTCTCCTCAAATAATGCCTATTTTCTTTCAGAGCAGTCGTGGACTACAGTCCCTTTATTTACCCTGTACAACTTGTTTTTTAAGAAAGTGCAAAAAATGTATAAATGTTTTCTGAGGGAGGGTTTTTGTGCGAACAAATGACTTAAAGTATGCCCTGTCACACAGTACAGTTTATTTTCTGATTAGATGTGTGTGTGTTAGGCTTTGAAGCAATGGAAATCAAAACTTTTGTTTTCATAGACCACCAATAATTATATTGAATAATGATTTTTTTGTTTGTTTTGTCAACTGAATTAGGTTGAACTCCAGACTGTGTAACCTACTGAGTTGCCTTCCTAACTATGAATAAGCCATATAGCCATCCTGAAGCAATTAACCCTTCTGTAACTCATGAAGCAGTAGCTCCATCACTTTATTTGATTTTTTGTTTTTTTTCAGTGTATTTATTTACTAAACTCAAGCTTAAATTAATGTTTAGTTATTTATTTAATTTCATGTGACACCTCAGTTGTTTTGTGTAGCTTAGATTCAAAACAAAATGCATTTACATGCATAGTTTGTTCAAAATGTGTGAGAGAGGTGTGTTCTTTGTTTTTAATCTGTTAAATTGTTCTTTTCAAAATTAGTGTAACATGTATTGATTTCTCAAACTTAGGCAGTTTTCAGAAGGCTGTAAACCTGTATTGCTATACCAAACATACATCTCCTGGAAGCTGATTTCTATTTTTTATAGCTGCCCACCAACACACATTTTTACTCTTTTAATAGTGACTGACAGTTTCCTCCGGCAAAAACAAACTGGAGCCTCTTTCTGTATATTTGTAAATGTCACACCTAAAGTTTTACACGCAGTTTTGTATAGAATTGAGAATTTACCCTTACAGCATAAAGAAAAACACATTTTCTCTGTTGAAAAGTTTGAATAAATGATGATTTTACAGTAAGGGGGTTCTGTTGTATTTCATCGTCTTGCACTAGGTGGCAGCATTGCATTATTAAAACACCTGTGTGTGTGCCGCATGTGGCACTGAGGATACTGAGGCTTTGTAGGTGAATGAGCTGAATGCCTTTAATTCCTTCTTACTCTACCTGTTCACAGATAATTCCACTTAATCCTCTAACATCTGCAAAGCCACATGTAGTACACAGTGTGTGTGTGTCCCTTGGGTCTACATAGGTGTGTATCAAGCACAATTCCCATGAGCAGTGCACACAGAATGAGACACACTCACACACAGTCTGCTACCAGTCTGTGCTGTTCTTTGTTGGGGGTGTCTTGTTTGAGTCCGTCTCCATTATCAGCCCAACACACGGCGCACTGGCAACAGCTGCAACATCATCTGCGAACATTCACAGCAAGCATTGACTCGAAATAATTAGGCCATTGTGCCACTGGGACGGAAGCCTGATGTTACAATGATTGCGAGCAGCTTTTGTATCTGTGTCCACCAAAGAGGAACAATAAGTGTACATTTGGAGCTATCAGTGGTGGTGATGAGCCACAATTTCCATTCCGTTTAAAAGTACATCTGGGAGCCACTAGGTGGCAATAGCTCATTTTACCAAATTAGAAGACTCTCCTGTAGCTCACATGGACTGGAGCCGCAGCTTCTTCTTTATACTTCATGTTATGCGGCTACGTTTGGCTGACTTTATTGTTGACAGGTTCACGCTTTGCTCTGCTTGACACACACAGTACACACTAACCTGTCTTGCTTTGGCCAAGAAAAAAGACAAAACAATCTGGATTCTTTAATAATATCACAGCATTGTGCTGCTGAGACGCAGCAGAGCCAGATAAACACCAGGCTTGCGGTTGTGAGTACAGGGCTGGCCTGACAGTCCCTCGCAGTGTCTCTTGTCTGGTGGCGGTGGTGATTCAGGTTAGGCCTCGCCCTTCTCCCTTCGTGCCTCATCCCAATCCAATATTTTTCCTGGTAATCCCCCTTCCACTCCTCAACACTGCCGCTCTTTCAGAGTTAAGTCCACATAAGCTCCCACTTGAGTGCCAGAGGCAGAGCAACAACAGGGATGGTGCGGTTGCCTAGCGACATCTCAGTCACTGCACCTGAGGGTGTTGGGTAAACACCCTGAGCCTGCCAGAGGGCGGAAGAGAGGAGTAACATCACTGCTTCCCGTCCATGACATTTATTAAAGGGGCCTGTTATTAATTTGTTACATTCTATGTTGTCATTTTTACTTTCACCCTACGGTACGATTATATAACACACCACATTTAAATCAAGTTTATTTGTGTGTGTGTGTGTGTGTGTGTATGTGTGTGCGCGCGCGCTCATGCCTGCCACTGTTTGTCTGTACTTAGCTATGGGTGCTTTTGTGTCTGATTCCGAGATAGCTCTTCTCAGCAGGGCGTTTCTCTTGCACTTTTATGATAAGTCTCCAGTCTAAAACTCCTTGCTTGTTTACGCTCACAGAGGGGCCTCGGCAGTTTTAATGATGGTTAGAGGCCGATGAAAGCTCCCCCGGCCCCCATTACTGACATGAATCATGGATAGTTAGGAAAATCTTTATTGAGGTGAGACCCCTATAGCCAGATGAATAAGAAGGTTGCGGTATTTTTTTTTTTCTCGTTGACTTTCCTTCTCAAACCAGTGAATTCCAAATTCCATTCGTAATCCCGCCGTATTCACGCTGTGAGACAAATGCAATACTAAAAGTCAGTTAATTAATTTGATCCTTTTCAACGCCTCCTTGCATATTGTTGATGAAGCTTTGAGCTTATGAATAAAACTCTGTCCTAGGAGGGACACGAGAATGTGATTTGGATGAACTGATGTGGCACACTGTGATCCAGTCGCTGCACTTTATCGCCCATTAAGATGCACAAATTCGGCAGCCTATAACCACTTTTATCCTGAAGCGAAAGTGAATGATTTTCAGCCTTTCGTGACAAATCAGACCCTGAACTATAACATGCCACAACAGTTCATTAGTTTACACCCCCGCGCAAGTCCATTTCCTGTGCGCGTGTTCCCTTGTTTGCCGAGGTTAATGCTGACTTTAGGACTCTTTTGTTATGGGGTTGACCGGGGCACTGCGCTTTGGCCCAGAGATACTATAATAAGACCAGTGTTTATGACCGCTGCTGAAATGGGTTTGTAAGCGCGGCTGAACCTGTGAGGTATTGATGCGGGGGTTAATAGCCTGTTGGCCTCTTTAATGGAGCTGAATCAGGTCAAGCAGCAGGCAGTGTCAGCCCACAGGAGAGGAACATCTCCATTTACAGAGTCATCTCCTATATGAGGCACCAAAATGTGTTGAGCGTACACACCTGTAGTGCACACAGAGAAATGTGTGACACACATTCAGACACACACCGGAACAAACAAGGCGCTGGACTCTAAACGACACAGGGGGATGTGAAAGTCAAATGGCTTTTTGCATTTTTAACACAGGAGTCAGATTTTGTCTCATCTTATCTCCTATCTCGGTTGTATATTGATCTTAGTGTGATCCTCAAGACTCTATAACAACTTGTTGGACTAATTCAAGAGTCCAGTGTCCAGTGTGGTACGCTATGGAAGGCAGGCATTGACAATACCAAACTGAGAGTCTTCAGCCATCCCAGCAGTTTAGCAGTATGTTGATGAGGGCTCTCTGTCCTCGAGGTCATGGTCGTTTCACCTCTCATCCAAGAGGCTTCTTCCGTTCAGTTCAACTGAAGAAGCCTCTCGGCAAGAGACATATGATCTTTTGATCCCGAAATTGTGCTGTGAATTAAACATTTGTTGATTCATTTGAAAGATCATTTTGCAAGAGGGTCACGCTTTCATGTAAAGATGGTAAAATATAATTTACCTTTTGAAAAACTGCAAAGAGAACCACGTCATCTGGGCACAGAAAAAAAAAAGTTTGGCCGCACTGACAGCTGCACTCATGTGAGTTGGTCAGTTCTGTGAGCTATCTAACATGCAGGTTCTAAAAGTGTTTAACATCTCTTATGCGTCTGTAGTCTTTTTGATTAAGTCTTTTTTATGACAGCTGCGACGTTCACAAGTTGATAAATTGCAGTTGCAAGGACCTGATACAAAAACTACAACTGTAAACCTCCAAGAGGAAACATTTTTGAGATATTTCCGTCACGACCAAAGTGGTGGTGAACAGAATTAGCTGCATGTTATGTGCAAGCGCACCCTAATGACTACTTTCTGTTTGAAGCTTAAGCAAACACATGTGTCGGCTATCCCATTTACTGTATGTGGATTATGCAGTTGGCTCACCATTAAAGTATCCACCATCAGCTGGATTTCAAGACGGATAGTTACAGTTATTCCAAGAGGGTCAAATGCTCGGTCACACGAAGTGTAATAAAATGCATGTATCCGCTCTGCTTTCCGGATCTGCTCCAAAATGTAATGGGCTCTACAGTACATTGGCTTCATGCTACACAACTCCACCAAGTTTCATGAAAATAGGGGCCAGTATTATTTCCGAAATCCTGCTAACAAACACAGAAAAAGAAAAACAAACCACGCCGGAAACATAGCATTCTTGGCAGAGGTAAAAGTAGCAAAATTCTGCCGAAAAATAGGCCATGTTACTAATTAGATACCCGAGCATTTTCAATCTGGGAAAACAAACAAACAACCATAAAATAAATGAGTGTGACCATGAGATGCCGTTTCAGATTAATTCACCTAACCTTGCAGTGCCTTATAAGCTTCAGAAAGACAAAAATGAATTATGTATGAAAGTGTCATCTCTTTGGTGGCTAATCACCGTGTCATATATGTAGATTATTCTCTTTAAAGGGAAAAAGGAGTCTAAACACAAGACACACACATATGAGAACAGAGTCATCAAGCTGCGACTAATCAGCTTACATTGGGCACATGGCTACAGAGGCTGTCATTGCTCCCCGTCGTGTTACAGTAATATCATCATTACATTTACAAGACTCGTTCTGTTACACACGTGTGGTGGGCAATTATTTATTTATACTAATGATTGTGCTGCACATCCATTATTCATGGTAAGTGTGGGCCCGTCTTCCTGGAGTGATGCTGACAGAGGGAAATGAAGGGCCAGATGGGAATGGAAGCTTGATTGTACCCTAAAGGACACCAGAGACCCACTTGGCTGCGAAAGGAATCATCTCCTACCATTTAGAGATGTAGCCAGTGTCCCGGGGAAGGCACTTAACCTGTGGCTAAGGTGAGGAATTACATCCAGTTGATTAGAGCGGCTGCTCTGCTCGAGGATGCAGCTCGAATTTCCAACTGCACTCTAGCATGTAATCACACGGAGAATTGGCCTCAACAGAGCTGCTCAGCGTCAGCAGCAACACGCAGCACAGGCCTCATGTATGGAGGTTCAGTATGTCAACTCAGAACAGCAGGGCAATATGCCGCGATGCATCATTCATCGTGATGATTTCTGAACAGGACAAGTACAAGTAGATTTGGGTGGTTGCGTGAACGTTCACAGAGTAGGCGTAAAAACTCATCATTAGAGAGTTCAGTTATCAATATTGAAGATGCTAAGTGATGAGTACAGTTCCAATTTTATTAAAGTCCTCATTTACTATTCCCTCTCCATCGGGCTTGGAGACTCACGACTGTAAGAGAGAAGAAGGCAGAGATGTCCTCAGTTTGACTGTCTGGTTTGGGTCAGGCTCCAAAAACACTTGATCCCACATTTCCCACAATGCAACTTAATGGTGTGCGTCACCTGACATTTTCACAGAAGGGAGCCGCAGACGTCATTTACCAATTGGCTTTCACGGGGTGTGTATTACTACCTGTGAATCAAGGATGCATTACGGCACAAAGGAAGTGCATCTGCCATTGCGCAGTCAAAACAGGAAGAGGCGTCGTTCTCCCCAGTCACTATCCCTGGATAACAGCCCAGCAACTGAAATAACTGTAGACACTTTATGCTACAAATGAAAAAGAACCTCACTGAAGGAGGAGGCAAAGAAGGTGAAGAGGAAAGGTGAGAGAAGCCAAGGTTAAACATAAATGACCGGGCGTTCACGCAACGTAGAGCGCTGGGGTTGTGCTGAAGTTTGTTCACCCATTGATTTGTGTTTCCTCTCACTGTTGGGACCTGAGCCTTTACCCTGCCTTTTCACAGCACTGAGATTGTGGTCAAATTGAGCTTTTCATGGTTGTTTCTTTGCAATGGACATTAGCAATGGCCAAACGCTGCAAATACATAAACAATGCAGAACCAAAGACACACAAACACACAAAACAAATGCAACAACAAAATGCTGCAAATACAGAAAAGATACAAAACCAAAATGACACAAACCCCCAAAACACATGCAATAGAGAAATGTGTGGACACTTCTGTTCTGTTGACTCTCATACAGCATTTCTCTATTGCATTCTTATTTGCCACAGCAGATCCTTTTGTGAGTTAGTGAGCAGGAGAGTCTGACTTATTCTTCACCTCAGAAGCCAAATTGCAGTTAGTGTATAACAATTCAGCCTCAGGGCAACATGAATGTCTACGAAATTGAATGACAATCCATTCAACAGTTTCCAAACCAAAAATGTAAACTTGTCTCTGAAGGAAAAGTCTGGGGTTCATCACTGTCGTAAGGATTCATCCTCTGGGGAGAATGAGTATCGCCAAAGCACTTTTGTGCTGGTTGAGAAGGCCAGAATAAATTGGTGTGTGCTACCTGTATACCTTTGGGTATTCAGCATCAGTAACTAGTAACTACAGTTGTTGAATAAATGTTGGGGATGTAAAAAGGTCTTTTATTGATACTCCAATACAAAACACAACCACGATTAGCAGGAAATGCTCTTCTCAAATGCAGTTTGATAGTCCACAGACAGTGCTCCAGCCCTGACTGATATGGACATCCTGTCTTAGTAATAGAAGAGTGTCTCCACTGGACCAGCCATCCGTATCGTAAATGGCTGGTCGTTAAACAGTAGATATTCTCTCCCCCACTTGCAGCAGGAACATCAAATTTATTCTGCTGCTTTGATCTCATTTTAGACTGAGTCCTGAAATAGCAGTAGGCTCGGAGTAGTGTCAGCAGAAAAGCAGCCAGCAGAGCCAGCGCCATCCTGGGCGGTACCTTTCCTGAATAGCAACATCAACACTAAACTGTGAACAGTCGATCACGCAGCCGGCATCAGAACCAACATCCGCTGGTGTTTTTCAGATTGGACCGCTCCCAGCACCAGCCCCAGAGACCCACTAGCTATATGGAGAGGAAATGAAAAGAGCCAGGCTTGGACACGTTTGAAGAGGAGAACTTTATTTACAACACACAAGGCACTGGCTGCAAGCCAGCAGCAAAGCTTTCAGTGTATATACGCCATTTATCAAGGGGGTAACTTGAGTTTGCTTTATCTTTCAGTCTGCCCACTGCCACTGGGAAACCAAGAGTAGTTGAGGTAAACCCATCAAAGAAACCTTCCCCGAAGTTAATCTCCTTATCTTATACCCAGTAGTTATGACCAAGATGACCTTTAACCAACTTGATTATTATTTCAGAACGGTGGCATCCACCTCTAATGGCTCCAATATTAACATAGGTCGGCAATTCTGCCGGGCCCTGAGCAGAATTCACTTTTGTATTACAGTAAAGGTTAATTTAGGTTTATTAGGGGGTTTTCTCATTACTGGGACACTCCACTGTGCATGAGGAATCAAAGCACCTCTCATTACCCAGTCCAGTATGCTCCATCAGCTCTGCTCACCCTTGACCCTGTCGTCTTTACCTCTCTATTGCCCACTCCTCTAATTTCCGGCCCATAGTAGACAACATATGATTAAGCAGCACTCCGTACCTCTACCTCATATTTAACCTTTTTTTGAAGCCATTTGTAAATGTTATGCATTGTCCCTGCTGAGCTTGAATCTCACTTCCTCCATGCCCTCCCCCCATCTGCTGACCCCTCTCTTCCATCCTACTAATCACCTCTCCACACGGCCTACCTGCGTCCTGGCCTCCGCCTCATTTTTCTCCCTCTCTCTTACTGCCTGCCTCTCTGCCTTCTCTCTGGGTGTCTCATTAAAGGCGCTCTATCTAATGAGATTACGCCGTGGGGATTAATGGTGTGGCTAATTGATAGACACACAGCCGGAGAGGATTAAATCCCTTTAAGTCCCCAGTGGGTTTTTTTTTTTTTTGGGCGCTTCAGCTGACTAATTGAAATCACAGGAACGGACACAAATACACTTCCTGACCCCATACACTGCTCTCCTACTCCATCTGAAATGCAACAAAGGAACAAGTAGCGTGGGTTTTATTAGAAAAAGAGCCATATTAAAGAAACAGGGCCAAAGATTAACTGCGTAATTGCAAGGGGGGTTTGTTCTGCTTCATGCCTCTTACTAGCACTTAAAATACATGATTCCATTGTAATAAATAAAGAAGATGCAGTAATTCTGTGCGCAAATGCAAAATGCTTTATGAACAAATACAAGAGAAAGCAGTGAATTTAAAGCCGCCGTGTGTAGACGGTTAATATGCGATTAAAGTGTATTTGAAATACAATCCTGGTGAAAACTAATGCATTTCCTGTGTTGCTTCAGCTCATTAATCATCAGAATCCACTGGTTGATGCATGCGTGTGGGTGGGGGTTAGAGGCATGAATTGCTGTCTGCAGCAGTATGTTCATTAATACTACCACTGGGAGGGCGCAAATGCCAGGCATGTTTGAAGCCAACACATAGCGGCTTTAAGTGTGGGCTAGTCGAGATGAAGCTTTAAAGGAGACATATTATGCAAATGTTTAGGTTTGTCATTTTATTTGTGGTCACTACTAGGATAGGTGTACCTGTTTTGGTGCTGAAAAAAAATTTGTTTTCTCATACTGTCCAGTGCTGCAGCAATCTATCCCTGCTCTGTCTGTTTTTAAGCTCCTGTCTCTTTAAGGAACCCCCTCCTCCAGAAGACGCAGTCTGCTCTGATTGGTCAGCTCACACACACCTGAGCCAGCACCGCTAACGACAGCAGAGCAGCTGTGCGATATCAACTCTTATGTGCCAAACTAGCTGCCAGGCATAAATTATTCAAATGTCTGACATGTTGACGTAGCGTGATGTCACAAAGTCACGGTTTCAGAGGCGGGACTACTGACGAGGCCATTCAGGGGCAGCGTTTTCTGTGGGAGAGAGGAGCTTCCGTTGGTGCAGACTTTGACCTTTTTTTTTTAAACTTCTTTTACATTCACAAGAACATATAAAACACTTCAGGAAAAGAAAAAAAAAACTAAAAGGCATACTAGCTCTTCTTTAATAAAGGACAATTTTAAAGACAACAGTGCCCCATTATATCTTAAAGCTTTGAGTGACATATCTTAAATGACCTCAGTTCAGCAACAATAGAAGATGATGCACATAGGGAATATTAAAAAAAAAGATGGCACGTTTTCAAAACATGTCTTGTTTATTTTCTGAAGCACACATCCAGTATCTAGATGAATGATTAAAATAATTCCAGGACACTGAATAATAGAACAACTATCAGCAGGCATGGCTAATGATCCTTCCACCGTCCCGAGGCCAAAGTGCCAACAGGAGGGACACGTCTGTCCGAGACAACAACACAGAGTGAAAGGGGAAGGCCGTGTTTTCACATATAAAAGGAGTATAACAAAGCTTTTTTTTTTTTTTTTTTAGAAAACAATCTCAAAATAAAAAAAAGAGCAAATCATGGTTAAGCAGGCATCTTAAAAAATGGAACAACGCTTCAACAGAAGACAAAGAAATAAAAATATCCACATATTTAAAAATGAACGGGCCAAAGATCCCCTAAGCCCAGTGACGAGCTAGAGAAAGAGCAGCAACTTTTATGTTGTCAATACTTCAAAAATAGGTATCTTACAGTATTTTTATTTTCTCAGTGTCTTTATACAGAGTATATTCATATAGTTTCTGCTGACTATTTTCACATTCTCACCACATAGTAACAAGTGCTTTAAGTAAAACATTTTGAAAAAAAAAAATCATGCACCTTTTAATAGTTTTGTTGGCCTATAAAAAACGGGAATGTTCAAGGCGACAAAAAAACCCCAAAAAACAAAACCAAAAATCTTTCCCAGATGCCTTTTGTTTCCAAGTTCCACTTTTTCTTACACTGTCTGACTAATCAGATCATGCCTACAGAAGCTTTACACTGTGGAGAAAGCAACACAAAACCGTACAGGGCAGGCAAGCGTCTCAACATAAAGTCTCCTGAACTCATGAGTCCACAGAGGAAAAGGCAGGCATTCTCCACTAAATTAGAAAAACCCCCACATGTATAAAAATGGTCTCACACGATGTCAGCGTGTCGACGGGTGATGCTTGTGAAAAGTCAAACTGAGCAGGTCCTTGGAGAAGAGGCTTGTCTTTCCCGCAACAACTCTTAGTGGCTTCTTCTGGGCTGTAATTCACTGGGTTATGATATCCGATAGTCTGCCCTGGTCGCGTCCTTCCCTCCTGGGACTGGCTGCTGGGGTTGTCTGTCCGCACCTCTGTGAAGAGGAGAGGAGGGTGACAGGCAGGGCCGGTCTGAGGAGCGCAGGGGAGATGGGGGGGGGGGGGGGGGGAGGGAGGGAGGCGACGAGAAGAAAACGTGCCTCCACTGTACTGCACGAATGGCAACCGATCCTGAGATAGCAGGAGTCTGATACAAAAACACACCACAAAAGGCACTTTATAAAATGACAGTGCTTCTGTTCTAAGGAAATTCAAGTTGACAGAGTGAAAGAGAGAGAGTCAGAGAGCGTCTTCCCAAAAACATTCTCTTCAGTGTGAGACTAAAGCAAGAGATGGTTCTGTTTTAACAATCAATCAAAGCACAAATTCACTACTCGTGTCTCTCTCGCGACCGCCTTGATTCGTCCCCAGAGAGCTCCGGGTCCAGTGCGGTGAGAGAACAACAACAACAAAAAAAAGAAAAAGAAAAAAACATCACACTACAAACTCGCCACTAAAAAATATAAAGCCAGAATACAGTTGCGTTGCAGCGGAATTCATGTTTGCGGGCTCGGTCGCTGTAAGGGTCTGTTCCTCACACGTCTGCCGACAGATCCTTCGTCACGTTCCCGTTCCCGTTCCCATTCCCGGCCCCTGCCCGTGGTTTCTAGGAGCGTCCATCCAACCGACCCCGCCTCTCCCGACCCCTGCCGCAGCCCCACCCAGCCCCCTTCTCCGCTCTCAGTCGTCGTCCCCTCCTCCGTAGAGGTCGGCCAGCTTCTTGAAGCGAGGGCCCCAGTCGTTGAGGTAGTCGTAGTCCTGGTCCCCTGAGCTGATGGAGTTGAGCGAGCTGACTGAGCCGGCGGTCGAGCCGCTGCCCTCGTAGTCGAACACCAGCAGGGAGTCGTAGGGAGGAGCTGTGGGGTCGTTGTCTGCTGCCCTCAGACCCTGGAGACACACACACACACACACACACACAGAAAATGACAGAACTGCCTACAGGTGCAAGTGTTTCATCTTCTGTGCGTTCATACTGAATAACTGCATCGGGATGGCTCTTTAGCAAAACTGGACCCAGGCCAGTCATTGTTGTTCATCAACAATATGATGGAGTTGATATTTTTTCACAGACTGTAAACGCCGCAATAAACAGTGTCTCATCTTGCTCAACCAGCCATTAAGAGTTTTAATGTTCTATCAGGGTCTGAACGCTGTTTCAGAGCCAGGCATCGAGCTGTGTACACCGGCCAAATACTTCTAGCAGCACCCCTGCTGACAGGGATACAAAAGAAAAGTGAATTAGCACATTTTTCTTGAAAGGTTTAAAAATAATCACTTCTGACGATCCCTCCCCCCCAAAAACGGGGAATCTTTCAGCCTTCAGAACTCACGTTGTCTAAACTTTGGTATGAGTCACCTCAAAGAGGTAGCATTAACCGTCTGTGAAAACTGCTAGACTGTGCAGCTTAGAGAGAGAAGTTTTGGAAACTACAGCGAACATTTCTCCTTACATCATTAATGAAGTCTCCTATATCTCCGGGGTGGGGCAGGCTGGGTCTGATGGGGTACTGCGACTCAGCAATCACAGGTCTCTCGTCCACTCTGCGCACCCCCGCCGGCTTGTTGATGATGTGGTCTAAAGACTCGGGCTGCTGCAGCTGGCTCAGGTCGTAGTCCTGGACAGAGAGGAAACGTTGAGAAATACTTCATCCAAATTCTCTTGTTCTTTTATGTCACTCTTGTGTTCTACTTTTGGCAAATCTGCATTTTGCTTTCTGGTTTGCTCACTAGTGCTCCATTGTTAAAGTGACACATGACCCCAAAACAACACTCTACATTGTTTTGGTGTGAGTTGCCAAATTTTTGAGGTATCTGTAGAGAGATGTCTGCCTTCTGTCAAATATAACGGAACGAGCTGGCACTCGGCTTGTTGTGCTCAAAGCGTCAAACAAATACATTTGAAAAAACTCAAAAGCAGTGTTTCTTTCCAAAATCATGACCTGGTTACTCAATAGAAACCACAAAGGAACTATTTTCTTTTTGTATCGCCGCTCGCAAGGAAGTGTGCATCTACCCACTGGTTGAGAGGCTAGCCAACTAAGCTAACTAGCTAGCTAACGTCACATCTCATCCGAAGAGGGCGCCAGTACTGTTTACATCCCGCGCCGACACAAGTTCGAGCCTCGTGAGTAGGCGCACGTTTCCATCTGAGCAGTGATATGGTGTAGTTTGGTAGAGAAAAAAAATAGTTCCTCCATGAAACTTCTCACAACAAGGTCTGTGGATTATCTCCAGTAACTGGGTCACGATCTCTGTTGAGATATTCAAATGTATGTTTTTGGCTCTTTGAGCACCAACAAGCCGAGCGCTATCTAATTCCATTATATTTACAGAGGAAAGACATCTTTGTAAATCTCCAGAACTCAGCAACTCACACCAACACCACCTAGGTGGATGAATAGCACTACAGGTAAGATCATAAAAGACATGCATTTCTTTTAATGGGGTTGACACAAAAGTTTCTTCCAAAAAGCACTTAGTAGGTGTCGGAGAACACACTGTAGACAAGTGATTAACCCTTTTCTATTCAGTGATTCTCAGCTCACTTTTGAAGCTGGTGCATGCGTTGGCCCGGTCCCATTGTCCGCCCTCACACACTTTGATGTGCATTCCTGTGAAGTCTGCGAGGGGCTCAGGACAGACCTGCAGGGCAAGCTGTGCTGCGGATCTGTGCTTTCTGACGGACGATTGAGCCCTTTTTGTAAATCCGCCGCGCCGCAGTCTTTGCTTGAAGGAGTTACCCACAATTCATAGCGTTCCAACGTCGGAGAGAGGGCCGTTAGGGGAAGAAGTAGTGAAAGCGCTGAGACGTGTTAACACTCAGAGCTGTGGTTTTGATCAAACATTCATGTCCCGAGAGTTACTGTCGAATTCATCGTATGGGGACTCAGAAACTCACTGCGACTCGAGGCATGTTTGCTGATCGCGCGGTCGACGTCTTCGAGTCGCCGTTACGGCTCGCTCTCTCTCAGAACTAGCGAACACTTCCTCCGCTAATATTTATGTGCTGTTCATTCTGACTGCGCTGTGTGCTTGCTGTGCAGTTTATATCCATTTCTGTGCGTCTGAACTAAACGGTACGTAACAAATAAATGACCTGTGTTCCTTTATGTTGTAAAATGTTTAACGGCGTGTTTTAAATGGAGCTGGTAGCTGAGTTCTCCCAACTGCTCTCCATGCAGCGGATAAATAATTGTACCTAACAAATCCTCACACAATATGCCTCCATACACTACAGCCATCTGATGCCGGCGTGTGTTTATGCACTCGACGGCTACTGGGCGCGTGGGTGTTGGGAAGTATCAAAAAAGGCATAATTAATCATACATTTCTGAATTAATCAAAGCCGTTGGAGCCGAACATTGTTGAAGGTTTTCATTTATTTCGAAAAATGGCTTTAGATATGAAGAGGTGGTGTGACGTGGGTGTAGAACTTATATAACGCTCTCCGGGCAGAGAAAGGGCTTGTCATACAGAAAGAGTTGCACTGTCGACTGTACGTGGAAATCAAGCCAAGCAGCACTCTCAGGCTGAGGCGCTTGTTTTGTGAGGCGGAGGGCAGGCTGCTCCCTGAAAACATTTTCTCCCCAGTCTCGCTCACTTTTTCGGAAAAGTACATTCTGTTCTCTGAAGACTCTTATCTTCGAGCTGAACAAGCCTCTCTCAATCTTTTTCATTATTATTTTACAATTATGGTACGCTGACTAATTCTTTGTGTTCCCCGAATGTCAACGGATGTAATTTTAGTAAGCCGTCGGTTGCTGTCGACCTCTCCTCACCGGCTCAACAGGTGAGATGGAGAGAGGGAGCAGCTTTGGCGAGAACAAAGGCAGTGAATCAGAGAAACGAAACCTCCAATTGTTTTTGTGCGAGTTTACAATCCTGTACATTATGCCTTCAATAATTGAGTATTTTTTATTTTTTTTATACAAACTCCTGAGGGCTCATAGTGATGTGACACATGAATGCAGTGTGTTAGAAAAAGGCACAGGCTGAATTATTTCTCCTCAGGAAGTACTTTGAAGTCAGCAGGAGACTTTAAAATGTCTTCTATCAGCATAGCTGGTGCCTTGGTTTTTTTTATTTAGCATCACAGCTGCTGGAAGGAGCGGGATTAATAAACGTAAGGTAAAGGCTGATTGTTTAAAGCAAAACTCTCGCCAAAATGCAACCTAGGGTCTTTTTGTGAATGCACCCGAGTCAAACTTTCATTTGAAAGCATAATTACAATGAAAGCGCCACTTTTAAGAATGACCGTATTTTCATTTTTGGGTCAAATTCATTTTCAATGGGAGTGCTACGGGCACTTTGATGATAGTATCAAAATTGCAATTTTAAAAAACTAAGAAAGCTCGACACAGCAGGCCTGGTTCTAGACTGCCTTGATTGGGAGCCATAGGGTTGACGTTTTTTTGTTTGCCTACCAGTCCATGGTCGATTCGCCGTGGTAAATTTTAAACCCACCTCCACCCCCTGTTATAGGAGGACAACTTTATCAATGCGCAATTATAGTTAGTTATCTAATATTAAATGGAATCTAACCCTAAATATTATTATTTGTATTATTATCTTCAAGCATTTGCTAATGTTACAAGTTTTCAAGTCTGGAGTATAAACAGTAACTATTTTACAACAGATATTTTTACACAGTTTTTACGTGTTTTGAGTTTGCCTGCAGTGCAGCTCATGGTCGTGCAGCTCTCTCGTTCAGATAGCCTGCCGGTATGTGGGTGGTGGTAGATATGAAAGGAGGATGGGAAATTTGGTGGTGGGGCAAAATGTGGGTTTCTTTGTAATCTGTGAAGTAATCTGTGACAATGCAATTTTGTAAAGAGTGCTATAAAAATAAATCTTGACAGATTGATTGATGCTATATTATTGTGCACCACTTTCTCGTGCTTTGGAAAGTCGTGTGTGCCTGCCTGGGTTGTTTCTCCCTGCTTGGTGCCAGCACCCTCAGATTAGCTGCTTTCGGAGGCTCTTGCCCCAGGAAGTAAACAGTGGCCTGCAGCGCTAACCTGAATTTACGGGTAATAGAGTCCCCTCTCACTAACGCGTGTTGTTTAATCCTGTCGGCGGGGTGGGTGAGGCTCGCGGGCCAACAGGAGTAACAGCGGAGCTGGCAAGGGTTGAAAGTGGAAACCCACTTCACACCCGGTACGTAGCGTGCCCTTGTGAGGCTTCCCATGCTGCGGAGCGGGACAGAGACAAACTTCGCAGCAGCTGCTGATGGGACTATGCTACTACTAGCAGTTGCTAGCAGGCATGCTAACAACTAACAACCCTGTAGCTAAAACTGTCTGGAGTGCCTGTGGTATCTAATGTGATGCTAACGAGAGAAGCTGCTACAGACTGTATGCACGGTGCAAGAAAGAGAGAGAGACCCGGCTCTGTTGGCAGAAGAGCCGTGGACTGTGATTACAATATATCTGAATATACTTTTCTTACATGAACACGAGCATTGAGAACATTGTTTGTGTACACAGAGTTTACTAAAAAGAAGGTTTTCAATTTACGTTTTCACGAACAACTCACGTTAGGAGTTGTTTTTTCTGCTTTCCACTCGAGAAGTGTCGATCTCCGAATGCGACGTAACAGGTATTTATTTATAGAATTCAGGAATATATAAGGTCCCGATTGACACTCCATACCAGTAGGTGGCGGTAATGCACCAAAAAGTTGTTTGTTAACCGTAAAACATCAAGAAGAAGAAGAGGAGCTTTCCACCTTTACTCTCCTCCCTGTTATGTCACATTCAGAGAGCGACGCTTCTCAATATTACGCTCATTTTCAGGTTCATAACTTTATTTTGTGTTACTACTGGAACAGGTTTACATGCTTACGTGCTCTGCTCTGATTGGTCAGCTCACACATGCCTGAGCCAGCACTCCTCACAGTGTCTCCGGTTAGCTCTGTCATGTTTTCACCTTTCAGTTTGCTTCACTTCTACTGTGAATACTCGCCTAAATTATGCTAATGTGTGACATGAGGACGTAGTGTGATGTCACAAAGTCACAGAATTAAAGGTGTGACTACAGACACTTCAGGAGCACTGTTTCCTGTTAGTGTGGACTTGGCGTTTTACATGCACAAGGACTGAACTCCAGACGATACCTGGTCCTCCTCTCCTCCTCCCTCCTCGTCATACTTGAGGATGTTGTCTCTGACGTCGTCCTCGGGGTCGATCAGCAGGGGCTTCGCCTGCCGCTCCTTCTCTCTGCGCTTCATCCACACCACAAACAACAGCACCATGCCTGTGGAAAGCACACAGCAGTAGTAGCAGTCAAGAGAGGCTACTGGCACGCTTTATGAGTGGTTGTCATAGAGGAAAGGTGGCAGTAACAGTGCGCTGTTATTGCTATGATCCCACTGTGTTGCACTCACTGAGCAGTATGATGATGCAGATGAGTATAGCGATGATGGCCCCAGTGCCGAGGCCGGCGGCTGCCACGGCCCCCGTGGCGCTGCAGTCCCCGTTATCATCACAAGGACAAACTTTGACCCTGATCACAGAGCGGTTGGACAAAGGAGGGTTCCCCGAATCGGACACGATGATGGGGATCTCGTACACACTCGCCTCCAGATAAGGAATCCTTAGCCTCAGCTGAGCATAGTCACCTGAAGAGTTGGTGTGAGGCAGCGTCGATGATGGAGAGAAAACGGTTGGGGAGAGGGGAAACATTAAGAGACGGAGGGGGAGTGCGTGGGAGGGGAGAAAGGCATGGAGGAGAGGAAGAAAATACGATTAGACAGTGTACTGCAGAGAAATTACATTTTGTTTACCGCAGGATATCATGTCATCATGTGCGTAGGTACAAGTGAATGACGTCCCGAATAAAAGCTGCAACCAAACAAACTGCACAGCAATCATTCTGACATGTATACATGCGAGGAGGCACCGAAAAAAATACCCAACAGAACGTGTAACCTTCAGCATCCATCACTCAGTCAAGCTAAGACAAGAGCCGCGGTGGGAGAAGAATCCAGGTATGCGATCAGATTTGTCCTCAAGACAACTGCTGTGATACATCCATCTGGGTGGATTAGGTGACAGATCGGTTGCTCGGGGGACGGAGAGATGAATGGATCTCATTTGTCACAAACGATGGATCGTACGTCAACACTGGATGGCACCCGCGTCTCTCACTGTGAGCTTTGTGAGACATTTTGTTAAACTTGGACTTCTCTCACAGCTTACAGCAATCCCTGGTCCCCTGATTGATGTCGCCAGTTATTCTGCAGAGGGGTTTTGCATTCCATCTGTTAAGTTTATGGTTTAATTCAGCTGGGGACGCAGAGCGGTTATGTATCATTCACACACGTACCCCCTAAATGTTACATCACAAGGGTGGGTTAAATATGAATGCAAAATCGAGAGCATTTAATTACCACTGAGCCTGGAAATAGTCCAGTTGCGGCGAACGCTGGCAGGGAAAGAAGGCAGCTCGAAGACAAAGGGCCCCACGTTGGGGTCGGCGTCGGCGTCCGAGGCTGTGATGTTGACCCTGGAGTTGGGGCGCGCACGCTCGCACACCTGCGCCTCCCGGGGTACCAGCACCGGCGCGTTGTCGTTCACGTCAATCAGGTAGATCTGCAGGGTGCCCGTGCCGCTGGCTTGAGGCGATCCTGAGGGGAGGCAGGAAAGGAAAGACAGATCAAAAGGAGGAGACGGTGAGATGATAATTTAGCGCCTGGGAGTGGAGGGAGCGGTTTTACGAGACAGAGGAGTAAAAATTAAACGAGTGGAGATGGAACAGAAAGGAGGAAAGCGGACTTGAGAGACGGCGCGATGAGGATGTTACAGGAGAAGAAGGCGAAGAGAATCCCTTCATTTCAATTACGTTCCTTCGGCTGATTCATGTGTGGAAGTGAGAAAATGAGGCGTACAAGGCGGACAAAACAATCGGGAAGAAAAGGGTTTTGTTTACCGAGGAGCCGAAAGTGGAGGAGCAATCCTGCGCACATTTGTTGCCCGGCACCCAAACACAAACAGCCAAAACAAATGAAAGGACACATGCAGTTTTAAGTCCTCGTGTTTAGAGAACTGGCTGCTTTCTGCAAAGGCTGAGGCGAGACTCGCATTGGAGGGGACAACACTTACACAACGATTGCTGTTATGCTGTTATCTGCACTCTGCAAAGCCCTCTGGGAAATGACTCAAAGGCTAACCCTTCACTGCATCCGGCAACACAAGCTCATCATAACTTATTCAGGGTTTCTCACGACTGCCAGAGCAGAACAGAACCATCAGGTCGGGAGACACAGTTTTTGATGTTTTATGCATTAACAGCGAACTCTCTAATGCGCTTTGATTACAGCGCACACAATCACTGAGCGGCACTTAAACTGATGGGGAAATGTTGTTTATCAGCCACGCTGTTTCTGTTGCTCTTCATGCTGTACAACCCGACGCTGGGAATAAGCACCTCATTGTTTTTTAAGTGCACTACTTGCTTTTTAAAAAAAAACAACAACAAAAAAAACAACAGAAAAGTGAACTTGGAGTTGTTTTGCTTCTCAAGTTGGCGGAATGTAAAAAACTGTGAAAACATTTGTATTGACGGTGAACCCTGGTGGGAGGTTAAATATTTAACTCTAACTGAAAGTGAGAAAGAATAACGTCTTCGGCTGAAAGTGTCCTACATGGGTTGGTAACGTATTCTAGAAGCATTGTTTTGTTGTATTTATAGAAAATCTCTCGACAACCTTAAACACCCAACGGGCCCCATCTTAACGATCTGAAACGCAAGTATCAAACGCAAAGCGCAAGTAGCTTTGTGGGCGGATCTCAGGCGCTGTTGCTATTATGCCGGCGGGATAAATGACTCTTGCGCCCAGCGCAAATCTAAAATGGGTTGGTCTGAAGTAGCTACATTATTCATAGGTGTGGTTTGGGCGTAACGTGCAATAAACCAATCAGAGATAGATAGAGAAAGATAGAGCCCAACGTGTTTCCCGTAAAGAACAGGAAGCAGCCAATAGTACGAATGTATGTAATGCCTGATCCCAGCCCCCTGGTGGCTGAGTCGCCACCCCTGAATCTCCATGGACACCGTTGGACCAGGATGGAAAAACACTGCCTCCGAAAAGATGGGGGCTAGTTTTGACGAAGGGAATGCAGTACTGAGCCGGTTTTCCTCCCAGGTTTGGAACCTGGAGCTGAGTCAGCAGGGACCGCTTACTGGGTTACACCGGCAGCTAACTGCATTTAGCAGCAGTATAGCACTTACTTTAGCAACAAAGCTACAAGGAAACTCCATACATCACCACGGTGCAGTAGCTGGCCTCGGTCGTTTTTCTCGGAGGCAGAGGTGAAACCAGAAAATATTTTTCCCCACAAAGTTATGGATTTCTCTCACTTCTATAGATTTTTTCTCCCCGAGTTATAAAGTCGTGTTTTTGTTAAGTTACGAGCGAGGTTAATCCCTAGCAACACACTCCTCTGGCGATGTTCTTCTTCTCATACGACTATGGCAGCGTCATAAAATAACGGGGGCTTTTATTGGACAGACAAAATTAACATACACCCCCGACTGCAGGATGAGTCATCAACATTTTTTATGATTTTACAGGAAGTTAAAAACTCTAATACCATAAAAATACCTTCAAATGACTTTTTCTTTCCACTTTTGGGCCCGATACTGGTGCATAGCTGAGATATGGAGCAAGACATATGTGATAAAAACACAATGCTAAAAAAAAAAAAAAACAACAACCCAAAAAACAAGACAAAACATCATAGGAACGTCAAGTAGTTGGTAGCCTCTTCAGACTAAGGTATTTTGTGACAGCTAGTCTGCTTGCGTTTCTATGATTGTAGCATCTTGCTATATAGCAGAGTTGTGTCTTTTATGTCTTTATTAGATGTAAAATGCTGAGAGAGCCTGTTGAGCCAAGCAAATTAGCTGCTAACCCATCTCCCAGCTGGCCAGCGAGAGCTACTGGACAGATGGTGTCAGAGTAGTCAGGCAGTGCACGTCGCTGTGTTTCAGATGAGTGGCCTTGAAGAGAAGAGGTTTGGGATTACCGGGATACTTTCAAAATTTAGCTTGTTCTTGCTGGTTTCCACAATCTCATCGACCCCAGCTTTAACATCTCTGGTTTAGCTGAGTTCATTAATAATCTGTCGAACACTATCGATCAGATCTAATCAAACCACACCCAGAGAGTCCCAGTGAAGCAGACGAGCCGAGATTTTCCACTGTTAAACTCTTGCAATAAATTATCCAGATGGATGATTTCTTCCAAAGTTTTACTTTGATTGTTGCTCCTTCAGTCATTAATGTTTAATTTCATGGAGATGCACTTTTTTTTTCTGCACTGGCAGAAATGTAGGCAGAGAATAAAGCCGAAAAAATCAGCACATAAATGATGGTCTCTTTTATTTTTCGTGTTATTATCACTGGGATTCAGTTCAAATTACTGCAAAAATGATCAAAAGACTCCAGCACGCTCTAAAAGTAACTTTGAAATGATTCAAATACAAGCAGCACTATGTTTATTTATCTCTCTATTTTACTGCGTACTGCACTTGAGTGTCAATCTGGGGCACTTTACCTGAGCATTCTAATTTTAAGATGCAATATACATCTACTGCACTTCTAGTCTACTACATTTTAGAGGGACATTTTTAGTCCATTACATTTACGGGTACCCTGTTGCAACTACGTCTTTGAAGATTCAGATTTCAGATTCAGAAGATTTAGATTTTAGACACAAAAGCATCCGTAGGGTAGGAGAGGGTAGGGTCATAGTGTGAGTGGAAGTTTTCAACACGTAACATTGTGATGAGGTGATCAGTTTGTTTGATAGCACCTATATTACGGCCGACCAGATGGTACAAACCTGGGATTTGTACTCACGACAGAGATCTCACACTCAAAGACTGTGGGGGCTCCACATTGGGCAAAATGTCAGTTTCCAAGTGATGTTGCTTTAATTCTAAGTGCTGTATCGTAGGCACCTGGACGTGTGTCAGTTGTCTACGATACAGCAGTTAGAGTTACCATGACCTGGATGAATGAGAACCCTCAACAAAATGTTGCTTTAATAATTTCTGTAACAATCTACAATTACATTTTAAACTGAAAAAAACAATCGATGTTCAATATAATGAACCGTGTTCAACTGTTACGCATCTTAAGCTCATTCCTGTAGAACCAAAACCAAATATGAATTATGACTTTTTAATTGTGTCCAATTCTTTACAGATAATAGTAACCTGTAACTATTTGCCAATACTATAATAGACATTAAATTGGACATAAGTAAGCGGATTTTAATGTGATGTAAAACATGACACCTCCCCCGCTCTCTCAGTTGCCTATTTAAGCCTGTGGAGGAATTGTTTAAGTTTCTTTGTGAGGGACGGATTTTTGGTGACAGTCTGAAAAATGTGCCTTTATGCATATTCTATAGGGCGTAACTTTACATCTAGCACAACACAGAAGGTCCACAGAGCCTCTTTAAATGTCAGTCACAAAGGGGTCATTTAAATTCTTCGGTACTTTAACCTGAGTAAAATTCGGAAGGCAGTATATTTACTTGTAATCAAGCATGACGAGATTCCTGTGTTACTAATTTTACATGAGTAGAGAATCGTAGTATTTCCTCCGCTACTGACAACACCAACATTCTTCAGTGATACCACTCCTGATCATGACATTACCCAACCCCAAGCTACAGATAAATAAAGTATGTGCAATGCTCTGTTGAACACACTGACCGCAGTGATATATTGTGGCCTTGATATCCAGTTGACAACCCCCTGAACACAGGCTGTCAGCATGCTGAACAGGAATTCCTGATGCAGTGCAGCACAGAAGGACTCTACCCCAGTAGCTCATCAGTGTTGTATTTCAACTTTTTCCCTCTATCAGACAGTAACTTGGTGCATCAACTATGTAAAGGTCTATTGCCCCGGGCCCCAAGGCCCATCGACCGTCTTGTCGGTTATGATTGGCTGGGTGCTTTGTTGCTTCTTACGCTTCGCTTGAGTAGAATAAGTACAGAGAATTTCAATCAAAGTGGAATATATCCCCTTGTTGACACTGGGCTCCAGAATCAATAGGCAGTCAACACTTTGAGCTTAAGTTGGTGTGCTTCGGGGCAACCAATCCCTCATTTCTCACCGGAGTAAAAACACCTGGGTCCCTCCTACTTACACACAGAGCAAGCACCTCTATTTGTAGTGCTTTAGTACTTAAGCTCTGTTCATTGTTTCACCACCTCAGGCTGATACTCAAGACCTTCAGTGACTGATAATCTTCCTTTCTTTTTCAATCAGAGATAGGGCAATGAAGATCAAGGAACTTTTTTTTGTATAACAGGATTCTGTGTGCAGTACAAAATACGATTAGCCCCATTCTCAGTTCACGCTGTAGGTCATCTGTCAGGAGTGCCACAAGGGTGTGACTTATCAAACACACACAACTTTCATTCATTAAATTCAGCGGCCAAAAAAAAAAAAAATCACAATTTTTGCTCTGCGTTTAATCGTCTGTGCTCAGCGGAGCAAAGTGGTATACTGACCAACATTGCACGCTGCTAAAGTGGCTAAAAAGTACCTCTGTTGGTCGTGTACATTCTCTACTGTTTATCCAATAATCACGACACACACACTCATCCTGACTTACCGGACTTACCATTGTCGAATGCTAGGAATGTGGCCTCGTACACATTGTTTTTGACGTACATGGACTCTCGGTCCAGCAGGGCCATGGTGGTGATCTGCCCGTTGGTCCTGTTGATCTTCAGCCAGTTAGCTGGGTCTGACAGCTTGGAGTATCTACACACACACACACACACACACACACACACACACACAGACAGACAGAGAGACGGATACTTAATTAAACCCAAATGTAAATGTAAGAAACATTTCCCGCACATTAACAGCCGGCTGTTACCTGAATTCCAGCAGCCCTGAATCTTTTATTTGTTGATTCAAAGTGCCCATTATCGAGTTGAATGTTCATTACCATAATAAGCAATATCAGCCAAGCACCTTTGAAGTATTACAGTGACATAGAGAGCGGAACATATGTTCACCGAGCTTATCATAGCAGCAGCTCATTAGCATGAAGACCGGTGAAAACCTGAACCCGTATGCAGAGCAGCTAAGCAGCGCTCTTAACAACTCCACCGCTCTTTGTACCCACACAGCCGCCACTGCAGCTCTCATCGCCGTCACAAGTCGTGACATCGGCGGAGTGGAAAGTGACAGCTGCAATTAAAGTCCATAAATCCCATTAACAACTATGACGAGCCTTAACAGCTGACCGAGTGGAAGAAGTGCCTCCCTCTCACACCAAATGAGAAACAGTTAATTGTTGACAAGCGAGAAGCCTGGGCGGTAGGCATGTGGTCAGCGTGTCACCGCGATGACAGAAGGTGAGGGTTGCTTGAAAATGTGACGAGGGGGACAGGGGGCTTCATTAAAGCAGTGCGTTGGAGGCTGACACTGGTTAGCCAGAGCCTCGCAGGCATGAAGGAAACTATTTCCACCTCCAGCTAAAGACACACTTCATCTGGACTGACAGACAGAGGAACGTGGGAGGCCCACCATCATATTTTGTTCATTTCATTCTTGAGAGATTAAACTAAACAGGCGAAAATAGATATCATTTCCAGTGAAAGAACTCGTCACGGGGTGTTTCTCAGGATCTGCTGTTGCCCTGCAGGTTAGATTCTGGTGTTCGCGTGTCATGTCTGGCACTATCATCTCCTTCCTGTGCCAACAAGATGTCACCTCCTGCTGTCTTCATCGCAGCTTGCAGAGCAAAGTGTCTTTCTAAACCTTTGACAACTTCCCTAACCCTTAACTCTAAAGGTACGTTTGGGGTCCTGCAGACTCTTTACACTACATTATTGTTTTATCAGCTTTATATAATCTTAGATTTTGGATATCATTATTGTAATAGGGCATACATGTTGTCTTTTCCTGCTTTGAAAAAATGCATTAATGTAAAATGATGTCATTTTCTGAACTTACCAGACTGTTCTACTTGCTCTAGTATTTGCCTCTACTCACTTAATCATTATATCCACCTTACTGATAATCATTGATCAGAAATCTCAGTGTGTTAATATTTTGTTAGAGTACCGAAATTGATCCAAAATGTTGTTCCAATATCGATTTGGGCAAAAATATTGTGAAATTAGATTTTTTTTTTAGCTGAGCTCAAGTATTTATGAAGTGCTTTTGAGAATATTTTTAAATTTCAAGATATTTATGGTGTATTGTGATGCCTAAAAATATTGGGATACAATCTTAAGGCCGTACCGCGCAGCTCTATCAAACATGGTTAGATACAGTACAATAGTGTAAAAAGCACCTGAATATCTGATATTAAATATACTTAAGTATCAATCAGAAGGTTCCATGACATACACTGACATACACGGACTATTCTACACAAAGCCACACACACTGAAGCCCATATCCTCAAAACACAAGTCAAATCCAAACCCTCAGTTTAAACTCAAAGCTAGTTCTAACCTTTAGAGGACAGTTAGATTTTACATTTGAGGTTTAGTTTCTTTAACATTGCTAACAAAAAGCCCTATGTTACAAACTGGAGGATCTAGAGAAAGATGCTTTTGCGTTGCATTGCGGGAACTGTATTGCTGCACAGACATGCTGCTCAGCCTAAGCCGCTTCCATTTTGACCTTTGTGGTTTTTATCCGTCTCCCGGCTCCACGGAAGCGTAATATTTAATTGCTGGTGTAAAACTTTAATCCTAAACCCAAGACCTTTAGAAGTGACGACCAACAAACACAAGCTCACATCACAAAAATGGCCTCAACCCGTGCGGCTGACACTCTAATAAGAACAGAAACACACACATACGCACATAAATGTGCTTTTGCTGCCACTTAGATCAAATCTAACAGTAACATCAGTTGGCAAACGTGCTCGCCCTAACATCATCTTTTCTTTCCTTACTGCCAAAGAGAGAAGAAAGCAAGAAACCCAGAAACATAAAAAAAAAAAAAAAATCAAAAGCTGGCTCCTCTCCCATCCACTGCTCACGCGCGGGCCTTTCACTCATCCTCTGCGGGTGCTCGCGTGCGTGTTGGCGTGCGTTTTCTCAGTCTGCCGTTGTGCATTTCTGTGTGTTTTGCGTGTGCTTTGGTGAGGGTTTAAGCGAGGTCACCAAGAGGGAATACAGCAGCAGCAGCAGCAGCAGCAGCAGAGAGGAGGCTGTCTGAGCATGAGATGAGCGACTGCTGGCAAGCTGCTTTGGAGAAGACAGCAGCTCTGAGGTCCCATCAATAACAGACCCACAGACTGACAGAGAAGAAAGTGACGGGGTCAGCGGGAACGAGGGGGAGGGAGGGATGAGAGAAAAGGGAGTGAAAGAGGAGCGACTTCTCTCAAAGGGCAGAAGAGCTCAGTCCGCGTAGTTTGCATGACATGTCTTTTAAGGAGAAGAAACCTGAGATGTGGATATTGCTCACTCTTCTGTACAGTACATATACGAGTACATCTCCCACTGCCTCCCCCGCTATCAATTCAGTAACATTTCCACTGGGTCCCTCAGTGAGAAGAGGCCGTCTCACTGACATTAAGAAAAATCAATCTCCCTCGTCGGTGCTGGCTATGGAGTGGAACGGTGCCGCTGGACCTCAGTGGGCATGTGGGAGTTTCCATCACACAGGGTCGATGCCTGGATGGCACCGTGCCCAATGTGTGTCATCCCAGTTAGGAAGAATGGAGGGAGGGATCAATGAGGAGGAAGAGAAGAAGAAGAGGGGGATCTTAGGAGGGCAGACAGACAGTGTCCAACTCATTACAGGATGACCTCTTCACACCGGTCGCCTGGCAACGGGATAGTAACTGGAGGCTGGGATGTGGGCGAGGGGGTCGCGGAGAATGTCACAGAAGAGGGACAAACTGTGAAGAAAGAGCTCGCCGCTAATTAAACGCTGGTGACACTCTAATTCAGTGGTTACAAGCTATTGGAAGTTCCTCCCTGCAACTCACTACCAGGTAGTCTCTGGCCATGAGAGGAGGTTCAGATCTACCTCTGACGGCTGCAATATGAAACCTGAGTGTAAGAATCTGCATTTTCATCTAAAGGAAAAACAACAGATGGCAGTTTGGAACGGTAGGTAGAGCAGTGAGCAGGGACCGCAGCCATGGCTGGGCGTCACGCAAGGGTGGCACTTTGTGTTGAAAGGTGGCGGGGACAAAAGGGCTCAGATGAAAACAATTTTCTTTAAATAGTCCTCAACATATGTGATTTTAGGCAATGCATGTAGGGATCAGCATGAGGTCAGATAATGAAGGCGGAGAAAAAAATAGCATATGGCGCCTCAAAAGGGCTCAGCCTAATAACATGAAACTCACAGTTAAATATCAACCCTCTCCATCTCCTCCACTAGGGGCGGCCAAAGCATGCAATCAATCATAGAAGCAGCCAGTTTCAACTAGAGTGTCGTGTTCTCATTTGATAGTAAACATTTGTTGGTGGAACATTTTTTAAAGGTGTAGTATGTAAGAATTTGAGTTTAAAAGTGAAGCATGCTAACCAGCTAGCACCAGCCAAGACTGGTCCAGAACTCCCGTGCTAGCAGTGTAGGACTGCTAGATGCACTGCTAACTGAGCTAATGGCCAGTTGATCTGTACCGTGCTGAAGCACGATTGTCCCTCATCCGTCCCCCGCTGGCCTGCACACACATTGCTCAGGCCGCAACCAGGCAACCACGCGGGAAGTTGACTAACTTCACTGACTTTTTTGAGGATTATTTTGCGTTATTTTGGTCCACTCACATTCATGGATTTCTTGATTATGCAAGGCATCGTAATAAGCAAGATAATACTCAACGTCCACGTCGGGCACCTGTGCTTGTGATCATGCATGAGCAACCATGCCAGGGCCAAGAAAGTGTTCTTTACTTGAGCACAGTACAGACCACTCACACTAGTCAAACAAACTGGACTTTGGGGGTTAAACGTGCTTTGGCACGGTACGAATTCCCTGATGCGTGTGTGCCGTTACATACTGCACCTTTAACAGATCATAAATAGAATATTAAATAAAAAAATGTTCCAATAAAAAAATTATCTTGCTGTACAGGATGCACAGTTTTAGTGATCTCATCATCTTCAAAGTTCTCTGGAAAAATAACGACATGTAAATCACAATATTATGTTACATTAATTATGTTATATTATCTGCCCTACATTTTATTAAAGCTACATCTTCTAACAGCTGGCACTTCTCCTCATTTCTTAATTAAGTTAAGCTGTTTTCCATTTGTCTACGTTACTGTTCCTTTTGTCCTTGTTATTGATGTCACTCAATGTAATTAGTTTAACATTGTATGCACCTACAGCATAATAGAAGGACTCATAATTGGCGACTTGAAAAAAAAAAACAGACATTAAAATGTATCGAGTGAAAGAGAAAATAGTCTGCCATCTAACCCCTATAAGCTGCTATTATCATTTCTTTAATCTACAATGAGTGCAAATGATTACTTAGTGAAGAGGGGTCACTCGTCGTGATGAACACGGAGAATCATTAGCAGACTGCACTCCCTTTACCTGAGACGTTACGACGGAGGAGACAAACAGCTTAAAGCCTTCTGAATGTCCATACTGCCAGCTTCCACACAAATGCCAATTGTGTGCCTCATCACAGCTGAACAAGTTCATGACAGTTTCAACTGATTTGCTGCGGCTGCAGGTGGACTTTGAATAAGCGTGGACAAGTAGAACATCATGAAAAAACATGAAAGTGCTCTCTCTGTTGCCCTTTCTGTTTGCTGGTGCCCTTTTTGGATGATTTTTGCCCCTGCCCCTCAAACATCCACTGTGCCTGGGCCCCAAGATGGCTGCTGAGTGGTGAGACTTTGGTTTCTACCACCTGCAACTTAACAGTTTTGGTTCATCCACATTAATGAGCGCAAAGGAGAAACGTTTTAACAGTTAGGCTCCCAATAAATAGTTTAAATCTCTTGGAAAAGGCAACGTTTTGATCTAGAAGATCTTCCTCGGGCAACTGTCAATCACGCTACTCCCATAAACCCTCTATTCCAGAGACAGAAGGCAGCGGTTTTCAGGCAGAAAGCTTTGATGAACTCACTGTAATAGGCTTACCAGCACCAAGCAGCACCAAATGGCAGGCAGTCCAAATGGTGGACATATTGGAAAACAGAGCTAATAGGGGAGTGAATGAATCAGATGGACACAAACAGGACTCCAGATTCATGCTCACGTTGCTCCGTGTCTGCTGGATGTGTAAATAAGCAACTATAGCTGCCATGTTTGCCATATCACAGCTTGTTTGCTCCCCCAGATGCTCGTAAAAATAATTAATGCAGCTTTTAGGATCATTTTTTGCATTCTCGGTTGCGATATGAAAACAGGCCAGTGAGGACACCCAAAGATGTTTGTGTTTTATGTTGTCTTAATTTACTGATGTATTACATTCACCGATTCATTCATGTGGTGTCCTCTGTACCTGACAATCTGGTGGATGAAGTGGTCAGGGTCCTGAGCGGCAAACACGGTGAGAGTCGTCCCCGCCGGCACACCCTCCTCAAAGCGGATCGTCTTGGGGTTGACCGGGAAGACGGGCGGCTCGTTCACGTCCTGGACCGAGATGGTGACCCCCGCTGTGGACTGAAGCGAGGACTGGATGCCGCTGGCCAGGTGGGCCTGGTTGGACACCACCACGGTCAGCATGAAGGCACGATTCATCTCAAAATCAACGGGCTGGAGACGACAGCGATGGGGAGAAGAGAGGGAGAAAGAGATAACAGAATGATGAGAGACGGGAGGGAAAATGAGCGTGGCTGATTGCAAGATTGGTTCTAACTGTGCTCCAATTTGGGAGATGACATATAATTCAGTGAAAACAATGTGAGACCAAAGTACTCAGCATCTGGCACTTCAGAGCAGGTGGAAACCTACAAGATGCTGTGTTGAATAATGATGGAGAACAACGGAGCTACAAATCAGCAGCAGGACATGTGTGCGGCTCCTCCTTTACCTTGACCACCGTCAGCATGCCCTCGTTAGTGATGGGGTTGGTGCGGATGGTGAAGTGTCCAGAGGGGTCCCCGCTGACGATACGGTAGACGGCATTCCAGTTTGGGCTGTGTGGCTGATCCCTGTCCACCACTGTCAGGTTGGTCACCACCACGTTCACCTTGTTCTCCGGCACCTCCCCAGAAAACTACAGAGCAGGAGGGAGGAGGGGAGGGGAGGGGAGGAAATGAAGGGGGGAGGATGGGAGAGATAACAATTACGCGGATGTCGCTCCAGCGGTCGGCTAATGCATGTTAATAAGTTGATTTATTGGGATTCTAAACGTTCGCTCGCGCCGTCATCAATCTTTAAGCGTTTTTCTATAATTGTCCTTATGAAAACAAACTGCTTTTAGGGTCAGGCCAATAATTGCTCATTACGCTGAAACATGAATTGAAAGTGGGGGCAAAACAAATGGGGGGGCGATAATAGAACGATAGCAGAGGGAGAGACAAAGACAGAAGGAGACGTATTTATTTAAATGTGGATAATAGGGAATCATATCTCCCATTATGTTAATGCTGTCCCATGTCTGCTCATTTGAAACTCATTATTTGAACTAATGGATTTGTTCAATTAAGTGTTTACCCATTTAATTTAGATTCCGTGCATCCACCAAATCTAGGTCTTAATAAGCAATTAGATAAGTACTGTAATTAAGGCAGCGGTAGGAATAATCTTTGGCTAATGATCTTCATTATATTGCAATCTGAAACAACTCCCCTCAGAACTAACTCTGGAGGAAACTTAGTGGCAGCTGCAGAGCCCGAAGAAGAATTTACAGCGCAACGGGATACATGTCCTTCTCTATAGGGGTTTATCTGAATACAGAGGGACGGGCACTCAAAGGTAGACACACACATCCACGCCGAAAGCTCTCATTGTCAGGTGATAATCCGTGTTTCCTCTTGTGAAGCGTTAACTTGTTTATGGTGTGTGTCTGCCAGCTGCTGTTCACTTTAATGGCTTCATCATCGTGGGATTGAAGCAGCGTCCAAGCAGCTCCATTCCTCTTTTTTTTTTTTCTAATTTCTCCCGCCTTCCATCCCTCCTTGCCCCCTCTCCTCCTATCCCCCGCAGTACAACCAGGCTGATAAGCACAGAACAAATTAAATATGCACTCTCCGTCTCTGGTGTGTGGGCTCCTCCATTTCATTTTCACCCCAAGCTTCAGCACAAACACCACCACAAACCTTCCAAGCTTGTTTGGGCCGCGCTGTCAGGCGGCCAAATGGAATATGCTCTCTCAGAGGCATACACAATGGAGCTGACTGTAGGGGAGGACGCGTCCAAAATGGCCACTCGCTCTAAAATGCAATGTGGACCCGTTGATAAGCCACTAGAGACACAGACTATGAGTGTGCCAAATAGGATTCATTGTATGTAAATGTCAGATGGGACCTTACAGGACCCAAGAATATAAAATTCAAATGAGATAAAAAGAAAAAAAAGAAAAAAGAATCATTAAGCTTTAATTTGAGTTGTTATGTCGTGGAAGGTTTTGTCAGTATTACAGATCCCGTCTTTATAGAGCTTTAAAAACAATCTTTATGCACTTTGTCTTTGTAAACATTCAACAATAATACTTTTACGAGGGTAACATCTTAGGAACAGTGTGAGCTTGTTCAGCAATATGAGGTGCAGAAACCCATCTGAAGGCCTTCAAAAAGACCGCACACAATCAAAACACAACGCCACGAGCCACACTTGCGTGTTGTGCTGCAGCCACAAATGAGTGTTAGTTAAAGTGAAACTCTCGCCAAAATGCAACCTAGGCTTTTTTTTGTGAATGTACCTGAGTCAAACCTTCGTGTAAACACATAATTAAGACGAAAGTGGCACTTTTAAGATTTACCTTATTTTCATTTTCGGGTCAAACTCATTTTAAATGGGAGTGCTGGGGCAAATTAGCGATAGCATCAAAATCGCTATTCTTAAAACACTGAGAAGGCTCACGAGCATTGAGAACATTGTTTGTGTACACAGAGTTTACTAAAAAGAGAGTTTTTGGACAACTCACGTTAGCAGATGTTTCCTCCACTCGCCGCCATCCTGCCAGTGAGAAGTGTTGTTCTCCGAATGCGAAGTAACATGGAGGACAGTTAAGGTGGACCGCTCCTAAAGCTTAGTTCCATATAAATGCATGGATAATTTGTTGTTTTGTCGTTAGCGAAAAACAATATTGACCTTGAAGTTGAAAAAGGAGCCTCATTTAAGAAACAATACTAAAATCAAAAGCCGAATGCTCGTGTTCATGTGTAGAGACCCTGGTGATGCTACAAGCAAAGTTTCATGTTGTGTCGAGCCTTCTTAGTGTTTTAAAAATAGAGATTGTAATGCTATCGCTAATTTGCTCCAAGCACTCCCATTTAAAATGAGTTTGACCCGAAAATGAAAAAGAGGTAAATCTTAAAAGTGCCATTTTCGTCTTAATTATGCTTTTACATGAAGGTTTGACTCAGGTACATTCACAAAAAAGCCTATGCTGCATTTCGGTGAGAGTTTCACTTTAAAGGGGCCGTATGTAAGAAAATAGGGGCAGCAAAAAAGTTAAGTAACCGCTCACTGCTGCTAACTAGGCACTGTTAGCTAGTAAGCTCATTTAACCAAGCAGCTAGCGGGGGCAGTAGCTGACTCTGACAGAACTGGGAGCACGGGGGGATTTGTTGGCATTGTTTTCTTTTGGACCGTCAGCTCTTGAGGTACGATGTGGCATGGCTAACTATTTAGCTCGCTAACTTCAATAGATACCCATGCAACACAATACATAGAGGTCACTATGCTGTTTCAAATTGTTTCTTTAAATTCAGTTTAAAGATTCATACTTATTGTTTATGAAGAGTGTTCTCTATCTTTCTAGGCTTAGTGAACACATCACAGTTCAAATGCAGAACCTACAGCATTACCTGTCAGGTCAGTAGCACATGTTCAGTCTGCTGCTAGCTTGAGCTGATGCGGTCAGTTCTGTACCAAATGACTTGTATAAAAACACTGTTTTCAAGAAATGGCCCAGCAGGGAATTATTTGTGATTAATTATATTGTATTTATGCTTTTTTTGTTTTTTAAATAGACTTTCAACAAGGGAGTCGCTTTGTGCCACCCGAGACCGACTGGTTAGGTCAGTGACTGGAGTGTCGATACAGTCAGTTTACTTTAAGATTCAGGGTATAAGTTCTGGTCACAGACTTACCTAACACCTCTAAAACCAAAGCAAGTACTGAAGTCATAAAGTTAGTGATATATATCTAAATGAGCTAACATTAGCTACTTTATGTTCCTGCAGCTGCAAGGCTGAGTAGACTGAAGAGAGGAGTGTGTTTCGTTGCTTCATGAATTTAGTTTTCATTTGTAAAAGAAAGAATGTATTTTTCTTCTTTCACAAGTTGTTTAGTTTAAACTGGCAACCAACAATGTAGTCGCTCTAACTTGTCATTCTGAAGTAAATACCGGTCGCACAGTGTAACGGCTGTCGTAAATGACACCATCGATGTACAGACCGGTTCACTATATAGTACTTGCTATTCAATCTGCCTCTGGGCTTGATTTCTCCTGGATAAATGAAGGCTGAATTACAGCACAGAGGACGTGCAACCAACACCATCAACCAAAACAGGAAGAGGCATTGTTCTCCCTGGTTATCCCCGGGCGACGGTGGAACAGCTGGAATAACTTGGGAAACTCTACTCTGCAAAAGAAAAAGCGCCCCACTATTGGAGGAGAAGAAGGTGAAGAAGGAGAGTGATAGAACCTGAGGTAAAACAAGAGCGAACGGACGGGGGTGCACTCCGTGTCGTGTCAAAGTCTGATCCCCTGTTGATATGTGTTTCCTCTTATCACAGAGACTTCAGACGGTTCAAAACCGGCATTCTTTCTACTGGATCAGTAAGGAACACAACCTGTCAACTTCTC
This sequence comes from Sparus aurata, assembly GCF_900880675.1. Classification (NCBI taxonomy): domain Eukaryota; kingdom Metazoa; phylum Chordata; class Actinopteri; order Spariformes; family Sparidae; genus Sparus; species Sparus aurata. The sequence goes on from NC_044192.1 coordinate 29,367,883, forward strand.
CATACAAGCAGGTGTTGTACTCTGCCTTTTCATAGCACTGAGCTCTGACAGGCGGTCGTCTACTTAACCTTTGAAAAGCTAAACTTGAAAATGAATTTTATAGCTTCACTGGTCAAAGCATAAGCATCGTCGATATCACATTATGACAGGGTCTTTTTTGACATGTCAATACATCACACATGTACGAAGGCCAGCACCGAACAAAACCCAGCTGACATGGGGTAACTTACACCTGACTGCTTCTGATTATTGATTTCATGTAGCCTTTGAATGTTTGGGCAGCAGTCCAGCCGGGAGAAACGAGCACAGTGCCGCAGGGACTCCCAAATCATTTCAGAAAAACAAATGGGAAATCAGGAGGGGGGAATCTTTCCCTGACAACTGACTCGAATTTACAACTCAGGGAGACTAAATGAGCTCTTCATGGATTCTGGAAACAACACCAAGTGGTAATGACGACATTACAACGGGAATAAATGTCCCAAAGCAGACTCGAGCTTTTATCAGACTGATATCAGTCCACTTAAAACAGCTGTTATGGCGTAATCAAGATGTAGCTACCGGCAACAGGCGTCTACTCTCACTCTCATTTCTCATGTGATACGCACATATCTAAGCTGCTTTTTCCAGCAGCTCTGCTTAAACACACATGGAAGTTGAGGACTGGGTAGCAGAGGGAAGTGAAGTAATGAATGGCACTCTTTCAGGTATTTAGAAGCTACAGGGTGCAGCTCTACAGGTGAATCACAAATAGCACTCAGCACTCATTCAGATCCATCTGAATGCCGGTGCGTCTGGGAGTTCAAGCTTTCAGCCGCACAAGTCTTCCGAGCAGCCCTCCCGCTCCTCATCATGAATGAGAAACCACTGGGTGCACTTTAGCAGGGCTGTGATGCACTTGATTAGATAGTTTGATGAGATGGATCGTGGCAAGTACCACTGTCTTTCTGTTTCCACGTAATGATGAACATAGCATTAACATAGCGCGTTCAGGAGGCCCATGCGGCGACATGAATAAAACATTTGGCTTTTTTTCCTTTTAAATTAGATGCTATATATCAGCTTGGTTTACGCCCCCACAAGCAATTTCACTTAATTAGCGCGCTTATGTTTTCTCTATGCCTCCCGTAGAGAGCAATGAATTCTTCTCGCGTCTGTCATGCACAAATAATTACTGAACTGCTCCAAGTCTAGTTGCTTGTGTGGGAAGCAAAACAAAACGTGGAGAGTGACAAAGCAGTTGAAATGGCATCTGGTAAAGAACAATTTATTTGCCGCCGATGTTTCATTAAGAGTGTGTGGCGGCTTGAGTGAAGGATGTACAACAGAAACATATTTTTTAATTGATTTTCACTCATTACCATCTTTGGGTTACACTCCAAAATATGAGCAACTGCTCCTTTACAAGCTCCGACGAATGTACAGTCAATTAGTCAGGAGGGCCGCGGGGACAGTAATCAAACGTTCATCACAGCATGTGTGTGTGTTGTGTGTGAGCATACATGTACAGTATGTGCCACCAAGTGTCTACTGTCAACTGTCTACTGTAAATGTCAAGGACAGTGTGCGTGTGTTTGTGTGCCCGCTGAAGCGCACCATGTCCATTTTCCTGACCAGAGGGGGGACTCTGGTCCAGAGCTCCTCCCTCGTGAAGAGCGCTGACAGATACAGCTCCACAGACATGGGACAGAGGCGTTCTGAGCGGCGCAGCAGCCTTGTTCGGTGAGCTCTACCCCTGACAGCTGGGGAGCTCTTATCAGAGCATGCGGCTGGAACTGTACTGGCACGCAGGCTGCCGACGGCCCCGCCGAGGAGACGGAGGATCACAGTGTGTGACGCTGACACACTGCTCGCTCTGGCTCTGAGCTCGGCTGCAGACAGCATCTGTCTCTCTCTGGGATCTCGGAAAACTCAAGCGCTCACATAAAGAGCGGCAACAATCCTGTAGGTCTGTCAAGCTGCGGTCAGCGCTTGATTCTGTTCTATCAGCGGGCCGAAAGTAGAGAATGCAAGCTGTGCACGTGGGGGAAAAGATGCAGAGACCCAAAGGCAGGCACGCACGCACGCACACGAGCTCTGCATCATCAAGAACCCTCACTTTCGAAAACAAACAACTCCCTCTCACACCGCCATAGTTAAGTGGGCCAGCTGTAGCGTGGCTTCCTGTCAGACCAATGTGGAGGTATCAGGGACCGGGGCCAGATGCCTGCAGACAAACTCCGGCCACCAGAGGCCCCGCTGGCACGGAACACACCGAGAGGGAAAGGAGGGAGGAGCACACCTCCCATCACCTAAACTAGGCTCCATCTCACTTTCACTCGCAGTTCTTTTTCTGTCTCTCCATACGCAGTGTTTCTTTATCTGCCACTGTGTTGTTCCCAGCTCATATTTATATCAGTCCTGATCCTTTCTCTTTGTCAGCCGCTGTTTACGCTGTCCCTTCATCTCAGCGCTCCAGGAAAAACATATTTCAGTCGAGCTATTGTTTCATGATTGCTGTCTGTCACCGTCTGGATAAAATATTTTCTAATAATATCTGAGAGCCGTCTTTCCTTAAATAAGCAATTGTTTAGGTGACAGATAAAGAAAGGGAATCAATATCCTCCCCCAAATATTAAAAAAAGAAACAACATATTTACAGCAAACCGCAGAGTGGTGAATACAGACGCTCTCACATGTTTAAGAAAGAGCTACTTAAAGCCCCCCTGCAGTCAGTTTCTCTTCCTGTCAAACGATCCCCGCTCTCTCTCTCAAACAGAGAATGGGGCCGCGGTTGATAGTCATGCGTACTTTTTTACCATGGCGACCAGACTGCCGCTCAGGCAAGATCAACATCATTAGCATGGATTAGCGAAAGCATCGATATTCCCGTGGACAAATAGCAGCATCGACAGAAGCAGGGATAGTGATAGCTGTCACTCAAACAGAGGTTCTTCCCGTGTATCGAGGGGCTGCAGAGTTCATTCCTGGTCACACTGTAACCTGTACTGTACATCTACTGCCGCCAGAGCAATCTCTCCTGCACGGCGCTTTTATAAGCCCCATCGGAGGATGACGAGTGACTCCCCGATTCTATGATAGTCACGCGTAATTATTCCGTGTTAGGAAAAAGCAAAAACATTTTGTGACTGTCAGCACTTTAAAACTTAAAGAAAAAATATTTGCTGAACAGTGTGGCTCATCAACATCGCCAGGAGAGGACTCCGAAATATTTAAAAGTACCAAAATACACTGGAGGGGGGCTTTAAATGGTTGAGAGCCACTGAGTTCAGATTAGACTGCAGATTTTACTGAGACTAATAAAGTCTTAATACATTTAAAGGACTGTTATAATCTGCACATGGCCAGAGAGCAACTGTAATACCTGTTCTGCCCACAGAAACTAAGTTCTTGATGTTCATTTTTGATTTTCTGTACAATAAATCTGACAAAAGAAGAATGAAAAAAAAAAACCTAACTTGCTTTGTAGTGCAGCAAGTACTATTATTGGTATTGGCACCAAAAATCCAGTATCTGTCAGGCTCTTTTACACAGATCCATAAATTATGTATGGGGGATTTTAGGACTCACCGTTCTGACTGTCAATTCTGGGGGATTGTCGTTGATGTCGGTGATGCTGATGAGGGCCGTGGCTGTGTTGGACAAGCCGAAGTTCAAGTTGCCCTCCATGTCAGTGGCCTGGACGATGATGGTGTACTGGGACACTTTCTGTAAACAAAATTTAAAAAATGCAGAAAATGAGAAAGCATAGCACAGGAATCAATCAACAGATACATATTTTGTCTTGTGACGTTGACAGAGCGAGTCAATGCGTGGATGCAACCCCCCCCAGTGAAGCATACATACATCTTCCCTCCTTCCACAGGAGACAGGACAACTGGAGTCTGTTAGAACACCTTATTTGCTCAATAACTGATTGTAAATCGCACACACACACACACACACGTGCGCGCACGCATGGATGAATAGACATACACAAAGTTGCAGGGAAGGAGCAATGTGTTGGTAAAAGGCCCATCCATTATTGCCTAAAAGTCCTGGCTTTCCGCTGTGGGAACAGACCTGGATCATCACTCATTTTAATGGTGTGCTGCAGATAATACCAGGAGGTTGACGGGCCTTGCCTGGTCCAGTTACAGTGAGGGGGAGCGCTGCAGCACACACTGCAATACCACAGCGCTGTGACAAGAAACGGCATCAGACGCCTCGCTCGGCTTTGTTTGGACACGGCCCTGAAACAGCAGAGATGCAGAGAGACGGCGCATTGTGACGCTGTCCATGGTGCTGAAAGTTCAGCGTGTCCCCAGACTCCCCACTGCAGAGAGAGAGAGAGAGAGAGGAGCCTATCTGCATTATGGTCTCTTTCTTCTCCTATTAAGCCATTTGGCTCCAACCTCCATTGTGCAACGGCAAAGTGAGAGAGTGAGAGAGAATGAACGTCAAGGACGGGCCAGTGCTGTGCGCACCGGGCTCGGCTGATTCGTGCAGCATCCACACTACGTTTCATGCACGCTCCAGTGTTTGTTTGTTGCCAGGCTAGTTTTCTGCCTTTTTCACCCAGGGGTCACGCTTTCTAACAGCTCGACGACCCGTGGCACTAAAGTCAGGGACTGCCTGGAGGAATGAGAACAAACCCAGGATGAGGTCTTGGAGGTGCAGATGGGGGAGTTACTTCTAACTTCTTCGGTGGCTGCTTCTTGGCTTCTTTCTTTCTTTGAGCCTTGGCTCTTTTTTTTTTTTTTTCTTTTTCCTTCTGCTCTGGTTTATTCTGTACTCTTTGTTAACTCACATTCTGTGCCTCTTTTGATCTCTTGCTATCTTTCTCATCACATCTCGGTTGCTCAGTGTTCTCCGCCTGTCTGTTCTCTATCTGTCTATCTCTCCGCCTGTCTCTGTGTATCTCTATATCTCCTTTCCTCCCTCCTCCCACTCTTTCTTCGGCTGTGAGGGATGCCGCCGATTGTTTGATCAGTCAAACCACCGAGGCCGGTTAAAACACCCAGCCGGAGTCATTTAGCATCTCTCCAAGTCATTATGAAGTGCGCCGACATGTTAATCTGCACCAAACCAACCCTATTAATGAAAACTCAATACTGGCTGCCCTTTATTAGACTCATAATGAAATATCAATACCATCTCCCCTCATAGAGCGCTTCAGTAAATAGAGACTCCGATGAACGTGTCTCTCTACAGACTCATTTAGATCCGGTCACATACATCAATCTAGAAATAGCAGCAGATGGCTGCAGGAAGCTAATAGGCTCAAGCTTTGATGGACGCCTCTTCCTTTGGTCAGGTGAAGAGGAATGAGTGGAGCTGAGCCAGCAGGTGGAGCTGTCACACAGTGGGAGGTGTGGCTGATGCGTCCTCTCCTGCAGGGTGGTATCACTCATCGGAGGGTAGTTGTGAGTTTATGGCCCTTCCAGTGCACACATACATATCCGCTAACGCTCCAGTGAGTGGGAACAGGTGGGACACTCAGACTCTTACACCAGGGAGACACATGCGCTGCGAACACGCACACAGACACACACACACACACACACACACACACACACACACACACACACAGACACACGCACACACACACACACAAACCGAGCCAAGCTGTCCAGAAGTGGCTGCCCGAACAAGCCAGTAAAGGGCCCTCTAATGAGTCCTATAGAAGTGCTGAACAGAAAATCTCTCTGTTAGATTAGAGTCCAGTGCTGGCAGGAAACACAGCTTCTTGTCTCATGACCAACAGCAACAGCCCAGAGTCCCCCCACAGGCCCTGAGCCTCACGGACTTAATCTGCAGGAGCTGAAAGCCATCAGAGGCCGCAGAAACACCTGTACACTGAGCCCCGCCAACAACACAACTCAATCCCTTTTTTCACTGAGACCAAATTAGGTAGTTTTACCATCCTGCAGACTGAGGAAAGAAATAGGGGGGGGGGGAATGGCTACAGGCTGTAAATGTTAGCGGCCAGCAAGACAGGTGGGAAAAAAAACAAAAAACTTTGTGGCTCCTGGTTTGTAAGCAAATGGACTCCAGCGAGACTTTGTTAGCAAGAACAAAGCAGGGGGAGTAATGGTCTGAACGTGTAGGGTGATGTAGAAACACTAAAATGGAGGAGTGGTTTTCTGGCAAAACACTTTGAGTGGTGAATTAATTATACGCGAGCTGAGTGTGCGTTTTTAGGACCACTCAAAGAGGATGAAAGTGGCCCGACGAGTGAGAGACCTGCTCTTACTTGTGTAGCTTGTGGATTGAGTTCTGGCCTGGCAGCCTCCTGCTGGCCACAGTCATTAGTTTGTCACTTGCAATCTGTCTCAAATGGCTCGCTAAGGCTGGAGAGACCGGCCTCCCTCCTTCCTTCCACTACGCTCTCTCTACCTTGGTGACCCTCGCCGTCAGCCACCCCGTGACAGTTTCTGTGCAGTTCAGCCGAGATCCCCCTTAATTAAATTTACTCAATTTGGTGCTATTCGACTCCGCTTCATTAGGTTTTTCGTTCACTTCGAATCAGCCCAGTTTATTTCGGTTCAGTTACACATCCATGCTGCCAAAGGAAAACTGAGGAATCTGTAGTTACAAGTGCCTACTTTCTGTTTTCACACAGTATCAAGGTAGACCCTGAATGAGCAGTGGAGTCTGTTTTGTCTCCATCCTCTCTCCTCTCCCGGGTTGGTCTGAGGACACAAACCGCTCAGCACTGGTTTGATGAGAAAACAAGCCTGTGATGAGCTCTTGCAAGCGGCGCACACTGTTTCCCCGAAAGCTTTTCTCTGAATCGCTTCATAGAGACAGTCAGTCAGAAATGTAGGAAAATCTGAGATAGAAACTTGATTAGATACGCCTCCACATGTACGCAAACGGCTCAGAGTCATACACAGGATAAATAGAGGCCGTGAGTCACGTATGAATAAAGCTGCTGGAGTAAAGCATGCAACGCGGCTGAGAGACAAGTTCGGTTTAGAGTCCAAGTGAGCATTACAATACAACAGACAGGACATGATTACGCAAATATGAGCATGATGAACATGCCGTTGTCAGGCTTACTGGCTCCAGCTTGTCACAAACAGATGAAAACTGTCATCGCAGATAAAAGGATAAAGCTCCTCGTTCTGGCGGCTGTGGTTCAGGGGTAGAGCCAGCATCTTGTTATCTGAAGGTCACTGGTTTGATTCCCCTGGTCTGCATGTCGAAGTGTTCTTGGGCAAGATACTGAACCCCAAACTGCTCCTGATGTGCTGCTCGGCACCTTGCATGAACGTATGTATGAATTATTGTAAGTCGCTTTGGACAAAAGCGTCTGCTAAAAGGGCCTCGATGTAAATGTTCAACAGAAGCAGATCATGTCGGGTGAGCCAAAAGAGGGGATGTGGTCATCAGAGTCTCGCCTGAACAGACCAAAATACCTGTTGTTCCAGGCTTTAAACAAGAAAAAAAGAACAATGAAACTGAATTAATCGGGCCCTGTGGAACTTCTGCGGCGTGCTGTGAACTGGTCATTAGTTTATTTTAGCAAGTGTTCGCTTCTGTTTCTCACTCTTAGGTTGAGCTGTGACGAGACACCAGAGAACGTGCATAAAGTCCCATCCTGTCATGAAAAATCTACATCAAAGCAGCATTAGGGTTAGGGTTGTTACCCCCCCCCCCGTTTCCCAATGTGATAAAACTGTCAGAAATAAATAATCAGAGAGACTGACAGTAGCTGCGCTTTGCCTACGCTTGGCCGTTGTGTTTTTTCTGTTTAGTAAGGAAGTAGGACTCAGAGTATGTCAATTCTCAGCATTTTGTGAATTTATTTTATGAAGGTATTATTCTTACAGCTGGACTATATCTGCCCGCCGAAGCTATGGGGGCTATCGGACTACTGCCTCTCGCTGGTGCAGAACGGCATCACGAGACAGGATGGCCCTGGGCTAGCTTGTTAGCATGCTAACATCAGTGGAGATCTCCTAAACACTGTTGTGTCTTCACACTCTGTTGCGCCCTTGGGGTATAATGTTTACCATGTTCACCATTGTAATTTCAAATGTTAGCATGCTAAAACTTGCAACTAGCACTAAACAGAAAGCACAGCTGAGGCTGATCGAATTTCATTAGTTTCACAGGTAGCTGGTCATGAATACAGTACATTAAAATTCAGAACTGACAGTTGTGCTGGATGCCAACTTAGAGGATCATTCAAGTGACTATAAATTATCCTCAGGGGGGCGTGAATTAATGAACGAACTGTCCACGCAGTAGATGTTCAGATATTCACTAAAGAGCAAAAGATTTCAAACGTCTCTGGTTCGGTGTTACCACCCCTGGAGTCATGGCGCCAAGAAGGCTTAAAAAGGGAATCACACCTTGCAAAACTCAGTGGATGAGCCAATTTTTCCAATATAAGAATTTATATTCAATAAGGATATTTGAAATACATCGCTGTCAATCGTCTTGCTACAAACGGATAAAACTGTATCGATACAGAAAGAGAGGGAGTATTAGAGATCCTGAATAAAGCTGCAAAAAACATTGCTATAGCTTTCAGATGACACTGGGTTAAAAGGCACAACACATGCCTTCAAAATATTTGCCTATAGGTACTCTGTACTTCCTCCTCTGAAACGTCCTCCCACAGTGACCTGATGAGGTTTTAACGTTTGTGGACATTACAGGTATTTAAAGAATAGGCTCGAGTCAAAAAGTCACTGAGGGATTATCCATGGAGAAAGCACAGTACTGTTGGCATTCATCTTCAAAATGTTGCTTTGTTAGAAAACATACAGCTACATACAACGAGCTGTTGAAAGTGAATACCTGACCTGAACCAAAATAGAAATACATTATCTACAAGAGAGGGCAGAAAAACACTATATGTTTTGTGAAACTAGCTGGGCGTAAGTGCAAACATTCAGGCTTTTCTAAATACAACACAAGGTCCAATTCAGTGTTTGCAAGGTTCACATAATAAGGTAGATATTGAGTGGGTATTGCCTTGATTGAATGTTGGCTACAAGCAGTCAACATCCACCTACATGCATCAGCTTTCTTCTTTCAGCAGCCCGCTTCACAATTCTCAGTTGGCTTTGTTGTCTGACTCCTGGTGCTTGACGCTGAAGTTAACATAACTCAGCGTTTCTCTGAGACAATAAAAGCTCCAGACCCGTTCGGGCTGCCTGCTCTCAGACTGTATCCCCAGGCTTTGCAGATCCTTGTGGAGCAATAGGCTGCGGGCGCTCATGTCCTCGAGGCGGTCCAGGAGATGTCCTAATCGGTGGCGAGACAGTCGAATGCGGAGCTGGCAGCGGCGTGGCGGACAGCCTGGCGTGGGGCCACGCTGCACCATGCTTCACCAAACTGTTCCAATCCAGGGCTCATGGGAGATTGAGACAGCCTGGGGTAATGAAAGACAACAGCGCTGCCTGCCAGTGGAACCGCAGCCATGGAGAGAGGGCACAAAGGGAGAACATCCATGCCAGCTGTGGCAGCATGACAGCTCCCACTCTGCTTGCTACCTGCTACACCAGAGTTGTGCTTCATTAGAGATGTACTCCTTCCACGGTAGACTAACAGATGAGTCTATTTCTAGTTCAGCATTCATGGAACACACACATTAATTTAAACCCGAATCTAAACCCTCACCTACTACGACCTTAAAGATCCCAAATTAAGATCCCACACTTTTATTTTGTGTATCCAACAGAAAATGTTCGTTCAAAAAAAATCTTCTCACACTGTCCACTGCTGCAGCACCCCTATTCAGCCTCTGCGTGAACACTCCAGTCTGCAGCCTGTAAACGGTCAACGTTGTTTCTCAAACAGGGGATGGAGGTGTGGCTAATAATCGTCCATAATTATTACCAATCACGACCAGACCGCCGTTGCAGCTACATCAACATCACTAGCATAGATTAATTACCAGCATTAGCATAGTTAAGCAACAGCATGAGTATTAGCAGGGCTATTAGCTGTCACTCAAACAGAAGGTCTCCTCATTAATGCATCATTCCCTCTGCTCCAGCCGACAACACCTGTTTGCTCCGAAGACCGCCGCTCTCTCTCCTTCTCTTGCTCAAACACTCACACACTACGCACTGTTGGATTTTTTTTAAAGGGGCCACGCTGCTCTTACATTTTGCAACGTTGAGCCCAAAATGAACTTATTTGTAAAAACATAGTGAGCAAACAGTGTGGCTCATCAGCATCGTCAGGAAAAGTATAAATACCCAAGCACACAGGAGTGGGACTTCCCAAAAGTCCAGTCAACTGTGATTGGTCGGCTCTCCCAGGCCTGAGCAGGTACTGATATTCGCGTTTCTGTTTGCCTTTGCTGGCGTTGGTGCAACCGTGGCCGTGTTGGGGGTGCAGCTGAGCGTGGTAGCTGTATAGTCGTGACATTTAAAAGCACAATTACTGACTACAGGCTGAATTTCTCCGTGTTGACGCTTCCACAGTATTCATTCAGCATACCACCTTCTCCTTCTTATTAATAAAAAAGAAAGGAATTAACTTTAATTCTCTAATCAATCCTGTAGTCCATCATCAAGACAAAACACAAACCCACACCATCATACTAATAGCCGTGTTATACTCAAAATGGAGGATGTATGATGTCAAACGTACATGTGTACAGCCAAGCCCAGTTTGTCAGCCTGTGGGTGGGAGCATGCGGAAACGTGTGAGGTCACGGTAGGATAGGGGGCTGCGGGAAGGGAGCGAGGCAGAATAATTGGTATTCAGCGGTGTCAGAGGTAAATGATACGCGGCTAACCTCCATGTACCCCCTGGTCTCCTCAACACGAGAGAACCTGCTTCACCCCTTAATTAGCACATGAATATTGTAATTAGACACCGGCATAGTCGATGAGGATTAGCTAAAGTGTGGGAGAAAGAGACGGGAGAGGAAACGGAGAATATAAAGTATGCATCGCAAAGGTGTTCATAGGGTATTCAGTGTCGATACAGTGGGTATGCATATTCAGGTTTTTGCACAGCAGCGTTTGTATACCCTGCTCCAGTTGCGTGGATCCGGTTTGACACTTTGGATCTTCTTCATCGTATCTGCTGCTACTCCTCAGTCTGTGTGAGCTTTGCTGCTTCCGAACAACAAACACAAGCGCATGGGAGTGTGCACACGAACACGTGCCCATGTGTCTGAGGCTGTTTGTGTGTTTGTGTTGATGACCTTGACAGCAGGTGGGTGAACTCCCAGGTGTGTCCCAGTTTTAGTAGGAGGATCAGAGGCAGGTGGGACTGAGCCTGGCTTGATGTGTCCAGATTAATGAGCTTTCCCTCACTCACATGAGCTGCTATCGCAGCCGCCTGGGCCAAGCTGGAAACAGGGACACAGAGCTGGCTCGCATTCACTAGACTCATTTATATTGTCCCGCAAATGTAACACGCTATCATGCCCTGCCAGGGCCGCACACAATTTGGATGAGGGACGAGCATTGATTTATTATATTCTTCTGCTATCGAAACCTGGGATTGTTCTTGAGATTTTAACCGTAATTATTCTCTAAATATGCTCGCTTTACCATTAAAATCCGGTTTTAATTTCCCAAGTGCTGCCTGGCCGCTGGTCCCTCTCTGCACTAGCGGGACTTCTCAGAATATAAACATTATGAGAAACACTCAAACATGCTTTAATGCTGGTTGTAAAATCAGCCAACTAAGTTACGAGGATGCGATTATCCTCATAATGGCGGCATATGAATTTGAATGTTTCCTGGTTTTGCCAGTTTTTTTTTTTATCTTGCATCGCAGAGAGATAAAGGAACGTTTGTGTGTGTGTGTGTGAGAGTGTGTGAGAGAGAGAAAGAAACAAAGGCTGCAATATGACCAAACAAACAAACACCATTGCCCGCAGTCACGTGACACCGCTTAGGGTAAACAATAGTCGACCCCGCGTGACCTCTCTCATTAGTAGAATAAGATGGAAGATGGAGCAGGGAAAATGTGTGTTGTGGTGCCGGTGTGTGGGTTGGCAAACAACCACAGCAAGAAACGGACGAATGCACGCACGTGCTCGTCAGCGGAGAGGTGCTGGATTGGCCATTATATCTGCCCTGCAGGACACACACATACATTAGACATCAGCAATTTGTTTCTATTCATACACACCTAGAAAAGAAGTAAATGACTGGAATGAATGAACTGATTTGGCTCTTTCTTGTGAAATTAATTGCATTTTTTTGAGGGTTTGGTTACAGTACATCTAGGGATGAAATTGTGATTTAGGGCGCAGCGAGCCCTGGAATTTGCAGGATATGTATTTTTGTGCTGTTGTTTTATTCGGACCGTAGTTCGGGAAAACTGTACAATATATACGGCGTGTACTTTGCTGGATCAAGCTGATGGTGAAAGGATGTTAAATAAACAGATTTATGTAATTCTGTTAGATTCTGGCTGCGAGCAACAAGAATTTCAGTTCATTATCTTGGCAAAGACTTACTGTAATTTGGGATCTGTAATTAACTCAATATGATAGTTTTGGTTCAAATGACAGACAGGCCCGATGAAAGACAAAAACCAACATTAAACGCAGATTTGGAAAGCATGTATTACAGTAACAAGCTGGTATTGCAGCTAAACTGCTGTGCCCATGGAGACACTACCTGCTGTGAAGCACTACAGCTGTGTTTCATGTGTGTGTGCATGATGTGGGGGTGTGTGTGTGTGTGTGTGTGTGTGTGTGGGGGGGGGGGGGGGGGGGTTTCTTCAGAAGATGGGCTATGTGAAAAAATGAATGACTGAATGGAAAGGCTGCTTTGTTTTCAAGTTCCTCTGTGAGTGGGTGAGGCAGGGGGAGCAGAGGAGTGGCTGCGTTGTTAAAGCAATAGTTTGACATTTTAGGAAATATGCTTATTCGGCCCCCTGCTGAGAGTTTGGCTTAATCCCATTTTAAATCTGAACTCAACCCCTATGTTCTCTTGCGTTACTGTAGTAATCCTGGTATTATCAAAATGCCATTTCCTGTATATCTGATGGACAAAGAAAAGCATGGACGCTCAAACTTCACTCTTTCAATCAAGTAATCAAATAAAGAAGAGCACTGTGTCATTACCTGGCCACTAACAATGCTGTATAAGCATGCAGCAACTTCACTTCTGGTCTAAACATTTCAGGTGCCATATGCCATCAAACGGGGCGAATGCAACACAGAAATACCTCAACATTTGTGATTGTTGTGCAAGACTCAGCAATAACGATGTAACGTGAGCTAGCTGGCTAGTTAGCTGCTGAGACATCAGCGAGCTAATAGCCGTTGTTTTCTTCTACTCTAAAGAAAAGGAAATAATAAACTGAAATGGCACAGAGTTCTCATATCCCTCTGTTAAATCTCACCCTACCCTTCTATCCGAACAAGAATCTGGACACCCTACTCCCTGGGCAGGATATTGTCCAAAATAGAGGGGTAGGGGCAAGAGGTGTATTGGGATTGGGCCTTAGATGTGAAGACTGATACCAGTCTTATTTCTGTCCATTCAGTATTAACTATTAAGTTATTGTCACGGCCGGCTCAAAACCATGACAAATAATAGGAGACAACACTAGAAGTTAAAGCAAGTAAATCATAATTTATTGAAACTAACTCAAAAAACCCATTTATCAATGTGAAAACAAAACAATACAGAGCATGGAGAGCAGAGAGCAGGATTTCTCCCTTGTCCTCCCTCTCTCTCGCAGAGCCTAGTGCGGTGTGTTCTTATAGTACTGGGAACACCGGGCCCAGGTGTTCCCAGCACCTAACGACGCCCGAACCCCTCCTGCTGGGCATCTGCAACATAAAGAATATCAACAAACAGCCCAACAGCACCAGAGGCATGGCCGTCACACCCCCCCTCTTAAAAACGGGGTGCCTTTTGGAACCACGACAATCCACTCAAATAAATAAATACAAGAATACAACCTGCACACAGCACTCCTCATCAACCTCAGCATCAGGATCCTGTTAGTACGCTGCATAAGGGATGAGAAGTTAACACAACACAGGCTGCTTTACATCACAGGGGCACGTGACAGCGCGTCCGCCACCAGATTCTCCGACCCCTTAATGTGATGTATGTCCAAACAATATGACTGCAACATAAGAGACCATCTGATTAACCTCTGATTTGGACACTTCAGAGAGTTCAAAAAAATCAATGGATTATGGTCAGTAAAGACAACAACTGGCATTCCTGAGCCAACATACACTCCAAAGTGACTCAAGGCCCAGACTAAAGCCAACGTCTCCTTTTCGATGACCGAGTAGTTCAATTGGTGCTTGTTAAATTTCTTAGAAAAGAAACTTACAGGCCTATCCATCCCCTGGCCATCAGACTGCATAAGTACTGCACCTGCCCCAACATGACTGGCATCCACCTGCAGCTTGAATGGCTTGTCAACTCTGGGGGCGGCTAGCACCGGAGCACTACACAGAAGGGCCTTTACGTTCTGGAAAGCCTGCTGACAGATAGGAGACCACACATATTTGACACTGGTCTTTAACAAATCAGTGAGGGGGGCAACCACAGAAGAAAAATTCTTACAAAACCTGCGGTAATACCCTACCATTCCTAAGAACCGCATTAGCTCCTTTTTTGTTGTTGGTGTGGGAAATTGCTCCACAGCCAACACCTTTGCCTGCACTGGTCTAACCTGGCCCTGTCCCACAACATGGCCGAGGTATGTTACGGTTGCATGAGCAAATTCGCATTTTGCTAGATTAACTGTCAGGCGGGCCGCAGCCAAACGTTCAAATAACTGGCGAATGTGCAGGACATGACTGCTCCAGCTGTCACTGTAAACAACCACATCGTCTAGATAGACCGCACAGTTGTCCAAATCACCAACCACCATGTTCATTAAACGCTGGAACGTAGCTGGAGCATTCCGAAGGCCAAAAGGCATCACCTTATACGAATACAGGCCAGATGCAGTGACAAAAGCAGAAATTTCCTGCGCTCTTTTAGACAACGGCACCTGCCAATAGCCTTTCAGAAGGTCGAATCTACTCACAAACTTTGCAGACCCAACCTCATCGATGCAATCATCCATCCTTGGAAGTGGAAACGCGTCCGGCTTGGTGACATTGTTGACCTTCCGAAAATCAGAGCAAAACCTGAGGGTGTTATCAGACTTTGGAACAAGCAGACATGGGGAAGCCCAGCTAGAAGATGATGGTTCAGCAATATTGTTTTCAAGCATGTACTTAATCTCTGCATCTAAATACTTGCGTTTATCCGCAGATACACGATAAAAACGCTGCTTGATTGGTTTTGCCTCCCCCACCTCTATGTCATGCTCTAAAAGATGAGTCTGCGAAGGTGTATCACCAAACAAACTTGGAAACCTGCCAATTAGTTCAGTCAACTCTACACGCTTTGACTCATGCAAATGGCCTAACAAATTGTCCAAGTTGCTAAGCGTCTCAGTGTTCCTTAGTCGACCACACAATAACCCCTGACCAAAACTCTGAGTCTCTTCCATCTCTGTCCCTGCCACGGACGGAGACGAGGAGTACACCATTGTGTTTGCAAAAGCTGCTGACTGAACATGCTCACAACTACTCACATTTACCAATCCTGGCTCAATGACACGCGAGTAGTAGGGCTTCAGCAAATTAACATGACAAAGCTGTGACTTCTTCCTGCGCTTTGGAGTAGAGATCAGATAGTTCTCCTCTGAGATCTGCTTCAGCACTGTGTGAGGACCTGTGAACCTGGCCTGAAATGGTGAACCAACAATCGGCAGAAGTGCCAGCACTTGATCGCCAGGACTGAATTGGCGCCGCTCAGCCCGTTGATCATAAATATGCTTCATCTTCCCTTGAGCTTTAGCCAGTTTCTCTCTTGCCAGTTCCCATGAAACATACAACCTATGCCTAAACCCGTTCACATAGTTAATCATGTTTTGTGGAGGATCACTATTCTTGAAATTGTCTCGCAACACTGCCAAAGGACCACGAACAGAGTGTGCAAACACCAAGTCATTGGGACTAAACCCGGTACTCTCCTGGGTTACCTCCCTGGCTGCCAACATCAACCACGGCAAGCCTTCCTCCCAATCCTTGCCCAACTCAGTGCAAAAGGCACGCAGCAGTGACTTCAGCGTCTGATGGAAACGCTCCAGCGCCCCCTGGCTTTGTGCGTGATACGCTGATGACTGAGAGTGCTGCACTCGAAGTTGTTTTAACACTTGAGCAAACAGATGGGAAGAAAAGTTTGACCCTTGATCACTTTGGACAACCCTGGGGATGCCAAAGATGGAAATAAATTGCGAAAGTGCTTTAACCACCGACCTGGTCGTGATTGATCGTAGGGGATATGCAGCTGGATATCTGGTGGCTTGACACATGACAGTAAGCAGATATTTAGCTCCAGACCTAGAAGGAGGCAGAGGACCAACACAGTCAATAATAATGTGCTCAAAAGGCTCACCAATGGCAGGTATTGGGTGCAGTGGGGCAGGCTTGATAACCTGGTTTGGTTTGCCAGTTATTTGACATGTGTGGCAAGATTTGATGTACTCCGACACATCTTTCTTTAGCCGAGGCCAAAAGAAGTACCGTAAAATGCGGTCATATGTCTTCCTGACTCCCTGGTGCCCTGATTGGTCATGGGATACCTGCAGAACTAATTTACGGAACTTGGCTGGCACCACAACCTGAAAAAGTGGGTGTCCCACACCAACCTCATTACAAGGCACCCATTTCCTCACCAGCACACCCTTTTCCAGGAAATAGCCATGTGCTCTGTCCTTCACGTCTGCCACAGTGCCTGCGACCTCCCACCGCTCCCTAATGGAAGGATCTGACTGCTGCTCTGCCACCAACTCTGCACGCGAAACAGACAATGGAAAGTCAGACAAGTTCATACATGGTGCCTCCATCACACTTACTTTGTCAGAATCACCACCAGCACGAGCACCAGCACGTGTCACTACACATGCTGGAAATACGTCTGGAAACGTGCGCTCACATTCATCTGGACCATCACTAGTAGATACTGGATTAACCACCGGAAGTGGAGGAACATTAGGCCACACACGTCCACCAGCCAGCCCATTCCCAAGAATGATATGGACTCCCTTCACTGGCAAAGCCGGGCGCACCCCAATGGTCACCTCCCCCTGCACTAAGTCTGAAAAAAGATTGAGTCTGTGAAGTGGAGCAGACAAAACAACCAATCCCATTCCCAGAACTAACACTGAATCTCCAGTATCAGTCTCCCCTGAAAAAGGGAGAACAGACGCCAGGATGAATGAATCCAATGCACCAGTGTCTCTTAGAATTGTAACAGGGACCTTCTCACTGGATCCAGACAGGGAAACATATCCGCTTGATACAAAAGGCAAATAAGCGACATCAACAGGAACCTCCTTATGTACGTCAGGCATGTCTGAAACACACATCGCTGAAGCAGCAAATGCAGCGGGCTTCACACTCATTTGCTTGTTTCTTTTCTGTAGAGCATAGCAGTCTGCTTTCACATGCCCTTTTTTATGACAGAAGTGACATACCTTTTCCATGTCATTCCAACCAGACATCCTTGCCCCTACCTCAGGCTTGGCTGCTCCTGCAGAAAACAAAACCTGACCAGTAGCACTATCCCTAAAGCCACCAGCACCACGCGCACTTCCCCAACCACTGTTGTGTGTCAAATCATATTGATCTGCTAATGCAGCTGCCTCACCAACTGTTTTCACCTGTTGTTCTGTTACATATGTGGCAATTCGGTTAGGAACAGCATTTTTGAATTGTTCCAAAAGCAAAAGATCACACAAATCTTCAAATGTTTTAACTCCAGAGGCCGTTTTCCAGCGATTAAAAGCATTCACTATATCACGTGAAAACTCCAGGTAGGACTGTTTATCCTCCTTTTTACCCTTCCTAAATCGCTGGCGATAAGCCTCAGGAACCATCTCATAGGCTTTAAGAACAGCAGCTTTTACTGAATCATAGCACAAACTGTTAGTCACAGACAAAGCCGAGTATGCCTCCTGTGCCTTCCCAGTCAACACACACTGCAACATGGTTGTGCGATTAACATCAGGCCAGCCCCTAGCATCAGCCACTCTTTCAAACAAAGAAAAAAATGTCTCAGGATCCCTTTCATTGAACTTTGGAACAAGACGCAGGTTACCAACCAGATCAAAATGTGGATAAGAGGAGCGAACACCTGAAGAAACATCTTCAGCTAGCCCTTGACCAGCTTCCATGTTCAACTTACCCTCTCTGAACAAACTTAACTTCTCATGTTCCAACTTGATCCTGGCTTGCTCTGTGGCAGCATCACACCTCAATTTCTCCAAAGCCAATTCTTGGTCAACCTCAGACCTCCTTTTCTCTGACTTCTCAACTTCCACTTTATGCTTTAACCTCTCATGCTCCATTTGTAACAGCAGCAGCTCCTTCTGCTGTTCAAAGGACAAAGCAGTACTCTGAGCCATCTCTGAAGACGAACCAGCAGTCTCAGCAACATCTCCTATTTTATCAGGCAAAATCTCCATTTCATACAAGTTAGCCTTTAAAATTGACTTAACTGTATCCTTGAGTCTTTTGTCACTGATTTCAACCTTGTAATGGTCTGCAATTTTTAATAATTGCTCTTTTGTGCAGCCATCCAAAAAACCCTCTGATGGAGTCTCAAAAAAACCTTCAACTAGAGCCATTTTAGCCCCAAAGGAGAACAAGCAACACACTGGTTGTAACAAAAAGCAAACAGGAGTGTCCCCTCTATCTGCCTAACCAAAACTAAAGTAACTCATCCCTAGTCTTCATGTGGTTAATTGCAGCGGGTATTTATGCACTTAAGACCACTGACCAGAAGAAGCGACCAGAATCTGGCAACCCCCCCACAGCCATGGACATGCTCCCGAGACAAAGTCTCTAACCGCGTTCACCCCAACACTACAAAAAAAACAACAAATTCAGCAAAGCTCAAAGGAACAATGCTGCTATGCCTACCAGGGGAAATCAGCTTTAGCTCCAACAAAATTACACACCAGCATGTCAGTACTCACCCTCCTTTGGACAAACGGGTCTCCAAATCCAACTCACATCATGCTCTTCTGCATGTTCAAAGAGACAAAGGCCAATCACTCACCCAGGTGTTAACTCTCAAGCCCTGCAACACTGCCTGAGAAACCCCAGCAATCAAGTGCACCTGAAGGCCTTCAACACAAAAGAGAACAGGTGATTAAATGTTCACAAAGAAAACACCTAACCAAAACTTCGACGAGCCCCCAATTTGTCACGGCCGGCTCAAAACCATGACAAATAATAGGAGACAACACTAGAAGTTAAAGCAAGTAAATCATAATTTATTGAAACTAACTCAAAAAACCCATTTATCAATGTGAAAACAAAACAATACAGAGCATGGAGAGCAGAGAGCAGGATTTCTCCCTTGTCCTCCCTCTCTCTCGCAGAGCCTAGTGCGGTGTGTTCTTATAGTACTGGGAACACCGGGCCCAGGTGTTCCCAGCACCTAACGACGCCCGAACCCCTCCTGCTGGGCATCTGCAACATAAAGAATATCAACAAACAGCCCAACAGCACCAGAGGCATGGCCGTCACATTATCTTATCTCAGCATAAAGACGAGGGGACACAGCTACTGTAGCCTTGCTATGCCCAAAGGTAAAATGTCTTCTCGCAGCCTCTTTGTTGCATTGGCTACCCCTTTCTCCCGCCCATCATTTCTTGTTTGCCTCTACATTGTTACCTGTCCAATAAGACCAAACGTCCTCTTTCAGCAAAAGATAGTTACAAGCTCTACTTTGGCTAGCTCTGGCCTTCTTTAAGCCCTGGATGCATCAACCAAAATGCTAGGGACCAAGAAAATAACGACGTACAGTTGCAGCTTGGGATTAACAAAAGTCGACCCTGGGTGACCTCCCTCAGTAGTGTAACAAGATGTAGGATGGAGCATGTTGTGTTTTTATAATAACGTATGAAGTCAATTTCAGCACAGCTTTATCTTATGGCTGGGTGGTCACACATGAACAAAAGCCATAAGTAGCAGGGACACACTGCACGCCGCTGACACTGACCTCTCTGTCCAGGCCGGCTGCCACTGTCACTATGTCTCCAGTCTCGCTGTTGATGGTGAACATGTTGGGGATGGGGCTGTGGGGCGTCTGCGAGAGGATCCGGTAGCGCACCATGCCATTGGCTGTGGTGGAGTCATCCGAGTCGGTGGCCGTGACCTGCATCACAGAGGAGCCTGCGGAGAGAAAGTTTATTCGTGAGGGGTAGATCACGTACATCAGTGCAGACAGCAGCAGAGGAGGCCTCGTTGGGAAAGAAAGCAAGACGCAAAAAACAAGCAGGCGACATTCATTAAAACACCGATGTGACAAAGATGTGCCTTTCAAGGTCCTTCGCACACGTTTTTTTTCGGTTTGAAAACACATACAGCATAATGAATGTTTCTTGGAAGCCCATTACTGGTAATGAATTTGTAGAAAATATCAAAGGGGAGAGAGAGGGCTCGGAGGACGACAAGCACGTGTATAAAAGAGGTAACAAGTCAATCAGACTTTGCAAATTGCTGTGACACTCTCTGCTCTTTTGCAAACAACTTCTGAAGTGAGAGCTATGACAGAGCACAAAACAAGAACAAAAAAACCCACAAAGAAATCTGTTAAATAAGATCCTATTTTAAGCTGTGCTGTTTTGTCCTTTATATATAGAAAGCTAGTGGGGCAAAGATTCCACCTCTGCAGAGTCCATTTAGTAATGAGGAGCGCTGGGTCTTCTGCCATTTCCACCATCCATTATTTCAGCCTTCAGCGCCTCCGTGGCTGCCCTTAATGCTCCGATGCTCTCTCCCTATTTGTCTTAGAATCACGGATAAACACTGCCATTTAAGGCAGACAGCACAGAGGTGCTGAGGTGGAGGGAGTGTGTGCATGTGTCTGAGCGTGTGGGTAAAGAGTGCATGCACGTCTGCATCTGCTTACAGGTACGTGTGTGCATCTGTATACGTGTGTGTGTGTGTGTGTGTGTCCTCGCAGCACGTCTGGGGGTGAGAGGCCTCGTGTTCCTGCATCTTCTCCGAGCAGAAGTATTGATTTGCACGAGTTTGTCAGCTGATGCTCGCAAATGCGACCAGGCAATTAGGAGCACTTTGTGCTGGAAAGAGGAGGGATCACCTCTCCTCTCTCGCAGGGTTCTGTGAAAATGTCACTTTCCATCAGCCTGCCATTTACAGGCTGCTGCTGCTGCAGAGACAAAAAGACGGGAGGGGGGACGGCACAGAGAAGAGATGGCTGAAGCACTAACATGCTTGGATGAGAAAGCATCAAATAGTGGCTCAACAGCTATTGCAGTAACCCTCTGGTTAACACAGTGGGTGCGATGCTGGGTGGTAGGTACCATGCTGGGCAGGTAAAGAATCAGCAATGTTAAATTATTACATCAAAAGCAATCAGAAGAGAAAGTTTTGCTTCACCACCCTCCAAATCATGAAAGGTTAAAGGAGACCTATTATGCCTTTTGTTTTTTCTCTTTCCATCAGTGTTTAATCGTTTCTTGTGTATGTAAAAGATCCGCGCAACTTGAGCTGAGCTGTGCTGAGCTGGACCTGCTGAGTGGGCCCAGGCTACTGTACATCACGCTGGCTGCGGTACTATCTCGCGACTGCAGCAAACCCGGAACACGCACCTGTCTCCCCTTCACGGGTGTGTGTTGCAAAACGATCCAATCGACAGTATGAGAAAACCGATGTGTTCTGTGAGCACTAAAGCATATAAACCTATTCTTAAAGTGACCAAAAAATAAAAATGATGAACCCGAAAAGGAGCATAATATGTCTCCGCAAATGTCTCAGACAAGGCAGGAGAGGATCCTGGACCCTGCGGTCTCTCACGGGTCTGGGCACATACAGGTGTCTCTATTCCCATAATTGGGTCTAGATGGCATCATCGTAGGACAATTGTGGCCTCAAATTCCATTTCAGACGTCATTACGTTTCAAAGAGGAATTTGTCACTTTGTCCAGCGTGGAAAAAGAAAAGAAAAGACAGGAGGAAGAAAAACAATTACTGCCATTCCACTGAGGACGGCGTCAATATATAATCAGCCATTCTGGTCCCCTAGGGAGGGAGAGTGTTGAATCACATGTCAGCGCTGCTACTTTTCACTTCAATGAGGAGGATTCAGTGATATGATGATGGTGTGCCTTCACATCCGAGGAGGGGTGGCCATGCCTGAAAGGGTTAATCTCTGAGCCTGTTTAATTCCTCTTTAATTTGAACACTAATTCCAAATCCTAATTGCTTTTCCGCCAAAATCGCTGGAGCTGAAAATTTAACTGGTGGCAAGCGCGCATATTGTGGGCCATTTTGCGCACGTGATCCGAGATCACCGTTGAGGTCTATCCGCTGCCTAAACATTAGTAAGCCAGAGTCAACATCTGCCTCCCAATTAGAGGGGAGATGGGGAAAAAAGAGGAAGATGGATGGAGATGGACAGATATAGCGGCAACGGGGAAATAGATGCGCGGATAGAGGAGCGGAGGAGGAAATTGCAAAGCAGAAAAAGAAAAGTGAGGATGAGAATAGGGGCGAGAGGGTTTACAAAGACCACTAAAAGCAAAAGTACAAGGGGAAGTCAGCGAGTGAGAGTGGGTGAACTCTATAAGAGGATAGAAACTCTCATCAGAGGAGGCAAGATAGAGGATGAATGAGTGGTACAGTAGATAGAGTGGAAGGGGAATTACATGTGAAGAGGTAGGGGAGGTCCAAGGAAAGCTTGAAACCCAGTGAATCTTAGGTGATGAAGGGGACACGGACATCGCTCCTCGATGAAAAGGCCTTGTACGTCTGATGAGCAGCGGTGCTAGCAT
The DNA here is from genome assembly GCF_900880675.1 of Sparus aurata. Lineage (NCBI taxonomy): Eukaryota > Metazoa > Chordata > Actinopteri > Spariformes > Sparidae > Sparus > Sparus aurata. Next base: position 29,390,695 of record NC_044192.1, read on the forward strand.
TGGTCTGATATTGAAAGGGGGCGCTCCACTGTGTTTACACTTGAAGATCAGTTTATTTGTCACAGTGAGAAGTACTTAACCTGAGAAGCGTTTGTCATGGTTGGTCAAGAAGAGGTCCAGATGAAGCTCAGCGTAAGTTCAATCAGAAGGGCCAACTCTGCTCATTCACCTCTCCCCTCTATTCTCCTGACCATGGGCATTTTATGTACTCCCTCTCATTTTAAGCAACCAGACTCTGCCGTAAACACTACCAGCCAATCATGGCTAAGCTGTCATTTCGGGCATTCGTGCGACCCTCCCCTAACTCTTCATATCCAGAATCATCTCCCCCGTCATCAGATCTCCGGGGTCTTTCTACCTCCATCGCCACCATCGGTGTCTAGACCCCATCGGTGGGGTTCTTATTCTACGCACAGTTTCACCCACTCCCCAAATATCACTTCATCGCGATGGAGTCCAACCTGTAAAACGTCCTCATTCTTTTTGTACGCATGGCAATAAATCACTCAAAGAAAAGGAGTGTCTCCTGAGTGGACGGATATTACATCTGATCAATCAGCAGCTGAGCCTAAAGAGGGAGCACGTTGTGATGGATGAATGGGTCAAGCACAGGACCACAGGACCACCCCAAAGGAGACCGAGTTTGCGTCTCGTGCTCTCACACTTTGGTCAGGTTAACACAACAAACCACTACTACTTTAGGTTAAGGGGTAAGATGATGGTTTGGTTCACGATCAGCCTTTAAAAACGCTTAGCATGCGTTGTTACTCGCACGGCCAGTTCCCTCTCAGCCTCCTAGTGTTCTCCCTGTGTTTTTCCCCTACTTCATGTTTCCAGTGCTCCCGTGTCTGTCTGTCTGTCTGTCTGTCTCTGTCATGTTTGTCTGTGTGCCCTGCTGTGGCTGTGGTTTCCCTCCTGGCCAGGCTCAGTGTGAACACCTTGCAGCAATCCACTAATCACTCAGCCCGGTCTACACCCCTGCCTCTCATCTGCTTATCATCCTGCAGTATATAAACCCCGGCTCTCCACCCACCCTCCCTCAGATTGTTGTCTCACCGCAGTGGTAGCTACACTTCAGGCGCAACTCCTTGCTTTCTGTATTTGTTTGACTTCTGTGCTCTTACAACATTCTCCCTGCTTCTCAGCATCACCATTCGCCGCTCACCAGACTGCCAGCCAGCCAGCCAGCCAGCCAGCCATTCCCTGCTGGCCGCGCTCCCTCATTCTACCCCGCTCACGCCAGCCTCACTCTTCCATTTGTCTTAGCTGCTCTGGAATTCCCTCTCCCTTGCCATCGGCCATCATCTAAAGCCTGTTTTCAATAAAACAGCTTTTACTGCTCTGCGCTGCTCAGTTAGGCTCATGTTGAGTATGCACATATTAGAACGTGCCTCGAGATGATGTCCTCGGGGTGCTTTTAAGGATTAAATTTGCCAATATGACTTGATGATTCATGAAAAGTTCAAGGAAACATTCTGAATCTGAAAGTGAGAGAAGTCTGTTATCCCTGTGTCAGACCGGGCTGAGTCAACTCCTGTCATGTTTAAAGGTCAGCTGATAACATTTTTATGTTGACAAATATATATATTTTGAATAACACATCCACATAGCTTGTAGAAAGGTGCAGAATAAAATCTATTTTCCTTAAAAACATTATTAGGATTGTGAATGATCAATTTCAAAATGTTTGTCGGTTCCAAATTGATTGATTAAGAATTTAGAGTTGGTTTGAGCTTCGAACAAGATTTTGTCAGCCAATAGCATAACACCGTTGGTATCACATGGGATCTGTGTTTCGTCATCATCAACACTCTTTGTAGTTGCCCGTTTGTGGGAAAAAACAAAGTTCAACAGTTCAGAGGCCCTAAAGTTAGCTAGCTAGCATGAGCAACATTAACGTTCACTAGTGTTAGCTTAATGCAAAACTGGAAACAACTTGAGGGAGCAGATGATTGGAACAACAGCGGTGCTGTGATGTCAATGCCTTGGGAGGAGGGAGACAGAATGCGACATTTAGTGTCTGAATATTATCAAGGACACCTTTAAATATAAATGAAGCAGCTGTGCAATCATTTCAAAACAAACCCCATGCACCTCTTGCCTACTTTTAGGCTCATGGGCATCATAGAAGTTACAATCACTGGCTGAATGTAAATGATTTATTTTGAGAAACATTGAGGCTTGAGGACAACTTAACATTTGATAAAAACATCATCCAACTTTGGGCCTCTAAAGAAAGAAGAGCACTGCCCCCTTTCTTTGTAGATAGTGAGATTCCCATGTGTTCCTGACTGTAAAACATAACTATAAAAGTTTAGATGCTATAAAAAAAACTGTAAAAGTATCAAAATGCTTAACCCACAGAGAAATACTGAAGTCTGTGTTCAAAAACTGTGCCTTTAAACGAGCCGTCATGACTTTGCTGAAGTTGGGATCTCACAACTGTACAATCACCACCCTTAGCATGGCTGTGGTGGCAAAAACACCGGTAGAGCTGATGCGAAAACGAGGTGGGCGGGTCTTGCTCAGGCCTGCGAAAGCTGACCAATCAAAGCCAATTGGTCTTTTTGGGAGAAGGGCCTTAAAGGGACAGGCCCCTAAATGGAGTGTTCAGACAGAGGCTGGACAGAGGTGCTGCAGCAATGGACAGTATGAGAAAAATAATGTTTTTTGTAAGCATGTAAACATTTTGTAGTATACGCCCAAAATATAAGTATGAGCTTAAAGATGAGCATATTAAGAGACCCTGATGCATTTTCTATGTGACACTATGACTAACACATTAAAGAGTACAGTGAGAAAAAAGCTGCGTACAAAGTCTTCCACCAAAACTGAGCGAAACATCGTTTTGCTCCTCCACCTCACCTCCATCACTGCATCCCTCTCACCCTCCTGTGCCAATCCTTAATTACCCCCCCAGGGCAAGACAGAGAGAGAAAGTCTCTTAAATCTCGCAGCAACTGTTAGCAAACTCTTCAGGAGAGAGAAAAAAAGAGGAGAGAGAGTGAGAGACGCTCCTCTGTCCCCTCCCCTGGGAGGGCAAATTGACTGTGAGAGAAGGCACTCAGCTGCTGGTTTTGATCTTGCTCTCTCATTTCCGACGGCCTTTTTGAGGAAGACGGTCCATAAAAGGGAACAATTCGCTGTCAGAGTCAGGGAGAAGGAGAGTGGGGGGGGGAGAACGACAGAGACATCACAGGGCAGATGTTCTCTGTACACTGCTGCTTCAGAACTTAAGAGCTTTCTGAGGAAGTCACGCCACGTTGATCTTGATCTGAGGCCGTTTAACACAATGCGTGGACTGTGTCATGTCACAGTCTTGAAGATTTGACAGAAATTCGAACATTTTGCTGACCTTGAAAAGGCAAAGGTGTGTCATGTATTTCATATTGATCATTTCACGGGTGTATGTGTGTTTAGTTGGAGGCAACTGGTGATTTTTATAAGATACCAAATGAGGAGAATCAAAAGAAGCTATCTGCACGCAGGTTTGGCAAGATTCCCAGGATCATCCTCATATTTTTCAAATGTAATTACATTGATTCCTCATTAACAAGAGCTGAATGCAATCAAGATAGCTTGGTTTGTCATGTACTGTTTTGTTATGTTTGATTACCTGAACAAATTAAATTCTATTAGCCGAGGGTTCATCGGGTGCTGAGCAGCGGGGCCCCGGTGGCAGAAAGTGACAAATGGAGCCGTTTCAAACTGATCCCGGCTGACGGTCTGATCGGATCTCTCCCTACATAACATCTGGTGGCCGTGATAAGGGCGATTCCCTATGGGTCTCCCTCTTTGATGGCTTTCACGCAGCGCTAGACGTGGAGATGTGTTGTAATGCTTCAGAGAACCATTGATATCCGGGTTTGTAGATACAGGATGTGATACTACTGCAGATCTACAACCCTTTTGCTTCAACCCTGTGTCCTAGAAGTTATTTTTGTGTATCACAACATTGTTTTTCATAATTACGCTCTGGTGACTTGATTTTTGATCAGAGACATCGTTACTGTGAGGGAATGAAACACTACATTAACTGTTCTGTAGTAAAAAAAATAACATGATATTTCCCTAATTATAACCCAGTGCTGCCAGTGGCTGGACATAACCATAAAAAGCTGAATAATGTCGTCAGTGAACATTTTACTGATACTGTCTGCTGCATTCGTTAACAACATTTCCTCATTACGTTGAAAGGTGCAATATATAAGATTCTAGTTGAGAACGTAAAAATGTTTTACTAAAATTATCAGAAGAATGTGAGGAACTAGCAGGTTTGACATTATGCCGGGTGCATTGTGTTCCACAGATATTGACTGAAGTTAGCATGCTAACCAGCTAACCCCGGCCTTGGTCCAACGCTTCTGTGCTAGCAGTATAAATACCAACTTCAAGCTCCCAGTCCAAACCACAAGCTGCACGGCTAACGGCTTGCAGTTACCAGTTACTCTACTGATATACTTCCACTGCTGGTTTTGAGTATGAATTTGACAGCTGGTCAGCGCTTATATATTGCACCTTTGATAGAAAATGACATCCCTTGTGATTTATGACATTTCCCTCTAAACATACTGACAGTTGCAAATCTGTTGCATAGAAACGCAATCTCTAGGAGACACGGCTCTTTTGCTTGGCATTGAGAGAGAAATACGACAACTTCCCACGGTAAGGCCTTGTTATTGCTGCGATTACTCATTGTGCACAGGTCTATTCATTGGTGTTGTGGAGACCAATGCAATTGAACCCGCATATCCTACGCATCAAGGTTGATCTTTCTAGTGCCGATGAATTCATTTTCAATTGAGTTTCTAATGGTGCATGAGCAGTGATTTGGCTGCAAGGGAATCATTATATTAAATAATTTACAATGTTTGAGTTGTGGATCATTTCGACAGTTTCACACTTGTTCTGACAAAATAGTTGAATTCAATTCCTTTTCTTTCGTCTTTTAATGTTTAAAGAAATGGAATTTAGCTCAGGTGCTCTATAAATTGCTGTATGCAGATGATTTCTTTTTTTTTCCTCAAGGTGTTTTGATCTCTGCTGCTGAGAATTTCCTCACCAAGAAGTGTTGCAAATACACTTACTTTGTCTCGACAGCATCAAGAGTTAAGCGAGAAATTTCATGCAGAATATGATATGATTGAAAGCTTGATTTTGGTGTGGCTAAAACAAGGTTTTAAAAAACCTCCTCCACATGTGACTGTCACTGTAGTCATATCTGTTACCTCGAGTGATTGATAGGAATATACTTTGATATCTGACAGCTGCTGTCGGCACTGGGAGAGAACTGAGATGCTCCAGCACCGTCCAGCTGCGGTGCTGTGACAGCTCTAAACACGCCACCTGTTTCCAGCATGGAGAAGGAGCGGGTCACCTGGAGTAACTCCACAGGGATTTCCACGGTCATCCTCATGCCGCAGAATGATCCGAGCCACATGCAAATTCCGCGATCTGTAAAGCTCGGCCCGAGTGCCCACTGCAGCTATTTGATCCGGTGGCTCTTTTGGTAATCACTTCAAGTATCAGACGTATGTGTGATGTGAACTACCCTAAGTATTTAGGGTAAGAAGGAGCGAGGTGAAGTTCTACTTCAGGGTCAGAATAGTCACAAAGTGTCAGCGAGCAGAGGTGGTCTTTGGGTGAGGCGAAGGTGAAGACCGAAAGAGATGATATAAGTTTATTCTGTGGCTTGGATTCCTCTCTATTTTCATTCAGATAACTCTTATATTCGATCTTAATATTCTGTGTTGCCTCAGGTTTTGTGGTTAAATGCAGTTTCTGGTGTGCAAAACAAGGTGCACACAAAAAGATTTTAGTCAAAGTCAAAGTTGATATTAATGAATCTGCATGACCTCAAATACATATCTTTCAGTGCTGCTGTGTATGAAAACCAACTTTGGCGGAACTGTGCGACACTTGAGGTCTAAACTGGCTCCATTATTAGCGAGGATGTATTAAAGGCTCAAATGGGCCAGAAAAGTATTAAACGTCTCCTTGAACCTACACTGGAGAAGAATCGCAGTCGTTCTTTTTTTCTCCGACTAAACAGGCAATTAGGGCCAGCACGACTTTTTCATCTATTCAGAGACGAACGTCTGAGCGGAGGAAGACAGACAGCGCTGCTCTTCCACGCACAATATGCTTTTTGACACCAAAACTCTCAGCATCTGCAACGATGGGTGCCATAAACACACCTTTGTTGGGATCGCTTAATGAAGAGCAGAGCAATTACACTGTACATTGTGTTTCCTATTTATGGTTAATTGGTATCCCATTTCTGCATTCTGTTCAAAACAAAATTTAATTCAAAGACTTTTGTCGTTGCGTGTTCTCATTTTAAGACTAAGCCGAGAGTATCAGTGTGAAAAAACCCCCTGAAGAAAGTAGCTTTAGGAATGTCTGGTTGCCCTCGCTAATTAGGAGATCCGTATATGGACCCATGCTCCAGTGAGGAGTAACCAGTACTCTCAAACAGACACACACACACACATACACACACACAGCAATCCCGCACTTGCTCATCCATACACACACGTACACACAACACAACACGCTTTCCTATATTGTTTACAAATCCCCCCGAGATTAAACTGTGCAGCAGAACAATATCTGAACGCTGTGAAGACAAACATGGGTCCTCGGGGTCTGATTGTTAGAACAAGAGTTCTTCCAGTCGAGACATGAAAGCTACTTGCGCATTCGGCTCTCGTCTCCGGCTCCGCATTGACCACAACTCTGTTCCCTGATTCTGAGGGAAGGCCTACATCTCTCCATGCTCTGCAGCCTCTGATAATGATGCATCCAGCCAAGATACTGTAACACAAATATCTCATGAGCTTGCCCCCGACTGCACCGACCGAGAACTTCAAGAGTCACGGCAGATCCACACCTCCAACTGTTGGCCACACGAGTCCAAGGTTATTCATCACATTTCACACATTGATGTTTTCTGGAGATGGAAAGAGAATACTCAAATGGTTGAAAATGTTAAAGGTGTGAACGGGATATTTTAAGCAATCAGAAGTTGTGCATGACAGTAATTTTTAGTGTTCTCCCTGCAATTGTTTGTGCTATAGAGCGAATAGATTTTTAAAGGGATTATCGCATTAATAATCTTCTGCAGAGGACAGTACAGAAGCTACAGAAGTGCCAGTATAAATAAATTGATGTTTCAATTGTTACAATTAAAAGGCTTGTTTTTTAGGGGCGTTCATTATGACCGATCAGAACTGGACAAAAAGTGCAGTTTGAGCTTCATCCTTATCCTCTAACAAAAGGCGACAGCACTTCCTGTTTGCTCCTTCTTTAAGTGAGACCTCTGTTGTTGAGCTTGCATGCCATGAAGCCATGCAAGTAAGTGCCAAAGTCAAACTATTCAGTGGTTGCAAACCTGGGGGTACTGAACACCCAGAACAGGAGAGGAAGGAAAAAGCAACTATATTTCAATTAAAACACTCCGCTTCCACTGCTCACAGTCATTTACAACCTGTGATGGGGGGTCACAATTGGGCGCTTTCTCATTCAGAGGGTTGTAAACCGAAAAAGTTGGGAACCACTGCACTAAAGCACAGTGATTATTGATTTGATTCTTCCAGACTCACAGTGTCCAACAGCATGGAATCAATTCAGCTTTCACTTTCACTTTAGTAAAATAAAAACAGCAGGAACACTATTAAAGTACTGCGTGAATAGTTTGCTGTGTGTTTCCTTGCTGAGTTCTATTCGCTTGACAAATTGACTGTCAAAACAATAAATCAAAAAAAAGTCTAAAAAATAAGCCCACATAAATACAAATGAAAAGAATTTTGAAGTAATTACACCAATAACCAATTTATGAAGCTGAAAAGTCCATAATGTGGCCTTCAGTATGTTCAGATACCTACAGGTAATGTAACAACTAAGTGCATACCAAACGCGTAGTTCGCTTCATTTTTTTTTTAATGTAACAGACAATACAATAGTGACAATCTGTTCTGGTGTGTGCAGGAATATAAATTTTTTTGATCTACAACTCGGTGATGTTGAACTCTTCCTGCTGCTGAAACAGCGAAATAAATGACAGTTTTATGTTTGCTGTTGGTTTGTGTCTTAGGTGAGATTCACTGTAATGAAAATCGAGGAGAAAGAATAGAAGCCCGGCAGTATTTAAGGTTTTAATGTGTAGGATTCAGTTGCATCTAGCAGTGCGGCTACAGATTGCAACCAACTGAATACCCCTCATGTCCCCTTCTCCTATGATGGCAGCTAAAAACGTGAAAAAAGCAAATGGTCCTCTCTTGAGCCAGCGCTTTTGTATGTCTCTTCTGGGTATAGATTTAAAAGAACTGTTTTTTCTTGCCACAATACTGTAAGTGACTACTGGGCAAAAATGGAACCAAGGATGAGCGGCGCCAGCCATATCCAGGTCAAAAGAGTAGATAGTAGAAACATGGCAGACTCCATGGAGGAGGATCCGCTCCCTCTGTAGATATAAGGGCTCATTCTAAGGTAACGTTAATACAAAGTTTCTTTGTTTGAGGTGAATATTGATTATATATTATACTGATTTTTGAACAATAAAAACTTGTTTCTGTGCCTGCACCTTTAAATGCTAATGAATTCAGTCTGTCAACGCCTGCCTTGCCTGCTACATGCCCCTCTCAGGGAGAGGATGCTGCTTACGCTAGCGGTAGCATGCGCTAATGTTATAATGGATGTATATATATGTATTGCTATGGCTCGCCAAGATGCTGTCGTTCAACCGAACCAGTTTGACCCAGAATTGGACCCAGAAGGAGAGGCTTCTGAAGAAATACAGACTCTGCGGCTGCAGCAGGACGTTTCAGAATGGTTAGTGTGTCTGAATAATGTTAGTTTGTTCGTATTGTTACAGTTACTACCATGTAGCTAATGGCTAACAGCTAGCGAAAGCTGTGTTTGTCTCCAACACAGTCTCCAAACTCTTGGACACTGTTCGCATCATCTCTGTCTCCAGTCTGCACATGTTTCCAGACTTTTTACTGTGACAACCAAACTCCCTCGTAATATTATTAACGTTAAACTGACTTCAAATGCCATAGCATAGCGGACTGAGGAAGAGCTAACTAGTTAGCCAGTTTCAAGCTGACTTCACCATACTTTTAAGCAACTGTACATACTATCAAAACGTGTTGACACTTAGCTGATGCTCGGGTGCAGTTGCTGGGTCCAGTATGGTTGGGAGTGATCCTTTTACGAGGGTCCGTGTAGAGGCAAAGCCAGCTTTGTACTGACCCTCGTTACTGAAGCAGTCCGACGTGAAGTGGTTAGCACACACTTACAAACTAACAGAAAGCATAGCTGCCACTGTCTCTTCTGTTGTTCTGTAGGCACATGTTGATTTTTAGAACCAACAACAGAGTAATTTGTGGGTCTAGCTCTGAGCGATGAAGTTGCGAAACACTGCTAGCTTACCGCTGGACAGACCGAACTTCACCTCAGGGATGGACACCCCCCTCTCGGACATCTCCTATCATCGCGCAGAGGAGGCGGGCCTATGAACATCTCTCCTTTCATTACGTAACGGCAGGAGCTGAATCTGAATCTTTTGTTTTCCTCATTCTGGGAGTTGGTAGGCTCAGGGAGGACCAGTTTATATATGTAGAAACCAGAGAAAACATGTTTTTCATAATATGGGACCTTTAAAATCTTACCATTGCTGGGTACTTGATAAAGACGTTTTTAATGAACCTGCATCACCTGAATTAGGCTACCATGCCTATGAGTAGATGTAACTCTTACCTGGTTTGGAGCCTTCAGCCACAGAGCCGTTGTACACCTGGTTCTGAAACTCGGGCCTGTTGTCATTCATGTCGATGACATAGATGTACAGATCGATGGGATTCTCCACCTGGTTGCCATTCATGTCTACTGCATGAGCTCGCAGCTGTAGAGACAGAGAGAGAGAGAGAGAGATAGAGAGAGAGAGAGATGGGATCATCAGCACTCAGCGCTGAATGAGAGCTAAAATGAATAATCCAAATGTTTCTGAACCGACAACAGGCCGCTGGCTTGATTGATGTAAAACTCTGCAGAGCGTCTGGACCGGAACAAACTCAGCGCACGGCACAACTTTGACTTTGTTAATTGGCAACTTCATTGAACTGGCAAATGTTCTGTTTCTTGTCTGCCAACGGGGCATGAGTATCCTGTTGGTATCTTGGCACGGACCACAACAACACAGACAGGGGCAAAGTAGTGAAATGTTCCAGACACACAAACAACACCTATTTTGTTGTTAGCACAGCCAGAGGCCTAAAAAATATCAGAGAGGTGTTGCCGCTCAAGCTGTGACTGCTCTTTGTTCGCGGAGAGTGTTTGTCTCAGCTTGGTTTGACAAAGTCAGCCATTTGGATGGATGTCTCTGACTGATGAGCTGTTCCTTGACAATTCACAGTGTGAGGAGAAGAGAGAGCAAAGAGGAAGACAAAATGCGACGCGGGGAGAAAAGGCGAATGAGACGGGAGGGAGAGGAGCAGAGTGACTGAGCCTTGTGCAAGTAAATGAGAGATGAAAACACAAAGAGGCAGTGTGGGGGTGTGGGGGCTTGAACAGGGAGGACTGACAAAAGCAATCATCATCTACAGTCGGATGTCTTAATCTCCACCGCTGCTGTTACACACCCTCTGCTCCCCACCAATCCTCACTAATGATATCTAACATAACGCAAAGCTTTGTAATAGCCCTGGAACCAAAGCGGCACTGTTCACTGTGACTTACATTACTCTCATTCAATTGCCTCGAAACTCATATCCTCTGCAGAAATGTTATTCAATCACTGCTTGGCTTTGGTAAGAGGAGCAGGGCTCTCATTCTGGCTAAAAACTGACACGCTGGCAGCAAAATATTTTGTCTGCCGCAACCCAGTCGAGGAGGATCTGCCTGGCAGCCTATTTACAGGAAGTCGTGATGCATTGTGGGGCGACATGAAAGACTGAATGGTGGCACCTGCCTTCGCCGAAACACAACTAATCATGTCGGCTTTTGTGCCTGCCTGTCAAGGACGTATCAAAACATCCCCAAACACGCGCCCGCCCGAGCGTTCACACAACGCATCCAAACACCGATTCAGACACATGTTTACGCATATTAACACGGACACTGACACAAGCGCACAGATGCACGCCGGGGAGACACACACAGCCAATCAAAAGAGCCCTCTTTAGCCATTTAATGATGCTCAAGATGCTAGTTTTCCATTGGCTGAAGCACAGCAAACAAACATGGAGAGGAGACCCAACAAACAAACAAACCCAATCTGTTTTCTCAGCTGTGAACACTGCGCGCTGAGGGGATGTGTGACTGGGATATGTGTGACTGCTTGGGTGCGTGTGTGTGTGTGAATGAGTGATAATCCATGTGTATTTTTGTCTTTGTGTTAAACTGTGTGTGTGTGTTTTATTCCGATCTGCCTATAGATGTGTGTGTGTGTTTGTGTAGACTCCTGCATATTTTCTTACATTTCTAAATGCCTTTAGTTTATCTCTATATTCACATATGTGTGTGTGTGTGTGTGTGTCTGAGTTTGTGTGCTCAGTGGAGGATTGGAAATGTGATCCGAGGGCATGGAGCAGCATGTGCGCCACACAGAGTGCAAATGTGTGTGTGGACAGTATTCTGCAGGGTGAGCTTTAGCATGACTGGACCAATCACAGAGGAGGAATGCAGTTTGCATTTGGTCGATATACAACCAAACTTGCATGCTACTTCCACTACTGTAATCCTTGACAATCTTGTACAGTAAGTAGTGCTTTTTTCTTTTTCTCCTCAAACACTGTAGCTATTGTTGTTTACTCAAACTACCAATAGCCACGGACATTTCCAAATACTTTGCTGTTGGACGTGCATCCCTGACACTAAATACATTTGCCAGCAGTTAGCCTAGCCCGCCGCCATTCAGACGGTCCCCACTGAAATTTGGCATAAAACATTCAATGTTACTAGAAGATAAATTCTAACGACTCTCAGGATCCTCTCAGTTTTTCCTCCAGTGCCACCAGCAAGTCAATGTTCAAAGTTTCAGTGTGTCCTAATGACTTTTATGATTCTCTGACTTTTTACTTCGAGTTATGACAGAATGAAATTTCACTTCGTTCAGACCTTTGGTGTATGACCAAGTGCCTGCAAACCTGATGACATTCAGATCAACCTCAGCTGTATTTTGTTTTTGTGCTCATTAGTAAATGTTAGTGACTTTGCACAGACACTGTTTTTTTTTGTAACCATAAAAACGAATGTCTATATATTTCGAATTCAGCAAAACACATTAAATTGAGTTTTTGCACCACTGCTCTCTCTCTCTCTCTCTCTCTGTCTTTCTCTCTCTCTCTCTCGGATGGAGCGAGGAGCGTCCCACCATACTCCCATAAAATTGTCAAAACCCGGCAGTGCTGATGAAGTATAAACCAAGATTATGTTACTATGCTGTCTATTTCTCACCTAAAATGCTCTCAGAACATATTTCAACTGTTCAGCTGCAATAGAGGCTGAAAAAACTGTAGAACTAGACAGTGCTGTTTAAACCACGATCCTGTTCATTGTTTATTTAGCACTGAGGATGTTTTCAGCAATACATTTCTGTACTAATTAGATGTGATACAGTGCTGTTTGTTACCAGCAGGCTGCTAAACTGTTTCCTGTTTCAAAACGGACTCCTGGGCAAAACCATGCACTGACCAACTCCAGTGTTCTGAGCGGTGCGGTGCACTATTGTAGGTTTTACACCTTGTGAGCAAAAGGGGCATACCACAGCCCATTTCCTCTGCACCTGTTTCGAAAATATAATATAATCTACTGCACAGACAAACCAGCTTATGCAAGGATCTTTCCAGCAGTGAAATACTTCTTTCAGTCAAGTCATGTTACTTTAATCTACATAGCCTCATGTCTAGCCTTCTTGTCTATACGGTGTTAGTGTTTTCCTGGATCATCATAATGAATGTTTTTTTTTTTTTTATGTTAATTTGAAATGGACATAGCAATTACATTGGACAAACCAGATGCATTGTTTAAGTGTTTTAGCACAAGTGCTAATTCGCAACACTTGTCCATAGGTAGCTTTTTAAACGATAGGGCAATTACAAAATAGGGCAATTAAAATAACAAGAATGGAAAAAGGAAAGACCAGACAAAGATAGGAAAAAAAGAAGGAAAAAAAAACAAAAAAACAAAAACAAAATAGCAACAAAACAATGGGAAAAAGAAGTCAAAGAAATACAAGCAATTTTCAAATAAGGAACATAAAAAGGCAACAGAGCAAAGGCAATATGAGCAAGCAGTAAACCAGTTAAGAACTATTCATGTGTGCACTGTTGATTGGATTTTAGCCACTGTTTGAGTCCTTTGTTAAAATCTTTACTATTGGTCTCTAATTTTATTTTTGGGTAGAGAGTTCCACAGTTTGGCCCCCTTTACAGAGAGAGCAGACTGGCAGGAAGAAGTCTTGCATTGTGAGATGAGACAATCACCACAAATGGATGCTCGTGTGGTCGCTCTGTGAGAGCTCTGACGCCTGATGGCCACTTCAGAGAACAGTGTTGACACATGATTATTTAAACATTTAAAAAAGAATTTTAGAATACTGAGGTTAATAACATTTTCAAAAGTGAGAAGGTTGTGTTTCCTTAAGATGCGGCGGTGATGCCATTGCATTGGTTTTGGTCCATGAATTTTATTGCTTGCCTGTATATGGAGACTTTAGGTTTCATAGTGGTTGTGGAAGCCTGTGACCATGATGTGATGCAGTATGATAAAAGAGAAAGAATCATAGCATGCATGTATAGTTTTGCAGCTTGGTGTGACAGGTTCCTTCTGATAAAACGAAAACAGTTAAGATTTGGTTTGACCTTGTTACAGATGTACTTAACCTGACTGTCAAATTTAAAATGTTTGTCTAGGATGATACCTAAGTACTTCACCTCATTCACTACTTCAGTGATTTCCTCCTTAATCCTGACCTGAGATACTTCATGATCAGGCCTGCTACGTGTGGAGAAGCAAATTGACACAGTTTTTTTTACATTAAGAGTTAGGTGGGATAACTCAAGCCATGCCGAGATGTTTAATAACGCCCGCGTCAGGTGCTCACCAGCCAGGCTGGGTGTTTTAGTGGCCGCATGGATGATGGTGTCATCAGCATACATCTGGCAGTTGACACTTGGGCAGCAGTTCGGCAGGTCATTAATGTACATAGTGAACAGCAATGGACCAAGCACAGATCCTTGTGGTACGCCCATGCTGTTTGCTAACATGCTGGACTTCACCCCATTGACCCTAACACACTGCTGTCTGCCCTCCAGATATGATTTAAGCCATTTAAGAGCTTCAGGCGACAATTCGAATTGCTTTAATTTATTGAGTAGGACACTGTGGTTAACAGTGTCAAAGGCCTTTTTTTAATTCAAGAACACTGCCCCTACAACATCTCCTTTATCCAGGTAAGTTTTGATCTTCTCCAGCAGATAACAATTTGCTGGTTCTGTGGAGTATTTTTGTCTAAAACCAAACTGCTGTGGATAAAGCAGTTGGTTCGACTCTAAGTGCTCCATTATTTGCTCAGCTACAATTTTCTCTAGAACTTTTCTCTAGACTACCGGGAGGATGGCGATAGGCCTGTAGTTAACTGCTAAGTCCCTTTCTCCTGATTTATAAACTGGAGTAATTATTGCAGTTTTCCAGCTGTCTGGGAACCTATTTGTTAGGATTGATAAGTTTACTAAGTAAGTGAGGCCAGTAATAAGATTGTAAGTTTTTATTACACTCTCTGGCCTATTTGAAAAAATCAGGTCTATAAGGGTTTCACTCTTTCTAGTAACTCGTGTAGGTCTATCAATCATCTGTTTGTATTTAAATGTACCCATAGTTGATTTAAGTTTTGTCTTAATCTCCAGGACCGCCATTAAAACTCACATCACACTTCTGTAACATCATGGCTTTGCGACTCACATCAATACACCATGTGAGGACGGATCTTAGTGTTTCTGTTGCTTAAAAAAACTGTAAAGAAACTGAAAATAATAAGTGAACTTGAACCGTTCAGCTATGACAGCTCGCCAGTGACGCAGGTTTTCTGTTGCCTGTTGATAAGCTGAAATGATGGTCCTTGAGCAACGTTTATATGATGATCATAATAACACCAACTTGGCGGTATCAGATTGACCTGGTTCGTGTAAGAAGAAAACACTCATTTAATGGAGAAAAGGAAGGAAACTCAGGAGGACTCACAGGGGACGGACCCCTCCTGGAGGACGGACAGCCGTGCGATGGATTTCAAGTGTACAGTCGAAAATACTAAACACAGCTAATGCAGAAAATCAAGACGACAAAATTATAATTAGCTTTTAAACACAGACAAATAATATGGGTCTTTGAGGTTTTTGAGCTTCAGGTGCCTCCACACAGACAGGACCAGGTCTACATGACCTCCCCTCCATGTCAGCACAAACATAAAAGTACATGCATTCATGGGAACAAATATGATTTTTTTTTCTTGTATTTGCTGAATTCTCCTCGTGCCCTGCTGACTCACAGTGGATCTGTCTGACAAAACCGAGGCTCAGGCTAACACCCACTCTCCTCACCTCACAGATCACTTCCCCCTGGTGCTAGTCTGTCAAAAACAGCAGCCTCGTCTCTCTTTTCACTTGAACCCAAAACTAACAAGCAAAGTTTGGCCTTGCGAGGGCACAACGGTGCTGGGAACTTCCTGTCAACTTGAAAGAAAGTACGCATTGGACTAAATTTCCCCTGGGTCAAACACTGGCTGCATTCTCCTACACCAAATCATACATCACATCAGAAGCAGCACGGCTCCACGGGAAGTTAAATAGCCACCGTATTCAACTTGAAGTGCCCTCAACCTAACGTGCTGTTTTCACTACAGGCAATGTCAAATAAGAACTGTTTACTGAGCGTTTGTCCTTTCCCAGGGTGCAATAACCGGGCCACTTTTATTGATCCCAATTTGCTGGTTGAGTGTGAGAGCAGGTATGGAGAGACGAGAGGCGCATGAGCAGCCGTGTCCGGAGCCTGAACGCAGCACGCCGGTGCAACGAGAGACTCATCTAAAACTAAATGTTAAACACACACACACGGAACTACGAGACAAACCAATCAAGGAGACAATCATCTGGGGCTTTGTTTGCAGTCGCTGCACGTACTCTGTGTGTCTTTGTGTGTCTGTGTGTGTGTGTGTGTGTGTGTGTGTGTGCATTGGTGTTTATAATGTGCGCATACTGCTCCAGAGCGTGCGCTGATAGAGACACTGAAGAGATCTACTCTGCTTTATTCCACTCTTCCTCCGAGACAGCAGCATGCTTTTGAATTAGCTCTATCGGCAGCCGAGCCATCTATCATGCTGACAGGCACGTGGGTGTTGTGAGTGTGACACCGGCGCTCACCTCGAGTGGAGGTGTTAGTCTTTGCTGATATAAATTGAAACCTGTAATGTGTGTGTGTATGAACCGCTGGCCCAGCATTAGCACAAGTCTCATGTGGTCTGCATATTTAATTCATTCACAAAGCTGGTTAACCCGAGGTTCCAGAGGGGCAGCCGTGAACCCAAACCTCCGAGCTCCTGTTTGTGTGTGTGTGTGTGTGTGTGTGTGTGGTTGTGAGTCCTATGGGCCATAAGCAGGCTAACTGTACAGCTGTCAGCCCGCACCTTTGAACAGCACAGCTGGAAAGTGCAGGAGGTGAGCGTGCAACAATGTGTGAGGGTGGTGGAGGAAAACGGGGAGCGAGATGGGGGGGAAAAGAGAGAAAGACCTGCCTCTTCTTATGGTATAAACACACATCATATATCAATCAGTATTCAATGCATGTGCGTACACACACACACACACACACACACACACGCATGCCTCTGCAGGCACAAAAACACTCAAAGCTGCACCTGCTCATTAGCTCTGATGGAAAGAACAAAGACAACAGTTTTCCTGCACTCCACCTCGGCTCTGTCTCTTTCCCTCTGTTCTATCCATCCCTGGCTAGTCTGTGCAGCTAAACCTCAATCTAAATGACAGCTGAAGTGGCTGTGTGTTTTGCCAAGGCATTCATCATTTCATTGCTGGCTTTGGCATCAATCAGAGCCCGTGGAGGCTGGTGCAAGGGTACTGTACAGCAGCTAACAGTACAGCACGCTCTCTGAATGGGCCCCGACTTGTGATTGTTCGACAGGAAACATTAGTGTTGGAGTGAAAGGTAGATGGGGGGGGGGGGGGGGGAGACAAAAGGTGAGGCACATTTCCACAGGGATAATTGAGAGATAATGAGACAGACATGAGTGGAGCTAGAGGAGGGCGCAGAAATAGTTTTTCCTTACATGGAAGGAGGCTCTCTCCTCTCTGTCCAGGGGTTGGGTGACAAACATGTTGCCGCTGATGGGGTCTATGTTGTAGATCCCGCTCGGGGGCTGATCTGCGCCTGCTCCTGTGATGCTGTAGCGGATGCCGACGTCCTTGTCCTGATCCGAGCGGATCTGGGGACAGAACCAGAAAAACAAGTTCAACAAAGGAGAAAATCTTATTTGGACCAAAAGCACAAAATGTTCAGAGCACAGTGACATTAAATGTCACTTTGGAATAAAACGTTTGCGGGAAGAGAGAGAACGTGGGATGTTTGATACATTAATGACAACATTTATACTGCAAGCTTTTCTTTTGTGCTGACACTCTGAACCTGCAGCCTGGAGGTGAAAATTGAACAATGTTTACAGTGAGACAAAGATCCACTGACAGAATATTGTGTTTGACCTGTTGAGTTCTTGCTTTGCTTTTGCTTCACGGCAGATTCTCAGCAGACCTTGAAAAAACTCAAAATGACCTTACGGCCAGCTGTGCAATATTTCTCAGAGCTACCTGGTTCGATGATGTGAAAATGATTCACGCTGTTATTCTCAACTACTTGGCGTAATGTCTCAGCTCGCCTGTTCCACCTTTAACACCTCGGCTGTTATTTCACATGCAGTTCAGAATGTGACATTTAAAGAGTGATATATTTTACTTTGAGCAACTTTCAGTAAGAGCTCCAACATTGCCATGGAAATAAAAACATCAATACTTTTAGCTCAGCACCTTGCTGACTTCAGGGAAGACAAAGGGAGAAGGGACTGTAGCAGTTCTGCCTGGGGCATTGATTTTCAATGGGCTTCAAGGATTCTACTCTCTCACCACACAATACAGCTACGTTAACGTCACATTACGTAAATCGGTCTATAAGTTGGCATACAAAAATCCCTGCGGTATCTGTACAGGGTTTTATTGGAACATATGTTGTGTCCGGAAATGTAATATCATGTCATGTTTAACTCCTAGCCAAACGTTAAATGAGAGAATTGATACCACTTGCGCATATGTACGGTAAATATTAAGCTAGAGCCAGCAGCTAGTTAGCTTAGCTTAGCACAAAGACAGCAAACAGGGCAAAACAGCTAGCCTGGCTCTGTCTAAAGCGGACAAAATCGTCATGTCAGCCCCTCTAAAGCCCAGCCATGTTAAACAAGCCCATATAAAAGTCATTTTACACTTCAGTTTTTGTATTTAAACAGTGAGACATAACATATTGTTTGGTTAGCATTTGAGGAGCCAGGCCAGTCATTTCCCCCATTTGCAGTCTTCGTTCTAACCACTGGCCACTGGTGATGTAGGCTCATGTCAACCGATTTGTATTTTCCAAAGGAAGGGAGAAGCGCATCTTCCAAACTGTTTCTCTAACGTTTGTAATCACTGCGTTCTTCTGTTTCAACGTGTGTGTCAATGGCCAAATTTTAGAGCAAATGATTGCAGACAGGCCGGTAGATCTGAGGACTTACAGACATGGCGTTCATGCAGATGTGACCCTCAGGACTATGAAGGTAGTGTCTTTATTATTCAATCAAAAAAAAGTTTGCTTCAATCAAAATATATATTTTCAATTAAAAAAAACTTCACTTCAATCAAAAAAACCCTTTTCAATCAAAGAAAAAAAGTGTATGAATGCAAAAATATAGTTGAGACTCAAAAAAATACATTTGAACAATGTTTTTCTTTGATTGAAAATGTTTTCTTTGATAGAAGTGGAGGTTTTTTTGTTTGAAGCAACTTTTTTGATTGAAGTAATGTTGTCTTGTGTTTGGGCCATATTATGGGTAGGACATTTGTGTCTTTATAATTCAATCAAAAAAGAAGTTGCTTCAAACAAAAAAATATATTTTCCAGAAAAAAAATCACTTCAATCAAAAAAAAAAAACTTTTTCAATCATAGAAAAAAAGTTTTTGAATGCAAAAAAATATTTGAGACTCAAAAAATTGCATTTGAACACTTTTTTTTTGATTGAAAATGTTTTCTTTGATTGAGGTAATCTTTTTTGTGTTTGGGCCATATTATGGGTAGGACATTTGTGTCTTAATTATTCAATTCCGAAAAAGTTGCTTCAATCAAAGAAAATATTTTCAATCAAAGAAAAAACTAAAACTAAAAAATAAAATTGAATCTCCCCTAAAAAAAACAAAACAAAAAATCATTTGAAGTGTTGTTGTTTTTTATTGAAAATATTTCTTTCGATTTGAAGTGATTTTTTTTTTGAATGAAGTGAAAAAAGTTTTGAAGTAGTTTTTTTTTGATTGAATTATTTTGACACGAACATCCCCCATTGGTCAGACATGTTTGAGTGACAAGTGTCGGTGCAGCATCGGTGTCATGTTATTAGCCTACTCTGTTTGATATTTCATTTAAACATGAAGCTTGCTAACTTAGTTCACGTTGACTAATTTGTGTGATGGTGTTAGATATCTAACGCCTTCATATTGTCAGGCAGGCTATATGACAACGACAAAACCCTTTTCAATCAAAGAAAAACATTGTTCAAATGCATTTTTTTGAGTCTCAACTATATTTTTGCATTCAAACACTTTTTTCTTTGATTGAAAAGGGTTTTTTTGATTGAAGTGAAGGTTTTTTTTATTGAAAATATATATTTTGATTGAAGCAAACTTTTTTTTGATTGAATAATAAAGACACAAATCTACGTCATACAGGACCCTCACCATAAATGATCACTTGATTCCAGACCAAATCATTTGAAAGGTCTCATTTTCATCATGTACAGAAATATACACATGGACACTAATGAAGCCGCTCAGCCGGTAATCATATGGAACTCTGCTGACAATATATTCAGGATTTAAAACATTATGACGTGATCTAAGGTCCAATGCAGACTGGTTCAATGTCTACACAGAACGCTGTCAATGTTTTTATAGAAAATAAAACTACGTAATAATAATAATAAGTATTTTGGGGTTTTTTCTTCATAGGCAGTAGGTCCATGAGTTTTGAGCAGCTCAGTTCATTAGTGACTGTTTGATTTAAATAATTGTAGTTGGTGTTCCTAATTACCTGTTGAAAAAAATCCGTCAGTAATGTAGTCAAAGTAATGTATTACAATTGTATTACCTCAGTACCAAACACATGGGAAAAAAGACGCGAGAAAAGAGAGATCAGTAAGATGACTTTGTGTATTCAGTTTGACCCTTTTAATAAAGATAAAACTTGCTTTGTTAATTTCTTCATCAAATAATAAAACGGCGCAATTAACTAAACAGAAAAAAATAAATAATTACGAACTAAAAGTTACTGCTTTCGGTCACAGGAATCAAATATTACTCTTCAGATGCATATGTGGAGAGAGCTGACAAGACGATGTCATAAGATTTGGAGTCAAAGAACCAAAAAAAAGCACAAAAAAAGCTCTATTCTGCACTATATTGGATTTAAACCCAGTGCTAATAGGGAACCTGATACTGTTAATGAGGTCATTTGTAAACTTTGTCGGATGAAGGTGGCCGTTTGCACTCATGTGTCCGCCCGTCAGTTTCTGAACACAACACCTCTGATCAACACACTCACCTTCAAGCTCACCACAAGAGTCTGGCTGCCACAATGGAGCCCGGAGTGAAAGCCTGAGCAGCAGATAAAGGTAAGCACTCGGCAGACAACGTTATTGAGCATCATCGACAGAGATCTTTCCTTGTAAGATGTCTGGTATAACCTGTAAGACCCGTGTTGTCACGACTTTATTGAGCGGTGGGAAAGTGTCCTTGATGTGCCATCCCAGTTTTTTCGATTTTGTTTTCCTGCCACAGACTTTGTCTCGCAACCACAGCGATATCGTGACCCCTTTTCTCCACCCTCATGTTGGGAATCAGTGTTTTAAACAAACCCCGGCACAAACCATAATACATACTCTACCTGTAATCTGTTCAGTGTTCTTGCTCAGTAATTCTACCGATTTACAGGCATTATTCCATAAAGCTGCAGTGTTTGGAGACTCCTTAAACACAGCGCTATGGATTGAAGGATCCTGGAAAATGCAGAATATCCATCTTCATACCATCTCTTCTCCAACCTCACCCTCTGGTTCTGAACACAACACAGCAGCAACTCTTTTTCTTTTTTTTTTATTGGGACCCAACCATCACTATGGTTACAAGTCAGAGGGAATAATCACAGTCAAATGGAGAAAAAAGGGAAGGCTCGGCTCTTTTTTTCCTCTCTCTATCTTTTCCTTCCCCTCCTATGCAATTTTCCTGGTCTGTGGGGTTGCACATCATGCATGAAAATGAAATTACTTCATCCGTTCAGCGGTGACGGCGCCTTCTGCATAAAACATCTCTCTGTTTGAACATGATACCCTCTCTCTTAATTTCCAACGTGGTCCTCCAACACCCACCGTGCAGCACTCCTCCACCGCGAGCTTTCACACGCACAGTTTTCATTTCCTGAGCTCACTTCACACCCGATCCATACGTGGAGCCGCAGGTTCAAGTGTGATGCGCAATATTGTGTCGCTCCTATCAATCAGCGCGCTCGGGCTGCTCTGCTTATACGTGTAATCACCCTGGCGTGACAATGATACTGTAAGACAAATTACATTTATTATTCACGACACCCACCATCTGCCAATCAAAGCCGAATGAAATCATGGCATAAGTAATAACATAATTCCATCATTCACCCTCATCATCAGTGTCATCTGTTTGGATAACAGACAGATAATGTGGAGCAGAACAGACGGATTATGCATTTCAGTAATGACAACGTGCTGGAGAAATCCTCTGTCTTATCTGCGAAGGAGACAAACATGTTGAAGCCGCACTGTTAAAAAAAACAAAAACAAGCGATGAACTGAGGCGTGCCACAGAGAGTCCCATCTGCTCCAGTTGCAGAAACATGTATAAAAAAAAAAAAAAAGAAAAAAAAAAAAAGCCTTGTAGCCATGTATGTGTGTGTAGTGGAGTGTCTGACAGGTGAGAGAGTCTCTGTGTGCACACCGAAGCGTGGATCAAGAGGACCAGCTCAGTTCAATAATTCACAGGGCCGTCGTGTGGGAAACGCACGCATGAAATTTTCACCTGCCACGGGTCTCTGCTTCTTCATCCCGACTTGTGCACGGCTGCGTGTCTGAATATGTGTGTGTCTCTCTTCACCGGGACTTCAAAGCTGGCCGTGTATCGTTGGCACATTTGTGTAATAGCCCCGGGAGGAGACAAAGAGCTCTTACACGTCACGCGGCCTCTGTTTCCACGCCTGTTTAAGATTCCCCATCAAGGCCACCTGAGACCAGATGTCACATTTGCCGGTGTCTCTTAATGAAGAGTCTTTATATCAATAAATTGAATAAATGAACAAGCATGGCTTCTCGGAGTCCTGGGAATCCCATGAGTGACAACTGCTCAATTGAGCCATTTGAATGGAATGCTAATGATGAAAGCCTGGATTTCTACCCCCCTCTCTCTCTCTCCCTCTATAACTGTCTTTCATTGTCTCTCTTACTTCAGTACCTCCTGGCAGATAGAATGGCTGCTAATCACATAAGGAATAGCAGAGGGAGGCAGATGCAAGGGACTTAACTGGCTGTCTGTCTCTGTCAGATCAGACCAGACATCAGATAAGTGACCTATTTGTAGCTCTTTGAGAGTGATTTCCTTGATTACTGACAACTGCTGGGATCCTGTGGGACACGCTATCAGCGTGAGAAGGAAGATGGAGAGGGTTGGAGAGGGATGGAGGCAGGGAGACACAGGGAGCGAAACGCAATGGGAGAGTTGGGGGAAATTAGATGAAGAATAGCTGTTCTGTTAAACTCCTTGGGGTGACGAGCGGCACACAAACAGATAGAAGGAAAGGAAAGGAACGGAACGGAATACATTTCCATTTATTGAGCGCAGCGGCTGGCTGCCTAATTAGCGCACTGTGAAGTTTCAGTCTGTCCAAATCTCCTTTAATTGATCCAACCCTGTATGATCATCCCATCTGCATAAATAGTTTGATGCCACCACAAACAGGGACTAATTTGGTGTTTATTTGATGGCACTCTGCGATTCATCCATTCACTCCGCGTCCGACTTATTTCTAGCAATGCCGCTAAATGAACAAAGCAGCATTCTGCTATGCAAAGGACAAGCGTGCGCGGAGCTGTGCTTCCTTCCCCGGCAGTGTTTTGCTTCCAGGAAACAACAATCATTCAACCAGGAAGTCATTAGAGGACAGTGTGCTGCAGGCACCCGTGGGATCATGAAGGGCTACGGCGTGCTATGGGCTAATGTCACACAATAATGGGAATCTGTGGTTTACACTCTTTGATAGCCTCTTTTATGTCTCGTCCACGCTTAATGGTTCAGGCCTGTGTTGTAGTCCTTTGGCTTTACACACACATCTCTCTCTCTCTCTCTCTTTATTTTATAGCTCTTTATGGGCTTAGTCAACTCACGTTGCCTTAAGGGCACATCAAACACCCCCCGCAGGTTACACAGCCATGGGCTGGATACCAGGGGATCATTCAATACCACGGATCTATCCAACACAATAAACACAAACCCTCACCTACTCTATTATCAGGACAGTGCTGCATGTTGTCGTCACTAACACTGTGTAAATGTCACAGGTGTATGCAAAATAGGAGTTGTTACAACAAATCTGGATAAAGTGTCAAAACTCCAAACCAGGTCCGGTCAATTTTACCTGCTCTGCAAAGGTCAAATCTCTGCATATAAACAGCAACAAAATTAGTTTGGAAAGGCTTAAGTGCTAAATATTTACTGACCGACTACTTGAAATGCTTTACATTATATCATCATCATCATCATCACAAAACGACAGAACACAAGACAATTCCTGTATTTTTCAGTATGGGTCTGACTATTATGATTATATAAACTATTGTTAAAAGTCATAGTAACTTCTCTCCCGCTTTTCTTTATTGTGAAAAGCAGCATGAGCCTAAAGAAAAAATAATTTCATGCATTTTATTCCAAATCAAGATTAATTTACTCAAGGTTTCTGAAAGTAACTCAAAACTGGCCTGTGGATAAGCTATTGTAGCTAACGTACATCAGGGCTAACTGCATGGTCATCCTTGAGCGTCGTCATCATCGGGGCGTCGCTAGGAGTGCAAAACATCTTTAAGGGCTTTAGCCCCACAGACGGTGTTGCCTCAGTTACCCTGAAAAAGTAATCTGATTACTGATTACTCCATTAAAAAGTACAGCCAGCACAGAGTGTACAACGAACCTTAATATTCTCATCTTTAGCTGACACAAACTCAAATTAATGACTGTATTTCCAGCTAGAAAACGTGCATCTCTCTCTTCCCTCCATTGTTGTTTGCGTTTGTGTCGCTGTGTGGTGTTACATGTGAGTTGTTCTCCAGCTGAAAACGTGACTTGTCGCACACGTGACATCACTCCCCGAGACGCAAGAAGAAAGCAAAAAATATATATTTTATTAGGAAAATGACAAAAATAATAGTAACGCATAGTGACTTAAATAAGCAACTTTAATCTGATTACTGGTTTGGAAATATTAACGCGTTAGATTACTCGTTACTGAAAAAGGTGGTCGGATTAGAGTAACGCGTTACTGGCATCACTGTCCGCAGATAGAGTCTTTTAATGGGAGTCCGGGGGGACCTTTTGAAAATTGTGCTGTTAAAGATGCAATTTCAACGCAGTTTGAGAAGGAAATGAAGGCCAATCTTTGGGGTCCCCATCGTCATATTTCAATCACAAATTCAGCTAATTTTCCCTCACTACAGGCCTGCTGAGTAATGTTCATGTTAAATATATCAGACCTGTGCTGTGTGCATAGGCTGTTACAGCAGGTAGAACATTCGCTGTTATAATTTCTTCACTTCATTGTCTATCTACATTAGGCCTGCAGTAGGCTTTGTATTGTATTAAAAGAAAAAAATTGTCATTTAACAGAGACTACATACCCAGACTACACCCACAATCACAATTCAATTTTTCACGAACCTGAGCTGATGGAGGTATTATCAGGGGTTGGGGGAGACGATGTCTCACTCTCCACGTCTTCTTGCTCTGGCTGCGACTTTTTTTCCCCAAAGAATCTCCATATAGCCATAATAAGTAACTACTATAAATGCTGCAATGGTACTAAACAGTAGGCTCATAGACGAGCTCTGGTAATATCAGTGACTCATGGAGGGGGAAAGAATAACACAGATGTTGAATTTGCAACAAATTATTCTGACTCTGCCCATGTATGGGCATATGCCATAAGGAAAGTCAGGTCAGCTTCTGCCCAGTTTGCGCTGGTGATAATGTTGCATTTGTGACTGCTGGCCGTTCGATATGCAACCACATAAAAACCTCTAGGGCTATTTTCATCATCAGGCAATTATATATGTTTTTTTTTTTTTGAAGGCACAGAGATCCGGGGCTATTCCCAAAACCTCCGGGGCTATAACCCAGAATGCCCAGGTCTAATGATGCGCCTGGTCATAAAAGTCCACTGTTCCATTGCACAGAGTTCTCCACTACCAGGTTTTCTAGTTGAATTATTACCGTAGTTAATGTAAAAACTTAACTTAAAATAGGTCAATGTTCACTTTTGGTACACAAACACCATTCTCCTGGGTGAAAGTGCTATGTTGGACCCATCAGCCCTCACCATTCACCTCCAGATGTGGACATTCTCGCTCTTAATGCTACATCACCTGAAAATGTTTCTGTATGACTTTAGTGCGTGAAGATGAAACACACACAAAAAAAAGACAAATGTAAGATTGATTTCATTACATTTAATTAACTAGTAATTTTCAAATTATTACTTAGCTGTGCTATTTGTGTTCTTTGTCTTAATCCTGAGCCAGTAAAGACGTTTAATGTAAATATAAAAGCCGAGCGAGACTTGCAGCATAAAGTCAGGTATTTATATTGCTAGACGAGACAGTACATTTCATTGATGGCGCCTCTAGCCAAGTGTAGAAAGCACGTCATACACAGCAGTTATAACAGGTTGGTGTGAGGGGTCGTGAGTTTGAGGAATACATAATGTGCAGGAGATAAAGCCAAATTAATGCCATTTCCTTGCTGAGGTGCATTGTGGGAGGAAGTGATGCCAAACACTCAGGGCTCAGACAGGCTATCACAGAGCCCTTCTGGCGGCCTCTCAGTCACGCTTTAGCTGTCATAGCTGTCAACCATAATTAAGACGGCGTCTGCCAAATGTCTGGATGCCTTTAATAGAAACTACTTACTGACTGGATGCCTCATATACCCAGGAGCCTGCTCCGCTATAAGACTCTGTCTCCAGTCTGAACCACCTGTATACGTAGGCACACGAGCACAGACTACATGACAATACGGTTACAAAGTGGGGTTGAAAGCACGGCTGTAATTTTCTATTGTTCAGTATTAAAATAATGATGTAAAGTGCTCAGAGCACCTGATGGTTGATTAATCATGTGGATTCAGAACGAGCAGAAAACAATCAGAAGATTTTTGACCTTTTCAGACGGGGTTTAGAGATAACCAGATCTCATTTGCTGTCTGATGCATTTACTCTCCCCCCCTTGAAATGACTCAAAATTCCCTCAAGCAGTCTAAATTTCCAGTAATTTCAACTGCAAGCTCGTATGTCTAATTTCAACTTGCTTTACTGCTCCTTTTTACGCTACTGCCTGTCACTTGGGGAATTGCTGGCACACTATTTAATGGTTCTAAAATATGCTCTCAATTCTTTTTGAATGTTTCAGTCGCAGATTCATAGCAGGTCTGGCACCTCAGTGAGTGGCTTTAAAGAAAGAAAATGACACTGCCATGCTGGAATAGACTATTGATTTTTCTATCTTGAGCAGACTAAATTCAGTGTCACCACTGGGGTTAAAATATTCAGATCTGACAATAAACCTTTGCACTCGCGGGGATGCTGGAATTGCTGCTAACATGAGTCACTGCAAATGGGTGAACTGCTATGTTAAACAGCCCTATCAAACGCATCTGTGCATCTGCAAGCTACACGGGCATCCTTGAAAATCGCTGTGTTTGATAATGTCTCATCTTTCCCCGCTGTTATACGAGATCTGTTTTCTCTTTGTTGAACATGAGGGAAATGGCAAAACTACATGCTTTTTAACTTCCTCTTAAATTTCAGTTTTGCATCGCTTTGATCCCTCCTGCTGTGTGCCTGTCACTTTTCAAAGCTGATGTGCCCTGCTTTTGATGGGGAATAGGAATTCAAATATTCTGATAGGCCATCCACACAAACATCCAACAAAATGACAGGGGAGGAAATAGGGAAGCAGAGGATGAAAGAATGAGAGAGATGGGCTGACAAAATGGAAACAAAATTTCCAATTATGGAAAACGTGGAACCTCAAGTTTTTTTTCCGCCAGTCTTCAAACTTTCCCCTCCTGCAAAAAAATACAATAACAGCCTCGCACGCGATAAAGAGGGGTGAAACATGTCAATTGAGTGGCATCATGAGAAGGGAACGGTGCGGACGGCGTTTTTAAAAATAGTCACAGAGGAGGCCCGTGAGGGAGAAGCTGCAGAGAGCTCAGGTTTAATATCTCTCAAGTGAGAGCCGCAGACAGCCACCGTCGCACACAGTTATCCCTGATACTCATAAAGAAGATGCGCGCCTGGGCCTCGGCACACAGCCATGCTAGTCCATTATGGATCGGAAACTGAATGGGAAATGAACCAAGCTCCATGCAGCTCTGAAATATGTATTTTTTTTTTTTTTTTCATTTGGTGTGCTCTCCTATTCTGTCTGTATCTGCAGCCACATCAGTTTGTCTGTCTCTATCTCCTTCTGTCTCTCACCCTCCTCCCGTTTCTCCCAGTCGGGAGGAAGCAGCAAGAGTCCCATCAATATAAACGAGCATGAGCCGCCACCTGAGGAAGGATTGTCTGCTCTGGTACTGACACTGTTATTCTGCCACTGCACTTCACTTTCCCACACGGTCAATTGAATTGAATCCTTGGAGTTTCTAAAGGTTTCCGGAGGTAATGTTCCTGTGAAACGGATTTGGATTTAAAGATAATAGAGTGAGACTTTTTTTTTTCCTTGACAATTTAGGGAAACAAAGCTGGAACCTTTTGGGGCCGATGTTTTTTTCCTCCTCCAGAGGAGCTGTTTTTAATGTGATGTATAAGAGGAAAAGACAATCCAGTTATAGGTGCGTGTGAAGAGACGCTCGGAAGCAGACATCTGAGAGAGCAGAGGCACGGATACGTCTTTTAATGATCGGCAGAAAGCATTCTGAATGCTGCCAGCACATCCAATAAATAACCTTCAAATGAAAGCCCTTGGCCCTCTTTTGAGAAACTGATATGAACACTTTCGAGGAGGGATGTTTTTTATCTGAAGCGCGTATGGATCGCAGATATCTGGAGGAAGTTCCTCAAATTCTGACCGTGAACCGTTCTGATGTCTCAGTCTTAAACCTTGAATACCCTCCTACTCCATCCTGTGTGTCATTCATCGTTACCCAGAGGAGAGAAAGAAGTCCCGGGCGCTTTGACATTTTGTATCTGCTCAAAAATAGATTAGATGCTTTCTCTAGAGCGTGCACGCGCGCACACGCACCGCCGCTGCCTCCACCTCAGACCATTAACCAGAGCGAGGAATGAAATGTAGGATTGGGAAAAAGGGGCAATTAGAGGGAGAACAAATATTAATGGAAGTTAAGAAGTGACTCACAAACCCAATTACAGCATTAGCCAGGCAATTTAGATGAGCTCTGCGAGAGGCGAGAATCCTGTTGAAATGTACCAGCGGTCTCTCTGCATTAACAATGGCATTAATTCCCCTGATTCACAGCGAGGGGAGAAGAATAGAGCGAATACAGCCATTCTGTCTCCCTTATAAAGAGAGCTGCATTGTCTAGTTCGGCGATGGGAACGGAGGAGGAGGCAGAGGCTGGCGATCTTGTCTTACCCGCCCAAAACAGACCGCGGACCCCCGGAGAGCCTCAACTCGTTAGACGGCTCCATTCTCCCGCTCGTCCCGATACAATACGACAGGTAAACCGCGGTGCAGGTTCGAGAAATGTCCCACAAGATGATTAAAGTGAAGACACGGTTGGATGCTGGAAGGCTGACTAAAGGGAGAGACAGCAGTGGAAAGAGATTGATATGGATGTAGTGACGGAGGAAGTGGGGGGCCAGGGAGGTGCTCACTGCTGCTCTTGCACTTTTCCTCTCCACCTACCACCATTGTCAAATTGCATCCCTCAACCCCAGCCGCTGCCACACGCTACCGTCGGGGACATGCGCCCCTGACAGCCTGGCCAATCAGCAGCACCCTGAGGCCAGTTGAAAGCCCTTCTGGCATGCCTAAGGCTAGCGGGGTCCAGCCAATCAGTTAGAGGCCAGGCTTGAAAGGAGGGCCATGCTTGGCTCAGGGAGCCGCCGAGGCTGCCAATGAGAGTCCAGAGGGGAGCTCGAGTGGCTCAGAGGGAGGCTGCCAGAGGGGTCAGAGTGGACGAGGGCAGACTGACAGTTATTTAGTGAGAGGCAGAGCTCCGTGTCACTCACAACAGCACTCAGCCTTTGTACAACCGGGCCGGCTCTAATGGGACTGTCACCTTCTAATTGTCCGGCCGGGGATGCTGCGAATCGCAAACAGACACGCGCAATGCACAGACAACACACAGCGACACACACGCACCCCTCGCAGACACAGGAGCAAAACCAGCAAACAAAAGGGCGAGGTGCACAAATGGTTAGACGCGAACGCTCGCTCTTTATATTATGCTGCGAGAGATTTCTGGGAAAACAAGGTGCAGTAAGACTAAACCAACCTGCACATCCATTAACAGCAAATGCCTAGGGCTCATTTATATATTACACCTGCTGCCTGACATTATGACTGCATAATATGTGAATATATTTGCTGCCTGCTGAGTACACCAAATTAAGTTGAATCCAACTTTGCAACATTTGTAACCTTTATTGATTTAAAGAGGCTTCGGCAAATCTTTCGTGTAATTGTCTTGATAACAAATGGGTTCGAATGAACGATGACGAGAATTTGCCCGACAACCTTGTAAGTGCCTGTGTGTGTCATGGAGGCCTGTTTACCCGTGAGATTATCCAATGTTACTGTCATCTTAAATCTGGATTAAACAAGTATTTCGTTGCTGGAAAGGTGGCCCTTACTTCAAACTGGTGCTGTCTATGAGGGAGAAAGTCGCAAATATATTTGAAGCCGGAGCTGCACCACAAGAGGAAACAGAGGAAAAGCGCGAAGTCCAATGGGAGCTGAGTTCCCATAAAGTCGGGTCCCAGCTGCCATGAAAGCAGTAAAATGATAACACATCAAAATTATTCTTTCCCTGTAAAAAAGTGTCAGTTTGTTGCGGCATCTGTCTGCTTCCATGTCTGAAGCGTGTCGTACCTCCCAGCAGCTGTTTGAACGCACAGTTTCAACAGATTTATCGTTTACATCAAATGTATCAAAGGATATATTCTTCTGACGTGAAATTTTACAAAACCAGTAAAGAACACTAATATCGGTTAGTGAGTTTGAAAAAAAGGGCACAATTTTGAAATGTGTCGCGAGAAATTATATGAACTTTGTGAAACGCTGTATGCAAATAATTCTTAACTATTAAGGCCTTCCTGCTCATTCGGCAAATGTTAAACAACGTGAAGATATTTCTTTCTTCTGTAAAAATATGTGCACATCCATCCGGGAAGTGAGATCCAGTCACTCGGGACACATTTAATGCCAGGTGGGAATTGACAGGTTCTCTCTCTCTCTCTCTTTCTCTCTCTCTATCTCTCTCTCTCTCTCTGGTATTCACTTGTCGTCCGTTTTGATTCAAGGAACCTTACATAGGAGGAAGGGTCATTTCATCTCTGATCTTGAGGTCTTATTGAGGTCAGTGGGAGAGCTTTTGGAGAAACGTACTAAACCATTTTCGTGTCATATGACTTCTGATGAAGAAATGCCTCCAGAAAGTAGAACAACACATTTCAGAGAGTAGGTGTTTAATCACTGATGTTTTTCCCCCAAATGATTGGCAGGACTGATAATATTGTGACCAAATGGGGCTGGTCCAAACTAATATCGCAGATGAGACTGAAATTACTGGAACGGGAGATTTTCACAAACAAACTTGAGGGATGAACAACAGATGGACAACATGTCAGAGGTTAACCCACTCTCTGAAGTGTGTTCTTTTATTTTCTCTCGTCCGTGGCCCCCGACACAGGTAGTTCTTTGATGTCAGCTTGGTGTGTCCGAGCCTTAACGCTGAATCAACTGTTCGGAGTGAGAAGTGCGCTTCTGGATTCTGGGACGCACTCCGGGGATCGTGTCGGGAGGAAAGGGAGTGAGGGGTGTCCTGATTTCAACCAGAACAAGACGTGTCAACGCACTGCGTCTGCTCCTTGAAGCCGAGAGCAAAACTCCCTCTGAACCTCCATCACAGGCAGACGCTGCACGTGGATGTGAAAAATGTGGAGACATAATGAGTAACTGACTGTAAGAACCGAGCTTAACGGCTCCATCGATTGAACTGTTACTTCTGTGTAATACCAATTAGAGAATTAATTATAATTATAGTCATTTTGATGGTTCTGGTTAATTAAATGATAATCTTTACCTGCTGTCAATAACAAGTGGGAGTGACTGTACCGATCAGTCACGATGATTGCTGCGGTTTAGTACGGAGCAGCTTTTCACATTCGCCTTTACACATGTGATGTCGTGTTCGTCCGTTTGATAGTCAAGGACACAGCGCTCTGTTACACTAATGAAAACTATGGAAGCTACCACAAGACTGAACCACTGCAGCTTCAAAGGTTACATACTGTCGCTGTCTAGCTACAACTATCTGTGATGTGGAGATATAATTGAGTAATGGCCTCCTGAACAGAGAAAGATGCCACATTCCATCTCCGAGCTTTTCTCTATTCTTTGTTTTGCTAGCGAGTCTCTCACTCTCATAGAACCAGATACTGAAAGCGAAGATGGCTTCTCTCCAGTCCAATGAGAATAACTCGCCTGCAGCATATTTAAAAAAATAAATAGTTTCTAGCTCCCGGGTTAACCTCATGGTCATGTGACCTCAGTGTTTCACCAGGATGGACCTGGTTTCCCAGGATGCAGCGGTGTGCACTCTTCGGCGAGCACCGTGAGCGTCTCAGCCTGCGCTCTGAGTGCAAGTTGTTTTTCAGTCATTTGTGTATCTGAACTCACATCTTGTGCATGGTAAGTGATAGTACTCCTCGTAAGAGAAGTTTTTTGCTGGAAGCCTTTATATATTAGTAAGTCAGGTGATATGGTGTAAAAAACGGAAAGTCTGAGGTCTTTTTTCACAGTGAGTCGAGCTGGGGGAATGGATCTTGCAGAAGACTTGCATATGGGCGATTTTGTGATTTTGTTAGTTTGAGTTTCGCGTAGGTAGTGTTTTTTTTATTTTCTACCTTTTGACTTAGTACATGAATTGTTTCCAGGTTTTTATTAGAGTCTTTTCATTTTTTTTTTAGCTGCGCTCTGGTTATGTTTAGGCAATAATCCACGCGGTAATGTTTACCATGGTTCGGATCAAACTAATAAATCCACGTTCAACTTAGATTTCACACGCGAGAAGAAAAGCGACGATCACAAACAATGATATCAGTTTGGAAGTTACAAGCGGGGCGAGAACAGACATCGGGCGTCCCTGTCCAGCCAAAGTTCGTTTTCAACATGGCAACATTGCACAAAAATATGGTTCTGAAAACATTTGAAGCCCCAAAATAGGCAATGTCATTACAGAATCTTGACTCAGATTTGAACAGCACTTTCATGAGCAGCGTGTGTTGGGATGCTGCTGTCCTTTTTTTGAACTTTATTGAGTAAACGAGGCCAGCATTTCCTTTTGGTGTGACACTGTGGTGCTCGAGAACGATACCCAGTGGCAGTGAATGTCTTGTACCTGACCTTTAAAGAGCTTCAACCCAATTAAAACTCACACTTTTGAGTAAAGTGCCTCTTTTTCTTTGGGATGTTCACACTGTTAACATTTGACAAAACACTGAAGCTTCTTGTACGTTCTGACACATCTGAAACTTCCTCTGTAACCGCCGATGGCCTGATGGCTCAGGTTCACGCTTTCCTTATGGTGACTGCTAACAGTCATACGGTCATATCATGCTGTCATGTTTTAATGTAGTAAAGTTAGAGAAAGAACAGCCCAGACCAGCCAGTGAACAAGACACAACCATCTGCCAGTCATTTAGGTGGTACCACACAGGGATGATTTTCAGGATGTCGTTTATTTTGTAATATATAGAAATATACATAAAAAACATCCTGTGCTGAGGACGTGGGATTGAGTGGAAGTTCTGTTTGTCCTACAGTTCTCCCCACTGCCTCTCTCAGAAGTGAAGGAATGCGAGCACAAGTGCTTTCCATCTGGTAAATGGGCCGGGGGAATAAGTAATTGATGTGAAATTTTTTTTTTTTTCTGAGCCTGTGCAAAGAGTTCTGTTAAGCGTTAAATTTAGATAAATTTGGTCTTGAATAATGCAATATAATAGTGTACATTTTGTCCGACTACCTCAGTGCTCTCATGTATTGGTGGAAAAAAAACAACAAAACACACACACACACACACACACACACACACATGCCCGCACATAGGCACTAGGCACAATGGACGCGACGTATTTCAATGCACAAGAGATGCAATAAAACTGCAAACAAAACAAGCGGATCCAAAAAGCATATTACGAGCTCATTACGAGCTGTAATGAAATACACTGAGCAATATGAGGTTGTAAATAAACCACCGTGTTTTCATTTTGGGGACTGAGCAAACAGCACTACAGACATTACAATGTCATTGAGCTAACTTGCACTCCCCCCCCACCGCACACATATATCACATATATTTGAGCTGCTCCGCACAGAGCACCACATTAGAAAACCAACAAAAAGCCACGTACTGGCTCTGTTAATCTAAAGTGAGCGTCGAGTTTTCCTCCGCCAAAGTGTGGAAAGTTAACTTAAATGGTGGGCAAACTTAAACATTTGTTTTTGTTTTGTGTGCTTCTGTTTGTGTTTGATAAAAATCCCTCTAAATGAGGAGCCCTCCGGTCATTCTCACCGCGACACATTCAACCCTGCACCGTAGCGTGTTACATTACCCATGAGCACTATTATAATGGGCTATTCAAAATAATGAGGTAAACCGAATCATTCTGAGACGCACTCTAATGTGCCGGTTCACCCACTCACCTTAGGACCTTCAGTTTTCTCCATGAATGTCAGTGTATGATAAAGACTATATATCATTACTGTCTCATGGAAATGCACGCGGAGAGGCAAAAGAACTGCAAACGCAGACGTTTCTCTTTAGTCTTTCCCTCGGCTTTGGAATCACATCATATTAAAACCGCCGTCCACAATGTGCTCAATTATTTCCAGCTCACATTGTTCGTTGCCTTGTCCTAACGGTGGGTCAGGGAGGGGGCCAGTGTTTGAGGCCTGGTTAAATGAAAGGAGGGTCTTTTCTCTCCTATATTCCGACTGCTTTCCATCAGTTGTGCCTCATTGGCCCCAGTGTAGGTGCTGCAGGAGACGGTTGAGATGAGAATGCCACAAATGGCCTGAAACTAATGTTGGCCTCCCTCACCTCGCAGATTTACAGCACTCTCTGAAGACTTCCTCTTTTTTTTTTTTCTTTCTTTTTTTTTTTTTCCTCTTTCAATCTCAGCCCGTCCTCCCCCTTTCTCCTCTCTCCCATCTCCCACCCTCACTCCCTTTCACTTTCTGAGTATTTCTTGCCATCCACCTCAGTATCCATTTAACCGGAGCTGTTTTTCAACCTCTCCATTTCCCCAGCACTTACATCTGTCATGTCAAATGATCTGACGGCGCGGGCTCGGGAAAACATATTCCATTTGAGCACAATGGTAAATCAATGGCATCAAAGCTGCGCCACGTGTGGTTCTTCATGGCTGGATCTCACATATCAAGGTAAAAATGGCCGGCAGAATGGTGCTCTTGTACACTGGTGGCGTGTGTGTGTGTGTGTGTCTGTTTTGTGTGGGAGAGAGCATTTTCTCTTTGCTTCGAGGAAGTGAAAGTAGCTTTTAGAGGCTGAACCAGAATATTGCCAATTGAACTGACGGGCTGTGACACTGATGGTGGCGATGTCTCAATGCACTGGAATATAACCCATAATAGCACCATAGATATAGTCAACTAACAGTGACGGAATAAACAAAAACCTTATGATGTAATTAATCAATAATCACAATTAAATCAGCGGGAGTTTGTTTAATGTATGGAATTGGATTTGTCTGGGCCGGATCAAACATCGTAGAGCAGCACAGCTCCATTAGCCTCTCATTGTGCTCTGTGTCCTGTCGCTCGTTCCGTCTCCACTCTCGCTGAATCAAAGAGAAAACCACACACCTCTTTGGGCGTGTCAATCGCATCATCTGATGCCTGCAGAGCTGTAATTACACTCCGAGGGTTAATTGGTCTTTTTGAGCGGCGCTGAACCCGACTGTGTGAAGGCTCGAGTGTAGAACCACAGGTGAAGGAAACTCAAAGAGTCTCCACAGCCCAGGAGAGCTGCTGTGTCCTGAAATCAAGTGCATATGCTTTAAAGGTTGTTCTTGGCCACTTCAGAGACCGGCGAGATAAAGTACAAGTTCCCCACCGCGCCTCTCCCCGGCTGCCTGTCAGAGCGGAGAGTCGTGTTGCAGAGAGGGCCAGGGAGCAACGGGCAGCATGAGTCACAACTCCCATGGTGCACTGCTTTCAGCCAGTGATGGAAGGTGATTACAACTAGGTACTATACTTAAGTACAGTCATGAGGTATTTTCCTCTATGTGACTCCGCTAATTTAGCCTTCGACGGCATTACATTTTCGAGGCAAGTACTTTTACTCCACAACTTTAATTTGACATCTTTGGCAACATGTTTCTTTGCAGATCACATAAAGTACTGCACCATGGCCAAAGTACCGCACTTTTATGAGTTCAATTATTTCTTTTGGCAAGCGGATTCAAAATTATTCTGATAATCACAGAAATGTTGTGATTGTTGTCAGATCCGACAATTGGTCAACCCATAGTGTACAGATATACATACACTACTGGTCAAAAGTTTTAGAACATCCACATTTTTCTATTTTTTTTTCAACTGAAATTCAAGCAGATCAAGTCCAATGAATAACTTGAAATGGTACAAAGGGAAGTGCTGAAATGCTAAAGGTTAAAAAAAAAAGGTAAGGTTACCCAATATTGAAAAATAATGTACATTTCCAAATGAACATAATTTTTTTTACCTACATTACAATTAATGTAATGTAATACAATTCATGTAATATAATGGCCTGTTAATGGCTTTGTCATTTTCCAGTTTTTGCAGATATTCTAAAGGCTTCTTTTGCATTAACGAGAGCAGCTGATACCTTCAACCGTGGCTGTTCTGCCTCTGTGCCAACTTGTGTAGCCTTATGAAAACTACTTATCAGTGAGGCTAATTGGAAAAAAAGGCTTCAATCTGCTAGGGTGCATAAATATTGGACTCCGGAGCAATAAGGGTCTGAGGTCTGATGAGTCCAGATTTCATTTCACCTGTTCCAGAGTGATGGGCATATCAGGGTGAGAAGAGAGGCGGATGAAGTGATGCACCATTCATGCCTAGTGCCTACTGTACAAGCCTGTAGGGGTAGTGTTATGATGCTGTTGCTCCAGTTGGTCAGGTCTAGGTTCAGCTGACTGCCTGTTTATACCGACCAGTTTTTTTTCCAATGGATTTGTTCTTCCCTGATGGCAGGGGCATATTCCAAAATGACAATGCCACGATTCATCGGGCTTAAGTTATGAAAGACTGGTTCAGAGAGCATGAGACATAATTTTCACACTTGGATTGGCTTCCACAGAGTCCAGACCTTGACCCCGTTGAGAATCTTGCTGGAGAAGACTTTACACATCAGCCTACAAGAATCTTGGCAAACTCTGGACGGAAATCAATGTTGTGACATTTCATAAGCTTGTCAAAAAGATGCCATGGCGAATGTATGCCGGAATCAAGGGCAGTCCAATGAAATATAAGAGCATGTGGGCCCTTTTTTGGTGGGGCCGGGCAGTATATTTCAATACTTATATATCATTCAAGTTTAAATTTAAACTTCATCAGTCATATAATGCAATATCTTTACTCAAGTATGTTTGACTTAAGGATACTTTTAACAACATTGTTTGTGGGTACAGTATGCAGCGATGGAGCATAACTAAGTACAGCTACTCAAATTAAGTACAATTTTGAAGTATTTGTACCAACTCGAGTATTTCCAATTTCTGCTACTTTATATTTCCACACCACTTCATTTTGGAGCCATGTAAACACTTTCACTCTACTTCACTAGTTAGAAGTTACTTTGCAGATTACATGCTGCATCACAGCCAAAGTAGTGCATTTTTCATTATTTTAATACATTTTATTGGTAATCGGATTGTAGAAAAAACAAATCCCATGATCAGAAAATTGTAGAGCATCAGATCTCATAATCGGTGAACCAGTAGTAAACAGTATACACATACATGTTCGTACTGCATTGGAGTCATATGTAATTTTGCTTTTATTATATGAAACTTATGTACATTTAATATCAGTATACAACACTGCTTTCAGTATAGCCGGGCTATGGCTGAGGCACACCAATGTTGTGTTCACTTACAGTATGTAAGCTAGAAGATGTTCCCTTGCACACACACTGCACACGCACACTCAATCCAGCCCAACCTCAACACTCACATGCCCACAAAGGAAGCCCCTTGAGGTTTAATCCAAGCATCTAACACCCGACATGTGAAATGGGGATAAAAGAGGGTCCGTGTCTCCAGCAGGGCAGCACAATTTGGTGCCTCCCCTGACACTTCGCGGCCCGGCTGTGTGTGTTTTTGTGTGAGGGTGAGTGCTTCCATGCTTTGGTAGAAAATCTGCCCTCTTGCCGACACATTGGTGAAAGGCGATTTCCGTAATCCGGGAGTGTAAGCCTCGCTGTACAAATGGGCATAAGGGACTTTGTGTGTATGTGTATGTGTATGTGTATGTGCGTGTGTGTGTCTGAAATGCCAGCAGAAAGCTGAATGTCTGTCTGGGTGTCTGATAAGAAGCATCTCGTGAGGAGAGTTTAAAGTAGCAGCACAGAGCTGAGAGTGCGATGCCTCCATGGGAAATTTCTCTTGATTTTCCTTATTTCTAATATTCACTGTTATGCACGGGTTGTAATCAATAAGTGGTTACATGATTTACATTGAATGTGGGAATTGTAGAGTTTCACACTGTTTCTGTGATTGGTAGCTGGGCTGCAGGGCAAAATTAAATCATTTGGCTTCCCGGGGTCACATAATTTAAATTACACATATATATGCACAAACGACATGGTTACCATTAAACTGGTATTGCAGCAATAAAAGATGAATGTGCACCTCTAATGCACACTTCAGACCAGCAGTTAACACCTTTTTTTTTCAGCAGCAGTGTAGTTAATATGGTGGAAAAATGGAAAAAGACATATGAGAAAAAATCCACTATACAATGCTATTGTTTCACAAAGAGTTATTTATTTTTTGCATTCAGAACGTACCAAATTAAATTATGGCCATCAAACGCACATTATAAATGATTCTTTTCATGACTGTTGTGGGCTCAGTTGTTTTATTCTTTTCATTCAATGTGCTTTGACGTTTTTCCCTTGTTAATTTCCCGCTGCCTGTTATTTTATCATTCACTGCCGAATTAAGAGGGAGAAGTCTGTTTGAAATCACCTTCCCAGTGTTTAATGACAATGACTGTGTGCTACATATAGTGCAGCCGAGCGGAAGAACGCCAGCTCCGCTTCTATTTGAGGACCCTGCCAACACAATATTGTCAAATTGCATTTCATCTCTGCCACTTTTTACAAATCTAAAGAAAAGAGAGCGTATGCTTATTTCTTTTAGTCTTGATCTATAGCGTTGTGCGCACAAACCTTTGTTGCCCGTCGTCAGCCATTCTCTGCCTGTGTTTTTTGGTTTTTCAAAGTCGATTTATTGTGATTTTACAAGACAGCGCTGAACAACAAAATGCAAGCTGTAGTCCCGTTATGCTACACAAGAAACAGCTCTTTCATGTTGGAGTGTTGAGGATGAATTCAGAAGGGGCACAGCCCGAGGAAAGACGCTGCTCTGTAGTCTGGCGGTACGACAGCGAATACTTCTGTATCTTTTGCCTGATGCTCACTGACGCTCGGCGTGTGGGTACCCTGTTGGCAGTATAAATAGACGCGTCCTGTCCCTGAACCATGCCAGTTTGTGATCTTTCCAGTCAGGAAGAAGAGCTTTTTCTCTTCCTTTCAGTGTAACGTGTGTGCGTAGTGCTCCTTCAAGATCAACACCCCCACTTATCATATAGTATTACTCACAAATAATTTACTTCATTCAGACTCTGTAGGTGTGTTTTTTTTGTCCAGATTGACAGTGGTGTCTCCATGGTATCAAGAGACAAAACTGTCTTTAGATTGGAAAGGCAGCTAAATACAATAAAGTACGATTTTTGTATTTTAAGGCTCTTATTTTCCCTCCTTGATGTTATTTTTATTGTTACTCGGCACTGATGTCAGCATTTACTCCATTTACACTTTATTTAATTACTCTATTCTATTGTGGTTGTTTTTATATATTCTTATGTTATAATAATTTCAAACACTCTCTGGCACACAAATATCCTTTGGGATTAACACATTTTGTGTCTTATCTTATTTTATAAAAAAAAAAGATGTCTCCACATATTAAAAAGGACATCACTTCCTGCCTTGCTGTACGGCAATAGTTAGAAAAAAACAAACTGAATCGTTGAAGCGAGCAGGGGAGCGGCAGTAATTTCATCCTTTCCACGCTCAGTATTTAATGTGCGACTTTGCATATGCTCAACTTTGTGTGCAGCTATATCACTGTAAGGCAAAACCGAAATGAACTGAAATCATGAGCATCCATCAAAACAAATCAAATGAAATTTATGTTAAACGGCTTTGTTTGCTGCAAAACTCTAACTTAATCAAACCGCCTGCTTTCGAAAGCCCCCCTTTCACAAACATTAATCTCAGTTTGTGGATTCTTTGGTCTCCCTAAACTCACTCAACAATACAGATGCCATGATCACCCATCTCTTCAGATGTGCTGTAATGTACAAAGAAGAGTACAGTGATGTGAGCACGAGTCCACCGGCTATATTAACAGTTGCAGGAATGCCGCAGAGAGAGACAATACTCCAGAGTAATCTTCAGATCTGTTCTTCTGAGACCAGGCATGAAGTGCATATTGTGTGCTTTCCATGCAAGGATTTTTGTTGTCTACCTGTCTGTGGAGCCCAGTCTCGCAGCAGACAAATCATCTGGCATCATGACTTTCATCGGAGACAAGAGCAGCGATTTAAGCCTGCTGGGTGTGCTCGATAGAAAATACCAGAATGCTGAGTCTCTTGCCCTGGTGGTGATTGTGAGAGATATCATTGTATATTCTCCATTCTTCTCTCTCGCCTGACCTGAGTTAATAAATTCAGGGCTCGGCTACCTAGTTTTCCTTGGAATCTCAGCTTTCCTCTGCAAAGACAAGTTATATAAAGGTTCTGCGGTCGTCACCATCCTGCATCTGGAGAAGATGTGTGGTATTTGCTGAAATTATATGAAGTGTCACTCACTCTGACAAGCATGTGAGGGAAGGGTCCGCGGGAGTTTTCAGGCACATTGATAGGCGGGATGACCCAGTCTCTCTTCTGTCGCCTCAGCCCATTGGCGGAAGAGCTCCTCTGATGTTTCCGAGAAAACTTGATAACTCTGGGCTGGGAGTCCCATACTCTTGACAGCATTTCTTCAACGCCGACCTGAAAAGAAAAGCACATCATATCATGCCACGTCTCCCACTGAATAGCTCACGCACGCTATCATTTGAAGAATGCTATTTTGCCATGACAGGTTGGAAGATGAATCTGTAAAGTGCTGTAAAATGACAAGTTTTCCTCTCTGCTAAAATTGAAGCCAAAATACTGGTTGTCACGCTAACAATAAACGCATTTTGGGAGAGTGACAGAGAGGCAAACATGAGGAAATATAAATATAAACATTTATCTGAATGCTGCTGCATCATATTTCACGAGGCCCCGTGGCAATACACACTTAGCCTGCACCAAGCCTCCAGCTTGTGCCTGCAAAAGCCGGACGTCCCCCAGGCTACACGGCTGGGTTCTGTCCACTGAGGCGCTGTGCTTTGTCCGAATCACTGCACATATTTTTGAGTCAGACAAAATCATTCCCGCCCGCCCCCGTCCTCTCTGTCCCCGATGAAGACGAAAAAAACCCCCAATATGTTACACTTTGCCCTGAGAGGAGCCTATCATCAGATAATACAGGTATTGATGAAATACCAGCGTCATAACAAAGGGGGGCTGAGGACAGGAACAAGAGGCAGTTTCATTGATGCGGTAGTCACTTAGAAGACGAGCAACTCGCAATGTCACACAGTCGGCGAGAGATTCTTTGATAGAAAATGTTAGAAACACAGTGTGGAGACGCAGGCTGCAAGCAGCAATTATTTTCATTGTCCGTTAATGAGCTGATCATTTCCTTGGTTTATTGATCAGTTGATTTGTTTAATAAAATGTTAGAAAGTGGCACAAAATGTCGATCAGAGCCCAAGATGACGCCCTCAAAGGTCCTCAAGATATTTGCTTTTATGTTCATGAGGAGTAAACAAACCATACCTACAGTACAACAAATATTTGAGAATATTAACTTTTGTTTTACTTAAAAAATGACTGATAAATTACTGACCAAAATAGTTGGTGATTCATTTCATAGTTAATATTAGTATTAATCAATATTAGCAGTGTAGACCTTTTCAATAAATATAGTTTTCCTCAGTCCAGAATCTGTCCTCGATCTGTTTGGATGTGTTTACTACTTATTTTCAGAGCTGTAGTAGCTTAGTTTTTCGAACATCATTCAGCAGGGACGCAGGGAGTCAGTCACAGTGTGGGGGTGCTGAGGGGCGAGTCTATATACTGACGTCATTGTAAATGGCACTTGACATTCAGGTTTCTGTGATAATTTGAATGGCCAGGATAACTTTTATAGT
The DNA here is from genome assembly GCF_900880675.1 of Sparus aurata. Classification (NCBI taxonomy): domain Eukaryota; kingdom Metazoa; phylum Chordata; class Actinopteri; order Spariformes; family Sparidae; genus Sparus; species Sparus aurata. The sequence continues at coordinate 29,433,130 of NC_044192.1, forward strand.
TCTGTCTTTGCATAAAAAACATTGTGTGGGCTTGTCCAGGATGTTTACTTGGAAACAGCCTGGCAGTGAGATCCGACACCTAATGCTGGGTATGAACTGCTCAACTGTCCCCTTGTGATCCGTAAACCAAAGACGCATGCTGCAAGGGATAAACAGACTCATAGTCTGCAGTATAGTTCATACACTTGATTTATAAACTACATAGTTGTAGATTGTAATTGTAGTCCATGTGATATCACAGCAATATGGGCACCTCCTATGTAGGAATGTATGGGCAGAATATATATATATATATATATATATATATATATATATATATATATATATATATATATATATATATATATATACACACAACCCTCCAGCTGTAGCTGCAGAAGGAAGATTGTGTTTTTTTCCGCCAGCGGAAATAAGGGTTGGAAGGGTGTGTAAAAGACTGAGTGTTTTTTTCCCGACTCTCTGTGGTGTCCTCCTGTGTAAGATGGTTGTATTGCTGTAATCCAGCTAATCCTATTGTTGTCTCTGCGCCCCGCGCACGCACACACACGCACGCACGCGCACACACTCGCTGGCAGTGTGCCGCTGTCACCTGAAGCACAGTGGAAATCCTGCTGCTCATCCCACCTGGAACACACACATCGCAGTCACACGTCTGCACACGAGCGACCGCAGACGTGTCGCAACACCAAACACAGGCCGGCAGTTCATCCTATCAATATACACCTGCTTTGCAGACTGTAAGCTACACCTAAGCTGTGCATATTTTTCATGTTTTGGTTCAACTTCACACATTCACAGCTCAGAGGATTGGACGGTGAGCTCAGCGCAGACCTGTAGACAGCCGAGGGGTTGAAGGTTTAGCTGGTGGGCAGGAGGCTGACGTAGAGGGAGCGAGGCGAGGCGACCGGGTGGATGGTTAGAGGACAGAAAGAGGAACGAGGTGACCAGATGTGTTTCCCAGATAAGATAACTCTCGTTCCAGCACCGCTCATCCAAAACACTCACCGGTACCAACTGGCACGGGGGAGGCAGGGTGCTGCCAGCCTCCTCAACGGGCGGCAGGTGGAATTAGTCTCTGTCTCTGAATGTGTGTGTGTTTCTGTTTGCAGATGCTCATTTGAAACCAGCAAAAAAACAAGGGAAAACAAACCAGTATTAAAAAAAAACAAACATGCAACAGAGGATAAACAACACTCTCTGCCGCAGATGACAGTGAATCACCAGGACTGTCTACACGTCCGTGCATATGGACAGTTCTAACATGTATGATACATTGGCACTGCTCAGTCAGCGTGCTGCTACAATGATAAAGTCCTTATCTGCTTTTACGGCTATCAGCAGTAAAACACAGTGAAAGAGTATTTTCTCTACGCGCCGACCAGCAGGCTGACGAAGGCCTGAATGTATCGAGGTTGAGGCCTGATCTGGTCTGATCAACATTCCTTTAGATATGTTGCCAACACAAATAGAAATGAGGAGGAGAGACGGTCAGTCGGAGAGACAGACACGGACAGACACAATGAAAGGGAGAGGTCCTTTATTGTGGGTCTGCTTGTGGACGATATCAGCGCAGTGGCTGCATGTGACTGTCACTTTCAAACAGCATGGCAGATGACAGGCTGTTGGCATTGTGACAAAGGAAAGAAAGAAAAACTGGAACAAGCTCTCTACGGGCTGCCAGGAAGCTAGGTGCCTATTAGGGATGGGGGATTTTTGTTTTCGTAGGAGTGCGTGTGTGTATTAATACAGTATGTGCATGTGCAAGCGTGTTCAGTCATGCCTGCGTGTGCGCACATATGGGAAATCATGTGTGCCGGCCTTGATGCAGGCATGTGTGCACACGTACAAATGTGTAAAAATAATGCATGAACATATGTGCGGGTGGATTTGTCTCAGAGTGTGTGCGTGCACGAACGTTGACAAGGAGTCACTTAGTGTGTCCCTGAAACCCAGAGGCAGCCGGGGCCAGCTGGCAGCTTCTTGCTCCAGGCAGCCTGCACGTTGCCTGGGCATTCTTCAGGCCTGCAGCCCCCGAGCCCTGGAGCTGACATCTGGAGGTTATCAGTCTGACAAACAGGCAGAACAATGCAATAAGAGAGTGTGCTCATTGCTCATTCTCTGTTCAGTATGGCTCTGAAAACATTTGATTCAGGTCTTTTGATGTTATTTCTTTTTTTTATGTCTTTAGCGCCGCAGTTCCCTTTGCTGGTTCCCTATGATAAAAAGCGGGAGATCAGAGTGCCTGTCTTCAGTAAGGAGAATGTTCTCCCATGAGATCTTCTCACAAAAACTAAAGTGAAGAAAAACGTTTAACTTTGTATTCAAAAACACAAGAAGCATTGACGTTCTCGGTCAATGCTATTTGCCAGTTGAGACTTGCAGGTCTCTCGTGTGGACTGTCAACATAATCAGGCTATAATCACAAAGTTAAAGCACACAGCAAAAGCGCCGCCATCCAACCCTGCCAGTGTTGCCTTTCGATGACCAGCTGACCCCCAGGGCCCTGCGTTCCACCCCGCTGCCGGCCTTCGCTGTAATCTACCTTGAACAGGTGAGGCCGTCTGGGGAGAGTGCGGTGAAAATGCAAATCAAATAAACACTAAAACCCGCTCCGGCAACCAGTCGACTCCAAATCCAGTGGTGCATAACTGATGGGCTCTAAGCTGGTGGAGAAGGCAAACCAACGTGCCATGAAATCAGTACGAGCTGGAGAGCACTCAACGAGAGGCCCTACCTGTGTGAGGTGCGATAGCCTGAGTACATAAACACGGCGGAAAAGGGCTCTCAGGCCAAAGATGCTCTACACTTCAATTGCTGCGGTATTGTACAAGGGAAAATTAAATAGTAAAATGAGCGGGTTGATCATGGAGCCCATATTCCAAGTATGTTAATTTCCGCTACTAAAACAGCACGGCGAGAAACCAAGCCAGTTATTAAAAGCAAATCATTGCACTCTCACTGGTGCTATACAACAAAGCAAGCATGGCAAGGGCAGAGAGCCGCAGTATATTGAAGTCATCTGAGTGGCGGTGAAGAAAGCGTATTATTTATAACAGCATCTCTCTCTGCACATTATCTCTGTCCACACCAGGCGAGAGAACAAAATGAGCTGGTATTTGAGCTGTCTGTCTTTTAATCGCCATTGGGAAGAAGAGGATATCCTGAGCTGTTTATATCCCCCGCTGCTGTTGCCCTGTTGATTACCCACAGATAGGTTGCGGTCGGGTGATGCGATTATGATTACGTCTTTTCTAAAATAACTATTGACTTTCAGAACAAAGCGCCGGGCTCTGATAACAACTACTTACCTCTGTGTGTGTTTACCCAACTGGAAAAGGAAAATGGGCGACGCGGCTCAAAAACACTGCAGTGCACTGATAACACCGGTAAGTTTTAACTTCTATACCCACAAATCATGTGAAGTCATTGCACTAAACAACACACACACACCCACCCACCCACACACACACACGCACAAACCCCTGTTAACTGACTTACTGACTTCTCTGGTTTACAGTGCTATAAATCAAAGGAGAACTAATATCTAACAGTTCCACTGCTGCTGCTTCAGTTAGGTTCAGTTGGTACCTCTAATCAGAAAAGTGTCCAAGTTGATTTTGGCAAACAAGGGGACATTTGGAGCACCTCAGTTGGAGAGCACGGGTCCTTTGGGTGCCACTTTGTGATGAAAAGAGCCAAATATATTCCACACAACATACGCAGACACATATTCGATCGTCATTATGGACCTGACAAACGCGTGACAAACGCGTGACACACGTAGAACATCAAATTCATACTCAAAGAGATGGTAGCATGTCAGCAAAGTAACCGCTGACTGCTGCCAACTGTAGCTGCAGATAGCTACTTAGCTCAGTTAGCCTCACAGCTAGCAGCACGGACTGGGAGTTCAGAGCACCCGGGGAATGTTGGTGCTGACACCAACACCAAAATAATTTTGGACCTGGAGGAGCCGTGGCTAGCTGCTTAGCATGCTAACTTCACTAGAATCATTGCAACACAGCACATAGTTGTCATGACGTCAGAACTGTTATTCCTTTACATTTTTGAATGTTTCCGATTGAAATTATTATCATCAACGTATTGCACCTTCAATTATTATTCATCTGGACTGGAACATAGACACAGAACCCTTTTATTTTCCAATGGATTTAATCTAAAAAAAAAAAAGGGGGGGGTTCCAACTTTAAAAATACAGGGTTGCCTAGATGCAAATGGTTTCGAGTAGAACCTCAGCCCTTTAAAAAGAACATTTGGATCCCCTAAATCTAAGAGTGAATATTTCATATCGGCAGTCAATATAGGCCGTTCTTTTCTCCTTTGGCTGGGCCCGCTAGTGGCAAGAGGGCCTTAGTCATGGTTCTTGAATGCCTGTGTTTGGATCCTTCCCTGTTAGCCCTCCAACACACTTGCTGCAAACAACATGTAAAACATGACAGTCCCTCTCTATACGTATTCAGCATTTGATTTGTCCGCTCTGGGCTACTGTAGAAACATGGTGGCGCAACATGGCCATGGAAGAGGATCTGCTCCCACCCTCTCAATGTAAGAGTCTCATTCTGAGTTATCGAAAACACCTTTCAGTCGATTATACGCGTATGAAAACCTAATTATGAATAATATTCCATTTATGACAACAGATCACAGTAAATCTTACTTTCTGGACTTCTGGCACCACTGTGCAATATCTAGTTATGTAGTGGTGTCAGGTAATAATGTTGAAATAATGTGTCTATGTTGGCCTCTTCGAGGTTTTCTCTCTTGCTCAAATGCACAACCTTTCAAACTCAAGGAGCAGGACCGCAAGGGCAGCAGGGAGCAGGAGGTCGAAGGGAAACTGAACCCCGCCCATGGAGTTGGAGCTGTGTCCGAAGGGGCCGTTTGACACAACAGCAGGTCACTGATTCAAACCAGACTCTGCTGCTGCTCTGTATGGACTAATTTTCTGCCTCTTCCACTCCAAAGGAGTAGTGGCAGTTTCACAAATGTTAAGAAAAATATGAGTTAACCAGACAGAAAAGTCTAGTCAAAGTATGATCCCTTATAAATGTCATCCTTCCCACTCAAGTCATAAATAGTAGATGGCAGTGAGGACAAACTGTTTAAAAGAGTGATTTTTCAGCCTTGTGGAGGCTGTCACTCAATGTTTACTTCAATTGCTTATATTTTATGCAGTTTTAATCATTTGGGGCCAAAAGAAATGGCAATATTAGACTGTAGAGTGTGAAACAAGCTGCAAGTTACCGACAGCCAACGTGTTTTTCTCACAGTTTACTGCCGCACACACTGTATTTCAGTAAGTGTATTTTTTTATGATTATAATGAAACAGGTATTTAGTATTTGTTTTTGTCCTCAGGGCGTACCGGGAGATTGGAACGCGATTCCACTGCGGCACTTATTTTCATCATCTGAGGAGAAAGTGACAGGAACACATGTGAACACTGCTCCGGAAAAAATCAACTGGCGGTACGTATAAAACCTGTTTTTCAAATTTCCATACGATTAGAAAAAAAACACATTTATTTCTTGTTCAATTATTGAATCTTTTTTCGAGCTCCACGATGTGGGGGACATAATTATACGCTGAAACTACATCACCTGGTCCTCGGCAGACTCCGGCAGAGTGGAACATTAGCTCAATCAATGTCAATTATTTCCCAGTCTCCATTATTGCACTGCCAGGAGTGGGCAGAATTTTAATCCCCTCGCTGCAATTGCTTTAGCTACATGAGTCTTGGGCTTTTTGTCATGATTAGAAACATGACTTAACATTAAGCCCAGTGGCGTTCAACAAGTAGCGCAGGAAAAATGATAATGGGTTTGTCCCTCAACAAAGTGCAGCCCCGGAAGTGGGAGTCGGTAACGGCGACTATACATTTGGGCCTGTGTAGATTTACAGTCTCTGTTGGCTAATAGAGCCATGTCTCTACTCGTAACATACACAGAAGTGCACTGCATCTTAACTGCTGTGCATGAGAGTCACAGGAAAAGTGTTTTTACTGTTAGTGTTAAAGAAGATGGCAGAATTTACGGTTCTGATCATCTGAATTAAGCCTCATTGCATCTCACCCCGTTCGTATTCGGGATTGTTTTGTGAAAGGGATCCTCTGTCTTTACTAGTCGATTCCTTCATCTGGAGGATGCTTTACACTTTCTGCAACAAACAGAGAAGCTCGTTTAATCAGAAAAACCTTGTAGGATTGGGTTTTGGTAGCATTTTATGGAACCCAAATCCAGTTTCAAATCCTCTTATCAAATATAATGAGGTTCAGCTGTCATCTCTTGCGAGTAACTTCACTAAAACAAAGATTTGGAATCAGCATTTGCAGGCTGATTAGGCAGAGAGCAGCTAAAGTAATTTGCACAACCTGTTGCCCAGAATGTGTAAATGAGATGTAGAGATATCGGACGATAACGGCCGCGCTTGAAATGTTAATTAAATGTGTCTGGCACGTTGAAATACCAACTTAGTTCTACACCTTATTTTTCGCAAGCTACTCGCTGCAGACACCAGAGGTCACAGTGCTGAACCGGGGCTGCACATTTAATTGAAATATTTTCAATAATAATATCCACCTTGTAAAAGCTGCAATTTTTTAATGATATCGTGAATCATACCACCATATCATGCAGTCGTATGTAGGAATATTACGGTTCTAACGTCAAATGATATAATGAACTGACATGCATACATACATACACGGTGCGATCAGCCACATCATTTCTCCAGGGGAGAGTAGTCGCTCACAAATAAGCATTCTTGGTCACTGAGTGATGATTTCTTTGCATTGACCAACTATCTTTGGCTGAGTTACTGTGCAGGCAGCACATTAACCAGACAACAGCGGATGTTTTATTAGATCCCTTATGGAATTAATATCAATTAACTACAGCTGATTTTGCATAATCCTCCACTGGTGATGATTATCGGCTTAAAGGATAAGTTCACCCAAAGATGAAAATTAAGTCATTATCAACTCAGCCCCATGCCGATGGAAAGTCACGTGAACTTTTGTGGTCCTGCAAAAAAAATATTGCAGCATGCTCCTAAACAACTGAGGATGACGGAGACTTGTTATTTACATGCTTTTTAAAGCTTAAGTCTTCACTGTAGCCGCTAAGCTAAATGCATACGCATTGCACCCTCTTTGAAGTGGGTGCACAAGCTTGAGCGCACATCGAGCGAGTGAATATTTTAAGATACTGAAACAGGTCCAGTTGTCTACAATATACATTAGCACGTAGCGTACCATTACCCGTATGACCTGGATGACCTTCATCAACCTTGTTTTTCAGAATCAATTTGGGATCTAACGGCTTCCTGAGACTTGGATTACGCTGTGTGAGCTGTTTGGAATTTTTTTAAAATTACGTTTTGAAGTCCCCATCAATTTTAGTAGTTTAGAAGAATGCTGCAACGCCGTTTTGCAATGAAGGCAATGACTACACTTTATCCTTTACAGTTTAAAATGATGTATAAAAGAGAGGCCTGTGACCTGAATGTTTCCTAAATTTAGAATCCAACGTCACAAATGTGAAATTTCAAATAATATCGCACAGAGAGAACCTAATCCAACCTTAACACCTCCCATCTGTGGAGAGTGTTTTTCCGGATAAGTTAGGAACAGATGAGAAATCAGCCAGCTAGCTTTCTCCAACTGTCACACAGACAAAGCAGTTTATTGATAAACACCAAGTTTATGGGAACACTCATGAGACTTATGAACAGGTCTCATAAGTGTGCCTTTGTGTCTCAGTTCTTCCTCCCTTGTTACCTTAGTCAGGGCCAAAGGATGAGGATGTCCGGCCAGAGCTAGCTTAACGGTGGTCTCCCAGATGTGCGGGTCATGGAGCCCCCGTGCCGTCACCATGAACTGGACAGGCTCCGACAGGTTGGCCACCTCCTGCTCTGCATACACCGTCCCGTCGGGCCTCACGCTGAAGTTGGGGTCGTTGCTGACAAAGCCCACCTCTCTGCTGCGCTGGCAGTACTCAAACTTCACTGCAGAGACGGACAGAAAGGGGAGAGGCGGTACAGAATTAGAGAGCGGCACAGTGAGATTTACTCCATGAGGTGTTCACAAATCCTTGACACATCTGGCAGGCTTAAGATTAACCTGCATCCATCAAGACGTATCTTGAAATATCTCATCCCCACTGCTGTCACTTTGGATTCCCCGCTTTGACGTCTTCGGCAAAACAAACTGCTTATCACATCCTGAACCGGAATACACGGGAGGGAACCTAATTCTTTTTCATATCATTCTTTTCCCGAACTAGACAGATAGCAATGTCAAAACAGCGTTTCTCTCGGCTTCTCCGGGGAAGGCATGAAGAGAAGGTCTAAAGCACATTAGGCTGACTGGGCCAATTGGGCTCCATGCTCTGCCTGCCAAGCACATGGAGCACAGCGCTGAATGACATTTGGAGGGTTCGGCTTGACTGAGACAAAAGAGAAGCTGTGAGAAGTCTCATGTTTGGACACACACAAAACATACTGCCCTTCCTGTGCACCCAACACGTTTGTATGGGAGAGCGGTGCGGTCATGGGGGGTGGAAGCAGCCTTTCCACTAGGTGAAGAGGCGGACAGATGAGAAACATGGTTTAGCGCTCCAGAGCAGATTCTCCAGTGACAGTCGACATGAATATGCCATTACAGCACAGAAAACCCAGGAGGAAACCTACAGAGCCTCAGACACGGCCATTTGGAAAAACTCTTTCAGTCCATTGCCAAATTCAATCAACGCTCAGTGCATAATTTCCCCGTGATTCACAGCATGATGCAATGGCATGAGTGTTGAGAGTGACTGATTATTGTTTTTAACATGTCTATTATGTTAACACACACGCACACACACACACACACACGCACTACCCCTTGTCTCCCTACAACCCCCAAGATGAAATGCGTGTGCTTTGATCTTATCACAAAAAACTCTGGCTGCTGATAACGAGACAAATTGATTTCATAAATCACCCGGGGAACAGATCGCCTGTTATGAGCCACGGCAGCGTGATTTTTCAAAAATCCAGCGTGAAAAATTCTGCACGGCAAGCTTTTTATCAAGCCATCTATTTAATTTATCGCCCAGCTTCCTGTCAAAAGCAGGCTCCCAAACAACAGGCCAATAACGCAGGGGATCTGCTTGGCCACTGCAGCCCGGCGTCACACAAATGAGCCCGCTTGTTTTCAGCCCCCGGAGTAATCGCATGCATAATGGGACGGATGGCGGGCACGGTTTTGACAATGTGTGCATCTGTGTGTGTTGGCGAACGCGATCCACAGTTTCATTTAAAAAAAAAACAAAAACACACGGCCCAGTGGAGAATGTCCTTACATGAGTGATAAGCGATTGCCTTACTTTGGGGATCATTTATCAGGGTTGGGGGGGGGGGCGGGGGGTGCAATTTAACATCAGGCTGTGACAATGTGACACAGACCTGCTTGAATTGTCCACAGATGAATTGTGATGGCAGGCATGTATTATGTAAATGACTTCAATTAGCTTGAACTGAGCTGGCTAATTGTTGTCACTTAGACGGGTCTCTTGCGGCGCAGCTGGAGGAGCCAGGCTTAAGGACACGCGCACTGCGAAAGGTGTCGCTTATGAATGTGTGCGTGTGTGTGTTTGTTCCCGTATGCGTGTGTGCGCGCGCGTAGGAGTCAGTTCAGCCAGTTTGAGAATGTCGGTCCGCAGCTGGTGCATATATTAATTTCGATCTTAATTCTACAATAAAGCCAGCGAGGTCTCCGTGGGTCTGTCTCCTGCCTCGTCTGCTGTGGCGGTGCCAGTTGGCATGGGAACACACATGAGGTCTGTGAGGCATTGCCATTGTGCAGCATTGTAAGAGGAGTGTCTTTGATTCGGTGTAAAGGCCTCTCTCAGTTTACCATTCACCGCCTACTGGTATCTGCCCTTGAGGGACTGAACCATGACCCTGATCCCTAACATCTACTTAGTGTGAAAATATTCATAAATGCGTTGCTATTCATTAAAAATCCAGTTCACAAAGCGCATTTAAATCAGGCGGTGGGATCTGATCTGCCACACTGTTAAATGGAGATGAAAGCGGCAAAAAGAGACGACGCTGAGACGAGATGCTGATAGAGAAACTGTGTGTGTCTGGCAGGGAGAGGGGAGATGGTAGGATAAAAGGAGAAGGCGGGAGATGCAGAAAAAATAAAATAAAACCAGCAGAGATACGTTACAGAATACGCAATATCTAACCGTAATTGAAACAATTCTCAATAAAGTCCTTAGTCTCCAGACAAGACGAGCTGATGTGCAAGGAGTAGCGGTGCAGATTGCTCGTTGCGGTCACATCACATCAGTAAATGAATACTGACACCGTTGATAACAAATCTGTGCTTATTTATTGTCACTGTTCTGCAGCCCATGTAATTCATTTTGTCATCTCACGCTTGGCAAACTGCGGGATCCTTTTGTGCGAAAAGTTGAACTTGAAGTGACTGAATGCAGACGAGGCTTCAAGGTGTTTTTTTAAAGTGACGGCCCTGAAGGTCAGCAGACACACAGTCCCTCCTCAGTAACAGAAAAGTAACACACAAACATTTTTAACTGCGGCTTAAAAAAAAAAAAATGTCAGTTTCGATGTTATGTCGAAGACGCATTGTGTTGCAGAGACTAAAGTTAGCATGCTGTTCTCTTTACTGAGAACATGTTATTGGACCGAATGACTCAAAGGAACACTAGCTGCTCTCACAGTAAGTCAGCTAAGCAGGTGATGGCAACTACAGTTAGCAACAGTCAGCGGCTAATACGCTGCGTCCTGTTTGTTTGGAGTATGAATTCATCAGGCAGCCAACTCTTACATAGTTCACCCTTTAATGACTTTTCCTCATCAACTGGTCACTTTATCTGGAGGAACATGCACAGCGTATGTCTGGCCTTTGGCAATGTGGGAACGCTGAGGGCTGTCAGTCTCTCTGCTTACAGCACATGTACTGTATTTTACAATCTGACAAATGCTGTGCGGAAATCTTTTCAGTCTTCATAGGTGATCTTTATGATCATAAAATCCCACACTAGGACATTAAATAATTTCCCAGTCTGGGATCATTAAAGTAATTCTATCTATCTATCTATCCGACTTCGCCTCCAGATATTGCGGGTTAATTGTGGCTTGAAAAGACTATAGTTCATTTCAGCGCCTCATAGCCACATCCAAGTGCGGATGGCAGCTTACTCATAGGCTGCGTGTGTGTGTCATTAGCTCGTCTCGGTGACTCTTGACTGATATCGTAGATCAACAGAATGTCTAATGGGAGACGTTGTGACAAAACATTTCAAGCTGCTGGGTGCCTTTGTTTACCCAGCATGCACCTCTCTCTCTGTCAGGGTGAAGACTGTCAGCAGAATGTTTCAAGACCTCTCTGCAGAAAGAAGCTCCGATGAATTTCTGAACATATTGCGCTCAAACAACATGGAGTCAAATGTGAATTAATGCACTGAAATGACCATCCAATCTTTGTGCGGTACTATATAATGTAAATGTGTATGTATAAAACATGTGGGTGATGACAGTGAGTGGGTGTAGCTAATGCGCTCTATCGGTACGCTGATGGTGTTGCTTCAACAGCCATCTCATACAGTGCAGACTGTATAAAAGTAGAGACAATTTTGTGCTTTGCTGACTCAAAGATCAATTGTGTCAATTGCCTTCTTCATCGTAGGGTGTACAAATGTGTGTGTGTGTGTGTGTGTGTGTGTGTGTGTCTGTACTCTGGCTTGGTTCCCTGAAGTTGATGAGAAAAACATCAGGGGTATTAAACCACCAGCTCAAGTGTGCGTGTGTGTTTGTATTCTGCTCTTCTATTATTTTGTACCCAAGATGTGTGTGTGTGTGTGTGTGTGTGTGTGTGTGTGTGTGCACGTGTTGGTCTGCCTCTGTGTGTCCCTGTGTGTAAGCTTCTCAGATTGTGTGTGTGTGTGTGTCTGTGTTTGTGTGTCAGAGTGTGTCCTGTATATTTTAGTGTGTCCTGCCATCCACAGCGGTGTTTGGCAGGCTGCTGAGGCTGGTGTCATTCTGCTCAGCTGCTCTTCTCTGGACTCGTATGGCAGAGAACATGTTGTCCAACAGAGCGGCTAGCGCGGCACAGACGCGGCTAAAACAGGGCGGGCAAGCAGCCGTGACCACCGACCACTGAGCCCTCCAAGTACACGCGCGCGCACACACACACACACACACAGAGAGAGACAGGTTTATGCTCTTTGTCTCTTCCTTCTTGTAAATCCACGACAATACCCCAGAGGAGGCCAAAACAGCCCTTGTATGGACACATCACATGTGCATAATGTAGATGGCATGTAGTAATGGTGCACCGCCTGCTTTGTGCATCCACATGGAGCGTGCCTCCCTCATCCCTCGGCACCCGCCTACACCATGTTCACCTGTCCACCGTGCACGCCTCCCCTCATCCCTCACCCTTCACCGTCTCCTCCCCGTCCTCTCCACTCTCCCGTTCTCCTGTGCCACAGCTCCCTCGCACAGTCCCCATTTCCCCTCTGCTTAATCCTCCTCCCCACCTGTCCTCCTCCATCCTCCTCTCGCATTACCTGCAGACTTTCTCCCCCGTGCAAACCAGGGCAGCCAGCCTGAGCCAACGGCCCAGTCACACATGAAAATGGGCACCCCGGTGGGTCACCTACTACCACTGTTAAAGTGAGCCGAGGAAACGGCACAGAGCTAATAGAGCCGGGGGGAAAGTAACGACAAGAAAAAAGGTCACGTCAGTCTGATTTTGGCATTTACACGCTGGTTTTAGAAGCGATTACATGATTTTTACAGATCATTTTTTTAAGATTTAAGTGGGACTTTTTATAGACCTGCTTTCATGTAACAACCTCTATTACTGTTCTTAGCATCCCTTTTATGATTCCTGCTTTTATTCTGCCCGCCTCACCTTGTATTTATTGCGTTAACTGCTCATTTGATCTGTTTTTAATGAGTTGCAAAGGGCTCTCTTTTTGTGATTTAAACGATCTATAAATAACGATTATGATAATCACTTAATATAGACGCCTGACAAGGAACACACTGTACATAAAAAAGGGTGACACAAAGGAGAGGTTTAAGTTAAAAGTTAGATAGTCAGGTATATTATGAATAGAGCCGCTTAATAGACCCAGACCGAGCATATGGAGGCTGCTTCAGTTAAGGTGCTGTTCATTCCAGTCGTGGCACAGTGCTAAGTAAACATTCCCTTTGGTACCCCGCTGATTTCTTCAAGCCATCGGGAAAATCAACGCCACCCACTCAATTTGCAAATAACAGTATTTTTGCCAGGCTGAGGGTGTGATAGACAGCCCACTGACGAGTCAAATAACACTGCTAAAACACTGAGCATACTGTAGACAAGAGGCTGTGGAGAGTGCTAGAACAGATCAAAAAGGAGTGCGGCTGCAGCGCCTCGTGCGTGCACGTCGTGAGCGGTTTGATCGGCCATCGTTATTTGCCCATTTTGAGCGCACTTTTAATTTTGGCAAGTTGGGTCTACAATGATTAATTCATTAAAAATGACAAATCTGATTTAACTCGCCCGCGCTGAGAATTAAAACGGAAAAATAAATGAAATGCTAGGACGCTCAAGCATTTGTTTTTTAAGTGCTCCGATAAGAAGTGCCACTCACAAGTAGCCGAATTAATTTTTTTTTAATGATACACTGCATCAAAAGTGTCTCTGTGAAACAAAACACAAGAAGCTTAATTTGCTAGCGAGGAGATTAGACCCTTGAATTCCACATGAAAATCCTCCGCTGATAGCAACGAACGCAAAACAGACCCGTGGAAAAACCCTGAACCTGATCCTCAAAGTGTCAGATTTAAGAAACAGCCTGGGACTTCAGCTCGCCTGGCAAACATTTTTAAATGTTCTCGTCGGGAGAACTGCAAGGTTTTGATAACCTAAAACAAACCCTAAAGGTGAGTGTAATCCTCAAGTCTGAGTATCAGCTCGAAAAAAGAAGGGTTTCACCCGGCTGTGACATTACAGCAGCTTAAAGCCTTCTCGGGACACATTTGAGCTGTAATATTCGAAGAGGACTGAGAAAAAGTTTACACCTTCCAGTGGGGCGGAGAAGTTGCTGCAGATGTAACGGGTGTGATTGGCAAGCAAAAATACGAAATCTATTTTCTGATGTCTTAATATATCACAGCTAAAGTGCAGCATCTCGAATTTCGTCGTCAAACCCGAGGCGTCCCATGCAGAACATCCACAACCCTCGAAAAACTCTTTTGAAATGCAGCCCACTGTGCCCCCACAGGAATGCTTATAACTAATTCAATTTACATGCTGCTGTTTTTAAAACACTGCAGGTACAATGTGACTTTCCTGAAAAGACTTTTTTTCTTTTTTTTTTGCCGCAGTTGGAAATGAATTTTTCTGCCTCTGCAGTTCTCTGTTTTAACAAAAGCCCACACAGTTCCCTCTGACAGCTCGCTCTCACAAAAGGAAACCACTGCGACTCAAGTGTGTGCGTGCGAGTGTGTGCGCGTGTGTGTCACTGTGTGCGCTTATGCGTGCGAGGGAGCCGGAGTGAGAGAGACATAAAGACGGAGAGGGAAGAAGGACATTGGAGTGGGAGTGTGTGACACGAGCTCTTTGCATATACGATTATTACAGCTGATGCGTAAATGGGTATGGGTGTCATCGACTCGCTGCGCACTCAAGAGGTGTGTACGTGTGTGCGTGGGAGAGAAGGTGCTGTCAACCTGCATTTGTGTGCGTCAGCGCTCATGTTTCACTTTTTAAACACCACACGCTTGTTATCCGGTGCTGGCGCTCTTACAGGGCTGAACAAAACATTGTCACATTGTTAGCGCACTGTCACATCTATAGGGCCAACATCCGCCCACGAACCTGTCGCCCCCACCCCGTCACCCCTTTGTCTCCCATCCATCACCCCCCTCTTTCTGCAGGTAAGGATGTAACTGCTGTAAAAGACGGCCCTCCTGTGTTGGAGCCTGTCAGGATCCAGAGAGTCTTTCTGCTGCAGATGTGTCTGTAATGTAAACTCACGCATACAGGATGTTGTGTGGGCCCCGAGCTCTGGGGGGGGGGTTCGCAAAGGTTGTCACAGTGTTTCAACGGATTACGAAGATCTCCTCACAGATATTTTGTTTTTCTTTGCACGCCACCCTCTCTCGCGCATCATCGCATTACACACGGCTCCACGTCACAGCCCCAATCTGCCCGAGTGCTGCAGCGAAACGCCGTCCCGTGAGTTTTGGCCGGGGCACTTTTGGGTAGAGCGTTTGGGGTTCTGCACATCCCCGGCCCTCGCTCTTATCTCTGCATTAGCCTCCTCTCACGGGCACGGGCGTGAGGAGGCTTGAGGAATGAGAAAGGGGAAGGAGGCGAGATAAAGAGGGAGAGCGGGAGCAAAGCAGAGCGGATGCAATTAAAAGACTGGGTCACAGATCGCAGTGCCAAGCGTCAGTGTGATTAATACACCAGCATTCAGCCCAGGAGCTTTTTCTCCTCTCCGTGTGGATGTGTGTGTGTGTGTGTGTGTGTGTGAGCTTTTTGTTTGTGAATCGGTTATCTTCCGAGCGTACCGCAGCTAGGGGGCACCAGTGCGTCTCAATACGTGCCATCCTCAGGTGAGCCAGGATTAACCGTTTTTTAAGGTTGTGTCAGGAATGCAGATGACCTGAACAAACAGGTTTGAGGACATGATCCGTCTGTCTGAGCTCTCTGACTAAACAAACTGACCGTTAAGAGACTACACTGAACCGTCAATTATAAAATGGAAGCACTGGCTTTCAAACTTTCTATAGATGAGTAATTAAACTAGACAATCTTAAAACACTGATTACAAATTCTGGCTCAAGTTCACAGGTTCACTCTGTTGTGAACTTTAATGAACACCCACTATCCTTGAATTTTTTTGCATGCCTTCTGGCTAATCATCTTCATCAGAATCTACCCACTAATTTCAGACCGTGCCAAAACAGTCGAGTCTGGCGCCCAATCAATCCATCCTCTGCAAGAAAATAGACCAGATCAAGGCAGCAAACAACGCTTGGAAAAGAAAAAAAAATTCCCCCGGTCGAGCTGGTGGCCATTCCCAGAGTCTTATGGTAATGAGAAACGCTCCTTCGTGAAACACAGCGAGCTGCACAAACATATCAACTGATTCTTTTTCTTTTACTTCTTTCATCTGGCTCCCACTCACCAGACCTTGCCTTCAAGGCTTCCCCTTCGATTTAGCGTGAGCAGAGAAGGAGCCACGCTTTATCACAGCAATATCTTTTTTAAGGAGGTGAAGCGAAGAAACTGCCTCAAGGCTACATGCTGCCTGTTATCTCCCAGTACAATATAATAATTTCACATAGCCCAGAGCCAGGTGGCGGGACCTCAGCAGGGCCAGGTGACAAAAAAGGGGACTGTGAGCAAACCAGGGGCAAGGATGAGGGGACAAAAGGGGCTTCTGGGAAATATCCGTGACTCTCACTCAACCGTATAATGACTGTGATGAAAACCCATTATTCTCAAGAAAATGTGTTTTTTTTCTTTCTACTGTGATTCGCATCGGCCCGTCTGCACACATTGTACAAAGTTCAGGTTTTAGATAACGGTCACGCTTTTATCATAATAACCCAAATGACTTCCATTTGAATGGGGGAGACTTTACGACCGGGTGAGTAGATGAGTCCGGTTACAGTACGCAAGGCAGCGTTCAGCCTGTGTCCAGTGTTTAGTGTGTGACTGCGGCTGGTTATTTTTAGCTGCTCTTCATTACCCTGGAGACTGGCCTCAGTAAATGCTATAAGACTAAGAACAGAGCCTCCTCCCCCTGCCCCTCCTCCCCATCCTCAGAGAAACTAACTCAGAAGGTAATCAGCTTTTAATTTTCTCCCCTCTCTGTTCTTCTTACTCATTTTATCTCTCTCCCTCGCAGCTCCCACTCTCCGCCTCCCTCACATGCCGACTGAGCCGACCGGCATCCAGCGAACCCCTTCCCTCCTCTCACTCCTCTATTTCTCCCCATCTTCTGCCGTTATTAGCATAAAAGTGTTTGCATCCTTCCCTGGTGATTGTTTAGCTGCTGTGTTCAGCATCTTGATTTGATTCCCTACAATTGCCCTAATTAGCATTACAAATATACACTTAGAGAGGAACAGAACTATCTGTTATGCCTGACAGACTAATTTAAGGGAAACAGAGGCCAGAGGAAAAGGCAAGACTAAATTCGCGTGATAAAAGGTGTATCACCGCGTCTCCGTAATGAGGTGTCTTATCCGAGTCGGCCGAAACGACACCCTCTCTGCATTTATTCAAATCGATGAGCGGTGTGTTTGCTTTAGCTGGATGTAAAAGAATGCAGAGCAGCTGACACTGGAAACATGTTGGATACTAACTCGCGATAAAAGGTGTAATCACAACAAGAAACGTACCTCTTATCTTCCCTCGCTCTCTCCAGCCCCAGTCATGTCTTCTAAAGCCAATGATTAGACCTAAGACAGATCTCTCTCATTATCTGTTGCTCTCATCCATTTCACCCTAATCCTGTTTCTACTCCAAAGACCCCAGGGGCAAGCGATAGGCCGCGGCCAGCCATTAGTCTCCGAGGCCCCGAGACCAGTGACAAGGCTCATCTGTACTTTTCCCCAAGAGGGGATCTAAGGCCAACTCAGAGGTCAGCTGTCACTCTCCCATAAGTGCTGCACTTCTTCTCTGTTGACTCTTCATTTGGGCTCACACGGACTGCTTCAAGATCCTCGCCTCTCAACCGGCTGCTCTTTTTCCGCCCATCTGATCTAAGGAGGAAGACTGTAAGATGGGAAACATGAAGCCGAGGTGATGTTGAAGTAGCGGTGCCATCTGAGGCTGAAAAGGTCACACCATTGATCAATCAGCAGAGTAACCGGTGGAGTAATTGGTCTCATTATTGTCGACAAGCGCACATAAGTGGGTGTAGGCTGGTTCCTCCGGAGGGCCGAGCACACACAGCAGAGGACTGAACTGCACAGCAGCATGGACCCAGAGGGAAGATTGTTTTGAGCCTGTGCTGATGATAAATAGCCGTAGAAAGGATTTGAAAAGTCAGAATTTATTTTTCTGAAAGCAGCTACCTGCTGCTGACGGAAACAACACTGCTGAGAGGGAAACATAATAGTGAAGTTGTGGGTCATAAATTCATGGCAAAAAGCTGAACACAAGCTGTAATGTACTCAAAGGATGCCTGAAAAATCTACCAAAGTACATTAACAAAGTATTTGTTCTACCTAATTCGCAGCGCTGCATAAAGCTGAAGGAAGCTGCAAAGTTGTGTGAGAACTTTCTGATGATTTGTCACTACAAGCGTCCCTTCTGACTTCATGCATAGTCTTTTTACAATCCCATCTCATTCCCAGGTTGTCAAATACAGACGCTGTGTCACGGCCCTCGGGTGCCTTACACAGTTACCCTTGAGCGTTTGTACAACAGTGTTTCTGCAAGACAGACTGTCTTACACATGGATAACTGCGTGAGACAGTTGCAGTTAGATGTAGGCACCAAAACTAGTTAATGAGATGAGGAAAAGAAAAAAATAAAGTAGGATATGTTAGGATGCGACATAGAATTCTTTGTCATTTTTTTAAATTTTTCAATTCCTTCAGTGTTTGTTTTACATACCCAAGAACCTTTACTGTAGAGGTTCTTGTGTATGTTACACATTTGCATAATTAAGGCCTTCATTTACGGTAGAAGTGAAGCTAACTGGTAGCTGAAAACATGAAACAGCCAACCGGAGACGTGGAGAGCAGTGCTGGTTAGGGCGTGTGTGAGCTGACCAATCAGAGCAGACTGGGTATTCGGGACGGGGGGCCCAAAACAGAGTGCTTTAGGCGGATGCACACCTTGTGACAAAACATTACCATTATGGTCATACAATGGTCATATGATACATTGTTAATATGAAAATATTGAATTAAGCTGCTTTAAGTCAGGGTCACATACTGACCATATATGTGAAGCTAGCATTTACCATCATCTCTGTACCACCACACTGAAGTTACAATATTTCATTCTGTCTATCCGCCCTTTCACGAGCCCAGTTTGAGCCTGGATATGCGTAGGTACTTGAATTTAAATAATAATAAAAACCTCTGTGAGCTTTTCAGAGTGCAGCCCTCCCTTAAAAGCAACAAATCTGACTTTCTTTCAACAGCTATTTGCTTTGAAGTCACCCTGGCCTGTTCCAGAAAATCAATTAAAAACATGACTAATACATTTGCACCTAACATTTTCCACTTTCCCTCTTTAGAGCGTTTGATGTCCTCCACTGCCTAACACTGTGTAAATGCTGAGATCACAGAGATAGTGACGGGAGGATTTCGACAAGGACCCTTTCGTGGTTTTTTTTCTCCTCTGCTTCGAGTGAAGCTCCGACCTGAAATGAAATGAAATAATGAAGGATATCAGTGGGCTCCCGCTGTGCTGTTTTTGCACTACACTCGACACAGAATATCCAGCACGCCTCAAAAGCCCATCAGTTCAATATTCTGCCCTATGTGTGTCCTTTTTGTCTTTCAGGCCTGCAAAGACATTCTCCTGCTGGGTAATTTGCGAATAATCTCATGCAAGTACCCCCCCCCCCCCCCCCACCACTCTGCACTTCCTTACATTTCCTATATATGTCCCTCAGTGACAGTTATCAGAGAGATCTGCAGTGGTCTTTAATACGAGCATACCGCTGTCCCTTAAGTGGGCAGCGCTAAGCCTTATTGTCTGCTATTGATGGAGGAGGGACAATAGGAGAGGCCGAACCTCTCTGCTCAACTGTCTACCAGGAGGGAATGGGAGGTCGGTCTCCCCGGGCCATGGCGCCAAAACCATTATTCTTATCACTGCAGGACAACTCACCGCAGGCCAGAAAAAACCCTTCTGAAAGGTGAAATGAGTGTGTCTCCCAGTGTGTGTGTGTTTACCTCCTGCCCGCCTCGCTCACTCCACACATTTCGGTATTTCTCATTAACTGATAATACATCACTCATGACCTTGTGATAAAAATACATTAGCTGGAGACAAGTCATTAATCTATAAAGAATCAGGCTGTTTAGGTTATCAGGTGAGAATGGGTATACGTGTTATCGCACAAGTAATGGGAAGAGGTTTAATTGCCCTTCTTAAGCGAGTCATTATATAGAGTGGAAGTGGTTTACGTGTTGTATTCTCGAGCAAAGTTGAGTCCGTCACGTTTGGCTGTCATCGAACAGTGAGGTTTAAGGTCGGCCAGTGTGTAATTGTCAGGGCGGGGGGGTTAAAGGGAAGAACTATGGAAATATAGGAGTTGGACCCAAACGCAGATAATCAGAGGACAAGAGGCAGCAATGAGGGGAACAAAAGGCGAGCTTTAATAAAACTAAAGCTGAAGTACAAAAACCAAAAAGGAGCAAGACCAAAAACGAGACAAAAGCAAAGTAGCAACCAAGAGAGCTAAACAAAGTGCAAACAAAAAGGACAAAGTACAAAATCAAAAATGCAGATTGCAAAACTCAAAATCCAACACATACCATGAGACACGAGAGGAGGCAAGGCAGGAACATGGACATGAACAGACACTGGCAGAGACAATGAACGGACAAGGAGTGCAGGGGATTCACAGACTAAATACACAGACTAATGACCAGACAAGGAACAGGTGAGGAGAGAGGAGCCCAGGTGAGGTAACGAGAGGGAGGAGCATGGAGGACAAAACACTGACAGACAGAGGGAGACAGACTGCAACTAGGAAAATACACAGGAGAACTTAAAGAACACATGACACAAGAGGGCATGGAAAATCAAAAAATGAGACACAAGACACAACACAAGAATACAGAGACATAAACCCAGAGTCATGACAGTACCCCACCCTCAAGGGGCAGCTTCCAGATGCCCCAAAGGAACCCATTACACAGAGACCTAAAGAAGCCGGGAGGGTGGAGGGGGTTCGGGAGGGGTGCCAAAGTCCAAACGATGATGGGAGGAGGAGGAGGGCCAAGGTTGAGGCCCACAGAAGGGTGACGGCGGGGGCGAAGGTTGAGATCCTCAGGAGGTCTGTGGCGAAGACGAAGGTGGTCTGGAGGTCTGTGGCGAAGGCGAAGGTGGTCTGGAGGTCTGTGGCGAAGGTGGTCTGGAGGTCTGTGGCGAAGGCGAAGGTGGTCTGGAGGTCTGTGGCGAAGGCGAAGGTGGTCTGGAGGTCTGTGGCGAAGGCGAAGGTGGTCTGGAGGTCTGTGGCGAAGGCGAAGGCGCTCTGGAGGTCTGTGGCGAAGGCGAAGGCGCTCTGGAGGTCTGTGGCGAAGGCGAAGGCGTTCTGGAGGCCGGCTGCGAAGGCGAAGACGAAGGCGTTCTGGAGGCCGGCGGCGAAGGCGAAGACGAAGGCGTTCTGGAGGCCGGCGGCGAAGGCGAAGGCGTTCTGGAGGCCGGCGACGAAGACGAAGGCGTGGGCTGGGACCTACTGGAGGCCGGCGACGAAGACGAAGGCGTGGGCTGGGACCTACTGGAGGCCGGCGACGAAGACGAAGGCGTGGGCTGGGACCCACATGAGGCCGGCGACGAAGGCGAAGGCGTGGGCTGGGACCCACTGGAGGCCGGCGGCGAAGGCGTGGGCTGGGACCCACTGGAGGCCGGCGGCGAAGGCGTTCTTGAGGCCGGACCGCTGGCTGGGGAAACCTCCTGGGTCTTGGCCGGGCCACCAACAGGGGTTTGCAGGGAGCTGGTGGCCTGGAAACTGATGAACGGTGGGTGGCAGCGGGCGACCTCGGCCGGGCCTCCGACCGAGGAGCTGGCACTGGACTTGGCACTGGACTTGGCACTGGCCCCGGCCGGTCCTCCGACCGAGGAGGAGACACAGGACTTGGCCTGGGGCTCAGCCGGACCTCCGACCGAGGAGCAGGCGCTGGACTTGGCGTGGGACTTGGCGTGGGACTCGGCCGGGCCTCCGACCGAGGAGCAGGCGCTGGACTGGGCGTGGGACTTGGCGTGGGACTCGGCAGGACCTCCGACCGAGGAGCAGGCGCTGGACTGGGCGTGGGACTCGGCCGGACCTCCGACCAAGGAGCAGGCGCTGGACTGGGCGTGGGACTCGGCCGGACCTCCGACCGAGGAGCAGGCGCTGGACTGGGCGTGGGACTCGGCCGGACCTCCGACCGAGGAGCAGGCGCTGGACTGAGCGTGGGACTCGGCCGGACCTCCGACCGAGGAGCAGGCACAGGGCTTGGCGTGGGACTCGGCCGGGCCTCCGACCGAGGTGCAGGAACGGGCCTCGGCCGGGCCTCCAACCGAGGTGCAGGAACGGGCCTCGGCCGGGCCTCCAACCGAGGTGCAGGAACGGGCCTCGGCCGGGCCTCCAACCGAGGTGCAGGAACGGGCCTCGGCCGGGCCTCCAACCGAGGTGCAGGGTTTGGACTTGGCATGGGACTCGGCCGGGCCTCTGACCGAGGAGCAGGGACAGGCCTCGGCCGGTCTTCCGACCGAGGTGCAGGAACGGGCCTCGGCCGGGCCTCCGACCGAGGACTTTGCACTGGACTCGGAGCAGGAGCAGGCCTCGGCCGGTCCTCCGACCGAGGTGCTGGGACAGGCCTCGGCCGGTCCTCCGACCGAGGCGCTGGGACGGGACTTGGCATGGGCCTCGGCCGGTCCTCGACCGAGGCGCTGGGACGGGACTTGGCATGGGCCTCGGCCGGTCCTCCGACCGAGGAGCAGGGACGGGCCTCGGCCGGTCCTCCGACCGAGGCGCTGGGGCAGGACTTGGCATGGGCCTCGGCCGGTCCTCCGACCGAGGAGCAGGGGCAGGACTTGGCATGGGCCTCGGCCGGTCCTCCGACCGAGGAGCAGGGACAGGACTTGACATGGGCCTCGGCCGGACCTCCGACCGAGGAGCAGGGACAGGACTTGACATGGGCCTCGGCCGGACCTCCGACCGAGGAGCAGGGACAGGCCTCGGCCGGGTCTCCGACTGAAGGCCACTGGCAGGTGTCGACCGGGCCGCCGACTGAAGGCCACTGGCAGGTGTCGACCGGGCCGCCGACTGAAGGCCACTGGCAGGTGTCGACCGGGCCGCCGACTGAAGGCCACTGGCAGGTGTCGACCGGGCCGCCGACTGAAGGCCACTGGCAGGTGTCGACCGGGCCGCCGACTGAAGGCCACTGGCAGGTGTCGACCGGGCCGCCGACTGAAGGCCACTGGCAGGTGTCGACCGGGCCGCCGACTGAAGGCCACTGGCAGGTGTGGATGTCAGCCACACCTTTAGCGGTGCAAACCCAGCAAGCGCTGGCTGTGCAGTTGACAATGGAGTTGGGGCTCCATTGCCAGACTTCAAGGAGCCAGGACGATGCCGAGAATGTCGCTTTCTTGGTGGAGGCATTTTGTAGGCCAGGCGGGTTCCACAAAAAGGGGACATTTCAGCTGAGGCTGGAGCTGAGGCATGAGCTGGTAGCTTGGCTGTGGCTGTGGCTGTGGCGTGGGTTTGGGCTGAAACACTGGGAGCTTGCTGGGAGTTGCTGCTGCTTAGTTTGACCAGCAAGGTTCTCCTCAGGTCAGCAACTTCAGCAATTAACTCCACGGCGCATGGAACTGCCCACAACCAAGGCCTATCAAACATTGTCCTGTTAAATTCAGCTATTATCTGTAGCATTTCCCTTTCATCAGTCTTGACATCAAGATCCCCCCACAATTTTTCCTCAATGTCAAGGAGCTGTTTTCTGTAGTCTGCTGGGTCCATTTTACTAGGTCCGTTCATTCTGTCAGGGCGGGGGGTTAAAGGGAAGAACTATGGAAATATAGGAGTTGGACCCAAACGCAGATAATCAGAGGACAAGAGGCAGCAATGAGGGGAACAAAAGGCGAGCTTTAATAAAACTAAAGCTGAAGTACAAAAACCAAAAAGGAGCAAGACCAAAAACGAGACAAAAGCAAAGTAGCAACCAAGAGAGCTAAACAAAGTGCAAACAAAAGGACAAAGTACAAAATCAAAAATGCAGATTGCAAAACTCAAAATCCAACACATACCATGAGACACGAGAGGAGGCAAGGCAGGAACATGGACATGAACAGACACTGGCAGAGACAATGAACGGACAAGGAGTGCAGGGGATTCACAGACTAAATACACAGACTAATGACCAGACAAGGAACAGGTGAGGAGAGAGGAGCCCAGGTGAGGTAACGAGAGGGAGGAGCATGGAGGACAAAACACTGACAGACAGAGGGAGACAGACTGCAACTAGGAAAATACACAGGAGAACTTAAAGAACACATGACACAAGAGGGCATGGAAAATCAAAACATGAGACACAAGACACACAACACAAGAATACAGAGACATAAACCCAGAGTCATGACAGTAATAGGACTGGTTATTGTGCTGCAGGATGTTTTCAGTTGTTTGAGAGATAAAAGTCATTCTACTTGTATACATACTGTATTCTAGATTGTCAGTTTTATGGTAGGGGTTGATATTAAAACTGGATACTGGATCTATAAATAGATACAACACATTCTTACTCCCAACTTGGTCAGTGGAACTTATGCTGCAAACTATGACGCTCTGCCGGCCCTCTAGCATCAGTTTTGCATGTGAAGGGCTCAAGTAACCTACAATGCAGAATATACAGTAAAGCATGCAGACAAAGTGTTCACATTGTATGACATATTGTGACTTTTGTGACCACCCAGAACACCCACTGATTCAGACTTTCTTCCCTTTTATACTACCTCTCTAGAGGGGCTTTTCAAGATGTGAACTAGAGGGTTGTCATACTTTGCAACACTGGGCCACTGACCAGGCTGCTGCATTTGATGCACTGGCAGTGAGAACAGGCAGATACAGTAGATACCCACATTGTGTTTGGATTTATAGTTCAGTGCTAGATTGAACCTTAAACAAATGCTGATCATCAGGCTGTATTGTTCTTTAATTCCCCACAGTATTCCCTCCTCCTAAAATGATTTAACCGACTCTGTCGATAGGATAATGAGTTTCGATTCATTGACCGAGGTATGTCCGACTCCACCATGGTAGGTGGCGATATGCGCGGTTTCAGCCAGTTGCTACTGGACGTCCATCGACCTATTACGTTAAGAAAACAAATGACTTTTCGGTGCTATGCATTACATGATAATATTACATGACATGTATTAATACCTTTGTCATCGTCATCTTCTTTTGTTTTTCCCGGCTGCCTGCTAAGGACATATGCCACGGATGACTTCCAGGTCAGTGCCTGGCGTGGGGACTGTGGTGCATGCGCAGAATGTTGAGGCCAGTTCAGGTCCAACCAAGGCGTATACACAAAAGGCTAAATCGATTTCCAACCGCATTATCTGGGTGTGTTAGTCTGACTTTGAGAAATTCGATTTAGTATGATTACAGTCAGACAGCCACAATAATCCAACTTTTTTTTCATGTTATCATGTTATTGTACTTGTTGTGGAATTTCCGCTCACTTGATCATTCAGGAAAGATGAAGAAGACTCAGAGACACCGTCGGCTTACGTCGAGATAGTTTATAAAGTGTTGCCATGATAATCCTCCCGAGTCTTCCAAAGTGTCCAAATTATATTTTACAGCTTCAGGAGGCAGTGCTTCCATACATGGTTATCTGTTTAACAACATAGCAAGGGGAGTGATGCAGAGTCTCCCCCCTCTAGCGAGAAGACTAAGAGGTAAAATAGGTCAGAGACACTTAGTATGTAAACACAGAGAGATCGAAGGCGTCCTCACGAGGTTTATGCAAACAGTTAGCTTAGCCTTGGCTTGGTTCGTCTGCCACCTGTTCTGTAGACATATCTACAGTAGCTTTGAATATCTAGGTTACAGAGACCATGAGAAGATTGCTTGTAGAGCAATCATCACTATCCAGACTTTAAGACACAAGACACATATGACCTCCTATTGTATAGAGACCGAGTGACCAGGGAGAGTCATATTTTTTCCCCAACAGTACTGAGTGTGTTATAACTGAAAAACAACTACTGCCATGCAGTCGCCATGTTTACATTCCTGCATTCACTGCAACAGAGCGGTGAGCCCGATGTCTTCACTCTCTACCAGCATCAGAAGCTTGTAGGAGAAGAGACCAGACACAGTTCTGGTGGTCTCCACATGATTCTCCATAACCGCTGTGCACCCAACATGTGATATGTACACTTGTGAGAGCTATACAGAGTCTGTGCTACGCCACAGCTACCCCGCCCAAACCCATTTACATGGATTTGTACCTCTACTTAACACTTTGCTATAGAGGGCTGCAATCGGCGCTATTGACGACCACTTTTCCTGTTAAAAGAATCCCTCGATACACTTCCACCCCATGTGCATGAGCCTAATCTCCTGCTTAAGCAAGCAAAAGCACTGCTGATTACCACTCTTCTAAACAACAAGGCTGAAAAAACTCCCAAGATAAACTGTCAGCACCGCAGGATAGCCCACAAGACAGCGCCCATCTTCAGACAGATTTTAAAAAGAGAGAGGGCAGTGCATGAAAACATTGCTGAATACAGCTAACTAACACTGTTTACTATATCCTCAAGAACACAGAGCCTCTTTTCTGTCTTATCTTATTTGACGCAATTGACAAACTGTTTTGCAGCAAGTAATTAATCCACCTATTTTAATTTTCCCAGCTGGATACATTACTTTGAAAATTTTGCAGACTGAAATTGGTTTTATTTTGCCTCGGAGAAGCCAAAAACAATCATTCTCAGCATGTGTGCCGTGTGTGTGTGTCTTACACACAAAAGATGGTGAGGGAAGCAAAAAGTCATTTGTATTAAGTAAAATATGTTTAATCATCCTTGGTGTCATTTTTCATTAATTAAATACGGGCTCTAATTACACAGAACCATCGTCACTCCCATTACAAACAATTAAAATACACCATCCATTCTGTCGATTTGGCAAATAAAACCTGATGGCTGGTTGCCAGCCTGGCAACCCGCATCGAAAAACTTACTCTGGGGCCCTGGAGAGGTTGGCTAAATTCAATGTTACTCGTGCAAACGCTTGAGAATCTAAGACTGAACTGAAAGCACACCACAGGCCGGCGTCCCAAACAGGGAAATAACAAGGTGGAATAGCTCTTTTTACAGTTCATGGCCACATTTGAGGGTTCTGGGTCTGACTTTATTCAGCTAACATGAGTATCCTGCTTCTTGCAACAGGCCCCAACTGGAGGAGAAAAAGCAAAAACACACCGGCTGTGTGTGCAGAGTGAAATGAAGATTCAGTGCAACAATGTTGACTAATCTAATGTATGCAAAAGCCCGCCTGGATGTGTACACAAAGCACAACTTAATCTATAGTAAATGTCCCAAAGCTGGCACACGCATTAAAAATGTCAGTGTTAAAACACACTGGATACAGTTTTTCCGTCTCTAAGCTGTCAATAATCAACAGGACTTGATCCACCCACTTCCATCCTTCCTTCCTTCCTTTTTTCACATTCACAAAGTGCTTCCTCCAGTGTTTACAAACATTCCACACGCTCACAAACCATCAGCGTGAAAATATTGTGCTAATATAAAAATATCAGGCAGTAAATTTGAGAGCGAAAAGTGTATTCAAACCTGCGAATCACCATGTAAACAGAGTCTGTGCTGGAGGAACGTGTTCAACGGAGTCAGCAGTACTGCAAATCACAGCTCCAGGCCTAAAAAATATCAAATTAATTGCCGAGCTTCATCTTTATGCCAAATCCATGGCTGAGTTTGGCTTTCTTGCCAGCATCAATTTGTCAGTGTAGGAGTTTAACTTTCCAAACGGTGAGCCCATCGAGGCTAGCCAACAGCACTGCTAGTGTCATGCGCCGCAGCTCGCTAACCTACAACGTATGCTCGGACTTGAGCTGTCTGCTATGCATAAATCTCCGTTCTGCTGCAGGCGGAGAGGTGACAGAGAGGCAGATCAGGACATCCAGTGCAGTATGAAGGATGGTGGCAGCCGTTCCCCCAGGCCACGGTGATGGCACTACATCGATCCAGCCACTCTGGAGCCTGAAGTGCAGAGCCTTTTGGCTTTGTCAGCACTGCTCAGCTCAGCATTGCTCCAACTCCCCTGATCACTGTCAGAAACCCAGGAGTATAAAACCCAGAGAATAGGAAGAGAAAGTGCTGATGTATCTGGAGCCGGACAGGTGGCGCAGGATTGGCTAAATTACTGCTAACTTCACCAGAGCACTTCTTTATAATTTTTCTAGCTGTTCTGAGATTCAGGTAAATTAATGTTTACTGTCAGGCAGACATCTACTGCTAAACACAAGCACCTGTTTGTCCTACTCAGCCTGCCAACTGGCCCGCCAGGAAACTTAATTCTACTAATCCACTCGCATATTTACACAGGTGGAGGTGTGCTGGCACCACTGGAGACATGCACTGTTGTCTTCAAGTGGCTAGTGTTTGCCTTCTAAGGTGATTCACTGCTTACACTAGTTTATATCATCTCTTAAGTCACTTTAGATGCGCCCCGAGACTTTTTGCTCTCTCTCTCGTCTCCTTCCTTGCTGAATAGAGTCGATACACAACAGACCCTTGACTTTGAGTGTCCTGTTTTATTGTCACCTCTCTTACTGCTGTTTCTTCAACATCTGATTCATTGTGCTGGCAAGCACAAAATGTGTAGAATTTGAAAGCACAAGCCTTGGCACTGAAGAGACCTTTAAGAACATGGACTGAAAGAGTATGTTTGGTTAAATCCTCGCATCCTGAGGTAAGTCTGGGGCGTTCTAAATATGGCCGCCAAGGCTGGGCACTGACAGTGTGACCCCGACCATGGCATTTTAGATAAACGCCATGCTTAGCAATAAAGAAACACAACATAAAGACCAATCAAAATCTTTGGAAACAGTTAAAGGAATAGTTTCACATTTTGGGAAACAGGTACAAATGTACAATATGTTCATATATATATATTCAAATATATTTATATACACACACACACACACACACACACACACACACATATATATATATATATATACCTACAGTACATCACATCTATATAAATTGTTACAACAATTGAAGAATTTAATAAAATGACATGTCCAGCCCAAATATTAATGTTTATGAGGGTAATCCGTATATTTGTCACATATGAAATTAATTGTACATATAATTTATATTTGTTTAAATGTGTAATATACAAACTATAAAAAATGCATTGAATATTATGAGCATATACAAAAATTAATCACATATTTTCTTTTAAAGGGCCAATATGTAAGAATTTAAGTCAAAGTCAAAACATTCAAAGATGAATTAAAGCTATTGAGAGAATGTGAAGAAAGAGCAGAAGTGACATTTTGATGTTTATGTATTGTGATGCAGAGATATCTACTGTAGTTAGCATGCTAACCAGCTAACATTGACCTGTCTTTGGCCATAGCTCCTGCACTAGTGGTAAAACACCAACACTCCCCTGGTCCCTGAGCTCCCAGTCGTGACTGCTAGCTGCACGGCTGACTGAGCTAACTAGCTGATGGCAGCTACAGTGTGCAGCAGTTAGAGGTTACTCTGGTGATATGATCCCACAATCTTTCTTTTGACTATTCGTACATATTGCAGCATTAATATTTGTACTGTATATAGACACATTTTACCATGAGTATTTCACAAACACATACAGACAGGACCACCTCTTTATGGAGTTCTCTGTACTGATTGGATAAAGTGGGCAGGGATACCAGAAAAATTATTTAATCTTCAATTACATGGGCAGGGGGAACACGGGTTACTGTCCAAACACTATAATAATGGTTACTGTAGGAATATACATATATTTTCTTTTAAATCCCCCTTTAGTGCATCTTCAATCAGTGCATCATGTATTTATCTCTGACAGTCGGTATTAAAGAGATCCTCTTGTCACTTATATACAACATGGATAAAACATGGTGGTCTGATGATCTTGGCATCAGCCAGTTATAGCACAGGAGTTTTAGGGGCAGCACATGAAGTGACCTAACATTTTCGACACATCTAAGCCTCCACAGAAACCATTTATCTGTAAAAACTAAATTGAAATCATTCTGCAGGGACTCGTAAAACTGAACTTAGTCTTTCTGCTGCGCACGGGGAAAAAGCTTTCATTCAGCCCGTAACTATTTGTGTATTCAGCAATAACGGTGCAGTGAAATCCATTAGGCACAATTGCTATGTTGGCATGGTTACTGTTTAGGTGGGATAAGCAAATTCCTGAACACACAGGGAAAATTTGCAGGCTTGTCAGATGTGAAGAGACGACAAATCTCCACGTCTCTGGCTGTGCGTCATCATAATGAAGCTAGCTTGTTTAAGGCTGACGAGAAATGTCGTTTTTTCAACGTGGACCTACATGATGATGCCTTGTCTAATCTGAAGAGGCCTATTTAAGTCTGTGCGCCTTCACCTGTTTCCTTCACGGACTGCTAATTTGGTCCAGCTCAAATGTTCGGAATATATTGAGACGGTTTTCATTATCATTATTATCATCATTATGTCGGAGGAATCAAACACAACAAAGGGAAAAATCTTGGGAATTATGTTTGACATCGGATGAACTATATGCATTAGTCGATAAGCTGTTTAGAAAGGGTTAGTTAATAGACATCACACAATGAAATGATGGCACAGTGTGGCATTCCACCCCCCACCACCCCCATTGTAGTGGAGGAAAATAATACAAATTCTGAGTATTTTCGATGAAAGGCTTGCTGGGAAATGTCAAGCCAGCTGTCATTAAAGACGCACTGACATTTTTATTCCATCTTTTAAAACCGAGATTCCATCACTGCAAACAGAGGCCCCTAATCTCTGCTGCTCCTCAACAGACAGAGGCCAGACAGATTAACTCAATTACTTTTTGACTTGAGTGAATGAAGGAAACAATACATTTCTCATTTAAACCTAATCCTGTGTGGGAGTAGCGGAGGAGTAATATTGCAGGTGGAGAGAATGGCAGAGACGGGGAGAAGGCGGGAGCGCGTGGGGTCGGAAAATGAATTCCGAGGCAGCCGGCGTGTTTGCTCATCTTTTTTCATGCTTTCTCTTAACTGCACTCAGAGATCCGCGCAGTGAGAGAGACGGCGGGCGGGAAGATGGAGGGGAGGCGAGAGGGCAATAGACGGAGCGATAGACATGATGGAGTGACAGACAGGCAGAGAGTCGGGCGGAGAGGGGAAGAAGAATGAGAGAGACAGAATGGGGTTCACAGCTACCAATATGTCAGAGTTAGTTTGCAAGATGAAGCAGTAAAAAAATCTGCCAATTTCCACAGTGCTGACACACCCAAACTAATACCCTGCATGGGGCATTAAAGTCAGCCTTGTGTATGAAACACGGTGTGACACATGTGGCCTCAGGTATTGTCTGCAGCATCTGTTTCAGGGGGCACAGATGGCGATGGCCATCCTCGCCACTGCTCCGCCTCGTGGGAGCTGTGGTCTGTGATGACGTTTCACTGACAGCACGGGCCATCTGTCAGCGCATGACAGCCTGTTTTCAACTTCCCTTTCTCTCCCACAAACGTGGATCCAGGCACGCGGGGGTAGGTCGTGGAAAAAGTGGTCACCATGTGAAGGATGGATATTCCTACGGTGTGCATGAAAAGGTCAGGGCTGGGCGCTTACTGCGGCAGCAACATCAGTGAGACCCTGGAGCGGCAACAGCGGTGAAACCCCGGATCCTCAACAAAGCTCCGTCAGACTGCAGGAGAAAGCTGTCAGTGCAGACGCCTAAACCTTTACCGCCCTTCTCCCTGCCTCACACTCACTCTCGCCTCGCTCTGACTCATTGTGTCAGCTCTTCAAACACTCTCCATTCTCTCCTGCCTTAAGCGAGACGCAGAGAGCAAAAGGAAGAATGAGTCCATCTCTGGCTGCTGTAAACAAAAAGGAACACTCTTTGTGCTGTGTGAATTTTCTCTCCCCTGTCTGCGCGCCACATCAAAACTTGTCTCGGTTCCATGTATGTGCCAGAAGGAATTCTTCCCCCTCTTTTTCCTCATTTACTGGTCCTTTGGTTATTCGCAGATAAAAATAAATTGAAGGAGGGAGAGATAATGAAGATATGATGGGGACAAGGCAGAGACAGCAATCCAGAAATATTGAAATTGACTTGGACGAGTCCACCGCCTTCTCCTCTGCCTCAGTCTGAATGGTGATACAGGCTCATTAAAAATGCATCGCTCTACTATGAAAAGCGCCGACGTCTGCAGTTTGGCCGGACGGAGAGACAGACAGCAGTGTCTGGACCGTCTGTGGCTTTGGTGTGTGCGACCGTGTCTGGTATGAAATTCACAGCGCACCATGTACACACATAAAAAGGAATTACTGTTACTGTTATTCAAAGCAGTGTAAACCAAAAATAATGCTATACATAATAAGATTAAGAGTCTACAGCCATGCTAGAGAATCTGTATGCAGGAAAAGAAAGGCTTTGAGCTAAATGCTAATACCAGCATGCTAACAAGCTCACAGTTACACTGCAAACATACCGAAGCTGAGCATTTATAATATTTAACATCTTAGTTAAAAATGTTTGGATGGTAGCATTCTGCTAATTAGCTCTTAACACAAAATACAACTAAGGCTGTTGGGAAAATGATTAGTGTTGGATCTTTAGATAGAAATTAACAAAAAAGATATAGGCACTAGAATTTTAATTGACAACATTAAAAAATAACAATAAGAAGTAACAGTTTTGACATTACAATGTCTACCTATTTTATTACAGAGACACCTACTGACATTAGCATACTAATCAGCTAACCACAGGAAGTCATTATCCAAATCTCCTGTGCTGACGGTGTAAAGACCCAACTCTCAGCTCCCACGCTCCCAGTCTGTTCTTCTAACTGCACAGCTAACTGAGCACAACACACATCTGAACGACAGCTACGGTTGGCACTAGTTAGCAGTTTCTCTGGTGATAAGCTACCCCCTGTTTGTTAAGTCAAAATTTGACAGGAGGAACATTCTTACATTTGCACTTTAAAAGGCAATCCCGAAATACTTGACTCAAAACCATTAGTGTCAACCTCATGGCAACACTGCAGCAAAAACAAAAAAAAATCAGAGGTTTCACCAGAGCCATTATGATTCATAGTCTGGAAACAATGAATATCTGTGTGAGAAAGTTGTGCCAATCCATCTCGTAGATGTTGAGATATTTCACTGAATTACTGAAAACTTTGACCTGCTGTTGGTGCTGGCTGAAAAGTCAGGGGATCACTGAAGTCATAATATTTCATTCTCTGAGACCTATGAACGTCTGCAGAAAATTTCATGGAAATCTCTCTCCAATAGAGAGATGTAAGTCTGTGCAAAAGTGGAGGATCAACCGACAGAGCACGGCTAAAAATGGCAACAGCAGGAAATGTACAGAGAGGAGGAGTGACAGCCTCTGTCAGCATGTACTGTAGATTTGTACTTTTCAGCAGTGTGACGAGTTTCCTGCATACACCATTAGCACATACAATTATAAACTGAATACGTGAGGCATGAGGGACCAAAGACATAATGTAGTCTGAACAAAGAAGACATTTCTTATTCATGTCATTCAAACACTGCGTGTCACACAAACCTCTTGGATCAAGGTTTACTGCCATGCAGATACAAACGAAGTGATTAAGAGCTGAAACACTGCAAAGAGACACGTTATCGATCGAATGTCATTAACTAAAGTCATAGTTAATGTCACACATAAGTCTGCTTATGCTCCATATGAATCTACATCTGTGCTGTGGCTTCGGTTTATAAGAATAATGTGCTCATAACAATATTGGCCGAGAGTGGAGGGTGAGCATGTTATTATGCAGGTAGAAATGCAGCTGAGAAATGTAAATTAAATGAGCTCTCTAGTTCCCACAATGCAACTCCTCACCATTCTTCCATCTTTAAAAACATTGGAACTGAATGATGTGGCTGATGCTTTCCAACTCACCTAATGATGAAAGCAGCGTGAATACACGAGGACGTCTCCTCAGCCAACAGCAGAATGTGGTCAAATGACTGTTTGTCTGCCCGTAACACTGAGTGTCTCTGCGGTTAGCAACAGTCTAATCGCTTTATGTCGTTCACGTGGAGAGGATGAGGAATGAGCGGGGTCGTAATGCGACTGATGAGCACTTGGATAAAGGTATTCAAACGCACCTTTTCTCGCCCGCTTTTAGGTTAAACTGAATCAACGAACCAACAGTATTCAAAGTAACATTTTTCATTTAATGAGCTTTTGCATTACAACTATTTGTTTTTATGTTGTGTCACTTTAACCAGAAATCGCTTTGAATGCAGAGTGAAGATGTGAATGAGCCTCCTGATTCAGTAGCTCGCAGGACCCCAACAACATGAAGTGAACTCCTCCCGTCTGATTCCTCTTACGTTCACCGGAGGAATGATGGCCTACTTCTACCAAACTGCTTTATGTGTCATTTTTATGCTCACCTCTCTTCAACTTGTGGTAATCATTGTTTTTTCCACCGGAGCAGCAGAGACAAGTTGTGAACGCTTGACATTAACATCACCTTTTAAGTTGATATAGTAAATTTGTGGTAACTGTTAGCAAACAGTTACTTAGATTCACCTCCAGCAGACACAGGGCGACCCTATCGTTCATTTAGAGCAGTGGTCCTTGTTACAAAGTCCAATATTCACTCTCTCTCAGCTCTGGTTTATGGCCTCGGCCAACCCTGGAGGTAAATATCCGGGTCTTTAGCTGCAAAATGCTCCTCTGTGTCCATCAGTTACTGTGTCTGTCTGCTGTTTTACTCTGAGCAGGTAGTGGACAGTGTTTTTTTTTTTTTTTTAAGCTTTGAGCTGAAAACCGCCACAGATGAAAAAGAGGTAGTATAAACCGTATAAAAAAGGGCCAAAGAGCTAAACAGCAAGGTGAAAGTTGCTGAGCTGCATATTTATGGTCTGACCTTTACGAGGCTATACCAAAATCTGGATTCTTTCTTTTTCAGTTATAAAATAGTTGAATCTCCTACAACTTTGATTTTGTTTTTCCATGAAAAACTTTAAATCTGCTTAAATCATTTTGGGGGGAAATTGAAGAGCTTGAAAAGGCTATAATAAAGGTCCAATTTGTAAGAAATAGATTTTTGGGGCTGAAGGCTGACCTCACCTACGATTCCAAGGCGTCAGTATTTAATGAGTTGGGAACTTTCTTACAAATTGGACCTTCAGCATATTATCAAGTTGTGAAATTCATTTTCCATCCGTCCTTCCTGTTTCGTTTTTTTGCAGCTTATCTGAGTCTGGATTGTTGTGGCATCAGAGTAGCGCAGATGTCCTTCTACCCAGCCACGACCTACAGCTCCTCCTGGGGGATCAGATGGAGGTTCCAAGACCAGATGAGATATATGATCCCTTCAGCAGATCTGAGTGTGCCCCAGGGTCTCCTCCCAGTTGGATATGCCCAGAATACCTCCACAGAGAGCCATATGGAAGGTGTCCTGATTAGATGCCCAAAATTACCTCAACTGGCTTTATTTAGTGAGCTTGATTCTGGATATCTGAGCTCCTCAACTGTCCCTAAATGTGAGGCCCAGACATCCTGTGGGGGATTCTCAGTTTGGCCACTTGTATCCGTGGTGTCAGTCTTTCACTGCAGTCAATGATCACAATCATTTCTTTTTATTTCAAGATAATGTGTAGTTTTGAAAAGTAAAGACTCAAACGAAAGGAACACCTGGGCCCGTATTTAGTAAGCATCTCAGGATCAGTTAAATTGAAGAGCTTGAGAGTTCTTTAAGCTTCCTACATGCATTTTTGGCGAGAGGAAAAAGTTCTTATTTGAGAGAAAATCCCATCTTAACAGCAGAAATCACAAGATAAACTTAATTACAGACTATAGTTTCTACAGGCAGACTTTTTTTTTTTTTGTCTTGCAGGGGAAACCAAATCAAATATCCACGAATAGCACCGTCTGTGGGTGTATGACAAGCTACTTATGCACATAAGCTAAAGGCTAAAAATCGATTTGGATCAAAACTAGTAAAAAATCACCTACACATAAATTACATTTCATCTGCCTTTTTGCAAATGGCCTCCGGCAGTGGAGGTCGATCGAGCGCTACGTCTCGCATAAGTCTGCATAAAATAAATGTGCACCATTTTCTTTGCTCCAGAAGTCTGAGAGGCGATGTTTTGCCACCGCCGGTCTGCTCTGCTGTATTCCTTCCGCACACAGACACGCCCACGCGAACCACGACATCAAAGACCGCGTCTCCATGCCGATGATATATGTTGAAACTGAGTTATCGATTTACTTGGAAAAAATGTTCTCGCATGTGCTCAAAGCTATCATATTATGTGAGCTATAATGACCCTCACAGATGCAAGGAAGCAACCGATTTACATAAAATCTTTGAAAATATCATTCATTGGCTCATAAATTATTGAATATGCATAGAATTGGAGGCAGTGCGGTGCAATAAACTGTTGGTAGGGTGGCAATTTAAATATTTCCATGTCCGATATATAAAGATCACTGCTCACAAAATAAGCTGAGGTTCAATATATAATGATGGGAAAAACATCCACGGAATCTGAATGTTGCGGTGGAGTAGTCTTTTCCGTCATGAAGGTGAAAATTGTAATTGCAGCGCTGCAGCAGCAGGATATAGGCCGACCTCCCAAGGTCAAAGGTGCGCTGGGGAGTTTTCTTGTAAACAAACAAATGTTGACTTTACATTCATTGTTTTTCACCATTCATAATGCACTGTGCGTATCCTTGAGGTCTGACTCACATGCAGATCTCCTTCCCCCGGAAACTTTTGCAAACCAGGTGTGCTGCATTGGCCTATAGCAGTAAATAAAATGAGGACCAACTATCGAATATAACCATAAGAAGTTTGGGCCAGTCAGAGCCACTTCACTAGCCTGATAGCGTATTGCTTTTCCACCATACTTTCAATGAAACCACCTCTATAACATGACAAAAGCCCAAACACTACATGGCTACCATTTACTTCTGACGTCACACTCAGGGCGGGAAGCTTAAATGACTTACTGCTGTATTCCAGGTTGCAAGTCTAGTAAACATATGGAATCTGGCAAATTATTATCATTTCATGGCATTCTGAGTCAAAAACAAACAAACAACTTATTAGATTCCCCATTATATTAGACAACAGCTAGCGTTAGCATTCAGACCACTTCCTTGCTAACATCACTGCTTGATAGTGTCACACCATATGACAGGAGAAGCGTAAATTAGTTGTAAAATATCAACACACATCGTGGACACATTTATCTAACCTTGGAAGTGAAACGCGCTGAAAGGAATGAAATGGTAATGTGAGCCAGGAAGCGGTTGAATGTTAGCGTTAGCAAATGGGCTGTGAAATATGTCGTTTTACCTTGAAAATTGGAAAGTGGTCAAATAACAATTTGTGGCTACAATTTGTTTATAAACGTTTATACACTGCTGGCACACATCAGCATAACAATATTCAGAATTCTAATTTCCCACCCTCAGCCTGATGTTACAGAAAATGGCCGCCCCGTGAACATTGCCTGTCGCTGCATTTCCAATATGTCCCTTCAGATGTTGTCATGCCATTAAGTTGCCTTTGCATAAAAAGCCTTTAAACTGACCTCATTAGAAAGTCAATGAAATACCACACTGGCTAGCTAACTTCTTGTCTCAATTGTGGTCTGATTAACGGTGAATTAATCAAAGTCAGTGCCCAGTATCGTGATTTTCTAGCTGTCATACTTGGGACCTGAATGAGGGGGGTATCCATGGGATTGCAGTCAGTTTTCATTATTTGTAATCAGTCAGAGATTCAGACTTGATTGCCATTTCATTGCCACCATTATTCAATCTAACACCGGTGTCTAGTTAGCGGTCTGTGGCGGGACTGTGTAGTAGGATTTTTCCCCTGATCACTCACTAGGGAGCTGGCCATCATCATTTTCAGTCAGCTCTGAAACAAGTTTCCAATTAAGCAGGTTCACAGAGAACGCGAGTAGAGGGATTAAAATGCCAAGCGAAAGGCTGCGGAAAATGCTTTTGTATTTTTGATTCAAAAACTTTACGAAACGGAGAGAAGGGAGAAGCTGCGGCCGTGAATACAATGACTGCTTAGAAAAACTACAGTACCTGAAAAACAATTTCTCTCTGTCTTGTGTCTGACTGACAGGGAAGTTAACAATGATGCACTGCTCATTTGCAGGTTATGTAAAAAAAAAAGAAAGAAAAAAGACTGTCTTATTGACTTCAAGCATCACAGATTTGAATCCCTTGTGTGTTAGAATTCAATTAAATCTGACGCAATGTGATCATCAAAATCCTGTCTGATGTTATGAGGTGGTGCAGGTCAGTGTATTCATCCATCTATCCATCCATGTATCTGAAAGGGACGTAACAGCAGACTGAAAACAAACGTTTTTGGCAGAAATCAACTTGCTGGATATAGTTTCCTAATGTGGACGAATGTGTTTGTTCATCTCTTTTCTCCCTGGTTTGTTCCATCATTAGTATATAGCCTTTTGAAAGAGAAAGAAGGTGATGTTGTTGACCTTAAACAGTACGGCAGGATTAGGGACAGGAATAAGAAAAATGCACAAGGAGAGAGAAAGAGAGCGAGAGAGTTGTAGTGAGAAAAAGAGAGGCGGACAAATTGAGCGAGCGATCGTGTATAATTTAAGGACAAGTGGTTCTCCCCTGAGACATCTCCGTCAGTTAATAGGTCACAGTTATTAACGCAAGACAACCGCTGTAGCCCCGCGCGGTACGTCGCAGCATTTTGGAGGCAACAATAAAGGGGAAAATGAAAAGCAAAGAGGACATTAAAAGGCGCGGAGGATTAAGTGAAAGAGATGTGGGGAGAAGATAAAAAAGGGATGAGGAGAGAAAGAAAATAAGAGAGGAAAGCATGAAAATTAGCCAGGACGCTGGGGAGCTTGTGATCAGATAAAAATAGACAGGAAGAAATAGGGATGAAGAGGCGACTCACGCTCATGAAATGTGCACTTCAAGACCTAAATAGTTCTCAGAGAGGCTACCAATGCACCGAGGTACCAATGAATAAAGTGCTTTGCATGACGTTAGCTCCAATGCAAAACGAGTATTAAACCACACCTTCAATAATCTTAATTAGCATTTTTCTAAAATCTGTCTCTGGGTGTGACTTCGTTATTGATCAGTAAAGCCACACTATTCTTCATTCCTTTGCATGACTTTGAATGTGACACCGGCCCTGCTTGTGTGAGTTTCATGCCCAATGTGGCTTGTAATCCTGCGGCACACTGACTGAATGAACTGCTATGTAAGACCGTTACTGTGGAATACGGGCAGTGGAGAGCTTGAAAGAGCGCCTGGCAAGAACAGAGATAAAAAAAAAAAATCTGAAATTGTTAACATTCCGTGGCAGGTATCCTTGTGCTCACACAGACGGTAAGTCTTTGTTGCCCTCCACAGAAAGAGCAGCAGTTTGAATGCTGCGAATTTTGACTGCAGAAACATCACTTGAGCGGTGGACTTCGCACAGTTAGCTGCACACACATAATGGTGGCATGAAGTGTGCATGAACATAGTCACACAATGGAAAAACGCTCGAGGGCTACACAAAAAGAATATATCTATAAAAGGCTCTTAGTCCTCGTTGCCAATTTCATTCCAGACCAAATACCTTATTATTCGTATTAAAAAGGGCTGAACAGTATATCTCTCCAGCATCAACACGGCAGGATGTGCGATTTGGATGTGTTCTTTGTGTTTTTGCAGCATTTCAAGCTGAACATTACGATTGTAGCACTTGATAAATATAGGCTGTGTCCGAAATCACTCACTCATTCCCTACTCCCTAGCCACTACATAGGAAGTCCAACATAGTGGACTATATAGGGAGCTCATCGGCAGGAAGAAAAAAGCGCTTTCCGACACTAGCAGCTTGTTTCCCACATACACTTTGATGTAGCACAGCGGCTCTGTTGCTGTTAGCGTCGCTGGCTCAGGCGAGTGTGAGCTGGCTAATCAGAGCAGACTGGGTATTCAGGAGGGAGGGCCTTAAAGAGACAGGAGCGTTTCAGACAGAAAAGCACCGCACACTGTGGGAAAACTGACATGTAAACCGAACCTCAAGTAAAATTATGAACCCGAAATGAGCACGACGTGTCTCCTTTAATCTACTCAAAAGTGTTGCTGTTGTTTTCAATACTGCTGCTGCTGCTGTTCCCAAAATTATTTATGCGACGGTCGGCCAAGTTCCCTTTAAAATGAATAAATGATGGCGTCATCATCTTCAGATTTGCAGTTAGTTCGTCTCGGTCGAATGAAGAAAAAAATGCTGCTGATCATAGTGTAGGTGATTTACTCGCTGTGTTTGCCTGAGAAAAAGCTACATGACAATAGCACAGTCCACCTAATTGCTGTTATTAATTAGTTGACTAGCATAAAGTCACCACACACTGTCAACACATGTTTTTTTTTGTGGTTTGCATGTTTTGACTGTTAGGCTCGAACTCTTGTAACGTGTAATGCGAGGTGGCACTGCTCTAAATGGAGGCGGGGTGGTAAGCAAGAACATAAATAAAGAAAACGGTGCATAGAGGGTGAGAAGCCGGAAGCCTCCAGACTCGGCTGCCACACCTGAGGTGTTTGTGGAATAGTGTTAGTTTTGAAATATTTCCAAACAAATGAGAACATTTTCAGTGTTGATCTGATTTCTTTAACTTTATTCATTTCCACACTAGAGATGCTATATCCACTACGATTTCACCACATTGCATGAGATACCTTAGATCTCAAATCTGCTCATCACAGACTAATTGTGTTCTGCTGAGGTTATTGTAAGTGGTGTAGCTTTACAACGAAGCTCGATTTGAGCGACGCACATTGTTTATTGCGGCGGCGCCCTTCGAAAGATAAGCAGGTAAAGGAGGATCGTTTTTACGAGGCTGGTTTTAATACAATAAGACTCGAATGGTGGA
Organism: Sparus aurata; assembly: GCF_900880675.1. NCBI lineage: Eukaryota > Metazoa > Chordata > Actinopteri > Spariformes > Sparidae > Sparus > Sparus aurata. The sequence continues at coordinate 29,474,058 of NC_044192.1, forward strand.
ATCTTTTGTCTTTGTGCTTTTGTTTGCGCAGGTTTTTATAGCTGGTGGGTTCACATCAGCTTCCGTTGAGTGATTGCATCCTATATTTGAAGCGTGATCTCACTGTTTTTTATTTCAGTTGGTTTAAGTGCACAAGCATGTTCGTGTCAGGGGAAGCAGAGGAAACCATCGGGGTGCATTTTTATGAATAAAACCAAAGCCCCTTAAAACGTCTGTGCATGTCCCTTACCCGGTGAATGTAATGGACCTGTGCACAATCAAGACATTTTTGTGGACATGTTCTCAGCCAGCCACATACTTTCCTGCCTTCTGGGTCCCTACAGGCCGTCAGACCTGTCAGCAAAGACCGGGCGTCCTGAAAAAACCCCATTTAAACTTCTCAGTGATCATCAGCTGCCTCTGGCTTATCTGCCGCTCATCAAAGGATATATATAAATATATATATATATATATATATATGACGCTATAGGTTGTGTGAGAATACATAAATAAACGTGGCAGCAGTGTGCCGTGTTGAGCTAATCACTTAACAGGTCTGCTGAGGGAGCGCGCTTGCTGGGAGCCTCTGCACTCAACAGTGCTGAGCGAGAGGCAAAAACGGATGTGTGTGTACCTGTGAGTGTGTGTGTTTGTGTGTGTGTGTGTACCTGTGCGTGTTTGTGTGTGTGAGTGAGAGAGAGAGAGTGCACTGAGAATGACTGAAGGGTTTTGGCAGAACGAGGTCACTCTGTTCTACCAGGTGAATTTGTGTGGGGGTGGACAGGATAAGGAGATGTGTTTGTGTGCGAGTGTGTGTGTGTGTGTGTGCGTGCGTGTGTGTGGATACGTGCTCACTTTAATGTCTGGAAATGCACTGCCAAAATGTGTTTTCATAGTCGTAATTTTGCATTATTGATGACTAAAAACACGGGAAAGTGAAGTGAAAGTGAGATGGATCGTTTCTTTTGCAGGACTTCCAGCAATTTTGCTCTAATTACAGATGGAAAAAGGCATGATGTTCAATATATGGCATCAGCACAGGAAGCACATCTCCAGCAAGAGATGGATATGCTGCGGTGCCAATTTGATCACTCGTTATTATCATCTCGGTGTGACAACCTGACGGGGTGTCTGCTGTTTGTTTCTCTTCTTCCGGGAGAGTGGCAGGTGTTGTGCTGCGCTCGCATTTCGGTTGCTTTTTAATCCTTCGCCACCTCACGACCACCGCTGCTTATTCTATCTCCTCGACAAGACTATTTAGACATCTGCTTCTCAGCCCTGCGAGGCAAATACAGTAGCGCGGTGAAATATAACTACGCGGCTAATGTGGCCCTCTGTGGACCCGGGCAGCAGTGTGACGTGATGTGAACACCGTGCTGCTTAATGAGTGTCTCAGGAGAAGGCAGGTACATGTCTTCTGTCCCCCCAGCCAACCCTGAGCGGTGCCCTTCTCTCTCGGCTTCATTAACTCCTCCGGTAATGACGACAAAAACACACACTCGTGTAATGAGGTTAAGTTACATTTTTATGAGTTGACACGACAATAAATGCGGAGCCGCGTGAGGTGTCAACACAAGAAGTCATCATGATGAAGTTTTATTAGTTGAGAAAAACTCGACAGAACTTGTTAAAGGGTTTATTCAAATGAGGAGTTCTGACGAACTGTCAGCGGGATTTATGGAAACGTGTGAATTAAGGTGGAGAAAAAGAAAGACAAAAACAAGCTGCACTCATCCGGGGAGGTGATGTTGTGCTACTTCATCATATTGTTAATGAGCGACTAATAAGAGCAGTTGTTTTGGTAAGTGGCCGCACAGTCCAGTATTAATGTCTGTATGATTAATCCACTTCGAGATGTCTCGGAGAACCGTTTTTATTTGTTGCCCTGCAGGGTACATTTTATTTTCTGCTCCAGACAAACAGCTTTTCATTTATCACACACCGGGCTGAAAAGACACCTGTCGCATAGCTGGCGCCAGAGAGAGAGGAAAGGAGAGCCTGGGGGAAAACTAATGCTCAACGTGCTTCGTCCTAAATATTAACCAGGCGCCTGCTGCTCCAAACCTGCTGATGGTAGCCACTTCTCCATGGTCGGACGGAGGATGCGTCCCAATCCTCCACGGACGCCGATGCCCTACTTGTGCCGAGGTGACCCCCATGTGTTCTACACGGCCCCAACATTCACCATTGTTATTTATGAGCTCGCGGAGGTGTCCTTTTTCAGGGAGACCATGTGCCACCTGTTTTAGCGGCAGGTTCAAGTACAGCGCAATGTGTTCTGCAAAGGTGAAACCGGGGGTGTTGGTGCTACTCGACAGAATGGGAAACAAGTTTTTAAACTAGGCTGCGAGCTTTCAGGTTAGCCATTCAACTCCGTCAGCAGGTTATTAGACTGATTTCGACATGTATAAATAAAAACATCAGACATTTCGATTGCCACCTGTTGCTTTGTCTGTCTTTCACTTCTGCTGTGAGACTCCACGTGTTGTCTTTAAAGGAATGGTTCAACATTTTAAATATGCAGAAATAGGCGGAGCGTTTCTTGAGAAACCTGACACAACTCTCGTAACTGTACATTTGTCGCTGGGGGCAACAGCCGGTTAACTCAGCTTAGCGCAGAGATCTGAAGTAGGGAGAAACATAGCGCAGGGCTCTGAAAAGTTCAAATCCACCTCCCAGGAACCTCCCAGAAATGTGTGCAACGCCCTCTGCTGACGACGCATCCATAATTACCACTGTTCTGCTCAGAGCCGGTGGAGACGTGGGCTTGTTTGCTGGATGGCACCAATGTTCAAATACTTTTGAACAGAAGATAACCGTCTGCAGGCTCCGGCTTCATATTTACTCGACAGATGATCTTCTCACTTGACTCTCGCCAAGAAAAACAGATAAGCATATTTTCCAAAGTGTTGAACAATTCCATTAGAAGACAAAACACTGAGGAAAAAGCCTATTGATGGAAAAAAAAAAATCATCACTGCTTCCGCAGATGGTCTTGTCTGTTGACTGTAGCTGTTATTGCCTTCGCATCTAATGTACTATGGCAGATTACGTGTGTCGGACATTAGTGTCAGACAGTCCGTACAAACATCCTAATGATTCAAGCTTTTCATTTTCTCATAAGTGCAGACAGTCTTTTCACTCTCCCCACAACATTCCTCTCTTCTAAAGTGCTCACACATACATTAACTGCGCAGTAATATTTGATGCACTCCTGGCTTTGAAAAACCAGGTGGGCTTCAGTGTGCAGTGAAGAACAGAGGCCTGTGCAGGGACACCTTGAGCGATTCTTTACTGCGGATTCTTTTATCCCCGTCTTTTGAAGGAAAGGCTCCCATTTTCGGCCGAGCAGAGAATTAAGGATGTCATCAGAAGTGGAGACAACCATCTGGACCGTATTTGGTGATTAAATGTAGGGGATGTAAGTTGCCAATTTACTTATTAAGTGCTGTTGTGCTGAATAAGGGCCCTCAGGGTTTATTATCTGTTCTTTAAAATTCATTGACAAGAACTATGACAAAGACCTACATCAGTCGGCAGCTGCAGCAGATCTGTGGGGCCAAGGATACAGCGGGGTGGAGGCTATTACTGAGGTTCATGCAGCTTTCAGGATACATTCTCCTTTCTCCCTCCACATTTAGTGCTGCTGAATTGCACTTATCTAAGAATCTTGTGCATGTAGACGACTGTACTGGCTAAACATGTACAGCACACATACACACACACGCACACACACAGGCATACACAACAGAGGCAGACATGGTCAGTGGAATCTGTGTGAACCTTTGCACCACTTCAAAGCACCAAGGTTGTACAGAGGACTCTCTCTCCTATAATGAAGAGGAGATAGTTAATCTAGCATTAACGCCTGGCTTCCCATGAGGAAACACCATGATTCAGGAGGTGTGAAGGGGTCTTCGGTATGCAAACTCTGTCTCTCTTTCTCTCTCTCTCTCTCTCTCTCTCTGCCCCTCTTTTTTCTCCATGGTGATACAGACACACCACAAAGAGCGCCTGAATGAAAGGGGCGTCAAACGGACATTGATTTCTAATAGGGAACTTTCTGGATCAGCATGGGGCTTGGCCTGAGTCACGTCTGTGCTTCGGTCAAGGACACCATGTGTGGGAGCATCAACTGGAGCGGTCTCTCTCCGGCAGGCACCAAATGAACCGCCGCAGCAGGACACAGGGATCAGAGAGCAGTGGGAGTCTCCTTTCATCTCTTGGGGATTAGCACTCCCATAGGAGAGAAGTATACATGTGTGTATGTGCGCTGTGTAACACTCCAGGAGAAGTATCTACCTTTTAGCCACAGGCTACACACTTCCTGTTTCTGCTGCATGCTGTGAATCCCCCCAAGGCCACAAATATATGAGGCACCATAGGCAAGAGAGAGATGAAGGAGAAGACATCGTCCTTGGGCGAGTTTTCTTAAAATAAACATGAAACTCTGTTTGTGCGCTCTCTCCTCATGTACAGCAGTGACGGTTATAGGCTGAGTTACCGCACCGAAGGATGATTATATTTAAAATATTCAGCGTGTTAAAAACACTGTTCAGAGCTTCCCGTTATGTTTGAGAGGAAGCCAATTTGTACGAAGCAGGGAGCACAAAACCTGTGACACAAGGAAACATTGACATGTACTGGAGAGTGGGAATTCAAGTTCAGCCATTAAACATGCATGGAGGGTTCCACTGGGCTGTATCCACCCGGGTCTATTGATGCAGTAGCGCCATAGGGGGAGAGGTGAGAGCAAAGAGCAAAGCCATCTGGGAAACAGGATCGCGTGACAATCGGCGGGATCCTGAATCATCGCCCTCTTCACACCAAGCAACACCTTTAGTATCGCTGCTGCACGGAGAGGGAATAAAAAAACAACCTCCAGCCGGTCCACGCACATCTGTACACAGCCCCATACTTCCGGCCTTCATTAATGTCTGCCACACAGCCTGACACTGATGGCCACTCTTTCACACACTGTCAGCGGAGGGTGTCTGTGTGTCTCACCTTGTGCAATCTTCCTCTTTTATTGATGTCACTACTAAGAATACGAATGACTCCTGCCGCGCTCTGTGTCCTGGATACCGAGAACAACCACTCAGCTCTAACTCTTCAAAGCTGCCCGTCTGCACATATAGAGGTACTTAGTCTCACCACGGAGACCATTCAGCGAGATTTATATCCAATTACAACAGTCCAAATGTGAATACATCATATCATATTGCCCATTTACTGAATAAAAATTGGACAGCTTGCGTTTGGTCTTGTGAATCAGTGCTCCTCTCAGTTTTGATGTCAGTGCTGCTGTCTAATTGTGTTTTCTTACTCTATATATCACCTTCTGTAAATATGACACTGTATTCAGCACTGCCTAGAGGCCCATTTGAGTTAAACAGCCAACCCACCCAACCATGTTTTTTTTAAAAGAAACAGACCTGGCCCTGCCACAGCTGAATGCCCTGGCACAGCCGTCCACCTGCAGTGCGCCCGCCATGGCAGCCTAAGCCCGGACACCAGGCTCTGGGCAGCGAGCAGCGGGCAGCTCATAAATGAGTAATGGCAGTCACATTAACATTCGGTGGTAGGGCAGGCTAAGGGCAGGAAGGAGGGGGACCCAGGGAGTGCAGTGCGCTCCCTCTGTCTTATAAAACAGCAGCTGATTAATGTTTGATTCTCGCTGGCCTCATTCTTCCGCTTGCACAGCGCCGAGCTAATCTGCAGAGTGGGTGAGAGCGAGAGTGATGGAGCTGCAAGAGCGGGGTGAAGAAAAACAGTTTGTACAGGTGCTGTTTGGAAAGGTTGAGCCAGCAATATGCTGTCTCTCCTCTGGCCCTAAAATGAAAAATATCAGCGGTGCGGAACAGTTCAATCAATTCAAAATGAATCGGGGCATTGATACGATATGGCGTGAAAACCATAATGAGAGATGAGGAGAGGACAAGGGAAGGGTCATTTCAGGTGAGTCACAAATGTGGGCTGCTCTCAGCTTACAAATCTAACACCTACAACAGGTTATGTCCATTTTCTTTATTTGTGTAGTCGTGTTTAGTTTTTTCACTGGTCCAACGCGTATCTGGCCCTAACGTATGGAAGTTTATTAAAAAACAAAACCTCGGGCGCCATTTAGCTCAGTTGGTAGAGCGCACGTCCCATGTGCCGAGGCTCTGCAGCGGACCTGGGTTCAACTCCCGGTCTGGGTCCCTTTGCTGCGTGTCATTCCCCCTCTCTCTCACCCCCTGTTTCCTGTCATATCTTTGGCTGTACTATCAATAAAGCCATAAAAGGCCAAAAAAATACTTTAAAAAAAATGCAAAACCTTAAAACAACAGCTAACTACCTGATGAACTACGCAGTCCGCACCAACACATGGCGGCTTCTAGTTTGAGGCTGGTAAATCAACAAGTAACTGCCCAGTGAAGTGTTGTCTCACAGCGTTCATGGGAAAGCAAAGAGAGAAAATGCAACTACATTTTTCATCATCAAAAGAGGTCAAATAAGAAACTTTATATTTCTAGCAAGACTAAGAGGCTACAGCTCTGCAGGCCATACTGTGAGGCTGCACAGTACTTAGAAACTGCTTTGAGCTAAATGCCACACTGTACCACAAAAAATCTGTGATTTGCTGGATTTTGTTCTGTTTTTTTCACAGATCTTTGCCGTATTTTTCCATTACATGAAAATAAGTTGGGTTTACTATATAACTTATGTGAAAAATCGTATATTTCAGGCTATATGTCAGGATTCAGCTGAAAACCTGCTTAAATTAGGTGAGCAACAGTTCTGACATCATGACATCTATGGATTGTGTTGCAATGACATGCATATACTAAAGTTAGCATGCTAAAACGCTAGCCTTCACCAGCCCACTCAACAACACTCCACCAGTTCGCTGAACTCACAGTCCGTGCTGCTAGCTTCATGGCTAACTAAGCTAACTAGCTTACAGCTACAGTTAGCAGCAGTAAGTGGATACTCTAGCGATATGCTGGCCCCTATTTGTTGTCGAGTATGATTTTTACTAGTCGTCAATTACACATTGCACCATTTATAGATATTTGATGTAATAAAATGATAAACCACTGAAAAAATGTTTATACTTTTAAAAATCAAACTATGGTAAATGGTAATGGTAAATGGTCTGCATTTTTATAGCGCTTTTCCAGTCTAACGACAGCTCAAAGCGCTGTACAACACATGCCACATTCACCCATTCACACACACATTCATACACTGATGACGGAGGCTGCCATGCAAGGCGCCAACTGCTCATCAGGAGCAATTTGGGGTTCAGTATCTTGCTCAAGGACACTTCGACATGCAACTAGGGGGAGCTGGGATTCGAACTGGTGACCTACTCATCACTAGACGACCCGCTCTACCCACTGAGCCACAGCCACCCCATATATCATCAAACCCACAGCACTCTTCTGGAATTTTAAGCATGGTATACCATATCTAAGGGTACTTTCATTGTTTTAAGGTGTGAAAAATATCTTTAATCAAACATTAAAAAGCCCAGAAAATAAAAGCTCAAATCAAAGCTTAAAACTGTATTTAAATAAACAACTTTGTTTTGACTAGATCATTTTCAGATATTTGATTTTTGGGCTCCTATTATTAGAGTATTTTCTTACTTTAAAACATCCTTTTTTTTATTACAATACAACGTCAGCGCGCTCACATGCTTGCAATGACAATGCTAAAAGTGGGGCTGATGGAAATGATTACAAGGTTGTCATAGCAGGCCATAAACCAAAGTACTGACAAAAGTTGACCTGAAACAATTAAGGGACCGAAAAAGTTCCTACATTCTGAAGAGGATGTTTATTTCACAGCAATCCATCCAAAAGTTGGGAAGTCAAAATCCCAAATGTCAACCTTATTATGCAGCAAGAGAAAAAGACAAATGATGTATAGTATAGCGTAAGAATTAACATCAAATATTGAATAAGGGGCTTATTGGGAGAAAAAACATTGTGGAAAATCCAGGAAACCAATCACAGAAGTTGGTGAAGATGATGGTGGTGAAGTGGCTAAAATAAGTGGCTACAAAATTGCATGCTGTATGAAGCATCGCTGTAAAAACCTCTCAACATTTTGCCCCCGACCAGCATATTTTTTTCTTTTTAATGGACTACATGAATCTCAGAGAACCCCCCGGTGGCAGATCCATGTCTTTAATTCTTCTCTTCATTAAATGTCAGTGGTCATATGCTGCCCCTGTGCGCATGACTCACAGGTGGATAGCGGATGTGCTGTTTTGGATGATGAGGGAGAAAATTGTAACCCAAAAGTGATTCTGACAGCTGTGTGACTAGGGAGCACAGGAAATTAGTTTGTCATAGGTGAGAAAAATACGCCTCTTCATACTTCACAGAAACTGCTCGTTTGATTTTTTTTTTTTTTTCTTTCCCGGGGAGAATACTTTGCAAAGTGTATCGCAGTTCACTTCCTCTGTCTCCGTAAAAATGAGCGGATAAACTTTGCAATGCATTGTTGTAGTCCTGGAGCTATTTCTGTGTCTGAGCCCTCGAGATGGAAAATGGATTGTCTGCTGTTCTGTGGCCTTACTCTTATAGCAATCGTATAATAAACTGATGCACGTTAAATGAAACGTTTAGTACGGATTTTTATAATTGACAGATATGATGCGTTCAGAAATTTTACTGTCTAAAATAGACGTAGAAAGTTTAGAATTTTCACCATCGCGTCGAAGAACTTGCTCTCCGGTTTTCAAAATGTCAACGCGTGCACGTTAGCAAAATAACTCGACTGAGCTGTAATGATATCATTAGTGAATTATTCTGCCTTTTAGTGGTGTTTCTGCTTTCAAGTGCAGATGAGCAATAATTACACAACAGTGTTGTGTCGTTAATGGAAAAAGCCCCAGCGAGACTGGAGGTGCTGTACATACCAAATTCGCCCGTAAATGGGAAAAATTGCAGCGGTGAAGAAGTGAGTCGGGGAGAGTTTAAATGATATTAACGTGTCAAGTTAGCGTCGATTAAATTTGGTCACATGGGGGGAAGTGCAGTTAGAATCAACGTCAGGGAAACAGGAACTCAGCAGGTTTTGTCAGCTCGGATGTTGACATGCGCCGCGTGAAGTCAGCTCCAGCGGTAATCTCATACAAGTGACAGATTAGTGCTTATAACATTAAATGTCTGGTATGCATACACACACACACACACACACACACACACATTTGCATAAACACGGACGCGGCACGCACGCGCTCATTTTACGTGCACCCTTAATGCAGTACATCCCCACAGCAGCCAAAGTAATCTGCGCGCGTAAGGAACACTGAGAGGTGGCGGTGATTGACAGGCAAATCGCTCCTGCTGAAACACCCGTTTGACAGAGAAAAGCACCGAATGCAAGAGTTAAAAGTCAGCCACAGAAATCGCCTCAGTGTACTTCACATGAAAGCAAACTTGAGTATTTTGCGCGCCTTTGAGAAGCTGAGCATCTGTGGTGGGATGTGGTGGGGGAAAATATCAGGCTTCTTCTTCTTTCTTTTTCTTTTTTTTTTTTCCAAATGAAGAAACCTAATGCTCTTTGTGCAAACCCGGGTGCCAATCATGAGCACGCCTCTTTGAGGGCCAGGCCTCATGCGGATGTCAGCTCCGTGCTACATTATAATTCCACCCCAGATCTTGAAGAATGACACAGTTCCAAGAGCTGCACTCGCTCCAGTGCGCAGCTCTGCCAAGGAGGGAAAACGGGGGTAATAAAAAGCGCTCGCCTTTCTCTTCAAGAGACATTGTAATTTAACTGTTGGTAGCAGGCACTGGCAATTGGCTTTAATAATGGTCTCTGCACTCTAATTTGTGTAGGGATTTGCCCCGACCAGCAATGTCTCACAGTCCCTTAATGCTTCTGTGCGAAACCGGCCTCGCTGCTGAGAGAAGGGGAGGATGTGCCTGAGAGGGCTGAGCGGAGAGATATAAAGGGATGGAGGGGGAAAAGTCTCCCACGGTGGGAGGTGATGATGGAGGGGAGAGATACCAAAGTGTGCTTTACCATTTCCTGTTCCTCACATTATTGAATAATATTGTTATAATTAACCCCGGGAAATGTGGCTTCATTAGTCCCAGCCCGGGCGTTAGAATGAAGTGTGAACTAATTGGTCAAGTTTACAGCGTGGCTGAAATAACAAAGGCCTGGCACGGAGATGCAGAGATGGAGAGGACTGCAAAAGCTTAAAGGTGTTTAGTTTTTCTGCCGCTTTTGTAATGATGGAGAATTGAGACAGGCCGTACTAAAAAAAGACCACGGGAGATGTATGATACCACGGCACAGTAAACAGGTCCGACTGTGAAGAAAAGCTTTACCGTGTACGATCTCTATTTCCCAGTTTGTATTCCTCTGAACCTCGGCACAAAGCCCTCGACCCCGTCGGTTCCAGCAAGTTTCCTGCCTGCCCTCATCTGCATCACAAAAAGGGGCCTTTTCTCTTAGAAAATACTGATCAGGCCTTATCTTTTGGAAACATGTAATCCATTGGGGGAAAGTTGGACTTGTAGCCATTAGGCACTGTCCTCTGAGCCCTGACTCTCTGCCGTCTCAGCCTTTCTACTGAAAGGCCGGAGCAAAGCTTGTCGCTATTCAGCTGGGAGAGCTGGTCAAAGCTGTGAGATCAAGCAGCTCCCAGTTCTTTTTTTATTTTTTTTTTTCGGTTTGCTGAGACTCGAGTTATCTCAATAGTTTTTTTGAATGTGGTGTGCGAAAATTCTCCACAGAACGAGATCTCCGGTTTTCCCTCGTCTCCTGTAGGTTTGACGGCATTTTTGGGAGGAAAAGTTTGAAAAATTTGGGAAATGGGAAGTCTTAAATTGGGTAGAAAACAGGAGCTGCTCACTGGAGACAGGCTGCCATTTCCATGCTTGTTTGTTTCCTCCTTTGCTGCTTTCTCCCGTTCCTCGTCCTCTCGCGCAAACCATCTGCCACACAGGTCCTGTGCGACTTTACTTCAAGAGCTCTTAGTGGCTGTCTTCATCAGCTCAAGATCTGCTGCAGAAAAACAGCTTTAATTGGTACTGAGGGGGAAGAGAAGCAGACGGGGTCGCACGCTTCGCTACATTTTAGAGAAAAAAAAAAACGCTTGCGAATGATCAGAAAGTGCATTCCGCCCAGCTTCTCCTTGGCAAAGGCATTTAATGCTAACATCTCCACACAGGTGTTTTTAACATTATTCCTTTTCTGTTGAAACACAAGATTATTAAGTGGACTCCTCATTAAATTAACATATGTTCAAATTAGCAGCGATAAGCCGTGTTGTGAAACTACATCTCCTGGATCACTCAGAGCGACGGTGCTCAGGTGAATCGACTTGTCTGGCAAAAAAAATTTCCAGCTGTAACATTTCGCCCTGTCAGTATCCCTGAGCCTTGAATCTGCCCTGCGAAGCGCGCTGCTGTGCGGCTAGAAGGATTGAAATAGCACATGTCAGAACGCTGTTGAGCTGCGTTCAGGATCTTCCGTTACATGGAAAAAAGGAAGCCCTACAGAGTGCGGCCAACAGCGCAGTCCAATCCATTCCAGCAGGCAATTACGTTACTTCACCGAGGCCACTAGGAAAGCTTCACTACAATTAGGCTGACAGAAATGGCCTCTCCGAACACATCAGAGGGAACCCTGGATGTTTCTCCCTCCCCCCTTTTCTTCTCTCTGCACTGTCAGGGTTCCTCGCCGCTTGTGTTGTTTCAGCGGGGCTTTGAGACATTAGCTTCTGTTGTTGCTCTAGCTTTGGAGACATTTCACAGCCCATTAGCTGCTCTTTCAGCCCCAACCACTACTCAAAACCAGAAAAAGAGAGGCCCGGGGTGGGGCGGGGTCGGGTAAGCGGCGCAGACAGAGCGAGGGAGTTTGTACATACAGTATGACCGAGCGATGCATTAGGTGACGTCCGGAGCAGAGGCAGCGACCTGACACGAGGAAACGGAATCTGCTGTTCAGAGCGATAGTTCGACACTTTAGAGAAATCTGCTTATTTCTTTTTTCTTCTAGCGATGGAAAGATTGATGCTTCTTTCATATCTGTGAACTTATTATGTAGCTACAACAGGCGGTTAGCTTAGCGTAGCATAAGGACTGGAAGCAGGGGGAAAACGGCTACCCCGGCTCTATAGTTCTAAAATCCACCTCGAGCACTTCTGAAACACACTGATCAACACATTTTAAAATGTACTTCCACTGAAGTGTAAAAACTGAAGCTGCATACGCGAGGTTTCAGTTCCGCTGGAGGTCGTGTTGGACTGTTTCTCCGGGGTGCAGTGACTTCCTCACCTTTTTTTTTTTTTGTTGCACCAATTAAACTACGAGGATACAATATGTGAATAAGTGCACGCAGCTTTCAGGACAGCAATTGAGGATTATCCATTAATCTGACGATTGTTTGCACGATTAAAAAGGCTCTGTGGAACTTCTGTGTTGTGCTTGAAGCCCGTCGTCAGTGTATGTTAGCAAACTCTGTTTCTACACTACAAATTCTAATGATAGCTACTGTTGCCTTCTGTTAGCGGAGCAGTGTGTTCCATTCAATTTCCTTGGGACATGGTTTCATTATGTTCTTGTTTGAATGTGGACCATTTAAAGATATTTCAGATATTTTTCATTTCTTCTTCAGAACTTCTTTTTCAACAAAGTGTTATCTTGTTGAATATGTTTTTATATTTGGTGCCTGAATCACCTTGAAAGATGAGGATGGTGTTCTTCCTCGATCCTCCTCCTATTGTATTGTATGTCATATTGTTTTAAAGTCCTGGAACTAAAACAAAAAAGGATCATAAGGTATAAAAACAATAATAAATACAATGATACAATGCAATACATTTCTGGATTCAGGGTGATATTTATGTGTGTGCAAAAAGTGTAATAATCTCTTTTTTTTTATCTTTTTTTTTTTACCACGACCAGAGAAGTCACTTGTTTTGGGCTCGTTTTCATAGGCCTGCTTGCTTGTTTCTCTCCTGCGATATCTGGCAACACTGTTAATCAACTATCAAAATAGCTGGACATCAGTTTTCTTGACCAGTGACCAATCGGTGAATTCGCTAATCACTGACTGATGACCGTGATAGCTTTTGTTTGTATTTCCCCCTAATTTCCCGTCTCTATGTTAAAATGAGCTAAAAGCCTGCTGGTTGTAGCTACATCGTTAGCATGCAGACACGAGAGTGGCATCCATCGTCTCATCCACTGTGACCCTCTGCAAGCGAGCGAACAGGCGGGACTTGGAACTACTGCTTTAATGTATTTTTGCATTTGTATTTCTGAATTGAAATGACTCAGATGAGCTGGAGCTACAGCGCAGCCGTGTTAATTTGACCACGAGGAGACGTTCATATGCTCCACCAGATGCTCAGCTGCACTGTCTCTAATACAATCCCCGAGCACTCTGCGAGCGCGCACGCGACCGGTCGGAACTGAGAGCCAGTGGTCAGAGGATTGCAGCTTACTCAGCAGCGCCCGCACAATCTGGTCTACACGTGGCCGTGGCAGTTTGGCCAAGACAGAGCTGAGGTGGTTTCCAGTGTGGTTGATGGGGCTGAACAATTTGCACGGCTGGCAGAAAAACCATAATCAATCCGCAGACTATAGATAAGGGCCCTAAAAACCAGCCAAGCGCAGCATTTTCTCTTATCACAATTACACCTTGCCCTCCTGCCTCAGGTACAGCCAATTAAGCTGGGAGAGGATGCACCGGCAGCCACTTCACATCGAGGAGGCCTATCAGACGACTCCAAACACACCCCACCGCTGCAGAGGGGCCAGAGAGGAGCTTGTTAAGCACGGGAAGACACACGGAGGGAGCTGAGGAATGTCCTGTTGTTCATTGCGGGTATATGTTTACTGTTCGCCCACAAAAAAAAACATTTACACATTTCAAGTTTGAAAGCGGGAATTGAATGATGTATGCTCCGGCGAGCGATATCTGCCTGCTGGACGGTTGCCCGCTGGCACAAAGGGACCAAGGGCGAGCAGACCTTGCCCTAACACTTCCTCCCCTCACTCTCTCATCTGCTTTTTAATGCATCCGTTACTTCACTCTTCTTTTTCCGCCTTTCATTGTGGAACATCATTCACATTATGTGACTACTCAGCAGTACAGAAAAAGGAAAGGAGGTGCGGGAGAGGGGAGAACTCATGCATGTGTTTTAATGTGAGAGCGGGAGGGCGGTTAAGAGAGGAAGGGATGAGGTCACAATCAAGGATAACACTCATGATGAATACGAATCTTCGCCCGTCGTGACTCCTTGTTCCCTGCTCTTTGTTCAAGCCTAGCTGGATGGGGGGGGGAAAAAAAAAAAGTGCCACACTGTTGCTAGCCCGGCGATGAAAAATTGATCACACGAGCTTCTCTGTGCTGTGTGTCGCCACCTCCTCCGCCGGCGGATGAGGGTTAACCAGGCACACAAAAATAAACCTCAAGTGCTTGATCTCAACCCGCAACTTTACTCTTTTCCTCCCTCTCGCTACTTTGAGGTTTTCAAAGACCAGGCACACAAGCGTGTGGTGTTTTGTCTACACCGTGTGATGCCACCACACCAATTTAGCTCGACAATTTGTCCTCCGAAGCATCATCCTTCTCGGAGCGGAGGACAGATTCAGCAATATCCGTTTTCTGTCTCGGCGCCACGGTGAGACCCTGATGATGACATGTGCAGTGGCAACATCCATAAGCACACAAAACTGTAAAGGAAGAGCGGCTGACGCAGGTGCTCTCCTGCTGCTTACAGGGCAGACACACATGCATGATAAATCGAAGACACAAACAAAACCAGTGCTGCAGATGGGCTCTCTTTCAACCTGTTTGACGAAGTGATTAAAGTGCTCCTCCGAGCGCAGGAAGCCATTAATAACAGCACGGTGGAGGGGAGTCAAATTCAAAATAAAATGAAAACAGAGGCAACCTCAGTGGGGGAATCCATCTACTCTCTATTTAGACTACATGGAGATGGGTTCCACCATAGCTGGGGAAAAGACACTCCTTATTGGCCCCTTATTGAATTCTATTGGAGTCAAAAGGGGGTAAATTGACTAAGTAGGTCGAGGCAAAAAGCGTGCAGGGAGAATATGCTGAATTCCAGCTCTGATTGGCCACATGGGTCCGCCGATGCTGCTTTCATAATTGCCTCCACTTGATGTTTTTCTCCTCGTTTCAACATTTGCTGTGACACGCGACGTGATGCAGCGGCAAAATAGCTTCCCGGTGATGCAAATGATGTCTGTGGCTCGGCCCCCCCCCCCCCTCCCACCGAGACAAACATCTGAGAATGGTTCCTTCCACACATCAACACAAACAGCCAATCCGCTGTTGCTGGCAGAGTCCACGCACAGATGGCTGTAAATCAAGGGAGTGTTCGGCTGCGGTACTTACCACGCTCGCTGGACAGGGCGGTATCTGTCACAGAGGGAGAGAGGAAGGGCAAGGGGAGGGAGGAGAGAGGAGAGAGGATGATTAGAACATAATGGGCTTCAGTAAAAGTGGCATCGCAATACTAAAGTCACCGTTAAACAAGAGAACAAAACAGATCAATTTCTGAGGATTAATGGGAAGTCACAGGCAATAGCCGGACAGTGACACACACAGAACGGAGGGCTGCTATTGGGAGAAAATTTGCTGTCACAACTGCGTAGTCGCTCACATTTGTCTCTGTCTATTATCCGGGCAGCACCATTTAACCAGAATACAGTTTGTTTTCTCTCTTATACTTCTTGTCATTGCCTCAAGCACTGGGATTCATCATTATCTTCAAACACTTGTTGTGATGTCTATATTGCTCTTGTGCTCGCTCAACGAAACGTAGGAGAATTGCAGGATATTGCATATGCACATTGCACACACTTTTGCACACCGTCGTGGGCGACACTTATTCAGACCTGGGCGCCGCGGCTGGGTGACAGAAAGAAGGAGAGGCAGCCGTGGAGGCTCCTGATGTCTCCTGCCCTTCTCGTGTCCTCCAGCGGAGTCGCTCAGTGAGATTTGATCAGAGGCAATCTCCATGGCTCGGTTTTGCATTTATTGCTTACATTTTTAATCCAGAGAGCCTTAAAGCCGACTGAAACTCAGAAAAATACCAACTTTTATCAGATAGATTTAATTTGAAAACTTTAGGTTTCAGTTTGTTCCTGCTTTAGCAAGAAACCAGCATCCCACTGATAAAAAATGCTAATGTTGCATATGAGTCACTTGAAATCACTTTCTCATAACAGTCTGAGAGCCAGTTCTTAGCCAAATGTGTGGTTAAAGTCAGTCGAGTATTTTTGTGAAGACTAAAACATCTCAACAAGTGTTGTACAGACTGTAGGGCTGGGTGGTATATAGATGTTATATCATTGCCCAGATATGAGACCACATATCATCTTAGATTTTGGATATCATTATATTGTGATAGGCGTAAGAGTTGACTTTTCCTAGTTTTAAGGCTGTATTATAGTAAAGTGATCAGACTGCTCTATTTTTTCTAACACTTGCCTCTACCAGTTGATATTTGATTTTGTCACCCGGGCCTTGTGTCTTCATGAAGTGCTTTTTGAGGAGATATTAAGATAGGGAGATATATTGCTCGTATCACGACATTGCTGCTCGTGACACAGTCTAAACATATTGCAATACTGTTCTAAGCCCTATCGCCCAACATTAAAAGTGCAATATGTGATAACTGGTGTCCTGTCTAATTGATTCTCAATACAAAAAGGGGGCAGCATATTTCCAGATTAAGCGCTAACTGCAGCTAACTGTTCTTACAGGTCGCTAGGTGCACAGCTAGCAGTACAGAATGAGAGCTTGGCGCACCAGGGGAGTGTTGGTGTTCACATCGCTAGCACAGGAGCTTTGGGACTGGGGCTAGCAGGTTAGCATTCCATCTTCAGTAGATATCTAATCATCATAATGTCAAAACTGTAATTTCTTCACAATGGGCCGAGCATTTATTTAATATTTGAATGTTTAAACTAAGATTCTAACCTTTAATCGCCTGCTATGACTTTTTTTTTTACAAACATTCATGGTCCACAGAGGGTGAATCCTGATGCCACTCCTGACTCAAGCAGGTTAACCACTGACGTTTCATTTAAAGGGATATTCCGGTGTAAATTTAATCCATGGTCTAAATCACAGTGAAACTGAGTTTGTGAGTTTTATCAACCTCAGAAACGACCGCACGACAACAATACACTGCAGTAAATGGGTCCAAATATAAACCGCCACCAAGAAAGCCACAAATAATGCCCAGAACAGCACCAAACTTCAGCAACAGTACAAATAGGGTCTCAGCACATCGTCCAAGGCATCTAACCTCCACTAGCTTAGATGGATTTCTACAGAAAAGCTGACAAAATTTACCACTCTTCTGCAGCAGCTTCCTGTTGACGGGAAGTCCCGACGACTCAATTACCGAGTGCAGTAGAGTTCCGCGGCTCATGGATGAAAATGTATGATTATGACTCCATGGAAAAGCAATCAAAGTTCATATGTGTCTTACCTGCCAGTTTATAACAGTTATTTACGAGAGCGGACAGGGAAAAGAACGGAATTGAGCATTTTTTAATCGCACTTGGTAATCATCGCGTTGGGACTTCCCCGACCCGGAAGCTGATGGAGGAGAGTTGAACTATGTTTTTAGCATCCCAATAGCTTCCCTAGCTAAGCTAGCGGAGGTTAGATGCCCCAGTCTATGTGCTGAGACCCTATTTGGACTGTTGCTGAAGTTTGGTGCTGTTCTGAGCATTATTTGTGGCTTTTTGGTGGCGGTTTATATTTGGATCCATTTACTGCAGTGTATTGTTGTCATGCGGTTGTTTCTGAGGTTGATAAAACTCCGTAAATTAGCGGTCTGCTAACTTGATCTCTCGAGAGGGAGTGTAACACAGTTTCACAGTGATTTAGACCATGGATTAAACTTACACCGGAATATCCCTTTAACGCAAAGTCCAACACTGCTTTATCTCCAAATACCTGCAAAACTAGTGGTACTCTCATCAGCCTCAGGTGTATTTTGTGTTTAGTGCTAATCAGTGAATGTAGCATTGTCATTGTGAGGATTAGCATGCTGATGTCAGAATTTAGCTCAAAGCACCAGCGTGCCAACATGACAAGTAAAGCCGCAGCATGGATGTAAACTCCTGTTTTTCCTTTTACTCAAAGCACAGTGAGAGGATCCGCTTGGAGACGCTGATGTGATAATGGCATATGGGGGAAAGGTCTCGTATCCGACTAGTTATCACCCCTTGAAAGCTGTCATGAATACTTTCTCACATTTGGCAGCCTGGATTTGAAGTAAATCTGACACAACACCAACATGCCAAAAGTCGCACTGACATTTATTTTAGGCATAAGCCTTGAAATGCTGGCTGGAGCTGTGCTTAACATAATTTCCCTCTTCTCGTCTGCCTTAGTTAGATGTGCTACTTTTTGAGTACCCCTACTTTTCTGTTTTCTGCTTGAAATATTGTTCTTTCACAGTGGTTGTACTGTGCTTGCCTTGAAGTTAACAGACATTAAAAGAAAATTATTTATTTTCTATTTCAAGGTCACCATTTACCAAATTATTAATAATTATCTGTTGTCGGGAGATTGAGTAAGACTACTGACGAGTAAGAGCCCGGGGTTAAGGGCTTAGAAGTGAAAGAGCCTATAAGCTTGTTGTACGGTTGCATTTACTGGAGGCTGATCTGGACTGGAGTGTCTGATAAATTATTACAATTTAAATACGGAATGCACACCCCGTTTTGAATAATCGTCTCCATCGATTGAGTCACGCGGATTTTTTTTTAGAATGTTTATGTTTTTTCTTGATATCCTATGTAGCCGTGGTGCGAAATTGTATGATCGATGAAAGGCTCCTGACCTCTTCGGCAGTGCTTGTTATGATCCAAACGCATAAATGAGTTCTCCCACTCATGTCTCGCCATAAATCCATTCAAGTTCATTTTAAAATCTCTGCAACTTTTTGACTTGTTTACAAAAAGCAGACACATCACTATCTAAATAAGAGTTTTGCCTGTAGACAGCCCGACTGTCTCCACTCCTCTCCGTGTATAAAGGCTCTCCACTCTATCCCAACAGAACTGCGCTCCGCACATGTTCAATTATTCATCTCCCTCTGTCAAGAAATTCAGCCTTGCTAGCACTTGCCAGTATCCCCCACAAATTGGCAGGCTGGCTCCTATTTGGCATATGGTGCAGAGCAGTGCTGCTTCTCCCTCTCTCTTCAGTTGGCCTGCTAGCACTCCCGAGGAGCACGGCAACACACACTGGAGTGTACACTCACAAAAGACACATGCACAGTCGCAAAATACACACACACACACACGGTGATGATGCAATTTGTCTGTCAGTTTTGTTTGTGAGATCCCTCTCCACAAACACACACACACACACACACACACACACACACACATTGAGTTGCTGGGCATTCGTCCACAAACTCTTTGCAACAGGTTTCAAGGTTTTCAACAATGGCACTGTACATGCTGCAGCAGCCAAATCAGCCACAGCCCACAAATCACAACACCGGAATACTCAAAAGTGCCTGATTAGGTGTTGAGGAAACATTTTTCTGCTAATTTGAACAGCCAGTCAGTTCAGCAAGTACTCCATTAGTGGCCCTGAACTCCTACACAGGTGTTTTTTTGTGTGTGCTCTGGTTCATTGGACCTCGTCTCTGTTGTGAAGCTGTGAGGCGGAGCTACGCTCGCAATCAACGATCTGCGAGAGCAAGTTAGTTAACAGGTCTGAGTTGTTATACTTGTGTGTGATTTTTTGCTCTCTACTTCCTGTATTTGTGTTTTTCCGACCTTTTTTTGTGTGTTTTTCTAGGCCTGGGCGATATGGCTGAAGTGTTTCATATCAGCCGATATCGATAATTATTGTTTGTTTTTTTTACCCATTTTTTTCAAAAATCATTTTCAAGATTTCAGAATCAGAATCTAAGACATGAGACAAAATAGTGTAGAAGCTGACATTGCTGCTTGACAATATGATAATGGGATAGTTCGGGATTTTTGAAGTGGGGTCATATAAAGTATCTATAGTCGGTGTGTTGGCACTTTTGGCACTACATTTTCTCAACCACAGAACCTCCATATCCCTACGCATTAGCGCAACTGGGCTGTTGTGCTAATGCGTAGGGATACGGGGGTTCTATGGTCTGTGTCTGTGTCTGTGTCTGAAATTGATATTGATCACGTGTCTATCGCGATAGATATCGTTATTGTTTTATCGCCCAGCCCTAGTGTTTTCACTTAACTCTTTAGTCTCTGTTAGTCATGTGTGTCTCCTGTGGTCCTGTGCATGTTCCCTGTGTCTTCTGTATTCCCACTTTATTCTCTGTGGCTTCTTGTTTGTTGTTGATTTCGAACTTTCTCTCGGACTTTCTTTTGCCTGCCTTTTGTTGTTTGCATCTTGGACCAGCTCATCATTAAAGCTTACTTTGTGGTTGTTTAATTGCCTGCCTCTGTGTGTCTTGCATTTTGGTCTTTGTTTCGCTAAAAAGCATACTCGTGGTGTGTAAAAAAATCTCAGTTGTATTCTCTGTGACCTGCATATCTCATGGATGGACCTGTTCTGGCAAACTAGCTTCTGTTAACTGAGCATCCTCAGCAGACAGGATCACAAAAATGATGCATGTGTACTGTATGTTATCACATCTATCATTACATAATGTACAATCTATTGAGCGGCACGACTCAGAATGTGCACAATACAGTACACGAAACAGGACAGACTTTGTAGCAGCGTCCAGCTCATCATCAAGAGCGGTGGTGATAGTGAAACAACAGCTGACAGACCCTTTTCACCACAGAGGTTTTGAGATCCAAGCACAGGTGTGAGCAATGACGTTAAGGATGGCTCCATTCTATTAAGTTTCCCAGTAAGCCATGCCAGTGAATGAGCATGCACCACACCAGAGCCCGGGCTGGATCATCTTAATAGCATGCAACCGTCATCAATGGTATAAATTCCACCAGTGCATTTTTTTCCTCCTCTGCCGTGCAAAGGGTCTATTATTATCTAGAGTGCTGACTAATTGCTCCATTGTATCAGTTCGGATGCCGGAGGTCGAAACTATTTGACAGACTCAACATCGAGATTTCTCGAGTTCCTGTTCTCCTTCCTGATGGCATTTTATTTTTCCAGTTTGTCTTCAAGAGATTTTTCGAGTTCCCTTTTTGTCACACACGACGGCACCGGCAGCGTTGGCGGTACCAACAACAAAACAGAACATTTATTAAGTGCTGGACTGCAAGAATGCTTTACAACCGAATGTGAAATAATCCTTAATCTCGACAGCACGCACTTGGGGTCGTTTTCAAAAGTCTGAAATGTGCTTTTTATCATCTCTGATAGCTTGCTAGTGCGTTCCCTGGAGGCAGAAAGAAGAGAGCCAGCAAAAGCTTGCATATAGTTGTTCCACCATCCTGTGATGTGCATTGAGAATACATTAAGTGACAAAGTGATCCGCTGCAGCTGGCTAAACTGATATACAAAACATATCCGGCACGGCATGGTACATTATATTGTAGATAATTTAGACATGCCTTGACAGTTTTTCTAAATTCTTTAAATAGGGCATTGTGATTCATCTTTTATTCTATCAAAGTTGCTTTTATATTTAAAGATGCAATATGTGAGAATTGGCCTACACTATGTCAAATTCATACATTAAATGAGAGCAAATAAGGGGTAGCATATCGTTAGACTAGCCGCTAACTGCCGCTGACTGTTGCCACCATTAGCTAGTTAGCTCAGTTAGCCGTGCATATAGTGGGTGCTCACGAAGTGTTAGGCTGCATCCAAATTTCTGCATCCACGAAACTTGAGGGCTGTCCACACTCACATTTCATCCAGGCCACAAGGGCCCTCAAGAGTACTTGACTCTGCAGGGTTGGGCCTGAGCTGGTTAGCATGCTAACTACAGTAGACATCTCCACAGCCTATAGTGTCTCAACATTATAGCTGTCTTCAAGTTCTGCTGATCATTTTTGCTATGTCATAATGCCCCTTTAAAGAATGATACATCAACGGCTACGTAACGATCTTGTTCCGCTCGTGTTGCCTTTGCTCTGGAATAAATCAAAACTTTAAACTTCTTGGATCACGCAATTTTTTCTCTTTCGAATCTGTCCAACACTTTTTTTTACCTGTTTCTTTACAAAGCTGTGAAAAGAATCACACAGTGCGATGGGTGAGGCACATACCCACGCTTTAGAAACTCCCCCAAAGGTTGCACTCACTCTTTTCCTTCATCAGGGACATGAAGAAAATAGTTTTGAGCTCCCCTGAAGCACCAAATTACACCTGCCATTGTCTGTTTGATAACCTTTTCTGGGCGCACTAGAGAAGCTTGCAGCCACCCACAGTCTTTCATATTAACATGAATTGTAAATGTGTCTGGAATTTCAGCATTCAAATGGTCTCAATTCAAGTACTTATGGATCTAAATAAAAAAAAAGGCTTCACTGGCTTCCTTTTTATACTCTCAAAGACTTCAAAAAAAGAAGCTGTGAGTCTGAAAAGCACGCACCGCCACATGCCGAAGAAGCAGCTCGAATGTTCGCAGTCGCACAAACACACTTGCCACCTGCCATGTGAGCGAGCGCGGATTGATGCGAGCTCGTCTGTTTGCATGCAGATGCGTCCTTATGCCAAATCTTCTTGTTGCCCTTGTGATGACTAATAACCGGAGTGCATTTTCAGCTAATAAATAATACATTTAAGACTCTAATCAAATTGAACAAATGAGTATGTCTAGAAAACTATTAATCAGAGAGCAAACGTGTATTTACAAATATAACACTGGCACAAACAATCAATTATTCATAAAGTGAATGCTGGGTAAGTGGGCTTCTTCCCGGGTGAGATGCTGCCATAATTGGAGTGGGACTACAGGAGTGCCGGCTGGTGTGTGTGTGTGTGTGTGTGTGTGTGTATGTATCTGTGGGTGCATGTGTGCCTATGTGCGTCTGTGAGCTGACACACACAAAATACACACACACACACACACACACACACACACACACACACACACACACATGCCTGCACACACACACAGCAACACACACACAGACACTTCTCCCCATGCGCCAAACTTCCCCCAAACACGACAAGAGCAGGCAGAGTCGGCTCATTACCGCCTAATGAGTTGTCTGATTAGTGCCGAATATAAAAGCCTTATTGTCAAGCGCTGTATGTTTATTTTGATTAATTATTGTACTAAAGTGACTGGATGGAAGCACAATGACATGGAGCATTAACGTTGCGCTGTAACAGGGCCCTTGTGGAGGGACGGACTGTATACAGAACCCTCGGTGTGACACATTAACCTTGGCCGCTGGCTGAAGAAGTTTCATATTGGACTAACAGACATGCGTGTTTAAATTGTGTTCTCGGCTCCATACGTACAATTAAACCTTGAGCTCCATATGGTCAGATTAGCGCTGCCTAATCCACGGTCCTGGAGAAACTAATGCCCAGTGATGACTGTTGCTCTGCTGCCAAGAGGCCACAGACATCAGTCCCTTTAAGTGAATACACCGGTACGTATCATCAGCACAGTGTATCAAAAGTACTCGTTGGGCAGAATGGGCTCTTTCACAGTGATATATTATTGTGCACTATAACAGTAGCCGACCTCTAGCATTCATGAATAAACATGTAGGTAGTATGTTGTAGCCTGAGGGCGGCTGCGGATCAGGAGGTAGAGCTTGTTGTTCACTGGTGGTTCAGTCGAACGTCTGACTCATTTTTACTCGTGCTTCATCACGAGAGTCATCCGGAAAAACTTGATGCGAGCAGGAAATTTGTATTGCGTTGGTGGAAGACAGAAATAGAAAAGGAGTGTTGAATAAAGACGGTTGAGTTAATTTTAGTTGCTTGGCGCTTGCTCGTATTTGCTCATAGAAAACAAAGTCAAATTCCCCCCACATGAAATTCACCTCTGCGATGCCCTTCGAATATGTCATCATGACACTTCTCATGGTACAATCAGCTGCGTAAATACACACATAAACAATGTATATATGACAATAAAAGAGGTGAATGAAGAGAAATACTCATTCGATTTCTGGGCATCTTATCCGTGGGAATGTGGCTCTTTAGGATCAAGTTGTAGGGACGGGGAGGCTGTCAAGCCGGTGGCTGCGTTCCGAGACTGCATTTCAACTTTCGTAAGTGTGACAAAGACCTAATATAGATGTGTTAATTGTGAGAAAGAAAAATATTGTTTTGAAGGTGTGAGCTGCTGGAGCACCGGATGCACACACACACTTCTGTTCAAACTGGCATCACGGATTAGGAGAGTGTCTGCTTGGAGTCTGGATTCAAACAGGGAGATGCTTTTGTGTCAGGCTGCTTTGGCGGCCACACGTCATCCACAATATCTACGATTACAATATCAGCCAGCAGCACATGAGTGTGTGGGGGTGTTGATGACACCGGTCAGCACATTGAGGGATACGGCGTATGGCTCTCTCTCTTGACTGTCCTCACTGACGGGGGAAACTTCAGCAACAGTGAGCGCGGCCAGGTTTCGACTGCACTCTCGTGGGTATTTTTAGCAGAATTATTCACTTTGATCAGTCGCTTAAACGTGTTTCCAGTTCAGAAGACATGCCTAATTAGTGAAGTTCAGCATGGTTGACATGCTTTGAAGCACACTTTGCTGTTAACACGAGGGCTGTAACTACTTAGACTGCTGTTGCATGAATAAACATGCATGCAGCTGAAAGCAGAGGGCCTTCCGGTGTACAGTATCTTCTCCAATGCACGTCTCCGAACATGCAAATCTTTATTGAGCGGAAGGCCAAATGCAGGGGGGAAAAAAAAGTTTGAATAACAGAATGTGATTAATTGAAGAAAATTTGATCCCATGCCGGTGAAAAGGACTCATTTTCTTTCCCATAATCTGCCTCTCTCTCTCTCTCTGCAGCCCTCCTGTCCGTGAGCAGAATGCTGTTGGGAGCGTCACAGGAGGGACTGTATTGCCTGGCCTGTTGCGCTTTACGCACTTTAAATCAGAGGTAATGGGCCACTTCAGGAGACTGCTGTTACACACACCCAACTGCCAATACACTGTAATCACTAAAGGCCCCTTTTCTTTGGAGATAAGCATTGCCTACGTGCCCCGCACTCAAAACCACAAGGCTTGCACCGGGGATGTATCGACGACAACTTAGTGAACAGAACTTTGTGATTTAATGTGCTTTGACATCGCCGCCTTAGTCACAGACAAGGCAGCGGGTGTGGGTGAGATTTCATCCTGTTCGCGCTGGAAAAAACATGCAGCAGACGTTCACACGTCGCGTGTCCGCTCGCAATTCACATTTCCGGACAGCTCTTTGTGGCATCATCTACGAGGAAAAGCTCCAAACAGATTGAGAGGCTAATTAAGTTACCTCATAGATGCTAACTTCTCCATAGTCCCTAACAGAGAGCCCATCAGATGCTCATCTGCGAGTTTCGACAAGAAGCTATGTGTCTCAAAACTGCTGATAACTTCAGACAGCAAAGATAATGTATCCAAACTGGCAGTGGCTACTGAATCTAATCTAATCCATCTGAATCTAGACTCTAGAATAGGGATCAGATTTTGATTTACGTCATCTTGACTTGGACTCCAGTCGACTCGAGTCACCGCTTTGATGACTTGTTACTTGTCTTGACAGAAAATAAATGATAACAATGATGATGAAAGATAAAATGTGACAAAACAGCACTATAATGACTTAACGTAGTGCTGCGGAGATCCTATGGCTTAAAAATCTTGTTCTCCAGACGTAAGAGGACGTGTTTGTCTGGTACAGACTCCAACAGATGTCACATCATCATCATTTTTATAGTTTTCTAGTGAAAGCGGAAACTGTCATGCAAAAAATCATCAGTCCCACTGATCGTGAATAATATTGCAATCACAATATCTGTCCAAATAACCGCAACATGATTTTTTAATTTTTTTTATTTTTTATTACCACATCATGTAGCTGTACTTGAGGCTCCACTTGGACTTGTCTTGAGACGTGATGACTCGAATGACTTGTGATGGGGTAGGAATTTCTATTTCAGTGAGAAGAAATTCTATTGCATGTCTGTCTATCCTGTGAGAGGGATCCCCCCCCTTAATTTGATTTGACTCTAGAAACCCGGACCAAAGTCACATGTTTGACACCACGGTTCAAAAACTGTGAGTCCGACACATGAGGATTACTTACCGTCATCAGTGTTGAGCCTGTTATTTAAAAAGCACTCTTTGTTCTGCAGTTTCAAGAATTGTCAATAGTGTTCAGAGAAACAAAGGCCAGTAACTCAATAAAAAATCAACAGTGGGAATACTAACAAGAGGAGAAAAGAACTGACTTCATTCATCTGAAAAGACAAATAACTACAAACAAAATAGAGGATGTGGGCAGAATAGGTTTTTTTTTTCTGGTTTTAGTCTAGTGCTTTGAGGCAAGCTGTGTGGAAATGAAAAGTAGACATTTTTTGATCGGTGGCACCACAAATATGACTCTTTTGTTGTCAGTTTTTCCCCAGAAAAGTTACGAATGTAGCTGAGTGAAACTAAACGATGAACGTGACTCATTGTGATGTAAAAGACCCTCTCGGAGAGTAGGGAAATAGCCCACCAGTGCCACTGTAATGAAAAGACAGCTTGACTTCTGGCCTCTCGTTTCTCCTCACGATTGTCAGATCAGTGTACAGTAATTGTCCTAGCCTTCATTGTTAATGGCCTCAAAAGTCAAACCAGTCGTGTGTTGCGCCACTGCTTACATTAATGCATGCTGTCAGACCCTATATAAAATGCGTCCGGCTTGTTCTAAGCTATTTGTACTTTCCCTCAGCTAACATTTAAAGCACTTTCCCTGAGGGCTAAACACATTTAATGGGGTGACTCAACCTTACTGTTAATGCACTGTAGGTAGCAGCCGATTAATTTTTGCAGCCCGGTAGGTGGTTTCATGTCAGCATGTAAACATCGTGTGAGGACGTTTGGCATTTGCGCGCCAGCGTGTACTTATAGACAGCCACACTTGCTGTCCAGTTAAAAGCCAGGAATTTCAACCTCTGCCTGATGATTTAACCTACGTGAATATGCACGCATGACGCTCACTCATCGAAACTGGAGCGCCGTGAATCACAACGTGTGATGCAGTTTTGTCTGAGCGCTGCCTGCCGACATGCAGGGAAAGACAAGGAGGCAGGAAGGGGGAGGATGGGGGGGGGAGTGTCTGTGTGTGTGTGTGTGTGTGTGTGTGTGTGTGTATGTGTGTGGGGTCCCTGCTGTGATGAACTGGTGCTGACACAGCCAGATGTTTAGTTAAAATGCAGAGCCCCAACGTGGGATGGAGGGAGGAGCTGACATGTGCTTCGGGGTCTTTAGGCAGCCAAGTGCGCCTTGTGTCTCTGTAGGCACAGCCGTGTGTGCTTTATCTCTGAAGATTTGCATTCGGCTGAGTGTGCGTGTTCGCATGTGTGTGTGTGTGTGTGTGCAAGTGCAATCGCAAATGCAGGAACAATCAATTGCGTGCGCGTGTGTGTGCATGCCTCCGTGTCTGCGCGTGTGAAGAGTGCTACATTGAGCATATGTCTGAACCGAGGTCTCCTGTCGCAGTTCTCCTCTCTGTGGACAATGTTGGTGCTGGAGGGCGATAGACTGCACAAGCTCTCTCTCTCGCCCGCGCACACACACACACACACTGCTGACTCAATGCTTCTACTCGCATGCGGAGTCTGACGCTGCTGTCTGGCGGAGAGCAACATCCCAACGGCGACATAATGAAGCAAAGAGGCAACGTCGAGGAACAAATCAGCCACATCAACACGTACACATTACCGACCGACGGCATCAACAGCCTGCCGTCACTGTCATCATCACCACCGTCTTCATTAACATCGTCTCAGACGCCGTCGCTGGCGCGCGCTGCAGTGAGCCGTGATGGAGTCAGTGACGGAGTGACAAGCGATGGACTGTTCTAAAATAACTTGTGTTTGAGGTGCAGAGGCGGGCGGGTGGCAGGTCGATGGACTACGAGACACACACACACACATCCTCACTTCCTATCCGTTCTCTCGTTTTTCTCCAGCGCCTCTCTCCTCTCTCTCTGCCCCCAGCCCCTGTCCTGGCCTCCCCTGTTGAAACTAATCTCATTTTCCCACTAGCCTGAATTAAATAAATGTCTGTCATTAAGACCAGTGAAGGATGGCAGAGGGCCTGGGGAGATCAAGAGTCGGGGTTGGCTGGGGAGGACAGGAGCTGCTTAGTTAGACTCTGTGGATCCGCCGAGGCTGGGAGGGAGACGCCGAGGGTGAATGGCGGAAGTTGACGGCGCTGACAGGGCTTTACAGCTTTTTTTTTTTTTTTTTTTTTTTTTTTGTTGAATCACCTCCTTTATCTGCTTTTGTCACACGCAGCATGTGTGTGGAGAAAAACATGAGAGAAAGGAGCAGAGGAGGCCGCTAAACTGTTATGACTACACCTCTGCAGCAGCCAGGCAGTCTCTTTCCATTTGTCCTGTGTCAGCTTATCACCACCCCAGCACCCCGTTTAACCATTAGGCCAACAAAGAGCACCGCTGCCTGCTCACCAAGCAACCAAGCCCACCTCGGCTCCCTCATATCCCCTGGATTCTATTGACAACCAGCACTAACAGGTACTGTGAAGTATTTCACATCCACCTGGGACTCATCCCCGCAGTCATATCTGTCGAACATGCGACTATTAGGAGGCGGCAAAAGGCTGCCATCAATCCCATAGGTGTCTATTTGATGATCCCCACGTGGGAACGTTTCACTGCTAGTCTTAGGTATACTGCCGCTCTATTTTAACAATCTCCCTTGGGTCTTTTAGAGGTCTATTATGTGTCTGCTGGAGGAGCTGCGCGGCACATTATGAGACGCACGTCGACGCTGCTTCATCAGCGTCTACCGCGGCGTCTTCTAAAGCGGGCTGCCGGCTCTGAATTCCTGAGAAAAGTGGGCCAAACGAGGCCACAGGAGCCTCAGGATGACCCCGCGTGCCGTTTTGCTTCCGGGGAGACACGAACAGAAGATGACAGACGGTGGGACTCTTAAAAAAACTGGATGTCAAACTGGCCCATTCAGACGTCCTCTGAAAGGACCGGTGAGAGCATTTTGACAGGTGGAGGCACATAAACGACTGGCATCAAGCCTTTTTTCCTGAAGAAAAACTGGCAAAATGAAGTCAGACTTTGAAATGCAGCATCACACCAGCCGTCTCACAGTGACCTCCCCGAGCCTCTGAAATGTCGCTGTCTATGAATGTCACTATGAGTACAGCAGGAGTTGATGTTGTATTTATGGAACTAAATACTTTCTTTTATGGCAATGGCTCTCTGGTATGCATTTAGCTATAGACTATAGTTTGTCCACTGAAAATTATAATGATCTAACCGCGAATCCCATCGCAACGTGTGTCAAAATAATCAGTCTTTTTTACGACATCGTGCAGCCGTGTGTGAAACCAACAGAAACACATCTTTGCCAGATCTTTATACCTGTTCCTCAAAAGGCTCAGCATTGATTTCTGTGTTCCCTTTCCGCTCCACTGTTTGTTTGTTTTTTTTTCGGTTTTGGTTCAAGGGATGTGGCGACGAGCAAACTTGAGAGAGTGGGTCACATTTTGTAAGAGGTGATGAGCTCGCTTCTGAGCACCGAGACGGAGTGAGAAGGTCAAACAGAGCACTTAGGTATGTGAATGCACTAAGTGGACAGAGAACACTCTTCAAATTCCTCTTATGAGGGACTGAAGAAACACTCAGGGGCCATTTGCTTTTCAACACTTTCTGTGGCCTCTCCAAATGTTTCAGGCAGGTGTGTGCTTATGTTTGTGTGTGTGTGTGTGTGCGTGTGTGAGGGCTTTATGGCGTACATTAAGGTGCTGCATTGTTTAGATGAAGGGGCCCTTAAGACATAATTCAACATATACCACTATAGTATAGTAAAACATATATAGAGGGATAATTGCTGTTATGTCTATTGTTGCATATGGTGATGATTTAAGAAACTGCTCTTAAAGCAGTAAGTGTATCTCAATGCATGAGGCGGTAGTCAGGACTCTCCGACGAGCGTCGGGGTTGTTGTGTAGCCTCGACTGGAGCTACAGTAAGTCAGCGTTAATCCTCTAAACAGTGACAGTAAGAGGAGACAAGAAATCAGAGATTCCTGTTTTTCCCTTCATGACATTTATGCTCACTGCACATTGCCAGACTCTCTGCTTACTGGGAGAACTTCTCAAGTTCTCAGTCGTGTGTTTGTGTTGTTCGTTTTTACCAAGAGGAACTTTGCTTGTGTGCTGTGATGTGAGCCAAGAGTCAGCTCCACAATGTCTCCCACCTGAGAAACTGTAAAAGGTCTGCTTACAGGTCTTGGGGAGTGTTATCGCACATTGTATGTAAAAATGTCATGTATAAAGCCTTTTGTGGCACCTTTTTGTGAACTAAATTGCACTGCGGGTACTGTAGGTGGCAGGGTTTTGAAAAGCAGTAAACTAGTGTACCAATACTCCACAAGAATTGTAAATACGCCTTAAAGTGTACAATTGGCGGAGTTAGCCTTTAATGTGCTGGATACAGACAGTCAGGGAATCCCCAGTGTATCGTCAAGACTAAGAAGAATACCCAACGTTCATCCAGTGTACATCTGATACTGTGTATTGTATGACAGATTCATCAACACATTCAATGATCCCGACCACGGCCGCTACACTGAAAGCTAAAACTAAGGTGCACACTAAAAAATGTTGGGTTATTTTGGCAACCCAATTTATGGGTTGTTAGTGTTGGGTTAAATTGTTGGGTTATTTTTATAAAGAGTAACCCATTTTCTGGGTTATAGGGCTATTATTTTAACCCAATTTCTGGGTTTTCAAGGATATGCACCATTTTTGGGTTGTTTTTCAGAGAATACCCAATTTTTTGGGTTAGAGGCTTGTTTTTGTTTTTGTTTTAATAAAAAGTTATTTTTTTCTTGACGGGGAGTATTTTATGGAGTAATCTCATTAACATTATTTATAATCACACACCTTATGTACATGAAATGCGTCCTTTACCTTTTAAAGAGGTACTAAATACTTAAGCATGCTGTATATGAATACTGTGACCATACACAGCAATGTTGGTGGTAATAATAATAATAATAATAATGAAAAAAAAAGAAATCATGATTCGATGTGGTGAAATTGGCTCAATGGCTGTCTGCCGTTTGAAATAAATTCTCTGGAAAGGATGGGCAATGCTTCGAAACAGCGCAGTGAGCCTGGAATCCTAGAAGAAGGAGAAGAAGAAGAAGTGCAGTGGGCGGAGTTCAGATCTCAACTTCTCGTTTGACTTGGATCACCGCCTCGCGCTCTGTGTTTCTCCTGATTCTCGTGTACGTGAACTCCATCGTAAAGGATTCGCCTCGTGTATTCAAGGTATGGATATGTTGTTAGCGAAGATTGTATAACATTACACGCTTGTACCCTAACCCTATGGTCAGACACACCTGGATTAATCAATTTGTCCAATAATGTAAGACAGGAAGTAAAGGAGCCTGTTTAAGTTAAGGAAGTAGTGGAGCTCAGCATAACCCAAAACTATTCAATTTAACCCAATTGCTGGGTCGAATAAGGACGAACCCCTTTTTTGGGTTATTTTAACCCAACGGGTTGGGTTATTTTTTTCGACCCAACTTTTGGGTTGAATATTTAACCAAAAAGTTGGGTTATGCTCAACTACAATGTTGGGTTATTTTAACCCAACTACTGGGTCAAAGAAGCTATAACCCAACATTGTAGTTAGCATAACCCAACTTTTGGGTTAAATATTCAACCCAAAAGTTGGGTCGAAAAAAATAACCCAACCCACTGGGTTAAAATTGGGTTATTTTTTAACCCAACTGTTTTTAGTGTGTGAGTCTCATTTTTGACTTCATTTTACATCATATGGGGAGTAATTATTCTGAAATTAACAAGTAAACACACCATTATCTCTTCCTTCAGTTTTTCTCACCACAATGCACTGTCAGCGCTCCAGGGTGCATCTATTTTCGGTAGGTGCACCTAAACAGACATGAAAGAAGTGAAGGATTTCCGCAATTTCTTCTTAACATTTGCTGTGATTTGAATGCGGAAATTGAAAACGCCTATTTGCACCTTCCTTCCTGTTTACAAGCCTTCTTAATAACTGATTTAAAATGTGTTATCGGGTGAACCTAAATTACGTGCTGGTGCAAATAAATGGAAAAGTTAAAAAAAAAAGTTAGCCTGGAGCCTGGGGCCCAGCAAATGTGATGATGGATTTCCCTGATCGTAAAAACATTCGCGAAGCTCGTTTAAAAAGTTTAAAAACCTGCATCGTTTAGCCCCCTTTTGCACTGTTTCCCCCCCCTCTCTGTTTGCTTATGCATTGCAGCAGTTCTCTTACAGTCAGCTGCAATCTAAATCACATCACCCCTTGCCCCTGTGCATAATACGGGGGCACGCTCCTCCAAAATGAGGACCCGCTCCCTAAAATATTGCTCCATAGCGCCACCAGTGTTCAAAAACTCCACGGTGTGCCTTGGGGGGCCTGCTTCGTAACATTCAACAGTATCATGCATCCGTTTGTGTCATCTCTGATGCGTCGTTCGCCCCGCTGAAGTTGAGACCTCAAACCGCCGCGAATAACAAAGAAGCCTGTGAACAGATTGAGGCACAGCAGACGACGCCCCTCTGACGTCTCACTTCCTTTTTCCATCTCCTCACTTTCATCTCTTTCTCCAACTCCTGTGATTTACCCCATCCTTTAATCTCCCTCCCTTTGCTCTCGGCGTCCCAGTTTTGTTCCATATGTGCTGTATTTGCATTTTTATGAGATGACAATTGACTTGAAAAAACAAACACAATAAAACTACCACGCAATTATGTCCTCTACTAAAGCCCACATAGGGAGCAGATGCTCGCATCCGTATGTCATGCTGTCATCTGTCTGCGTAACCTCCCCGAGAAGAGCTTTCCAATAAAGCCACCCTCTGTGGAGCAAATATGACGGCGCTGTATTATGGGTGGCAGCAAAGCAGTGAAATCCCATCATGTTCTTGTATCCTACCTATAAAAACACAATCTGATATAAAGTTCTGCAGAAACTGGCCCAATATTCTACCATTAGTAGAAATATAGTTATCATCATGTGGCTCTGTGGTGACACTCAGATACAGATATAAAAGTCCTACTTTCTTATTTGATACATGACTTTATTCAGTGCGCACCAGGCAGCACCGGTGCACTGTTGCTCGGCCCCTCAGAGGATTTGTTCCAAAAAATCTAACTTTTGCTTTCTGTTCTGTGTTCAGGAGAGACAACAAAGACAGAAAGCACCAAAGCAAATAAGAACAGGAGCTTGTTTGCTCCCATGTCTATTTGCTTCTGCTGCTCTACACTTCAGAAGGCACGCAGTAGACTCAGGGATGGACGCTACAAACGTTACAGGGAATACACCGCGGCGAATCCGCCCTACTGTATGCATGTTGACTGATCAGCGGAGCCGTCATTTTGCTAGACCGAAAAAAAACCCCAAAAAAAGATTCATCGTCCTCGGCTCGCGCCAGGGAATCGTCTGGAAAACTTCAGAGATGACGCTGCTTTGTTTGGACGCGAAGGAACGAGGAAAAACACCAGTGCGACTTCTGTTCGGCCCGACGTAAAAAGTCAGACCACGATCAGAAAACGATAATCTGCAAATTATGACAGTGGCTGCGAGCTGCGGTAATACCAGTAATATTTTCTATCATGGCATATCAAAACACTTTTTTATGTGAGGAGAATAATACGATGGATTGATACGGAGAAAGAAAAAACAGCGCGTCCTCCGCAAATGTCAAGTGAATCGTACTACTACATAAGAACAGCTGATGCAAAAGGTTAATTGGAGATTGGGTTGCTTTCTTTGAAATAATTTTGGATTATGAGGGACTCGGTGTGTCTTTAAGCCGTTGGGAGTAAAGAAACCTCTTGTCCTGCTGTTGAGGTAGCTCAGCCCGGGTTCAGTCAGGAGGGCCACCTTGATGACCACTCTGTGATCAGCTGTCTATGGGCCGACCAGATTGCTGCTGTTGTCTCGGTGCAAAACCGCTGCGACCCTTCCGACGCCCCATTCAGCCCCCCCTCATCACATCCAGACCTTCAGCCATTCATCTCATCCCGTCACCGCCACCACCGTCGGGGTTTTACCTACTTACTCACGGCTCCTAAAAATATTGTGGACGCGCAGATCTGATGTGCTCAGGGCACTGAAAACACTTATTCTTTCAGAACAAAGTCTCTCCTGATTGAAACAAATCTAAGGCCCCACCGCCCAGCTCCCTCATTGGCTCCACGTGTGAAACCTCTTCATTCATTCTTAAAAGTTTGTGCCGAGCAAACTTTAATCATGGCTTTGTGCGTCTAGGAAGGAGAATTAGCAGTAGTGAAAGGTTGTGTGTTTTCCTCAGATTGCCGGCTTGCGGTACACAGGCATTTATGCGTCAACACAGGACAAACTAAGGCAGACAAACAACAGCTCCAGCCCATCTAATAACAGTGGGGCTTATCAGCCGCCTCTGCCTCCTCTAATTTTCATCAGTTTTGACAAGCCCATTAAATGAATCTGGGACCAAAAATAAACATGTTTTTGTTGAGCTGAAGTGACAGGCAGTGATCACACATCCCAATGTTGGAGAGAGAGATACGACGACTTTTAATTAAAAATCGCGGCCCCCGTGCACGGCAGCACGGACATGACAAACAGGACTTTTTGCCTCCAGCGCAAAGACTCGTGCGAGGATGCCAGGACAAAGTGTGAACCTCAACGCCGCACATGACTAGCCTTGATGATCATTAGCACAAACGCTGGAATATTCTGGAAGATTCACAGTGAGAGTGTTGGTAGAAGGATTACGGGGCAATCCCTCCTCTAATCCTGATCTAATAGTAATGAGTTTTATTATCCTCCTCCTTGAGTATATTAGTTGAGTGGTTGCAAGGACTGAATTCATGATAAGAGGACGGTCGACTTCTCTGTCTTTTTTTTTTTTTTTTTTTTGCTTCAGTCCTCCCCGTCCCACACTCGTCAAACACGAGGAGGCGAACTGTATCTTTTTCGACACAGTTCGCAACATGTCACATCTCCCGGCAGTGTGTTATCTTAAACAGGCCCTGTGGGGAGCGCTCTTCAAATTCAATTAAAACAGAGACATACTGGAGCAGCCTTTGGAATCCTCGGCGGACCGGCCGGGACAATGCGGCTCCAGCGGAGGCGATGTCAGCACTCAGGGCCACTGACGACCAACACCTATTTTTCTCGGGGTGACATCTTTATCGGTGGGCATTGTCATCCGCTGGAAAAAACACAAAGGGACCACACGCCTGTCAGCAGCACAAAAATCTGTTTCCATGACAACGCCAGTCTCTAAACTTGCGAGTCATTTCTGTCACAGAAGCTGACATAAGGTGAGCCATCATTACTTTTTTTTTTCCCCTCCATCTTCCTTCTGCTGCTTTGAGTTCGACTTTTTCTTGCCTCCCGTTGAGTTGTCTTGTGCTATTACTGCCCCTATCATTCTCCTCCAGCTCCGTCTCCTCCTCTCTCTCATTTTCCTGTCTTTGATAGCTATTTATTTCCCAAAGCTGCACCCCTGGGTTAAGATAGGAAACATAAGCGGTGAAAATGACTGTGTGTTAAGTTCCTTTTTTCTTTTTTTTCTCTTTTTTTTCCAAAGGCGTGAATCAGGTTCACGACTCGAGATTTCTCCTCTGCATCACTGAGTGGGTATAATGAATACAACAGTTGTTATGCAAACATTTGTTGTGCACCACGCTGGACTCTGCAATCCCTGAGATGTTTTGGAGAGGTTTATAAGATCATCTCTTTTCATCTGTTTGCCAGGGGGGGCCTCCTACTCGTCCAAAGATGCGTAGAAGAAACACGATACCTGGGAAGTGAAAAAAAAGTGCGTGTGTGAGGAGATATGAAGGAGAGGGGGGGGGGGGGGGGGCAAGTAGAGAGTTGAAGATCCTTGGGCAAATATTCCTTTATTTTCTCTCTCTATCCTTATTTGCCCTGCTCTGAGTAAATGTCAGACTGTGCTGGGAGCTGGCAGGAACGGCTTATTATAAAAATCTGAACCTGAAGCATCTTCCCCCCTCTATGCCAAAATGCATCAAAAGCAGAATCTGGAGAATAATCTGTATGTATGCAGCGCCGTGTGCGCCTGTTCCTGCAGCCGAGCCTCTGCCACGGCAGCTCACACGACCGCGAGCAGGGCAGAGAGGCTGCTGCCCACGACTAAACCTGCAATTACAGTCACTTGTGTCTTGTATGATGGAAATGAATCATTACCACTGCAGCATGAAAGAACATAATCTGGCTCTCTCCCAGCTATTCCCCTATGGGCCCTGATTTGCGATCGCTTCTGAAGATAGACTGTGCATTCAATCAACAATCCAGCTCTCGGCTTTCAGGCCACCCCGCTGAAAAGCTTGAGGGATACACGAGATCAATAGAGATAAATTAATTACAACGCCGGCATATGGGAATTCTGTGTGGCCAGAGTTACTATAGAAACACAAAACTGCACGGCAGTGCACATAAATGATATTGGAGCTAATATCTGCACTGCTACAAACAGGGCCAGGGGGAGGTCCTGGAGCTGCCCGTGACAGGCCACGATCATTTGCTGCACCACTGACATTAAGAAATACCCGCTGGTTTGATGCAGAGGAGCAGCTGGCAGCGGGAGCGAAATAAGCAGAGTGTTTCAGCGGCAACCCTCGTATATTGAAGGCAATCGAGCAACAAATAACGCCGGCCTGCCAGGGAGGTGTGTGTCTCATTAATGTGAGTGCAACTCATACAAATTCATGATACGAAAGCAATTAAGACGAGAAGCAAGCCAGATGAAAACAAGGGAAGAAAGGACAAGATATGATGAGCCGCTGCGGCACTTATCACCGCCGTCCACTCCCCCTCGGCTTGTTCCGCAGCGGGGCCAGGCTGCAGACGCACTTCCTCCCGGTTCGCTCATCTATAAAGAGCAGCGGCGTGCCGGCTGCCCTGCCTGCCTCGGGGCTACATTTGCTACAGCGCTAATATCATACAGGCAGCCAATGAACTCAGCGAGAGTACAATCAAGAGAGGAACAACCCCTGCTGCTCACATCGCCCTGCCACTTGCCTCCCTACTTACACAAGCAATATTCCAAGTTGTTGTTTTGCTTCCATCAAGTTTTCCATTAAAAGTGGCATTTCATCTAAATCAAGCCCTTGGGGCGGGAATCCAGACAGAGACTGAGGGAGGTGAGGGACGGGGAAATTCTCCCGTACAGTGGCACGTGTGAGTCCGTGCACGCCGGCCTGTGTGTACGCCTCCAGCACCTAACTGACTCCATAATCATGGCGAGTGCCATTATTTGTAGCCATCAGAGCAACATCAAAGCAATTACATGTGTCTCTGTATTCAGCGCGGTTATTAAAGCAAACAGCGCGGCCATTTATCTGAGATGTGTAAACATCAGAGCCTTCTCTGCCTCCCTGTCTCCTCTTACGCTGCCAGCTTCACACCACTGACATGAAAATTCATAACTATCCCAGAGCAAGGTGTGCACGTGTGTGTGTGTGTGTGTGTGTGTGTCCAGGATGCGATGTGTGGCGGCGCTGGGTGACTTCAGTGGGGCTCACAAGACATGTGAAATAGGCTCCATTCTGCACTCACTGCATATGAATCATTGTTCACTTGTCACATCGCCACTGGAGCGAGAGACTGAGGGAGACACCAAAGAGGAGAGGAAATGAGTGTAGGCAAGGGGGAGGTAGGGGAATAAAATGAGTAACAGCTCTTGACCAAACACTCCTCTTTTAGGAGGATTGAGTCTGGGAAATATTCGTCCCCTCAGGCATCCAGTGGCAGAGTTCGCAGGGACTCATCGAGGTCCGGGGCTCTTTTAACAGCCGAGAACATGCTGAACTCCCCCGGAGACCTCACCACATTTTCCACCAGAAATGAAAAACTAAGACATAATATCAATACTGTACGGATAGCCGCACACTTCAAAAGTGAAAAGCAGTCTTGCCTTGAAGCGCTGCAGCTGCATTTAAGTGCCGGCTCCTGCTATTTCCTCACGTTTGCCGAGTCCCTGCAATATCTGAGCAACCGATGAAACAGTTAAGAAGAGTGCTAGATGCACTCTCGTTTGGAAAAAAACACATCACCTCTCCACAAACGCAGCTTTGTGGCAATCTGCTCCGACTCGCTTTTGTCTATCAATTTTCTTTACCCATTTACTCCTTCCCAGGGTCACAGGAGTCTATCCCAGCATGCACTGGGCAAAAGACAGGAAGACA
This sequence comes from Sparus aurata, assembly GCF_900880675.1. NCBI lineage: Eukaryota > Metazoa > Chordata > Actinopteri > Spariformes > Sparidae > Sparus > Sparus aurata. The sequence continues at coordinate 29,512,393 of NC_044192.1, forward strand.
ATGTGTGGAGGTCGCAAGTCTCTCACATACACACTAACACATTTACACTCACTTTCGCACATGCGGTCAATGTGTCGTCTCAGATTCACCAAATAGCACATTTCGGGGAGGTGAGAGGAAACAGAGGCAAGCGAGGAAAACACGAGCGGAGCAGATGAAGTCCACACAGACGGGACAAGGACCATTGTGTCAGCAGAATACTCATTGTATACTCACCTATACTCATTGTGTGGCATCTGGGGGGCAGTGGAACCAAATGTAACACAACCGAACGTAGTATACTGTATATTACCTTCGAAAGTCGCCATGGTGAATGTCATGGCAGTGAGCAGGCAACATTAGCAATTCATTTATTGTCATGTTTTTGGCTACCTGATGAATGAGTCCAATAATCTCACTCCTTTTAGCTCTGTTCTGGACTCCTCCAGTACCTGAGGGGAATTATCTGTCACTCCGCCTTGTTCACCAGCTAGTTGAAAGTTATGTCTGTTTGTTGTTTGGGGCTTTGGGGATGGCCATGAAATGTGAACCAAAAAAGTCAAAGTTGTGCCCTGTAAAACCAAAACAATTTGCTAAAAGATGCTAAAATGCTGCGCAGAGGTGAAGGGAACTGCTGATAATTCTTTGTGGGGTCCGTCACCAGGGTTGGAATTTCGTCATTTTAGGGGCGAGGCCATTTGCCCTTCAAAATTTTTTTTTTTCAGGGGCACCAAGGCCACATGACAGGGCACAAAGGCCATTGAGCAAAATCGGACAGGGCCATGGGCACAAAGGCCTCTGTGGCTGTACGATGATTTTTTTTCACAGGGCATCAAGGCCAAAGTGTGGGGTAGCCATGGGCGGCGTGAAATTCCCACCCTGTCCGTCACTTTGAGGGACATCTTTCGCAATACATGTAGTAATACTTTACACAGTTAATATATAACTGTCGATTAGCGCAGATGAGTCTTGCATAGCCAAACCTAGCTACTGAGTTCTGAGCCAATGCTGGAGAACGGTGTGACTACACCCATTATCACTGTGTTGGAGGGAGAAAAACACTCTGGCTTATTTGTATTTCCTTCAACCGATCACATTCGTCTTCGGATGCAGCGACAGTGTGGCTATGCGAGACAAGACTCAACTGCCCTTGCAAAATAGTGTTGGGATTGCTTTTTTGTGAATGTTGCGAGGCAAACCCTGGGATCAAAATGGCTAAATCTCTGCAAAAAAAAGCTAACGGCTGCTAGCAAGACCCCAGGAAGAGTGCCAGGCTTTTTGTCTTGCAATATCACGTGATGCACTAGGGCCCAAAATGGCCGGTTCCCATTAGCAAAGAAATACATTGTGAAAGAAGCAGGTATAAAAACTGTATACATTTGCTTAGCGACCCCAGTAAAATGACATTCACTATCATAATAATAGATGATAATAGCAACCAATTTAAAATCATGGTAACCTTGCATTTTTTTGATGCGTATGTTGCTAGCTCTGAGGCTGTTGTTGTTTTCTGTGTGGTATCGTTACGAAAGGGGTCATTTTGAAAACAGCAACATTTAGACAGCAGAAGGAAGGAAAACGCAAAATAAAATAGTGGATATTTTTATACCAACAGGCTTCATCCGGGATTCTGACTTTATTGTTGTCGGTGTTAAATTGAGCTGTCAAGCTGCCTAGCACTTGATTTTTGAGACATTAATACAAAATCAGACCTGATAAAAATGGCTCACAACGATTCCGTTCACATTAAAGGGATCATGCTTTACACAAGTGAAGGTGACAGTGTTGTTTCATTCTCATTGAGAACACAAATTTTGGTGGACCGTCTCCAGTGATGTAAGTCATCTATGCATCCTTGAAAGTATATACAGAGTGTGTCAGGAAGCACTGGGGCGTTCATTTACACATCTGCCATGACCTTTACCTTCTACCTTAATGAGATTTCCATCGATTCACTTTTGCTGGAGAAAAGAAATCAATTGGAAACTCCATCAAAAATTGACACAACACCCATGAATGCATCGCTGGTTATGTCTCCAACAAGTCAATTGCAGGTATAATGAAACATCTTATAAAACAGGCCGGTTATTATGCCTGCGCGTGCATGTGTGAGTGCGAGCTTTCGGATCGTGTCTCCTGTGTTCTGCCAGGAGGGCTTGTGTGTTAGAGAGCAGACAGGGAGGCTGAACTCTTCACCTGCCGTGGACCAATTAGCCTCATCTTCACATGGCTCATTGCGGTTCGGGTGGGTTACGGGAGCGGGATGAGGCGGATCAATGCGAGTTCAAGTTCAAGTCAATTTTGTTTATTTATGTAAATGCTCATCACAGGAAAGTCTCAAAGAACATGGTGGAGGGAGAAGCAAAGGAGTGAAAGAGTTGGGACTGAACGAAAAGAGAAAAACAAAGATTAAAACACGAGGTGCGCTCTAATGAATCAGATCTTTTCAGGGATGCAGAGAAAGTCAGAGGAAATGGAGGTTTAGCGTCAGGAGGCTCTCTAATGCACCTTTTTTAATTAAAGCATGTGTCAGCATATTCACAGATGACAGCGGCCATAAAACAAAACGCTCTTCATCAATTACTCCACCTCCCAGCAGAGCAGTCGTATACTTTTCCTCTCCTTCCACTTTATATTTCACAAAGTCAACCAGCAGCACTGTATGCGGTGATGTGCTTGTGGGTGTTTGTGCACATGCATCCACAAGGAAGTCCAACGCTGTGTGTGTGTATGTACGGTGGGAGCGCCTGATTAGACAAACAAAGGAATATTTTGGAAGGCAAACGAGTGGGAGCTTGGCAATTAGGTGTTTCAATTCCACTGATTGGGGATGACAGGGGCAACACACTTCGTCAGGCCTCACACAGCAAGACACACACACACACACACGCGTGCACACACACACACACACACACACACTCGCACACAGCACAGAACACTTTGCTTCATTTACTGCAATCCCAAATTGGATCTGATAAGCAATTAATGGTGTAATTGGCCGTTGGAGAGGTTGTCTTCTCCCTGGAGTCTCGGTGGTTCCACTGGGCGGTGGAGTGGAGAAGGAAGGATGTGTTACTGATACTGCTGGGTCAATAGAAATAGAAAAAAAATTACCCTGCAACTTGTTAGCAAGCAGAGAAGGAGAACGACACAAGTCCAGCACTGGGCGACTGAGCCGACAAAGGGCTTCAATTTCGAATCAGAACAAATTCCCTTTTCTGGTCACGTGGTACAACCTGTGAGCAATTGCTCTAGAAACAGGAAAAAACCCAGATGCCACTGTGTAGTGGAGCTCTGCATAAGAGCATAAGTGCAGTCCATCTACAGTTGTGCACTTTTAAAATGTACTGAAAAACAGGAAACGACACTGATATGATCATATATTAACTATGCACTGTTGCTGTGAGAAAAACACATATCTAAAAACATCATTCTTGGGTTTCTGGGGAAATTAAAATGAAAATCCAATCAGATTTCAAAAAGGAAAGAAATCGTCTTCCCCTCCTTCTGTCTTTGTTTTACATAGGGGACAATAACCGCTCTCTGATTCATATCCGCTTCTGCATGTAACGCTATTGATACTGGTAGGAGGTACAGAAAAATCCATTTCCTGCACATTAGAATTCCTGCAGCTTGCATCACTAGACGTGCAGCCCCAGCAGCAGTTTGGAGATGTGGTTTCATTACACACATAAAGAGAAACGGGATTATAAGCTCTCAAATCATGAACACACTGCAGGAGCATATAAGAATAGTGCAACCCGCCATGTTATCATTAGGACTGTTCCCGATGGAGACCCTACAGACACTTGACTTGACTTTTCCATTCTTGACCAGTAGAATGTGTATAACAAACCATGTGTTAACTAGAAGGGCACTCAGTGGAGTGCATATTTCTGCCATGGCTGCATGCGGTACATTGGTTTTGATTGGCAGCTGCTATGGTAACAGAGGGCTGACCACACAGCTAATGACAAGCTTACCACGCATAGGGTGATGAAGGTACAACCCCCACTAGCAGCATTCATTGTGCAGACAATCTGCTCCCACAAACTGACTTTTCTGTTCCTTTTCTATGAAGTTCCGTCTGATAAAACTCAGGATGGACAGACACAGCCAGAACAAGGTTGTCCTCCATTAACTGGACTAACATTGTTAGACAGTGCGACAAATCCACCAGCAGGCAGGGCCGCCTCTTTTTTGAGGTTCTCTGTCCTGATTGGATACATTTGGGGCAGGGATACCAGAAAAATGTCTTTTCGTTTTAACTTAATGAGTGTGGGGAGGAGACACATGGGAGACCGAAAAAAAAAAAAAAAAACACTAACAAAAATACAAATTACAGCAACTTACGGCAGCTGTGTTCGGTCGTTCCTGTGTTATTCTGCTGACAGACCAACCAACAAACAGACACAGGCGAAAGACACAACGTTTAAATTGTAAGGCTTGTATTATTCAAAAAGAGGCTAAGTGATTTCTTGATACAGCTGGGCTCTGTGGTTTTAGCCTCCGTTACTCAAACAGGGGCTACTAGTGCATTTGGTGAGGACTATTTTCGGCTGTAATACGTAAATACTGTTTTGGCTCCGCCAGAGAAATGTAATGAGGGAACATAACGCGCAGTGCAACTGTGAGGTGTCTGTAATGGTTTTTGGACAACAACGCAGCTCTGTGGTGCAGAGGAAAGCTTTAACTCGCCCGTTGGACATTCATTGTTTGTTTTGCTCATTTCGTGGGATTTGTTGACAGTCCGATAAATATAAAATATCACCCGCCTCATGCTTTCAGACTGAAAATGGTTCGGCAGACGGAAAACAAAAAACAAAAAACAAAAAAAAACAGCACTCATGGTGTATTTGGAATGTGTTTCTCTCTGTAACAATATTATAAATGAAAATCCAATCGCTTCCCTCATCTCCTCTCTCCAAAGCTGTCAGTCACAGAAGTCTTTGAGAAATATGGCAATAATCATATCAGCCCCCCCCCCCCCCCCTGCATCCTGTGTCATGGCCGAAACATAAGAGCAGGTGATTGATGAAGGGCGAGCCCCAACATGCCCAGCAGCGCGGGGCCATACATTCACCCTGAGGCATTCTTAATGGAATCGACCTTGTAATAACCCCGCCCCCTCTTTCCTATTTTTTTATCTTTTATTACTTCTGTTGCCACCTCCTCCTCTTATCCCCCACTAAAGAAAAAAAACTGTCCTTTCAAAATAGGAACAAAAAAACGCAAACAAATTGCCAAACCACAGATGTTGCCCCCCGCTGCAGCCGTGCTGTGTTTCCATGAGTCAGCAGGATATAAATGCACAGTTCATTATTAATCCATCCAGAGTCCCAGGCGCTGCTCAAACTGGGAGGAATGTTTCTTCTCAGTCGTAGTGGAGCCGTCGTTTTCTCACACACTCCTTTTTTCTCTCTCAATGTAATTAGGTGCTTGGTCTCTTATCAAATGTCTCTCACACACACACATAGGTGGATGCGTATGCTCACGTAATGTTATATACTGTGTGGAAGCTTACCCACACACATGTGGAGACGCACATGTGGGTGGAAATGCAATTACATATATAGTAGATTGGTTGTTATTGGTTTTGCTTCTGTTTGTGTGTGTGTGTGTGTGTGTGTGTGTGTGTGTGTGTGTGTGTGTGTGTGTGCGTGATGTCCCAGATGTCAGGGTGTGTTGACTTACACCAGTGAGTGTCTCATTGCCCTGTTACCGTCGTCATTGGATATTCATTTGTCCAACAAAACCAGTGGCACATCAAATTGATCAGAGAGCTACACATCCTGCTCAATCCAATAACCAGATACGTGGAACACGTCCATTACTAAACCGGATCCCAGCGGTGTTCCCTGACTGTAACAGGTGTAACAGCGAGAATGGGCGCACTGTGTTGGGTTTATGTAAGCTCCCCTCTCTGCCTGTTTCACATTTTCTGGAGGTGCTGTCCACAGAAGCAGCGACATGATGCATACTTGATGTGCAGAACAAATTCCCTTTAGCCCGCGGCACGTCAACCGTATCTCTCTGGAGGAAAGAGGAGAGGAAACGCCACAGTCTGGACTGTAAAACAGGGGAAGAAACACAGGAGCAGGAAAACAAAAGAGACGGAGAGCCGAGGGAGAGAGAGAGACTTGCAGGGTAAAGGCAGAGCTCTGCTCTCCAGCAGAGACATTTGACCATTTTACTTTGATGTCCTCTATACAGGTTTTTCTCTCTATAGAATTCCCTGCTGCATGTTTTCTGTAAGCTGAACCACCCACAGGTGTGCTGCCTGCATGTGCACCGCACACAATAGGACATCTTCAAAGCTCCGCTGAATTTGCCTTTTCACATTTACAAAAATGTAACAAAATATATCTCCCCAGGAGAGCGTCTGTGAGCTTGTATTACACTATGAGCAACAGCAGAAGGGATGCTGGGTTAAAAAGTGGTAGAATACATTTTGAATTGTGTTCTTAAAGGATGAATATTCAGCTGTCTTGTGTCTTAGAAAATCCTTTGTATGATTGTCTGGGGAATAAACAGAGCTGGAAATGGGCCAGGATGCTCCCTAGCAGCATTCCATGAGTAAAATCTCAGAGAGAACATAATTTTGTTTAGAGATTTTCTTGCCCTGAAAATGACCTGTTACACAGCCCCCAGCTCTACCAATCTAACTTTCAGGTTTTGATATTAGTTTCAGTGGCTGGGTTTAGCTAGATGAGAGGCTTAACCCATGGCAACAAGTGCACTTGCACAGAGTTCTGATACCTTTAATACTGTTAGCAGACAAGCTGGGTGACCTCGGGCCTTGATGGTTTTTACTCCTAGCTCGCTTTTTCCATCTTCAAGTTTTTTACAGTCTGACACAGAGCTAAAACTGATATATATTTCTTATATATCTATATTACGAGTGCTCTGAACAAAACAGTATTTTTGAATACATATTACATTCAAACATCGCATTCACTATTAAGAAAAACAGCTCATTTTCCCCTGTAAACTGTTAAGATAACCCTCAAACCATCTCTGTGGCAATAGATAAGATTTCTACTTTTATGTATCACTGAGGATTACTATCTGTTTTCACCTGTCCATAACAGACTAAATTAATGAATAAACTCACATTTTGTCCTGTGTTGTTGGTAGGTGTGACTCTTAGGAAATTGAGAATGATCCGGTTGGCTTTGCAACATTTAACATGTAAATATCGCTCTTGAAATCCCTTCAAAAGTTTGTAATTATGTTTGAATTCCAGGAAAAAGTAGCAAAAAAAGGAAAGTTGTTCACCATAATGTTACACTATTATACATATTATACAGTATACAACAATAGCAGTATTTCATATTTGACTTCAGGCAGCTGACCTGAGTAGATCAGATTGTCGATCTATCAATCTGCTAATAATAAGGGAGTTATTAACTAATTGATTCTATTTTGAGAACATCAAACAAACTCTATCTTAACAGTCACAATCCACGATCTACAGTGGGATCTTTCTTCTCACTTGTCAAATGCCCTGTACACTATAGCCAGACTTGAAACAGCCTATAAATGTCTTTATTTGTACCACTGAAACCATGGACACAGGAAGTCGGGGTGCTAAAAGGCATTCCAAAAATGGTCAATTGATTGTCCATGTGATATAAAAACTTTCTTGGATCACGAAGCCTAATGTTACTTTACAATTCTCTGGTTAATCAGCCAAGTGTATGAACTAGACTGCAGACTCGAGTCATTTCACTGTGACAGACAGGCAGCTCCTCGTTGTATTTGCTCCTATCCTCTATGAAACGTCTGTATGTTTTTACGCAGGGAAAGAGGTAACTTATAACGTGCTGCATTTTCAAGAAGGACCAAAAAATGTGTCACCGAAGTGTTAAATAAAGTTTATAAAGTTTCTTCTCACTCAACAACAAAATTGAGTGATTTCATAAGGGAGTTCTCTCCCTCCTCATCTCATTGCGTCGCCCACTGCAGTTTGTGTGACCGCTTTGACTTTTTCAACGTTGTTTTTCAAGTTTTAATCGTCAGAAATAAGAGGTTGTCTCCATTAAAGGCCTGTTAAGTAGACTGTCGACACCTTCCCGATCGATCATCGCCATCAGATTGCCTGTCCCAAATATAAGTGCCATATTGTCATGGAACGATACCGCAACCAAAGTCAACGTGCCCGCTATCATTTCTGATTATCTAGATAGCATTCAGGGAAAACTGACTGGTAGGTTTCGAAGAAGGTTTGCCAGATTCAAAGCTGTCATGAATATACAGCGAGCCCTTAATCCCTCTGAGCAACCAGGTCCCTTCCTTCCTTAGCTCTCTGATAATAGTTACATTTGATGCAGGAATGCTGATGAGGTATCCCACTGAGGAAGATCTGAGGATGAGCCCGCCACAGACGCCACCTGCTTACATGCCACTGATGCCCAGCCTCCCGTCTTTTATCCTACCTTTTCCCTTCTCTCTCTGTTCTTCACCCTTTTAAGTCCTATCGAAGATTTGCAGAAGCCTCGCGCTTTTTCCTGCATTCCTCTCGGTTTGCTCCAATCTTTTTTCAGTATCTCTGTCTGCCTGTCTCTGTCCCCGTCCATCTGCCTCCCCGTTTAATTCTCTCTGTGCATCCCCTTCTCTTTCTCTCTCTCTCACCATCCTTGTTTTTTCCTTTTTTTCCTACCAGACATCTGAGCCAACAATCAATGCCATTTCATTCCGGTGAGGGAACAAATGGAATTCCAGCTGAGAGCGTGGCAGCGGGCGGCGAACAAAGGTTTTTTCTGTGACTCCGACTCCCTCTGCCTGCCCCTCTCTCTGCAGCGGAGACCCCAGCCTGCACCAGGTCCCTGTCACCTTCGCGCACACATACACACAGGCCTGCTGTTCACCGAGGCACACCGTGACCCTATTGACATTTACAGAATGTGAGGCTGTACATAACCGGGGAAAGATTGATGGCTTAGATGGAGAAGGTGCTCATTGTGCCTCCTATAATTACTTCCTCTCTACAGTTTGTTATATTCTGTATTTCCGACACTATTTCGCTCAGCGGCCGCCTTTTCAATGTAACTGTGCGCGGTAAAGAAATTCACGTTTGTTCATTCCTCAGTTCCTGTAATGTCCATTCAACCACTGTTATTAATAACTGTGATTCACTGAAATAACCGTTGTCTTGGTTGATAATAACCATTCACAGTCAGCGGCATTACCACTAAATGTAATGCTTTTCCTGTGGCTTCTTCACAATTTAAGTTTCCCCATCTGAACTCTGAAGCAGCAGCGGTGTTATGTGTTTTGAATTTGCACTAGCAGTCACTTAATGGCGAGTTCAAGAGAGTGAACAGCAAACACTGAGACTGCCATCATATAGAAAAAGTTCAAGACTACAGGCATTTTCCTGTGAATTCCTCGTTCTTTGGAATCAGAGCCAGCCATTGGCCGGATACTGGCCGATTTAAAACGCGTGAAGACGATGCTTGGGGTGATTGGTGTGATTAATTATTATTAAATTTGAAGTTCAGCTTAGTTCACACTGATGACATGATGAAAATGAAACAAAGGGATTTACAAAGGGATTTTTCAGCGGGTGGCCCATTGTCTTACCCTGACTGTTACTGATTGTTTGTGATCATCATCCACTCTATGCTAGTGTAACATTGAACTTCCTTGGCTGCGTGCACACACCATGTTCACAGAAAAGACAGCTTTATCTTTTTAATTTACAGGTAAGACAAAGGAGACACAAGACTAACAGTCTTGAAGCGGCAGAAGTGTGTTAATATGTTGATACTGTTAACTTGGGATGAAACCTTGGTCAGGACTGGGACCGGATGCTTCAGTGTTGCTTCATGTGTTGTTTCAAATTTGGTGCAGATTTGGTCGCCGTTGTGACTTGTTTTTCCCATTTGCATACACATTTCACATTTCTTTCTTTTGCAATCTCTGCTCGTTCCATCATAATACTCTTTCAAATATTCATATGAACTGGCACAGCTCAGTGCGTGATCACAGTCAAGTTCATTTTTTACAAACGGATACTTTCAGTTCACCCTTCTACAAAAACACAAGCATGTTCAATAAACGTGCTCTTTTTGGACATTCGTACACATCGCTGAGAGATACACAGGAAGATCATTCCTGACAACTTTGCAAACTCCATGAAGATGATGGCTGTGACGTGATGAAAAGGTCTTGAATTAGCTTTTAGATGGAACCAGCTAATGAAAATTTTTTCAACTACTATTTCCAAGGTCAAGAATGAACTTTGAACTGTGTTGTTTCAATGCACAGAAACAGCATGGAGCACTTACCTGTGGAGAATGAAAACAGTACGTCATTTGGAAATTATAACTTTTACCAACTTCCTGGTAGCCTTTAGCTTTAAGTGACGAATCTGAAATAGGGGAAGCTGTGACCAACATAACCTAAATTGAATCCCTGTAGTCCCTCAAACTATATTCATAGATACATTAACATTTTAACAATATGTCAATAGTGTAATTTCTGCTGTGCGGGGATTTGGTATCGACTGCTCCTCGCTGCTTATGTCCACCTCTGGCTGCTGCTGTCAGTGTTGTTTCTGCAAGTCGGTGCTACGGATTGGCCTGTTTCTCTGCCTGACAATGGAGGATCAGAATGGATAAAATAACATATTAATAGCTTCCTCCCTGACTCACAGCACAAAGATGTGTTTCATTAAAACCCGACTGAGATGTGCCAACCAGAAATAGCACTAAATCGAAGCAGGAGAGGAGAGCACATGCCTGGCAGAAAAAAGCATTGTTACAGCACTCAGCGTTCTAACAAGAAATGGAGAAAATGGAGTCAATCTTCTGCAACGGGCTCAGATTCACTGTCAAATAATATATTCTTCTTTTCAAACGTACAAAGCAGGCTCATTATTCAGTTCAACATAAAACATACAACTTAACAGCGAGGCTTCATTCCTAAATGACATCAGTACAGATACCGTATGTTCCTCAAAAACAACAACAATAGGGGTGTTTTCTGATTTAGCATCGCAGTAAGAAGGATGTGGGCCCCATCAAATCACTGGTTCAGGGGAGGAAAATGCTGTTGTCACAAAGAAAATTCAGTAGATGAGATGAAAGCCCTGGTCTCCAATGTCAAACTCAAGACCCTTTGTAGCTCCAACCATCTGCCCCGACTTCCCCATGAGGGTTGGTGCCAGTAATAACAGCATGGTGCTGCCTCTGTCTCTGCTACTAAAAGATCATGGTTATCATTTACACGGCTGCAAGAGGTTGCTTCTTAGGAGTCCAAAATGGAGGAAGATATCGTAGCTTATTAGCAGTGTTGCACTATCCAATTTACTGAACCCAATATATTTAATTTTGTGGAGAAAGGTGTACTCTCATTGATACTACTTAGCAGGTGGGTTTTATCAGTTCCCATTCATGACAAAATGACCACTTTTAAAAAAAAGACTAAATCCAGAACAAAATGAAATTTAAATTGAAATATAATGTTTCTACAAACAGCAAAATTCCGTATCAACTCAATAATATCTCAGTGCAAACAGACCTAAAATGTAAAAAGCACAATAACACCAAAACATTTGAGCCTGCCAGGACTACCGTGTTTCACATTTTAGCCCCAGCACCAGTTTCATTCCGGGTATCAGCGCTCCCCCCTATACCCACATCCTCAAATGTGTGCATGAGACTGAACTCTCACCCAAAAGCCATACACTGTTGCATTAACCTCAGATCCACTGCACTCCGTGAGACCCACGCACTGTCCCCAACCCCCTTCGCCTCACCCCAACTTCCACAACTGCACCTCACTATCTGCCAGCTGCTTGGGGCTCCCTCAGGCATAGTCCTGCCTGGATGTCTGGCCAGCTGTGGCCGTCCCCCTAAGCACAAAAAGGAAATGGTGACGGCGAGGACGGGGGAGAATGCCGAGGGAGAAAGGGAGTGTGAGAGAGAGGGAGTGACTGACCAGCTGTGAGAAGCTATTTTCCCCCTCTTGTAACACTGCACAATCTACTGAGAGTAAAGCCATAACAAAGAGGAAAGAAGTGAGAGGTTAACCACGAGCACACATACACACACTCAAATAAAAACCCACAAAGTGCCATGTGACACGACAAGTGAACAATTCAAAGATGCCCGATATGACTGAATAAGCACAGTGAGCAAAACGGCCCTCTGTGGAATTATTAATGAATGCACTGACATTTCTTTTAATCACCATGCCCTGTTAGATGCTGTCCAGCACTGTGGGAGGTGTGAGTGAGCGAGAGAGAGAAAAAAAAAAGAGAGAGAGAGAGAGCGATAACAGATAATGAAAAACATAATGCATCAGCATACGGTGGATTGTGCAAAGGATGGCAAAAATAAGTCGGGCGATCCCCGAGGGAAAATCCGGGCCCAGGCAAGAGCAGCCCAGGAGGTCCAGCTAACATTAACACGCATTATACGCTAGGCCAGACTTACAGCAGGACACACATCACACGCTGTTAGCATCTCTGCTCCGTTTTACCCTGCTGATTGAATTTATAATCAGCCGGACTGTAAGGTTCAGGATGAGCTCGTTGTAAAGGTAAAGCAGGTATGCTCATCAATATGTAGGGAAAAACCCATTTATTCACATAAGTTTTCAATAAACCCAAGTGAGCCTCATTCTACTGTATGTATATGCAACTGCTGGATAAGAATACATTTAAGCCCACATGAAAGACATGTAAATCACCACAGGCAGTGTTTCCGCAGGTTAGGCACATTTTCATTTTCTTACTTGCTCCTTGATGTGACAGCAGCTTCCTGGAGGTCTCATTAATAAAAGCTTTTAATGGCATATGCTTCAAATATTTGCATAACATATTACAATGGCCGTAGATTAATCTGCTCCTTGATTTAAATTAGTCGCATTCCGAGATTCAATTAAATCACCATCACTACGCAAGTTGCAGTAAGTGCAATCAACAAGGGGAATGGAAAATTACATTTCCTTTAACGGAATTTGCATATTACATTGGCACGGCTAATGTGTTCAGCTCCTTGGCAAAGAATGTGCTCACTTGGTTCCAACTGCTAAAGACAGCTGAGAAAACTGCTCCTCACACTCCTTTGTGTGTCTCGTCGTTGTGTTTGCCTTGAGAATACATTACAAACACGTACATTCTGTCGAGATTTCTTGGAGGGCAGAATAAAGAAAGAGTGGTTCTGTTTGCAAGTGACAACATGTCCAGTAGTTATGACATACATGAGCAAATGTTGCCCGTCATGTCTCCTGAATTCATAGAGTGGTTGTGAAATGAAGAGGACACACCACATGTAAAACATGGATATAGAGATAAAACTTCCCCGGGTGATCACTCATATTAAGACAATTATTTTTGGGGGGAATTCCAAAGATTTCTGATAATGTAGGTTTAGTCAGTGTCCAAATGATTGGTTTGTTTTTCTCTGTGTAAGAATTCTGATGCTCCAGCTCCTAATAAGTGTGAGCCAATAGTATAACTCTGTTGGTATCATCTGTCTGAGTTTCGTCAGCATCAACAGTCTTGGTAGTTGCCTGTGGAAAAATTACTGTTCTGTCCAAACATTAGCTCATTAGTGTTATCCACATTAATGTTACCTAGCGCTAGCAACGTTAACATTAGCTAGCTAGCGTCAGCAATGTTAACGTTTGCGCGCTGGCCTTTGCAACATTAATGTTTGCCGGCTAATGTTAGCAACCTTTTGCTAGTGCGACAAACTGGCAACCACTCGAGGGGGCAGCGATGTTGTGACATGAGTGCAACAGAAGGGGGGAGATTGAATTGCATGTTAAGTTGCTGCATTATCGATAACACCTTTAAAAAGGCACTTATTTGCATACATTTCCACAGCAGAAACTTTGGCTACTGATGAGTTCAAAATTCTTGGTTCCTTTTGTTGACATATTGAGATTTATGAGAGGGATTTCTGCATAGGGAATTTTGGATATGTCTTCTGAGCAATCCATTAATCAGACCATGTGTTATTGTCAGAAAATATTGTCAACAGCCAAAAGCATTCTGTTTTATGGTTTTAAGGAATACAAATGTTACATATCTCTGTGAAAATCTTCAGAATTTAGAGATCTCTGTCCTCACAAAGTCCATCCAGCGCTAACCAGTTCAGTATTACATATAAACAATTAAAAGACTGAATTCAATGTAGTAAATTGCTTTATTCACTTGCCAGTCGATGTATCATTAAAACTTTGCAGCTGTTTTTCAAATTTTCTATTTGTGGAATGTTTGATAGAAAATGGAAAATTGACAAGGTTTATTTCTATCATCACGGCTACATTCAAGCTTAAATCACCTGCTATCTACATTTGGCAAGGACGTCAGCTTGTTTATGTAAACATACAGCATATAGCTTGAGTGCTATACATAGCAATTTTCATGACGCTAACTACGCTAGCCTGTATAGGTAACTTTCACCTTGTTTTGCCATGTGCCCATCTACTTCATAAGCACTTACAGATGTCACCGCTGCACAGACTGAACTACAAATCAGTCTGTAGAAGTCAGGCTGTCACTGAGAAGTCCTTTCCTCAGCCCAGGCAAGTGCATACTATGAGGAATTGGTGCTAAAGGCCACATGGCTAAATGTGTCTGACAATGCTCAAGCTGCTGAGTGGTGTATTATCTGAGATGCTGGATTAGAGTCCCACTTTAGTTGAGTTGGGGAATAAAACTGGAAATTTTGGTGTACATAAGCACTACTGGAGTGGAGATTTATTGTGAAATTCCATACATTTTTAGACAAGAAATGTTGAATAGAGTAAAAAATGTTGAGCTAATCATGATGAAACTTCCCAGGTTGACTTCTAACATCAAGACAATTATTTTCTATATCACAAGTTTCATGCAAATTGAATCATCCACTAACATGTGCGCTGATTTGCATGCGTGAACTTCAATACACACCTGAATACCTCAAACACCTCAAAATTGAACAGTGATGTTTTGTTTTTTTTTACCTGAGACGTTGTTACCACAGCCACACACGTGCAAATACGCTGGGAGGGCGCAGAAACAACCACTCACAAAAACACATTTGTGACTCACATGTACGTGATATGGCAATGTGTCATGCCTTCCAACCTTCTGGCACGTCCTCCATAAGCGTTTTAGCTCACAGTAATGGTGACAGGCAAGCAAAAAGGTTGTCATGTCTCTGTCACAACCAATTAACATCCTCATTCGTGCATCCCCAATCACCGCCGCCACACCTGTGCTTCCGATTTGCCACACAGTATGTACAAAAAAAACTCAACTTGCCCTCACCCCCCCTCCCCTCTCACCTCACACTGTCAGCTGGAGTCCACTCGGCGCCGACATCACCATCCACAAAGCCTGCTACTCACGATACTTCATAGACAGCCGGGCTGACATTAAGGCAGATGGATTTTCTCTCAATCCGCTTAAGACATCAGACGCTGAGTGACTTTGTTCCATTTTTTAAAGAAGCATTTTAATACTGCTGCTTTCATGTCTGAGTGCCTCCCCACTGTTACAGATATTGAGTCGGTAGACTGCTGCATGACAGGCAGTCAGACACTGTCGAATGAGAGCGATGAAGTGCTGCTACACTCCTCCTACCTACTTTGGTCTGATAGTCTTAATATTAAAATGATATCTGGTGATGGATCTCTAAACGGATGGGTAAACATGTAGGAGGTCATGAGTATATTATGGGAGCAGAAGAAGAAGTCGAATTTCGAGGATCAGTCCTCTGTCCCAATTCAGATGTCTATCATTTGTAAGCACCAGTACCAAAGATTAAACTTTAGTTTCCCTGTGTTGGGGGCCCAGAGAGCTCAACTCATCCCAAAAAAAAGAAACAGGGAAAAGTGAAAAAAAAAGAAAAAAGAATATAAATGTAACAAAACTTTGTCTTTCCTTCTTTCCTACTCCATTAATCATCTCAGAATCCCTCAGAATTCTCTTGGGCTCGATCTAAAGGTCTGGAACCACAGATCGACCCACTGCCACATCCATGTACAGTACCCTGCTCACTGGTGGATGCATTTTCAAAATTCAATATTTGAATGGGGTTTGTATTCACCCGAGGGAACCATTCTGTATGTTAACTTATGCTCGGAAGTTAATGGAAAAAGATTCTCCTGGAGGAGTTTGTGGTCGGGCTCAAATTTACAAAAAGTTCCTCTTCACCCCTTAAACCCTTATCTGTCCAGACAAAGAGACTTTCTCTTCTCTTCCAGAACCTGAATTTCCCTCCGCACTCATTCCAACACAGAGGCAAGCAGATCCAAACTTGTCACTTTCTGACTGTTTTCAAAGCGAGTAGGGGAGAGGAGGAGAGGAGATAGTGGGAGGCCAGGGATGAGGCAGTTTGTCTGATGTGAATGTGTTTTCTGTGTTATCGCTCTGAGTGGCTGAGTTCCTATGTTGGCCCGATAACGTGCCGCCTCTCTCCCGCTTTTCTCACTGTCTGTCAGAATAGCGAAGTCATTTCGTGTCAACACAGCTCAGCACCGGAGTGAACAAAAGTCAGACGCTGTCCATGCTGAGTGGTCAGAGGTTGCGACTCCTTCTCTCTCCGGCGACGTCTTCTCCACAGAGGCCGCGTGGAGACTTATGTTGGCAACACCTCAAGGTCATGACCAATGTGGGAAGGCAGCGTGCCACAAGCACACTGTTTCTATGTGAAATGAAAAGAGTGTTCCTTTTAAATCTATCGTGTAGCTCCTGCTGTAGCCTTATTGATGAA
The DNA here is from genome assembly GCF_900880675.1 of Sparus aurata. NCBI lineage: Eukaryota > Metazoa > Chordata > Actinopteri > Spariformes > Sparidae > Sparus > Sparus aurata. The sequence goes on from NC_044192.1 coordinate 29,529,090, forward strand.
ATGAAACCCCCTTGAGGGAAGGAGCAGATAATGCTTCATACAAGGACAGCTCCATTACTTCAATACATGCAACATGGGCTTGAATCCCATAGAGAGTGATGTATGACCCTGGCCTGCAACATTCATCACACTGCCTGACAGCTACAAATCACATGCATGGCTTACCTAAATCTGACCTTTACAGGTAATCATAATTCCTCCATACAATAAAGCAGAAATGTGAAAAAGAATAGAAATAATACAAGAAATGGTCAACTGTGTCTTTAGCCTCGTAGCTCCTCCTCGCAGTGAAAGCACAAGGCGAAACACTGGGAATAATGCAGGGATTAGGCTCATAATCAATCAAATAGATTAGAACCGGTGACAACAGTGCAGGCAGCGGTACCACATAGGGTCCGCAGTCAGTCCGCAGGAAGTGTTGAGTGTTTTGGCTGTGATTGGCTGCAGAAGGGGGTCTGCAGGAGAGGAACAGCACTGCAGTCAGTCCCACATCGTAAATCATGCTCCCTGCTCCTTTAGATTGGTTTAAATCGAGCCTCTCTTTTGGGCCTTGACTGGGTCCCTGGGCTTATTAGAGCCTCACGCTGAGAGAATAACCAAGCTTGCTATTCATCAGGAAAGCCTTAAAAAAGAAACCCATTCATTTGGATCATCCATTTAGGTGCATCCTCTCACAACATACAAAACGCATCTTAAAAAGCAGCGCAACTTGGCAGCACTGCATACTGGAAAATCCCATCTTCATTCACAGGAAGACGCATGTTCTTGTGCGTCATCCAAACTCTCATATTGTCACCCGGGAAGTCAAAGGTTTCATCTTGGGTGCACACTCAGGTCTGGATTTAACACGCAGCGACGCAGTGCGAGCACGGAGCTTTATTTCCGCCCCACATGTAAAAGAGACTTTGTTGGGTATTTTTGCTTCTACGCCTGAAACAAGCCTAATCAATGACGCACAATCGCAAACTTAAAATTGCTGCAAACAATCAAGCCGATAGCATTTTCTGTAGAGTGAGCGGCGCGCATACCCCCGCAGGAAAATGGCGGTGAGCAATTACTGCAAAATTACACCTACAGATATTTGCTGGGCGCGAGCAACAACAAAAGGACGAGAAGCTGAGAGGAAAACAACTGTAACTATTTTTTCGCCGTCAATAGCGTGGACACCAAACCTCCACAAGCACAACAAAAGCTCAAAAGAAAAACACTGCATTCATACCCAATCGATTTGAATAGTGGCTCTTTTATCGGATCAATACACTTTGACCAAATCCAATGGACACAAGAAGACACGGTCCCGGCGGGGGGGGCAATGGGGGGGGTTGTCTTAAACTCTAAGCATTTCTTGAAAATGTTATTGTTGTGGAGGCACACTTTAGCCTGTCCTGGCTGTTTATGAGAGCTCTTCTCAATACTTCACAACAGCTCAAAGATTACTCTCTGAAATCATTGGGAATGCATCCATCCTGTCGCACAGCTATTTCACATCTGATTATCCTACCAAACTGTGGCTTTCTTGTCATTAAGTATAATATCAGACTGCGTGGTGGCAGGAGATACGGCCAATACGTTAAGCTATAGAGCTTGACGGATGGACGGACGGACGCTCTTCACCGTCACGCGCGGAGTATTTTGTCCACAACAATTGTCCAGTGAAAAATCTGATACAGCGACAGCCCTAGTTGCAGCCGTATACCTGTCATGATGTTGGGATTTAGTTTTATTGATTGCCGTTTTTATTCTGTCAGGTTCATTCTCCACGTGTCATGCTGTGTTACTTCCTGTCTTTGTCTTGTTTTCCCTCGCTTATTATTGTCCTGAATTAGCCTCCTGTGTATTGAGTCCTTGTGTTTGCCCTCTTTTTGTTGTCTGTGTTTTCTTCCTTGTGTTTCATCTGCATTCCTGCCTGTGTTCTCCGCACTTAATTAGGTTTTTAGTTTATCATCAAAGCTAAATTCTTGCCCCACCATTTGTCAACCTTGAATCTGCATTTAGGCCCTTTTTTTGCCCCAACCATAGCAGAACCATGTTAAAGTATACCATGGTATAAAAATTTATGGTTTGTTTATCTAAGTTATTGAATTGTACCAAATGAATGTCATTGAAAATACATTTATTTCAGGTTTATATGAAGTTCTGTGTCTAACATAAGATTTTGTGAGATCGTAATAAAGCATTTGTTCAACTTTAAAAGAAGCTTCTATCTTCATTCCATTCAGGGTCAAAATCTCATATAGTTGCAACACTGGTGTTTGCATGTGCTGACTCAGTTATATCAACTTCTTTCCTCCTCGATGAAGTGTTGGATATATCGTAGTACCAGCATCTATTGGCCTACTCAGATAAGAACTACAGATGAGTGCTTGTCACAACATTAAACCCTTCTAATTAAAGCCCCTGGTGACTTATGTTGACATGATTTTAACAGCTACACGCAAGCTCGTTACCAAGTTACATAAACATGTTTCTTAACGGGTGAGGGCCCATTGATGCAGCTCGTATTGATTTCCCTTGTCTATTTATTTCCCCCTCGTGCTGTGTCTCCTCTGCCCTAACCTGCTCTGGCTGATAAACACAGGCCGTCGATGCGGAGTGAGGTGGTGGGATTAGGCGAGGACATCCTTCGAAAGGTCTCTGTCTCGTTCACAGGGGAAGGGTCAACGGGAGCAGCCGGGCGGCCCGAGTTCGTCCTGAATCTGAGACGAGGTGACAGGTGACGAGTGGCAGGTGATAAGCCCATGCAGGGAGGGGCGCCCATGCCGCTGTGTTGTCAGAGATAATGAGTTCAAAGGGAGGCCAAAGGCCAAATAAGAGACAAGCATGTGTGCGCACACAATGCTAATCACAGTCACACACACAAACAGGTTATGGTACGCAGACTGGCTGCAGAGACATACAGTGAAGTACACATGGGCAGAAGAAACAGTCTTTTTAATGCGTGTGTGACCACTGGTAACATTTTACAGCAGCTGAATGCAACTTATAATTGTAATTTAATTGTTTTATTTTGGTAGATTCATCCTTGTGTGTCACATTTTCACTTTGTTCTTCCTGTCATTGTCTGTTTTCTGGCCTTGTTTGATCAGTTTCACCTGGCTAGTGTTCCCTTTCTTGTCTAATTAAGTCCTCATCTTTCCTTCTCTCTTTCTCACTTCATGTTGTCCCCGAGCTTCTGGGTTTTTACTTCTTTGGTATTTCTCTTTGGTTCTTTTTGGTTTAGCCTTAGCCTGTTTTTGTCAGTTTGGGATTGGATTACATCTTATTTTATGAAAGCTCTCCTTTTGTTGTCACCTGCCTGCCTCAAGTGTGACTTATGTTTGGCATAGTTGCCAACTCTCCCGATTCACGCGGGAGACTCCCGATTTTTAACCCTATCTCCCTCGACGCTCCCGGTCAGTAATTTCTCCTGTTAGTCTCCCGATTTTACAGTAACGGAAACAAGTAAGATTGTGTCCCTATATTTGTTGCAGTATCTGGCAACCCTGGTCTGCCAAAATCATTTGATTTTGATGATGACGTGATTTTTGTCTGTTTAATATCACGAGCGAATGGGGAATTTAAGTTGCACACAATATTCTGTGGATATCTACTCGGGTCCAGCTGAGACTTTACTGAGGTTCCCCCAGTGTCAGCAGCAGGAGGACGGTTAGCTCACCTCTCAGAGTCTTGCGCTGAATCACTGGAGACTGATTTAGGGACCGTCATTAAATTACTTAGCATAAATATATTAATACAAAATAACTGCTGTTTTTTAGAATATCTTTCATGTCATGTGACCCAGTGACTCCAAACCAGCTGCAGATTGTATCAGTAAACTGGACGAGTAAGACACCTATTGTTATTGTATTTTAGTGCTTCCTCTATTTAATATGAATATTAATATGCAGAAATTATGATTATTTTTCTCAATAGCTTCCATGGCATGTGGCTCACTGACTTCTGAAATGCTCAGGATGAACATATTTTCAAGCAGCAATGTCAGCTTCTACACTATTTTGTCTCATGTCTTCATGTCATGGTCATTTTTCAAAAAATTTTCCGGGGAGGCATGCCCCCAGACCCCCCTAGTGTTGCTAGGTTATCAACTCAGAGCACAGCTGCTATAAAAAAAATTAGGGGAAACACTGTTCTAAGAATTTTGGACATGTGTGGTTTAAAATACAAGGCAAGAAATTATGACAAATAAATCACACACCTGGCGAAGGAACCTTGTTACTTGGGCCGATACACCAATGAAAAAAATCTCCCTATTTTTCACAACCCAATGTTGGCAAGTATGTGTTTGGTTTGCCTTTTGATAGCTGCAGATGTGCAATGGAAACGTGCAACAACTGCAGAATTACTCTGAGAAATGTCAATCAACACATACACGGGTTAATGTACCTATTAATGATTAAATAACTGAATTTAACCTTTTACTACAGCAGCTACAAATTGATGCACTTGATGCATTATTGAACCAATGTCTTTATCGCAACCTTAATATTTTTAAGCACAGACAGGGACCATCCAGTGGCTGAAACTCAGTGGCCTCTGGAATTCAAATCTAAAACCCTTGGAAGCATTTTTGTGGTTCCTCATATCAATATTTGGGATCTGCCTGAAACTGTGCAAATCTGGTTTTCTCCCTATAGAGACCCCCCGTCCCCTCTCCTCAAACAGAGTCATCATACACACAACAGTGTAAGATATTTCGATTTATTAAAGTTAGTTTTATAACAATTTTAGCCACAATGTGTAACACACATTTAAAAGTCATGAAAAAACATATATTATTCTCAAGCCATTCATACGTGCAGGGAGTCTTCCTGCTCAGCTGTGCTTGAGGACCCCTGTTGATAGATGTATCTGGTGAGTAACTTGTTATTTTAATATAATCCTGCAATCTGGTCCATTAAACATCTTCCTTCAAAAGGGATGAGAGGAGCTGATATAATTGGCCTTCTTTAAAGGCCACTCGACAGGATGGCCGTATATAACTCTGCCGATACTGTAATTCTGATCATAATGTGTAAATCATTGTGCTCCGGGGTAGCTCTCGCATCTGTAGTCACCAAAATCGCCCATGTGCCCTCATTCCTCAATTAATTCACCAGTGATTGTGCTTGCTTCCTGTTTTCATTTTTTTGGTGTTTTTTTTTTGCGAGACTGAACTGTGAATTAATCCAATTTACCAACCGACCCTGTGACTGTCACTGTGGTCTGTTGCTGAAAGAGGGGTAAGCAGTGCATTGTATTCCAAAGGAGCTTTGCAGACATCAATGCAGGGGTTTAATGCAGCATGCCAATCTGCTGGTGTTTTTCAATTAAAGTGCATGGACTTGGTATAGGCAGTGGGGCTGCCTGGTTGACAGGCCAGTAATTATAGGTGCTCCATTTGAGCTATCACTCTCAGGTAATGGCAGAGCTGTCACACTCACAGCTCTGATGATGCATGCATTCATCACCGCCGGACTGTCTGGGCAATCCAACTGCACTGCATAAACACAACCATCACAAGGCAGTCTTAACGTGCAGAGAGGAGAGGCCGGCGAGATACTAAGAATGTGACACATCCATTTGTGTGTGCTGATTATCATCACACATCTGGAAACTATGGTTTTCAGCAAATGTCAGATGTATGTGTCTCTGTGATCCTTTAAACCCATTCTAGACGGATGTGCTGGAATTTCTCCAAAACTATGAAGGCGGTTTGAGAAACGATGGTAACCAAATGACAATTAAAATCACATCCAGCGTTTTGCCTCTCATCACAAATTCAGTAAGGTTATAATTTTACAGCACAAAAGCCTTAACTTAAAGGGCCAATAAATAGGCTTTAATTATTTCATTTTGAAACGTTGGGTTAAAAAGACAATAGTTTACATGGTTCACTCAAGTCTTTATCAAGTAACTGGAATGTGCAATCTCATGTGGAAATTCTTATCTACATGTGAAAAAAACCTGCAACATAATAACATATGTAATTGACATGGAAATGGAAATTGCATATCTGGACATTCAAATTCACAGTCACCTGTGAAAAAGCCCTGTTCACATGTGACTTTATCTTATTTTCACATGTAAAAAGCGCCAGTCAGATGTGGGCCACTGCAGTGCAATAGCTCCAGCTAAGAGATGTGAATTGCACAAACATTATGAACATGCAGTCTGATAGAAAAAGGGGGGAAAGGTCCTAACAATATTTAGTCAGCAAAGTGACTGCAGCCGAGTGTGATGAATTCTGCCTAAGATGGATGTCTCCTCAGTACGGACACTCCCCTCCTCTGCTTTGGTTTCCTTGAGTTGCACAGCCAATATTCTCCTACCACAATAAACCTTCTACCCCTAAAAATCAAGAGTGGAGGAGGGAGAAGGGGTGGCGGCGTGGGGGGTTGAAAAATGAAAAATCTGCGAGAGTCGGAGATGCTTGTCCCAGCTGAATCAGAGGCACTTTAAAGCCTCAAACAGAAGAGGTGATTCTCCCAGCCGGGCAATTTGAGAACAATCAGTGCGAATTGTCGAGGTGCTCCTTCTCGCAAGACAGAGCCAATGGCGCCATTGTTCATGTCAGCAGCACTAAACATGGTACTGCAGAGCTCGGCTAGGAGGGAGGGGAGGAACTGAATGCATGGGTAAAGGTGTGGATAAAGGGTGACTGAGAACAGGTGGAGAAGGAACACGGATTGTGTAACCCAAAGAAAAAAAAAGTGTTTGTCTCAGTATGAAGCTTCTCATATTTAGACTGACCACAGAGCTTTTGGTCGATTGCCTCAATGATCTGCTCCGTTGCCCGTGATCTCAGCTCCTCTCAACACTTACATTTCCACAGGCCGCTCCTACAGTAATCCATCACGATCAATCTAGTCACAAATAGCTATCTGACTTCACACCAAAACCAATAAGCTGTTTGACGCATTCAGCCACCGTGCTGTATGTGTGATACACAGCCTTCTAGCACCGCAGTTGAAAGATTTATATTTTCGTCATCAAGAATTCTATAACACCAAATGCACTGTTTTATTGGAACCAAGGAGCTCATTCCCTACATGAAGTAGTCCCTGGACTCATCACATGATGGGCAAGAAAGGCCGGGGCCATGGGGAGCTGAAAGAGAGGAAGCTTTCACTATATCTCCCAATACTTCATTTAGTACACTGACCAGGGCATTAGAAGCTGTCAGACTGAGTTTAAGTTGGGCAGGTATCCATCCACGCAGCACGGGATAATTCATTTCATCCATGAGTGAATGGGCAACAGCAGAAAAAAACACTACAGGCAGAGAAGGAAGAGAGAGCTTCTGAGCTGGGCAGAAGGAGAATGTGTGTGTTTTCTGTCGGCGAATATGTGTGTAGGTGTACAGTGTTTCAGTCGAAAGACAGCCTTGAGGTAAAGGTTGGAGGTGGTCATCTCTTCTTTGATTTTAATTCACCTGTGGACCGGAGAGCTAAATGACCATGTAGCGCCTCAGGCAGGCCTTGAAGACATGACTGCATGTATGCGTACCATATGTATATGAAATCACAGTCCAACTCCTCGTTGCTCTGATCCCTTAGAATCCGTCTCCTTCCGAACACTCTCAAGGGAGCAAAGGCTTCACTAAGTAGGATTATATGAGAAGTCGTTCAACTACTTGAAGAAAAACAACTCTATTCACTGAATTTAAAAACCTGGCTCCTGCAAAGGCCTCAATTATAAATGTCATGCGACTACTGAGGTACTCAAGATGAAAGAAGGTATAAAAAGAGGCATCACTTGCTTTAAATGTTAGAATTTACACAGTAGCTAAAGCCTTATCTATACCTGTGATAAGAAATACTGTTGAAAGAATCATAGAAGCAGATTGAGCTGAATACAGTATAAATGATATCCTTGGTAAGGTGATTTTAAGGTTTACTTTAGGATACACCGATCAGCCACAACATCACAACCACTCACAGGTGAAGTGAATAACACTGATCAGTTGGTTACGTTGCAATGATCTCCTGGGAAACCTTGCATCCTGGAATTCTTGTCAATGCTACTTTGGACTGCACCACTCATCCAACCACTGTTACAGATCAAGTACACCCCCTCACGGCAACAGCACACCTCGATGGCAGAAGGTGTGCTGTTGCCTACCACCAGAAGGATGTGCTTTGCCACACACACATAAAACTGCCTAAAAATGGCCAGAGGAACGAGAAATGAAGCTTAAGGCGATGATCTGATCGAGCACACATGGGACGTACAGAACAAGTCTGATCAGTGAATGCCACACCTCACAACACACAGGACTCAAAAGATTCACAGCCAACGCCCTGATGCCAGAAACCACAGGACAACCCCAGAGGTCCTGTGTCCATGCCTCACTGGGTCAGAGCCAAGTTTCATCTATCGTGAGACTTCCATGGATGGGACTTGGTCCAACATGTCCCAAAGGTCGCTTGGTCAGATTTGGATCTGGGGAACTTGGAGGCTAGGCCCATGCCCTGAACTTTTTGTCCCAATCGTCTGACCATCGGGGAGTGCCTTTGCCATGAGGGGGTGTACTACTGTAATTCTGCAATGGTGTTTGGACGGGTGGTGCATGTCAAAGTGGCCTCGGCATGAATTCCAGGACCCACGTTTTCCAGCAGAACACTGAATCTAGATGATGAAACTTATTCACTTCACCTGTCAGCGGTTCAAATGACGCGGCTAATGTCAAACTTGTGTTACAGTTCAGTCACGGGGAACATGCATGAGTAAATATTTCTCAAAAATGTTTTTTTTGGCAAATAACCTCCTACAACTATGAGAAAATAGCACAGTGTGATGATTCTAAGTGACTAATTAAAACAGAAACTTCACAGATAGGAAGTTGGCTGCCATCTTAACTGCAATTAAATGTGCTAACAACATCACTTAGGGCATTTCACAGGTTTACCTTGACACTGCTTCGAATAGCACTATCAAAATAGCAGCCCCTCATTAGAAGTGTTATCTATATCATCCAACCCTGCTTTGATGCCGAGTGGTCCCAGAACCATAGCTCACTTTTACTTATACACATGAGTTATACACATGGGTTTTCCAAACCTACAGATGGTGGTTCTCAATCCACACACTGAACTTCATAAACTTAATTTATAACAGTCATAACAGTGATTAAAGCACATGCACACATAAGCAGAGCCACTGTAGGGCGAATTGCTCCAAGCTACTCCCACTTCCACATTTAGAGTCTCAGATCTTATATAAGCAGCCAGGAGAGAACAGACACATAGGCTGGTTGGTTGTCAGTTCCTCTGGTGCTGCAAAAAAGACATGAAAGCTTTCTGGATCTACTGATCACTCTGGCTTCACAATGCAGAGAGTAGGACGGTAGCCTTGAATTGCATCAGCTAAGGTCAGAAAATCTGCAACTTTTGGAGTCGGCATCTGATCTGCAGCTGCAGGTCCAACTGTGGACGCTGAAGCCGTGAGATCTTCCAAGGACAGTCTGAAGGGTAAATATTGAACTTCATTTTCTCCGTAGCATGTGGTGACACGTGAATCACTGATTGGTTGCTTTATTCTCTTGTCAAATGTAGCACAATTTTTTTTTGCCTGTGATTGTGAACCATTGGGCTATGAGGGTTTGGCAAATGTTGTAAACTGACCTGTGCATTTTTTTTTGCATCTGGTTGAGTTCTGCAGATCAACTGTATGTAATGCAAGCTTTCATCATACGGGTGTGTTTGTCCGTGTGCGTTTGGGGCAGCTATCGATGGGTCAATCACCAACTTTGCAGTATTCCCTTTTTGTATGTTACTACCCTAAAAGCTAATTATTTGTTTTATTTGTTCATTTGTTTTATTCACTTCTATGGTGTAATCTACAAAATAAACCTCACGGACAATGTTACTGTTGCTGTGTGCCATATGTTTCATTCTTGCACCTCATGCACGCAATCACCCCAAAGCCATGGAGCCCCAAGATATTCCTGTTGGCCACCCCATTGGCCCCCTGCTTGCAAGTGCCCCATCTCCTTCTCAAGTGCCCTACTTTCTTAGTGGGTGCTATTTGCATAATATGTTTCTATCTGATATTTAACATTAGGGACTATTTATTTAAAGTTGAGGAAATAAGAAATGCAAAGCCAGCCAGTCAATTTCGCCCGTGCGTCAATGGTTCCCCAACCCCACCATCCTGCCTTGTGGTGGCCATCTCAAGATGTTCAGTGGCCCCATCTGCCCCTTCCCCATAAAAAAATTCAGCACCCCTGCATGCAGTTAATAATAAAAATAGTGGCTTTATCGCTCGAAATTCTTTGTTATTAGCTGATTATGCTAAAGTTAGCTCCATGAGTTGGTTGAAAACACCATCTCCAGCCAGGAGAGGAGACTGAAAGAGAGGGGTTTACAAGGCCACTGTTAGACAATCACTGTTTGTTGGGACATATTTGTGAAATGATGCATTTTTTGTGCGTGTTTAATGTGTTATGAAAGTGATAAACGAATAAAATGCCATTTATTTTGAGTCAATGTAAAACTGTATTGTCTTTATAATTTAATGTTTAATTGTAATGAATGGTAAGTTTGTCTCTCTGCTCTTCTGTGGTTTCTTTTTTTAGTATGTAGCATAATAATGATGTTATAAGATGAGAAGCTGTCATATTATAACATTATAGGATCATTGACAAAACCAACTAATAAACCTCGCCAAATGCACATACAAATGCTTTATATTCTACATGTATTTTAGCCTACCGTCTTGATTGGTGTTGCCCTTGATAGATAAATACTGTCTGGTCCCTTTCAGTGTATAATACAGAATAGGGTGGGTTAGCCTTTATGTGGTCATAGTGCCCCTCATAAAAGTTATCAGTCTCTGTAATCCACCTAAAGACCACTGCTAACACTGTGACAAAAAGGTGCGACGGACACTATTGTCTCTCTACTCTTGAAACTCAGCCTCTGCTTGAACACATCTCAACTTTCTTTTATCACGCTGATCAAAATCTTTCATGCCATCAAACCTCAGAGGTGAAGGGTCAACCGAAGCGTCTCCATGTCTTTTGATAAAGTTCTGTCTGGATTGATGCAATCGGTTTCACTATTCATGTGTGCAGCTATTCATCACAGAGCAATCGTTTTATATTAATAGAAAGTTCTTGGAGGATAAATAATATCGTATGTTTTTGATTCAACATCACTGACATCCAGGTAGGTCTTACCAATGCTGCTTATAACTGTGTTTACCTGAACATTCGCCTCAGTTCAGGTTGATGTCTCCTAGCGACTGATAAACCTCTAGAATCTCCCTCTTTGCCTACTTTTTGAGATTGCCACGGCATCTCAGTTAGATTTAGTTTTGAAACGCTCTGTTTTAGTTCCTGTCTCTTTAAGGCCCTGCCACCAAATACTCAGTCAGCTCTGATTGGTCAGCGTAGACGCGCCTGAGCAATCACCACTCTCCGTGTCTCCATTTGGCTCTGTCATGTTTTCAGCTTCCAGTTTGCTTCACTTCTACCGTGTATATAGGCATAAATTATACAAATGTGTGACATGGTGATGTACTGTGATGTCAAGAAGTCACAGGATTAAAGGCGGGACTACTGACAAGGCGTGTTTTCTGAGGGAGATAGAAGCTCCCTTTGGTGTGGTGAGGTCAACCTTTCAAGACTTCTAAAATATATAAGAACCTGTATAACAAAAAAAAAACAAAAAAAAAAAACGGCTTCCTTTAAGCCCATCTTCGTAGATGTACTTGTTGTTAGAACACCTCCCTTCACCTCCTGGAGTAATGGACATTCGACATTTGTTCAAGTCTTCTTGAGTATTTCTTAGACTGTATTCAGATGCAGAGAGGAAAAAAAGCAGAATTCAGACAGTGTCTCTCCCACAGCTAGGCTTGACAGTTGCTATAAAGACATTCTGCGGGTGGGCAGTGACGGATTCTTGGCAAATATGTCATTTTCGACCATAACCACACAGTTTAACGCTGGATGGAGCTCCCCCGAGAGCAGGCCTCCACAAATGGTCGGTTTTGTCCAGGTGCTCTGAGGCAGAGCTTTTGGCCAAATTTGTTCTTCTTCACTAAAAGTTCTCCCTGGCTAACCTTCCATGAATGCCAGTTCTTGTCAGTGTTCAGCTTTTATTGATGGATGCACAATGACATCAAATGTACCAGTGTAGGCTGAAGGGTCGCTCAGTCTTATTCTTTATATTCTTTAGCTACTTTTTAATATTTTGCTTTTGGCTCTTTGAGATGAGTTTATTTCCATTTATATGTTATTTGTCTCAGTGGACTGTTAGAGCTGGAAACTTTTGAATATGACTTTATAACTTTTTCCAAACGGATGCATTCTAACCCGAGGTAACCTTAAGACATCTTAGATCATGATTTTCCTATGAACTGCATAAGAAACACCAAACTCGACAGGCTTCTCATCTGTATTCATGGGATTGTCACACAAAGTGCTCTCTGAAAACATCATTACATGATCTGACAACTTCTCAGCCATTTCAGCCTTCCTTTTTACTCTGAGTCTTTCTTTGTGGCATTCCACATTCATCAGCTGACTGGAAATCACAAATTTTGCAACTGTATTCATTGCAACTGTCATTCACACAATATTGGTGTAAATATTATCTCACCACATTAGTAGAATTGTTCATCCTTCTTAAGAAACATCACACTATCCAACAATCTCTGCTTTTTTCAAATGTCAAGAAGTGACACAGATCAACCGAACACCAAGAGAAAAAAAAAAAACATCATTCACAACAGCTATGCATGACAACTTGATTCCTGTCAAGCCTGATTTGCTGATTTCCCTGACCAGTGTGCTGTGCCCTCCTCCTCCTCCTCCTCCACCTCCTCCTCCTCCACCTCCTCCTCCCTCCTCCACACCTCCTCCATCATCCTCCTCATCCTCCTGGACATCAACATGACAGCTACTTATACTGTAACCTTTTCTGCCTCTGCCAGGGAGGCTACAGGCAGGTCACAGCCAGGTGATAGGTCTTAGTGCTCCATCTAATTCTTTCTTCATTTTTCTGCCTGTGTGCACTTCACATTTACTGACCTTCCCAGCTCATCCCCTTCCACTCTCAATCTGCTTTACAAATGTGTTCAGGGGGAACCACAGTGTCTGACCGAGGTCAACGAATGCTGCGGCACAAAACCTCCCAATAATTTGAATGCTTTCCAAACGACTGATCAGGGGCGAAAGGCTATGTTCATAATAATATGGACTAAAATCTCTTGTTTTTTCACACTTCAGTAGATTGTTTTATTGTATTTTGATTATTATTTTGTTTTTTTGTTCAGTAGTTTTTATTGAGTAAAGCTTGTGGCGCTCAATATCAGTTGGTTTCGTCCACTACTCAAGTCCAGGCAGAAATAGTTCAAAGACTAAAGGATGGATTGCCAGTGAATTTAGTTTAGATGTTCCTGGTCCCTAATAGATGAGCACTAGTGACCTTGATGACTGCAGAACAACAGGTCATAATTTTCACTTATACACCGAAATCTCTTGTATATGTACTGACACAAAATAACAAACACCTTCTAGCACCACCACGAGGGTGTTGTTTAGTGAAACGTCTTGACAACTATTGAACAGATTGCCTTTCCTTAGATTTTCTTCTGACGCTGCCATTAAAGGTAAAATAAACATATCTGCAAAACAAACTGATTTCTCTTCAGCCACAGTTGTACTTGGCTGGGTACCATTCACATATGAACCAATACCAATACCACTTCCAGCACCAGTACCTGGAATTCAGTACCAGTGCCCAACGGTACTTTTTTCCAGTTGTTTCTCTCTCTGTAATGACAAGTAGGGGTGTACCAAAATATCGATACTACGATATATCGCGATATTTCGTCTTGAGGTACACTGGCGCCAATTATCGGTATCGTTAAATTGCAGTCAGTGTTTATGTGTTAAGAAGAGCCACTGTGCAGTATACACTTTGTTTTACTTGGCTGTCATTCATGTGAAATCGATTGACAATGTTTTATAATTCCTGTGAAATCGATTCAGTGCAGTCAATAAATTCTGAATTTCTTCAGTGACACAGATATCGTGATGTATCAAGGATGAAATTTCTTGCAATATATCGATTATCGCAGAATCGCTGTATTGGGATATTATCGGTATCGTGGGCAAAATATCGCGATAGCATCGTATCGCGAGGTACCCGGTGATAGCCAGCCCTAATAACAAGACTGTCCTTTCAATTGTAAATTTCTTTTTTTTAAAGTCACGATAATCACAAATACAATGGGCATTGCTTCAAGGGAGGAAGCTGTTCAAAGACCTGGAACTGTTTGGAGATCAGTATGCCAGGACTAAAATGTAGAAACTGATGGTATATCAGCACAGTGTGGGTAAAAAAATAGAATAAACTGTCAAAGGAAACATTAATAACCAACAGTGGAGAGCAGCAATATGCCATTGTAGCGTCTAGTCTGCCTGATTCAAAGAAGAAGAAATGTCACTACAGTATGCATAACGCATTACTGGTTTTCATATCAAGGTTTCAGACAACCTAAAAAACCTCACATGCCGATTTAGCATATTAAACAGCATGTTGGTAAGGAATTATTCAGTTTTGGTCAATGGTGGCAAAAATGCTGATATAACGTCAACTCAGACAGTGAAAAAAGCCCAGTCATCTCATACGACGACTTCTCCAACTTGCTAATTAAGAAGATGTTGATGCCTCTTCGTCCATGCTGGAGGGTTCAACTCTCTGTGAGCGAGTGCAGCACTGACTGCTGGCGTGCTAACATAAGCTGTGGCTGCTGCAGGAGATCTGGTTTTTAGTTTTCAAACACAGTGACCTCTTGGCTTTTAGACATACTTGGTGCTTGACCAGCTGTTTCCTCAGGTTAAATGTTTCGCCTTGCATAACATATATACCAGTGAGTGTTGCCATGATGCACTGTGACTTGTTGCAGGCTTGGCGTCTCACTCTCTCTTTGCCTCTGTAACGTGACTCTAATGATGTGCTCTCGCGTTCCAAAATTTGACACAGGTTTATCTGACCTGAATCAGTACACAGTGGTACCAATGTAATTTAGTCTGTGCTCGCAATAAAGCACCGAGCTCTGTACCCAACCCTGGTTGTGCTTGCTGTTTAGCACTAATTGGAAAATGTTAACAAGCTGACACACAAAACGAACCTGCTAATTGTCAGCATGTCACCACAGTTATTTTCAGCATTTAGCTTAAAGCACAACCTCACAGAGCCACAAGCATTGTTTACTTTTAACATACACTGTTTACTGGATTCAGGAGTAAGTGTTCTCGTGCCTTCCAAGTTTTGCTCTGCTCTGAGGGGTAACATGGGACCATTAACGACACAGACACACACACACACAAATGGCCGTACGTAGAAGGAGACAACGGCGCAGAGTGGGAGGCAGAACAAACAGATGAAGTGAGGGAGAAACAACCAGGTCAGATGTGCGAGTACTAGTCCGCTCCTCAGCAGCCAGCCAGCCAACGGCAGGCTAACGTGATCTGCATCTCAATCGGCTGCAACACAGCACTTGTCCTCTGGCACACTGGCAGCTCACAACCTCCTTCAGACCGAGCTGCCAGGAGGAAGAATGAACCTCTAAAGCTTCAAGGTCAGATATAAGATCGAGATGGGGGATAATAAACATGTTGAAATTGACAGCCTTGTGCCTGGCCTGGACTACCATTCAATTACAGGTTGGCAGTTGGCTAATTCAATGCCAGATCCGAGTGGCTGATTGAGTTTGAATTGTTGCTGCTTGTGGGATTATGAAACATGACAGGCTTTTTATAAGGTGTAATTAACGCTCTGATTTTAATGGGGACATGACAGATATTAAATTGGTTTCACATCTTGGTGTCGAGACTGACTGTTAGGAATGCCGTTTGGCGCGCACGTGTGTGTGTGTGTATATGCAACAAAAGTTAGGTTGCATTTTGTTGTGACACATCAACTGTTGGAGCTTATTTACAAGCTTAAATGTTTAACAAATTCCTTCTAATGTGAGTTATTTTTCGTAGTTTTCCCGCACAAGTATTAAAGGAAACTTTTTAGAAAGAGAATCGTTCGTGCTCATTAAGTCACTCAGGGGATTTCTCATGATGCTTGGTGAGATGGCCACTTCAGAACATTCAAGAAAAATCAACAAGTGTGTTCTGTTCGGAGCTGCTGAAACTCTAAAATATCCCTCCTCAGCCTTAATGATGTCTCTGGGTACCTAACTTTTGTGTTCTTGTTTGGCGGAACAGCTTGCAACAGGGCCCAACCATATGGCTCGAATGCAAAAAGCAGCTTCACCAGAAAGTTCCAAGGAAAGGCAAAAGAATTAGTCCGTTGTTTTTCTGGCACTGAACTAAGACAAACAAATTCTGCTGATTTAAAACTGTAGGCATCAACATCAAAAGCCAACCGATCAGCCAGTAGCTGAAGAGCACATCCAGAGGTTTTGTACATTTGATCCAGAGCAACAACCGTGCTGAAAACATCATATTGGACCACCACTACATCATCCAATCTGTTTTTCTTTTTATCCCCCCCTTTCTTCAAACGTGAGTCCCTGCTGTTTCTCTCCACTGTAATTCCACAGCAACACCTGAAACAGCACTTATGTGCAATCTTCCGAGACACGCACCCTTCTTGTCCCATCTCTGTGAGCACCAGCTGTAGCTATCTCTCTGTCTTCCTGTGCCATAAATACTGGCAAATGGAGTGTACAATAGCCAGTAAAAACCAGCAATTAGTAAACCCATCTCCCTGAGGGACCGGCTGTCAGTGGCACTCATGCCCATCAACCGGATCTTTCTTAGCACTTTTACTTTGCACATAGAGGAGAGAGAGAGAGAGAGAGAGAGAGAGAGAGAGAGAGAGGGAACACTGACGTACAATATGCCTTACTGTGTGTGGTGGCTGTCATGTGTATCGCATAAGGCTGGATATAAGCGGACCCTGTCAAAGATTTTCCGGAGCAGTGCGGTTAGGGACCATGGCGGGAATTTCTCTGAATGCATTTTTCTTGTCTTACTGCTCTCTCCATCTTCTGACATGACATGAGGTGACACTGTTTCTCAGCCATTTGACGGATGGCATTGTCTCCGTTTGATTTTATGGTTTAACTGGACCTACGAGACACTTCTGAGGAAAAATAACTGTACAGCAGCAGACACACTGCAGATGGACTGATCCGAGCCTTCGCCAAGGCTAAAAACAACCCATAATACAAAACTCTCCTTAAGGTCTAGTAAGTAGGATTCAGGATTATCTAATGGCATACAAGGAATATAATATTCACAATGATGTTTTTATTAGTATATAATCAGCTGAAAGTAAGACATTGTTTTGTTTCCGTGCCCTAAGAATGAGCCGTTTCTACAGAGGGTCCTCCGCGTGTCCACCATGATGTACTGCCATGTTTCTCCCGTAGCCATGAATGGACAAACCAAACACTGGCTTGAGACGGTCTTTCGCTTTTTTACGGTATTTAGGGGCCATCGCAGGAAAGGGTTAAACAAGGGGGGTTCAATTGGTTGCAATCGAAAACCTCAACCACTAGATGCCGCCAAATCTCACACACAGGACCTTTAAAATCACAAGTTAACTCTGTATTTTATACTATCTAAAAAGTCTAAGTGCTGCAAGAAAATTTTTTGAAAAAGGTCCAAACACTCAAAGATTAATAGAAATGGATATTCATGAAGGTCATCTGTTAAATACACACTGTGCTAAACAGCTGCCCACAGTGTTCTCCGGTAGTTAGGAAAAACAGGCGGCTTTAAAGCGTCTCTCTCTCAGATGGTGATGTATTCACAGGAACGGGCCTAACAATTTATTTGCTCCACTGCATCTGCCTATTGCATAAACATGTCAGGGAAATTATAGGTAATTTTCCATTTTGTTCCTCATGAATTGTAAAGTCAGACATCTCCACATTGCAGAAATAGAGCTTTACATTCAACGCCGTTTCAGTCAAGAAGCAAGCAGAGCAAACGACATAATCAAGTTTATACCTTGAGAGTGCCTGTTCAAAACGGATAATCTGATGGCCTGTTGGCTCTGCAAGAAAACCACCTTCAAGATGCCGTGACGAACTATCTTTCGTTCTTTTATGCATGATTCTTCTCACAGGCCGACAGCCTAACGCAGAATTTTCTGAAACCTTACAGGGCCTGTCCTTTGGCACTATGGCCCGTGCCCAGTCAAACCATGCTATGTTACTATGGGTTTCCTTTACCAGTTGGTGGACTTTGTCATCATTCAGGGAAGGAGCCAGTGCCTACTCTAGAACCAGTTCTTTGTATTTCAACAGCCAAAATACTTTGCTGGTCTACAACAAAGAACAGCTTACGTCAAGGGCTGGGAGATGGGTAATCATCACCAGGGAGAAACTAAGACCGCTTATGATCGACGTTTTTAAAAAAAACAGAGATAGTGTAGCGTATTCTGACTTATCCATTGGAGAATTACAAGAAAAGATTTTAATGGCTCTCATGCCGATGGGAAAGCAAACCGCAAAAAAAGAGAAGAAACTGAAAAGAAACAGCACTCATAGGGGTCATAGAGGTATTCTAGAGCCATTTAGTTATTCCATCTCTGTTTTGCAAGCAATAAGCAGTAGGTGCGAGGCAAAAATGTAACAAAAGCATGCAGATCCAATCAACATCAGTAATCATCATTAACTCATGACTAGCGTATCGTCAGTAAAAGACACACCTTTAAGAGGGTAGCTCTGCTGCAATGGAGATAAATCCCTGCCGTGCTGTCAGAGATTAGCATCTCAGAATGGGTAAAGCCAAACCAGCACATCTGTATGGTAACGGGCTAAAAAATGATCATTCACCGGTATATCATGACAACGTAACTGACGTGATGCCACACTCGGGGAGAGAAAACTCATCTGCATCCTTGTGATGAACCCTCGGACGAAACAGATTAACCTTAAAACCACCCCACAGGAATGTGAGGAGAAGGAGGAGGTCTCGCTGGTCCATAGCCCTCCGCCTCCACCAACGTGAAGAGTTGCCATCCATTTTCTCTCTGGAGGGTTCATGGCTGCGGGGCTGCGGCTTGTCAAAAACAATTACATCCCTTGGTCTCTGGGAGGGCCTCCTCTTAATTTGAACTGATAAGCATCTACTTGCATATTAGCAGTGAGGCCCAGCGGTCATCCTGCTCCCCACAGATAATGGACTGGGCTGGCAAACAGCATTTGTCAGGGACAGCCACTTACCTGGGTCGTGCAGGACATGCTGAGCAATGCTAATAATAGCCACTCAGCCAGACTAGCAGTTAGCAGGCCGCGAACCCCACCCCTGCGGCTGGCCAATCAATAGTCATTTACTCTCACTCTCCTTTCAACTCAACGGAGAAAAAGATGTATTACCAAACCCCCTTTCTGTTGCTCCAAGGCTGGACACTGAAAAAACACTTTTTTAGTCGCCTCTGCTTGATCAAGTTGCACAACTGTTGTATCCCAGCAGCTTCTCTCAAGCATGAATCTGAAACCTGCATGTTTGCTAATCATTCTATGGCATACAGTGGAAATCCAATATAAGTTTATAGGAGCATGATGAGAGTAAAATTGCATTCAAGAGCTTGAGGGAAACCTGATAATAAAACATTGCATTTCTCTTCATCTGGTGGCAGTTTATTTATACGCCATGGGCGGCCAGAGACTTGTAATATCCTGGCAAAGTAACTAACGTCCATCTCTAATACAGCTGATGTGTTTTCACATCTCCGCCCTGTGCCTGACTATAAGGCACAACATTATTAGATGGGAAAAAAAGTGGGTAATTTTGATGGATGGACTGATGGATCCAGATAAGAGAGGCTGCGAACAAGAACGGAAGAAATTATGGAGGAAGGCCGACTGGCTAACTACAGGTGAGATACAGATCCAGCCAGAGAGATGGTGATAAGCGCAGTGAATGTCAAGGCGAGGAGGGCATGTGAGACGGGCAGAGATGGAGGGAGAAAGTGGAGAAAACAAACAGAAGTCTGGAGGAAAAGACTGTGTGATTAATTCCTGTTCATCATCTCCATCCATGCAGCACACAAGCAATAATGGCGCTCATTTGGCTGGCAAGTCCCGCCTGAGTGGGACGTTGTTTCCTTATGGCCACAGGTTGGCATTAGCCCAGCACACTTATATCATTAAATCACTCATTAGTGGCGGAATAAACGACATAATTCGATTTACAGAGCCAGTATCACTCCCCTAGCAAACAGGTGAGTTGCACAAATACAATTACATGCCAACAATGACTTCAGGGTGGCGGAAATTATCATGGGAACCTGCCGGGTTCTATTCGTGCATAAACGCACATTGACATTTACAGGGAGATGCAGAGCAGAGCAGTCAGACATTTAAATGCTCCCTCGTATTCGTATGACGTGGGATTTCATTGTGAACAAGGGTACAGCTGTTGACAATGATCTGTATTATTCCCTGCAGGCCAGCGACCGTTTCCTTCACCTTGACTGTTGGCCTGACTGGAGTTAGAGCATTCATGGTATGTATTAACGACATAAATGACAAATCAAATCAACTGCAGAGGTTACAGGGCTCGTCGTGTTGACGGAATAAAAAAGCTCCGAAGAGCACAAGCTGAATGCCGAATGCGTTTGTGACTTTGTGACAGTCCTGTTTTCACTTTAAATGTGTTAATAAATTCCACTGCTGGGCCTCAGAAAAAGAAGCCCTTTGCGAGACAGTTAGATCAAGGCAAACAGCGTTGATGTAATAAGCAGTTAGAGCCATGTTGCAGCAGACAGTCCGTGAACCGTCACCTCTTTTTAGAGAA
The DNA here is from genome assembly GCF_900880675.1 of Sparus aurata. Classification (NCBI taxonomy): domain Eukaryota; kingdom Metazoa; phylum Chordata; class Actinopteri; order Spariformes; family Sparidae; genus Sparus; species Sparus aurata. The sequence goes on from NC_044192.1 coordinate 29,549,848, forward strand.
AAGAGGCGATGGTTTCTAAAAAGTCTTTTAGAAAAAGAGGTGGGAACAAAACATGGAGGGAGAGAGACAGACGGGTAAATGAGAGAAGGACACCGAGGCTGGATTGGGTGTTTGCACACAGCTAAGCGTCTTAAATGGAATCCGTTTTGTCTTTCTGTTTGTCTTCAGCTAAATGCATGCGTATCGGAATATGTCACACAGAGTGAATAATGCGCACACACTGCTGCCTTTGTGCAGCAGAATATTAGCCCCGCAAAGTATAATACTTGGGTGCGAATACATATTCAAACTAAGTGATTCAGGAATCCAGTGTAATGCGAGGGGGGATTTGGATACATTCCAAACAGTCTTCACTCATTTGCATCTGAATGGTCACTGCATTTAGTATGGTAAATATGCTGTAACACATGATAAGCACATTTAAGAGGGAACACGCACCAAATCAGGATCGAGATGAGCTGTGCAAAGTGTAACACAAAGAAAGTTGCTTTCTCCCACACAAGCGAGCAGACACACAAAATGCGTAAAGCTTGCAGAAGCCTTTTGTACCTGTATTTCATCCTGGTCCTGAGGGGCATTTGCCTCCCCTCTGTGTAAGCAAAACTGACATCCTTTATAAAAGATTTATGAGCCAAAGATGCAAACGATAGAGCGTGAACTCCCTTGGGTGCAGCCTCTTCCATCTGTGAAGGATCACCTGTTCTTAGGTGGGCTAAAGCGCTTGTTCCCTGCCAGTGTACTAACAGGCGTCCAGGCCGTAGGGAGCAGACGGGGGGCTGCAATAGGACGCCGTGCGAGAGTGCAGCCTCCTGGCAGCGGCCGCAGCCCGGCTGAGTGATGCACCCTCAGCAGCAGATATTATGGAGTTCTCAGGCAGCTGACAGAACTTTCTACCGGCTGTGGCGTTGCTTAAACACATGGCGGGAGGCGACTGGAAGGCAACTGATGAAAATCTGCCTTTGATGCGAGTGAACTACAAGAGAACAATTCAGCAGTCATCAGGGGTTTTTTAACTACACACTGACCCGGGAATCAGTGCTGCTTCAAGCGTTCTTTGTGAGAGATTTTCAAAGAAATGCTATGGATCAGCAGAAAACGAGATCCGCCGCCAAAGGTGAGGCCACGAGGGAGCACAACACATGTTACGTGAATGCAGTGCATCTTAAACGTCTCTCCACTGTCAGCACAAGTAGTGCACGTTGAAAGGCGAAAACACTGATGCACTGTACCAAAACACAGTGCAAGGGAGCACAGACGGCGAGAAGTAGGACAGCCACTGCTGCGCTGCTGCCAGCTCGATGTAGGAAGTGAGGAAGGCCAAGGAGACGCTCGCCAAAAACCAAGAGGCTAAAACAATTTGCAACTTCAACAGGATCTACTGTGGAGGATGAGTGCTGAGGAAAGCTCTTCCATCAGGGAGCCCCGACAGGATTACAGCTCTACACCTCTTCATAACCCCACAACTGGTCAGGGTAAGACCAGGACTCTGGTAAGACTGATGGTCCAGCAGTGGCACATGTTCCATATACAGTGTGACGTTCTCCCTGTCTGAGCATTTATCGCAGTCTGTGCACAGACAGGGTTCACCCACCTGCACCTATTCTGCTTCGTTCTCTGCCTCATTCCACTTGTTATTCAGATAAATGAATAGCAATGCACTGTTGCCTTGACTGAGTTGTGCTCCTGGAGAGGCACATTCAGCCAAGTCTCCCACAGGAGGGGTGGGGGGGGGGGGGGCACTAAAATAATGCGGGGCTTTGTGTGGTGTATCCTGCTCCACCACCCTCCCCTCCCCTCTGCCTATTGGCCATATCTCTCCCGTGGCCTCCCGGGGCACCTCTCCGCACCTTCCTCCATCCGTCTGAAAGATAAACGCGCCCTGGTATAAAGTGGGGTCACACTTGTTGCTTTTATCAAATTTTCTATTCATCCCCTGTATATACTTAATAGTCCTCACCCTGACCAAACCCCACACCCCCTCAGGGCTGCTGCGAGCTTAAACAATGAGAGCGGCTGTCTCCCAGAGCAACTTGTTAATACGGAGGGCATGTATTTAGTCCCTTCAGACACATTTAATTGCCGACCTTGTTCGCACGCCACGCCCACGGTGTTGTTTTGTCCCTGGTTTATCTCTTTTTCTCTCAGCGAGGCAAACAAGAAATACTAAAGGCACAAAAACACTGACCTGAATTCCAAGATGCCTCATCAGGTGGTGTTATGGGCCATGTCCAGGACATTAAGGCCCAGACACACCGAACCGGCATCAGAGAACCGGTCGGGATGAAGGCTGACTGCTTTGCTGCCTCACACTGCCTGCTTCTTGGCGAAAAAAACAAAATGCATTTGAACACACCGCAAAGACTATAGCTGATGGCTAACCGCATGAGAGAACATACTTCTCAGTACCAGCAGGTGGCGGTAGTCTGCATTCGTCATTCAAAACAGGAAACTCGAAGGTATGCAGAAATACAGTACTTACAATACTTTTTTTTTTACACCATTCTCTCTTAAATAGCCATTTTTAATATGTCTGATAAAAAAATTGCAAAAGGCATTGGCATGGTAAGATGTCCCACCCACAACGCTATTTGATTGGATACAGTTCTATCATTGAACTACTGGAAGATAAAAGTAATGACTACATGACTTTCCATTTGTGTTGAGGCATATTTACCATTTTAACTCTGTTTTTACTTCATTGTTAAAGCACAGTTATTTATTTATTTATTAAATAAAGTAGCCTAATGATTATTTATTTATTTTTTTTTTAATCGTGGTATCGAATAAGTATCGAGAATCATGGAAATTTACTAGTATTGGTATCGTAGAAAGTTCCAGCCTTGATGGCTAGACCACAGGAATTGGCTGGGATATGTTGACTTTGTCCTGGGCCAGTGGTTAGAATGGTGGGGCCCAGGGGGCCAGTGGCAAATTTCCCTTATTGTCTAACCCTGATATCGTTTCCAACTATCATTTCTCTCTTTGATTACTATGGTGTTGGGGTTAGAGTTAAAAACATATCGGTTGATGCCTGTTCTACACATTCAATCAGCCAAAAAGCAACTGAGAAGCGATAACTAGTGCTACATACCCTGTAGATACATCGTAACAAGTAGCACACATGCCACCAATGGCCTTGACATTGGCGGACGGCCGACCGTTGGCCTGGTGTGTAGTGGCCCGTACAGGTAAACCAGAACACACAGTATACGTCGCATTTTCAGCTCACTGCAAAGAATCTCCCTCTGTGATTCTGCCGATTCTCAGCAGGTTAGGCCTCCCGTTCTCCGCAGCCTCACATCATGTTTCAGTACGGCCAACACAACCTGCTGCATGATTCCGGCATTCAAAATGAGCGAGTCTGAGTTCACTTTATAACATCTCTGCCAGACCCGCCGTAGTTATGAAGACATACATCCTCATATATTTATCCACCCACACTACAACATGACATTTTCCTTCTCGTCCACTCCGTGAAGTGTTGAAGTGGTGTTCTGTGGTGTGACAAACACGGTATTCATGTGGATGACAGAGGACAGAAGGGATGTGTTTTAAAATGCAGTCAGCTTTCTGAGGTCCTAAATCATACCCCATAAGGAGACATTTTTACCTTGAGGAGGTAAAAATGGGAGCTGAGGCCTGATAAAAGAGAGGAAATTGGCCAAATGGTCATTATCATGCGAGACAGCTGAAAGAAATTCCCACTGTGGCCTGAATGAAACTAGCGACATTACCGGGCTTTACTTTGCAAAGCCATCAGATCTGGGGGACGGTGGGAGGGGGGAGCCATTATCCATTTGTTAATTGTGCCGGCGAGTCATTAGTCACCCACCTTTGACCTTATAGGTTACTGGAAGAATTTACTGTCAGTCAGCGACACGGCCAAAGTGGTTTCAAATGAAAAGCAGTGGAGGTCAATTCCCCCATTCAAACAATTTGTTTCGCTCAGTTCCTCCCATCTGTTTTTATTTTTCTAATCACCACCTTTTCTATCCATCCCTCCCTCCACTTTTCTTTTACTACCAATCCCGTCTTTTCTTCAAGGGGGCACTCAGGTTCAGTTCACTCATCACAAAGAAGAAGAAAAAACGCAAAAGACGAAGAAGAAGTAGAAGACTGCTTGACCCATGAAATGGCTCGGGAGGGAGTGCTCCAAACTCTGATGGTGTCAACTGAGACGAGACACCATTAACAGACAGCCGCCACTGCAAACTGGAGGTGTGGACTTTGAAAGAATGGAATGATTACCAGGCAGAGAGGGGCAACTAAAAAATGCTATCAAGTTGCGTTATGGTAAATGTAGGATCAGCTGATTGAATTGATTTTGACCATTCTTTTTCAAACCTGTCTCTTTTGAGCCCCCCTAACTTTACCAAATGCAACACTAGACTCGCTGGAACACCCCTGTGCTGATTCATTGGTCTCACCTTCAGACACTCCTTCTGCCTTGAAAACTCTCTTCCTCTCTTGCCCTGACCTCCCTCTCCCTCGCGTTAAACAGTTGGCTGTATGTGACTGGCGCAGGGAAAGACAACAGGCTCATAGCTGAGACAAAGTAACCCTGGGGAGTAATGCTCGAGCTAATGAAACATAATTTTGCAGCTCATCCCCATTCCCTAAACTCCGCTAGTCCCACTCTCTCTTGTCTCTCTCCTGTCCCTGGGGGGCTCCTGACTCAACAAACAGGTCCACAAAGTACCAGGCTGAATCTTCGGGGGCCGTCCCCTCCGGTCGGTGCTGCACCTCTTCAAAAAACACCAAATCGAGGTGTCACTTCGCATCACAGGGGCCCATTGAGTGAAAAGTGTTCTCACGCCCTCACACATGTTTGTATAAATGCCACACATATACACACACCCACACACCCACACACACACACTGCTGCACACCTCATCAGAGATGCAGAGCCCTTTAAAGGGCAGCCGACAGTTCCGTTATATCTTTTCCACAAATAATCATACTCGTACAAGTGTGTGTGTCATGTTTGTGTGGGTGTGCACATATGAGAACATATTTATGTACATGACGTGCTTCATCACACTGCTGGTTGTACTATGCCTCCATTAAGCTTCCTGCTTTATGGTGCAACAAAGGGATAAATATTAGATCAGCCACATTTAAATGTTTGTGTCCTCTGCTGTTTGCATTTCCATTGCTTTTGGGGTGCCCCGACGTTCCCATTAATTCGTGTTCTGATCCCACTTAATGACTCTTGTGATTTAATGAGTCAGATTCCCACTTTATGAATCTCATCTAACTTTAAAGAATAAAGTGTGCCCTAGCAACACCTATGAGAGAATGCCATGGTGGGTGCTACACTGTGGGCAGAGGAGACATGCGGTGGGGGAACAGGTGCTACAGGGTAATTACAAACACAGCAAGCTTTTAATTATGCTCTCTAGTATGAACCGTTAATGAATGTGAACCTCATGCAAATAGCGATGTGTTCCCACTGTGTCTTCACACATGTGCAATCACCCGAACGCCCACACACACGCATTAAGTGTTAAGGAGGGGGATTGGCAGCCGATAGCTCCAGTGCGGTGCCTCCTCATGACTTGGACCGAAGTGGACTCTCCTCTCAATCCCCTCTCTTGTTACTCCAGAGTTCCACTAATAACACAAGCAGTGACTGCTGGAAACTTGCCGGGCTCAGCCCGGGCTCTTTCACCTGGTGTTATCAAAGGAATCACTGCGCAGCAACATAACAGGACGTAAACAGATCTTAAGGCTTGTTGGAATAGCCTCTATAGAGTAAGCATGTAGTCTGTGGTCCACAGCTTACCTTCCTCAAAGCCTGACCCATCTAAAAACTCTCCCTTTGAGCGTTTGGTCCTCCTTCTTTTGTGCCCTTCCTGTCCCTCCTGCTTCTCACTGTGGGCTCTAATCCCTGTAACCTCCCATCCTTTCGGCTCACCTCCTCCTGACATGGATGGAAGCTCTGATAATTGATGCACTGTGAAATCCCTTCATGTGATTTGTCTGTAATCTCTCTTATCTCGGTTTTTCTGTCTTTGTGTACACTTGTGTGTTTACCGTGTGTTGGCATGTGTTCCATTTTTCATTTGAATGGTAGATAAATTATTGCTAAAGCTATTCAGCTTAAGCTCCTCAGTCTGGGAGAAAAACAGCAGCAGTGGAGGCAGTGTGTGGATGATGCAGTGGCTGTGCGTCTGCCTTTCTGCATGCTGGTTTGTCTCTCTCGCTTGGCGAGGCTGCCTCGCTGCGTTACATTCTGTCCCTCCGTGTCTCCATCCCTGTTCTTCTATCTTTCTGCTCCACTTTCTCTCCCTGTCCTCATGTCATCTCTGTTGCCCAGATCTGTGATGTTGGAAAAAAAAAGGCTAGCCAAGCCAAGCGGCAGACTTTAAGGCTTTTATAAGGCATACAAATAGGCTGCAAATCGGATTAGGGTGGAGGGGAGGGAGCCTTTTCTACTGAAAATCCATTTTGTGATAGGGTGGACATTGTATGTACAATGACAGGCAGGTCATACACTTGTCTTGCACAGTGTGAGGGTGACAAGCAAAGAGAATGCCACCAATCTGCATAAAAGAGGAGGCTTTCATATTGAATGCCACAGTGGATGACGCTGCAGTTGATGTCAGAGCAGAGGAATCTCCAGGATTCTTCGTGGTCCACTGTTCATCCAGAAGAAAGATCCAGAGAGAGACACACACGATTAATGAATGTGTGCACCACAATACACTACAATTTTTACTCAAGTACTGAAATTTTTTGCAACCTTCTACTTCAAATTTGCTATATTTCAGAGGGCATTATTGAACATCTGGACTAGAACTACAAACACAAAAGTCTGTCCCTGAATTATTGACTGAGTGATGGTATTATCATTGTTATGATAGTAAATCATTGGTTGGTTCAAGTGGTGGAGCTTCCCCATTGGCTGCTGCTCTCCTCATCAACAAATATGAATATAAAGCTGTCTCCCAGATGAATTTCTGCAACAGCGTATTTGGTACATGGTTACATTAGCTCCATCTGCCACTGTTAATGCAACAATAATAACATCCCAAACGTGTAGTATCTTTAATAATAAAGCACTCTGATAGGGAGAAAGTCAGCATAGGGAGTATTTTAAGTGTCGATTTTTCCAGTACATTTTGCTCAAAGGGGCGGTATGTAAGAATCTTAGTTGAAGAGTATAAAAATGATCTCAAATGATCAACATAATGTGAAAAAACAGCAGATGTGACAGTAGGCCCAATCTTAGATATTGCTCCTTTAAGTAAAATTCTGTATTTCTAAACTGACGCATCACTTCTTTAACTTATGTAAACAATTCAACAGTTTGAACAGTTCCCGACTTTGTATACAGCATTTTAAAAAAGACTCAGTGGTTTCCCTAAAAACAGTTGGGCACTGTAGTGTTTACCGAACGTCACACAAACATGTGCAAGTAGTGTGCTCGTTGGGGACTATTTTAGTGGAACTGGTGTTGGCGTAGGTGAGAATTTACAGCAGCAGCAGGACGTTGTGTGTGCAATTGACTGAAAATAAACTACAGTGCCCACGTTTATGGTAATGAGGGAATATATCACCCAGTGCAACAGTGTGGCTCATTCATGTGTTTTTTTCTATAGACGCTGAACAACACTGGAGCTGCATGGCACTGAGGGATAAGATGCAGCAGGCTTTGGCTGCACCTTTTTATTAGCCATATGTGAGCGGATTAGAACATGACATGAAAAACGATCTCTCGGCCTCTTTCAGTCGCCTGTACAGGCCTGTTTAAGTTGCTTAATGCTGCTGGACTGTGGATTCCTCTGTGAAGGTCTCCAAACAGTCCCAAGGATGTGACTTTAAGCTCGAGCGCCTTATCTCAGGGCCTCTCTCTCCATAGAGAACAATAGTGATAGACCGATACATCGCCGGCCGATATTATCGGCCAATTTTTGCGTTTTTTACGTGTATTGGCATCGGTCGATGCGGGCTGCTGCATTCGCCGATCCAGCATTATTTACAGACAGGCGTCCACAGGCAGCTCCCTGTTGCTGGAAACGCTGCAAGAAATGGCAGAGCAGAAAACCAATCCAGTGTGGCAGCATTTCACAGAGCACTGTTCTACCTCACCTGTTTTTAATATTTGTTAAATATTGTTTACTTGTTCTTGTTCTACCTCACCTGTTTTTAATTTCAATAAATGTTCCTTTTTTTAAAAATTGAGACTCGTAACATTTGTTATCATCATTGTGTAATTTTATGATGTAAATTGAGGGAGCAAAAGTAGTATCGGCCCCAAATATCGGCTCAAGAAAATCAGCAGTCCGTATCGGTCATCGGCTAAGGCTGATGAAAAAAAAATCGGTATCGGCCCTAAAAAATCCATATCGGTCGATCCCTAGAGAACAACAGTAGCTATAACGTAAGTTTAAAAACGGAGCCCGCTAACATAAACCATCAACCGACTTCCAGCACAGCAAACAAGTTCCACGGAGCCCCTTTTAAAGAGCTTACCTTATGTGGAAAATTTATCCTATGGGACATATTCAGCGATCAAAGGTTGCACTTGTTGCCACAGCTAGTAGTGTGTAAGTGCGTGCCTCTCTGGGTTGTACACTACATGTGACACTGTTGCCTGCTGAGACACACACTTTCCATTAAGACAGACACCAAAGAGTATGAATGGACTCCTGTGGTCCCCTTTTCTTGTGTCCTCTCGGCTTTCTGGCTATGCTCTGGCCATTAATGTCTGTCCGTGCTAACAGAGCAGGGAAAAAGCAAAATATCAGCCTTCAAAGCGCACACTGTTAACACACGCAATCCAACAATCTTCCCCCGCGGTATTTCTGCTGTCAATGGCGCAGACAGAAGACCGCTTTCAGAGTGTTACATAAAATGTAATTATACATGGTATTTCAGAATGTGTTGCTCTGCAGAAAATGTCAATGGATCATCTGTACAGAGAACAATCACTATTACTGAGGAAAGTGAAAAAAACAGGAAGCCTGTGACTTGTAAAAAGTTTCCAAATCAGACAGTTGATATTTTGGTCTGAGATGCTCCGGTGCTCCGCTGACGCTGAGCAGGCTCCAGTTGATAATCATCTGCTTTGTAGCGGGGAAGCAAGGGGAGATGGAGCAGATGGCACTAGTTTTATTTTGCCGCGGATGCTTTCTCTGAATAAGGGACGCTCTGCTGAATGCCAAGCTCTGTGGGAGAGGAGAGGCAAATTGAAGCCCTCCCGCACCGCGCTCCTCGTGAGGGGAAGGGCTATTGTTGTGTGTGTGCTCCAATTCCACGCTGACGGCCGAGCTCTGCTCATTCATTAATGCGTCGCGCTCGGGGGACGAACGAGCCCCGCAGGAATTTCATGACCTCACTCCCTCCCCCTCAAACCCCCCCCTCCCCTCCCAAGTCCCCCACTAACTCGCTCTCTCGCCGACATGCCCACGTTGATGAGAAGTGATTTTGTTGTTCCAGCAAATAACCAGGAAAAATAGTCCCACTCCGATTCAATTAAAGAGTAATGATGTAGTGTTTCCATCACCGACGGCTTTCACCCTGAAATGGATCGGCGGCCCACTCCCAGTGCAGCCCTGATTGGAGGCTTCCTGAAGCGCTAGCCGACGCAAACGGACCTCACGCTGAGAAACGACTAAACCTGTTTAATCGTGCAAAATCCAAACCCTTTCTCACAGAAATGAAACAGAGCTCCTGATAGTCTAAATGTCACGTTCGGTGGCATTTCACCGAGCAGCCATAATGAGAAACCAGAGGAAATTCATACCATATAGCAGTACGAGCCCCCGTAGCCCATTTGGATGTAATTATGAATTATTTTGGCAGAAGTATAATTCAAGTTCAACGCAGTCGACCTTAACGGGCTGCCTGTGAGTTATCTGAACGGAGCAACTTACTGTAATAGAAGGAGATAATGCGGGAAGGAGGCCAGTGGGGCAAAGAGGTCAAAGGGCATCACGGACAAAAGAAACTAGAGCAGAGAGAGGCGAGTATGATGAGAAAAGAAGGGGAGGTGAAGCAACACTCTTGATTCTGATCACCCCGACTGCTCGTGAATACTGCTCGTGCTCTCTCTTCCCTGACTCACATGCGCGACGCACTCGCCGTCCGTCCTGTATGCACCCACTCCTCGCAGCGCTCGCTCTGAATGCTTTGTCACAGCAGCCCCGCCGCGTCACAGTAATCTGTCGAGTGAGCCGACCATTTTACTCAGACATCCTCCCGGGATCTCACTGTTATCGTTTGTTATCAATGGAGCCCTCTGTGTAAATGGAAGCAGGCTGCGGTGCCGTTTGGATCCCATTTCACACATGTAGCAATCAAACAGAGGTAGCAGAGGCGGTTCCATCATTTGCAATGACACTGAAAGAGCTCACTGAATCGATATCGTCTCATTTATGGAGTCGCGACAGCTGCATTGACAATGTCTGTACATCACACAATGTGTGATTTATATACAAGAGTGCTGATTTATACAAATGCAGCGAGGCCATCTGAGGAGCAGCCCGCCGCCCCCTGCCCATGTGCCATCTTTCTGTGCTGGACATGGACCCTGGCACCGGCCAGCATAAATGATTGAGTTGGATGTCAGAAGTAGAGCTCTTGCCAAGAGGCCACAGCATCCATGCTAATGGGCTGATGGAGCCTAATCTAAATAAGTGTGAATAAAAGGGCTTTTACTGTGAGTGCTCACATCTAAAGCAGAGAAACGTGCGGGAAAATTGCTTCATCTTAATCAAAGAGTGAGCAAGACAGAAATTCAATTCATTCAACTTCCACCATTTAGCTTTTACCTTGGCGTCAGCTACCGGTGGATAAAGTAATGCTGCTGTGTGTGTGTGTGGGGGGGTGTACGTTTCGCCGGCTTCTCGTGTGTGGACTGTTTGTTTGTTCTGTAAGTCCTTAGTCTCCTGAAGCCCATCTGAGATCAATCACTCGGCCGAGCATGATGGAGAGGCCTGTCACAGCTCACTGTTGTGGCCTTGATTCAGTAGAACAAATAAAATAGGCAGCGGCATCACAGAAAGGTTCAACACGAGCTAGACAAGAGACCACACCAACGGGCATTTGGGGGTAGGGGTGAATAATGAGGAGAGGGACAAATGGCAAATGGCAAAGGCAGGAAGAAAAATTGATGATGTAGAAGAGATGGAGAAAGGCAGATGCATACAGAAAAAAAGTGGACATCGAGAAAGCAGCAGGCCACAGCGCTGTTGTCTGCCCACGTTAGCCCCGCTCAGCTCTTCACCCAGTTCCTACTCGACAGCATGTCATCAGCACAGCCCTCCTCTGTTTAGACCCTGCTGTGGATGGTGCAGTGCGTGGCCATGTGATGAAAGGGAGGGGCCCCGAGAGATATTTAATGCAACTTCCCTCACACATCCTTTACAGTCTATTATGTCAGAGCGCATCAGCACAGCGCTGGCCTGAATAATATCTTTCCTCTGATTATGTTTGCCATGTAACCTGAGCACTGCAGCACTCAGCTCGCCTCAGCTGGACTTGATTCAGCAGCATTTACAAGACTACATATGACAACGCAGCAGAGCTCCCGCCCGAACACAACATAACCCGAGGAAGCCATTATACAGCCGTCAGCACTTAACCTTCCCCGGGCGCTTCAAAGAGACATTCAGCAGCGGATGGCTCGGAGGTGAGGGCCCCCCTGGGGAGCCCTCTGCCAGACCCCAGACCCGGAGCACAGCACCGTCAGCGATAGCACCACGCTTACACATCAAACTACCTCCTGAGGTCATACTCTACTCCATACTGTACATGTGGAGGAGATGACCGCACGCTGCCTGTTGGCCTGACTGATCACAGAGAGGCAGAGGTCAGAGGTCTGCTTTTGCTCTGAGGAAAACTCCTTTTTTCCTCAACAGACAGACGATACGTGTAAAAAAGTGTATGCTTAGGTTCTCATAATGATGCGGTTCTAGACCAGTTTCAATAGGGGGGCCAGGATGGGGCCGGCTTTTTTGTTGGGGGGCACATACAACCCAGGTAAAAAAGACAAATCCATCATTCAGACAAGGGATAATGGAACGTAAAACAGTGTTTACAATTTCAACAATTTTGATTGGGTAGTAAACTGCTGATACACTTTATTTCTGTCTTTCCCTTCAGTTCAAAATCATCGCAAGAAATCTGTCATTGTATTATTGATGCAGACTCCCTGTCAGGGGGGGCCACAGGGGGGTCCAGACCCAGAGTTACAGGGGCATTGGCCCCTGTTGGCCCCCCCCCAGAACCGCCCCTGCCGCCAGGTTTCCTTGTTAACACAGCACTCTTTTCAATTTTTTCAGGAAACGTATCTTGTTGCGATGAGGAACTTTTCTTGTCTATAAAATAAGAAGTTGGCACGTTGTAACAACAACAATCTCTAATATTGTTCTTAGAGGGCACAAACCAGTCAGAGCCTAATGAAAGAGCCGTGTAGTCCATGCACATAAAAGAACTGACTGGAAAAGGCTGATTTTAATAATTGACATAATTAGTTAGCGTAGAGTAAAGGGAGATTCTGCCATTATTGAGCATGGCTGATTGAATATTTAAATGAGACCTATATTGCTTTTCCGTGTTTCTTCCCCTTTCCTTCAGCGTGTTTAAAAGTTTCTTGTGTATGTAAAAGGTAAAAAGCCCCACGGGAGGGCCTCTCTCCCACACAAAACACTGCTCCTGAAACGCCTCATCAGTAGTCCCGCCTATAATTCTGTGACTTTTTGACATCACACAACATCACCATGTCACCCTACATTCGCGGTAGAAATGGGGCCAACTGGAAGCTGAAAACACGACAGAGCCAACTGGAGACAGGGTTAGCAGAGCTGGCTCAGGCGTGTGTGAGCTGACCAATCACAGCAGACTGGGTAGTCGTGAGGAGCGGCATTAAAGAGACAGGAGGTGAAACACACAGAGAGAAAACTGATGTGATTTTTGAACATCAAAGCATTTAAAAAATCTTTTTTTTAAAGATTCGCATAATATGTCTCCTTTCAAAATCTTTTTTTTTTAAAGAACAGCTGCTTGTCAGTCATAGCTGTGATGTAGAATGGTGAGCCTTTTATTTTTTATCTAATAGCACTTTCAAAAGCTTATACACACCATGTTTTATCACGGTTAACATGAAGACATAATTCATTTCAAGGTTACAAGGTACATTTATTGTAATTTTTAAATCAGAAGGGTTTAAAAAACAAAAGAGTGTTTGAATCCTTTGCGCTACATCCATTTTAGAAAAAGGAGTGTTGATGATGAATTAAGGAGTCTGGCAGCCTGCGGAAAGTAGTCTGGTGCTACGGCAGCAGTTATTCTGGATCTTTTGCCAGCAGGGTTTACAGACTGTGGGCTTGCTGTTTCAGTTACTATCATTATGATGAAAAAATATCATGTTAACCAGAAAACTAGAAGAACTGGAAAGAGGAGCAGTTTTTTGTCACGTGCGGCTCCAGCTGTGTTCGTTACACTTCTTGTGTGGGAGGGCATCTTCGTCTTTTTGCTCCCTCTGAAACCTGGTTTCTGGGTTCACATCCAAAAGAAAGCAATTTGCGCTTGACTTTTTGTCTCGTTCCCTCTCAGCAGGTTGCATTACCTTTTGAAAGCAAAGCTGACTTCTGATCTTGCATTTAAAATGAGACTTGTGGGTGAAGATTCTCACAGGTGAAAGCATGCTTGAAAAAATCCTGGGCATTTGCATCCCTTTGTGCGCTACGCTGTGCAGTATGTGAATAAATGCATATTCAAATCAAATGCAGGAAGCCCTTTCTTTCCCCCCCCCACATTATAAAATGTGTGAGAGCACGTAAGCAGATCCTACTCTTACAGTAAATCTGACTTGAGTTCCTCAATAATCATGAATCTGCTGTGTGTGCCTGACTGGCAGTATTTACACAGAAAGTCCATGCAACACAACACACAATTCATGTGCATTTATTAGCCCTGAGGGGTCCATTCATTAACTGATACAAAGCACTCATAACACCGTTATCAGGCACATGCTGCACCCCTGGCAGTAATATTAGGAGGATCGTGCTGTAATCTAAGTGCCCTCCTGCTGGATCACTGCAGTGTTAGTCTTGCTGATGTCTCCTACCACACACCCAACGGCTCATCACACTGGATGAATGGCAGCATAAAGAAAGCTGCGCAGGTCGCTTCAGACGGGCAGAAACGGAGGTGTCAGCTCATTTACCTTGATTTACATTTCATCTGTGCACTATCTGCAACGGTCACACTCTCGCGCCCCAGCTACACGTGGGCTGTAAGCTATTTATTAAGGTGCCATGTTTGATGAGAGCTGTGCCGTTAATGATGCAAAGCAGGGTTTTATAAATACATAATGATGTTTACCATGAGAGCGCATGGAATTTCTCATTTAAACTTCATAATAAACCTGCGGTTGTTGGCTCATGAGGTTTAGATATTTAATGACAAGACGGAAGGTGAAACAATATGTGTTAATGTAAATACTGCAGAGTTATATCACACCTGAACGCAGGGCGGCACACAAAGTCTGACAGACGCGGCGACGGTGGGAGTGTGTCGTCGCCTCGCCATGAGGAGCTTCATGTGAATGGATGGAGGTTTGGCTCATCTGCAGTGCGTCGGAGTCTCACAGGCTGGCAGGGCTCCAGTCCTCTGCTCGCTTATTCATCTCTTTCTGCCACAGCCAACATAGTCCCTCACACACATACACACAAACACACACATACATTTGGCCCACCCTCAGCCACCAGGACAATACCACTTGATTCACACAATGCCATTAATCTAAAACAAACCAAAATTGCGAGGCGCCATATGATGGCCACAAAACAAATTATGCTAATTGACATTTCAAAATCCGTCTCTTCATGGCGATGAGCATAGCGCGGTGTACAATCAAAGTCCATTAGACTTACACCGCTACAACTCAAGTCCAGTGGGCTGAATCCCAAAGGTGTACAGAGAATAGACTCAACTCGACATCCTAAAGAAAATATTCATCCATGAGGGTAAATTATGCATACAAATGTGCCACAGGTTTGAAAAAAATGCTATGTAGATTTGCCAGTTAGGTGGTTCAGGGTGCGGAGGAAGTAAATAAATAATCCTGTTTAATAATTCATTGAAATTCATGTTGCTTTGCCTCTAGCCTTGAGAGTATTTAGAATGCAGCCTGCAAGGGCCCTGCCTCTGACTCTTGGTGGTGTGTGGTAAGATTATTGAAAATGGGGGGAAGCTCAAGCATGCGTGTGCGCACTCACATCCACACGCAAACATACACACACAGAAACACATATATGTATACTGTGTACCGTATGTTCCATAAAATGGTGAAAAAGGACATAAGCTGTCAACATGTTATCCCCTGTTTGTTCCATCTCTCCCTGGAACGTCAGATACAATCTCCAGAGTGTGAAGAGAAGTTCACACAGAGCTTCAGGCTGGCGAACACACTGAAGCTGAGAAAGATGGCAACGCAGGCACGGAGAGGGGCTGCAAATTGGATCTAAAAGTCTTCCAAGGGGAAGAAATAAGGGAAAATAAAAACAGAGGAGAGGAGAGGAGAGGAGAGGAGAGGAGAGGAGAGGAGAGGAGAGGAGAGGAGAGGAGAGGAGAGGAGAGGAGAGGAGAGGAGAGGAGAGGAGAGGAAAGGAAAGGAAAGGAAAGGCTTAAGGCTAGTGATCCATGTGTGACCCATTCCTGATGATGTCTTTGCTTGATAGAATTACAGCAGCAGATAAAATGATCTGGTCTCGCTCTCTGTGAGTCTGAGTCTGAGTGTGTGTGCGCGTGTGTGTGTGTGTGTGTGTGTGTGTGTGTCATGTGTGTGGATGGTCACTCAGTTTGATAATTTTCACCATATCTACCAGAAGACTCCATCTGCATATCTGTATCCTGATTCTCTTAAGACTGCGGTTCATACAGTTAAAAGCTGTGACAAGTGGATGCGGTTTCTGCATATTAAATATGCGAGTGACTGCAGGGGGGTTGATGATTAAAAGAATATTGTGAAAACAGCATCTTCAAGTACTCGCAGAGTATAGCTTACACTCTGGCACTGCTACCATTCTCTGTTAATGCCAATTAACAAGACAAAACTAGCGATTCTTTTGCATTTTCCCCTCTGCTGGCAGCTGAGAAACGAATGCTAAGCTGTGATTAAATAAGAATAAAAGTACTCGCTGTGAATTAGGATTGATTTGCAAGTATTGAGATGTTTGCATGGATTTCACAGGGTAAAATAGCAGCAGGAGTGTTTTTGGCATGCGTCCTCCTGTGTGGCTGTGAGTGATCACCTGTGCTGAAGGGCGCTCCAACCAAGCTGCCTTCTCCAAACTGCATTCTGATATGAGCACTGAAACAGGGCCCTAAAATGTTGTTGTATTTTTTTAACAACAATCAAATGTGCTCAACCTTTCAGCTTGCAGCAGTAAAAATGTTGTCGGAACAACTGTGAATGAGACTGAGTGCAAAACCTGTTCACTACACATAACTGTGCTGCTGGTTCAACAAGTGGCTTCATCAGACATGCTAAGCTAAACCACAAAACACATGCTGAGTGCAGGGAGACACTGAACAGGAGGAGGAGTGAAAGCTGCATCCCATTACAGCAAATTGTCTAAAAAAAAAATGCTCAAATAACCAAACTGAAGATCAGTGCAAATGTCTGTATAATGATCTCAGGTCAGACCAAAAGACGAGAGCTGCACGCAACAGCAACTGATTTAATATTTTGACAACGCTTTTATACAACCTACAATCTCACATTTGCAACATATTGTGTTCGGTGACACCGGTTTTGCCAAGTCTTCTTTATCCCATGCATTATTATTATCCTTTATGCAATAATGTATTTCACAAAGTGCTGAAGCTCGCCCCATCCTCGCCTGTTAATGATATGAAATTTGGAATAAGTGTATGTTTCCAATGATTAAATGAAGCTGATGAGGTCAGACTTTAAATGTGTTGCGTTTGTACTGTTCTCAGTCGAGTACATGTCAAAGAAGATGAGCAAATGATCCAATTCTGTTTTATTTATGTTTTATATACACCTCATGCCTTTAAGCATCAGGTAATGAAAATAAAATAATTCATTAAATAGTCAATTTAATGTCACTGGCTGTTTTGCATTGTGGATAATGTAGGCGCCAGGTTTGGTAATGGAGGACGAATACATGCAATAAAAGAGGTAATTTATAATTTCTTCTTAAACTGTTCATAATGACACCAAGAGTGTTATAGAAGTGTGATTTGAGATCAGTGGATTGCTTTCAAACCACGGTGCCTACATTACCCAGAATGCTACTTATCACTGGAAACAATTTATCAGATTACATGCAGTTTCCTCGGGAGCCACAAAAGGTTTCTATTCTACTTTTTTTCACACATGCGGTTGTACTCCCCAAGACCTGTAATCATAGTTTAATGCATATAGTTGGTGGAGTTGTCCTTTAAGTTACACCGTGAAATCCCAGTTTCCAAGGAAAAGGAGAGACAAAGCTAATATTGTACTATTGCAGACAGGTCGCCTATCAATCGTAGAGGTTGTCTGGAGTGTACATTTGGCAAACTGTTAGTTAGATAGTTAGAAAGGCTCATAAAAAAAAGATTCAATTCCTGCTGCTGGATGTCTCCCAGTCAAACAAAAGATGAAGCTGATGATGCTTTGAAGCAGCAAGGGATCCTGGGAATTGCTGTCTTCACTGTTAAACAACCACTACATGCAGGTGAAAATCTATCTGACGTGACTCGGGCAGAGATGTTTACAGGTGAGATAATGTTTAGCTGCGTTCACTGACATCCTCATTCACTCTCTGACATTAGGTTGCAACGACAGGTGACCAAATGAAACACAGTGTTAACTTGAATACAATTACATTTTTTAGGGCCCTATGATTTCCGCGATCACGGAATCGCGGACGGAATCGCGGAATAGGCCGATTAAAACGGAATCTATTGTTAAACGCGGAATATCGCGGAATTTGACATAATTTGACCGAAATGCTGTTTTCGTGTGGAAGAGGAAAACTGCACGGACGGAAGCAAATCTGGGTGGCACAACAAGTCCCCACCCCCAACCCCCCTGTCAAAACAATGTAAGCATGGTGAAGCAGCTGCCCACGGCTCTGTCTTCGTCGAACGACTTGTATGTGTCAGGTGAACTGTTGTTTTGCAAAGAAGCAGACCTGAGAAATCATAATTAAAGTTTTAATGCGAGAGAGTTAGCCACCTGTCCGATTCATATTATCGGCATATCACCAGAGTGACTGTTAACTGCTGCTGACAGTAGCTGCTGTTAGCTAGCTAGCCCCGTTAGCCACAGCCCTCTTAGCTGACTCTGCCTGGGCTGGAAGCTCAGAGGACAGGGGGAGGGTTGGTGTTTTCACTGTATAATTCACAATATAATTTCTCATTTTGTTGGTCATCTTTGCAAATTTTTTGAATATTTACAACTTAAATTTTCAGAGAAATTTTGGTATGCAAACATTTACTGGATCTGCCTGAGAGCTGACCATGTTTTTATTAAATGAAACCCAAATTAAACCCATAAAAACACAAAATATACTACTGTATGAAGACATGATGAAATCAGATGTTTTTGATGCACTTTAGTGTACTCTACGGTACAGTATTGAGGAAATGTGTTTGTCACCTCAATAAATTTAAGGTAATTTCTATTTATTTGTGTACATCTTGTCATTTACATTAAAGAAACACTGTTTAGTAGTAAAATAAGAGTAAAAGGTAAAAAAAAAACTGGATTCCCAAAATTTAAATGGAAAAAACGGAATTCCCAAAAATTAATACAGAAAAAACTGAATTTTGGAAAAAATAAAACAGAAATTGGGAAAAAATAAAACAGATTTTATAGGGCCCTAATTTTTCTCTGGGTTTGAACATTGTTGGAAATATTTGGATAACACACAGCTCACTCAGGAAAATAAACAACAACACTCCAGTCCTTTTTAGACAATGAACTGCAGGAATGTTACAGATCATATATTTAACCGTGGGTGACTAAGGCCTAAGCCAGTAAGCTAATTCAAACAAAAAGGGCAGCAACACCCTGTTGTAACATCATTTCAAAAGTGAAAAACAGCAGATCTACTATGATATTTGAACAAAGCACAGACAGAATAAAAAACGTGCGTCATCGGAAGCAGTCTGAGGAAACCTTTCGACACCGGCCCGGTATTCAAGTAGGAGAGAAGCAAGTATCACACAGCTGTGATTCATCCATTGAGTCGTACTGTGGATTATATACATTCTGATTCATCCACTTGGTCTCGCTGTGGATAGTATACGTACAGACCAAGTGTAACACGGAAACATTCACCAGAGATCAAGTCTTTATTTGATTCTTTATTCCAGTTCAGTTCATTAAGCGTTCAGTAAAATAACCCTGTGTTTTAACTCTAACCTTACGATGCACAGGGACTTGTGCCAGATGCCCACAGTGGCAACAACACATAGTTTGATTTGAATTTTTCTCATCTCTGCAATGACTCAACATCACACATAGTAGTAGATTACCATGGAAATGAACTCTGTGCACAGCACACATCCCAATGTCAACGTTATGTTTAATGCATTTGTAACTGCACTTCTGTTTAAGTCAGTTCTTAGTGTAAACTGTGATACAACTCGCTGTGTTGATCCCACATACAACTGATCTGATGTTCAGGCCTCCTTCCAACTCCTCCTCGCATTTCATCTATTATGCTGCAGGGCCTGAAGGTGGTAGAGGGTCTTGTATTGTTGCCAACATCCAACCTAGCTCTACGATAATGAGCTCCACAGGCCCTGAACCCGACCCAAGAGTGCAAAGCTATCAGTTAAAAATAACCGGCAGGACCAGCGCTGTGGCCAAAGTGTTGTGTGGTATTTCAATGGTTTAATATAATCTTGGAAAGGCATAACAAAAATGCAAATCAAGCGGTGAATCACCACACGGAATCAGGGAATCCACCAGATATCTACGGACGGCGGATATTTATTCATGACAGGTGAGTTACGCGCGGAGGGCCCGTACACGCCTGCAGCAGAGCTTACACAACCAGGACGTTTAACTCTCGGCTTCATAATGATACTTTGAGAGAGCCGTTCAAAGCCTCCCATGTCCCCCGGTAACGCTGCAGACGCGCAGATTAGAGAAGACTCCTGCATGTTCGGCCCGTAACCCATGCTTGAGCACAGACCTGGGCCATTGTATGCAAATCCCGTTCCTCTTCTTTTAACAAACACAGACACGGAAATAAATGAGCAGCAGAGTACACAAGTGGTTTTGAGCATCTCTCATTTCTCTTCTGTGTGACCGTGTGGACGAGCCCTGATGTTAGATCGGTCTGCGCAGCTACAAATTTGACGCTGCGTTTTGAATAGGTGACTGGATGTGAACAGCCACCATTCACTTTGCCACAGCCCCGCGGTGGCTTTAATCACGATGACACAGTAATAGGGGACCGCATCCGTTTATCTTTTACTCGGGCTAAATTGCTGTTTATGGCAATAAGAAGGCTTCTATTCCCAGAGGCCACAGTTAGTCAGACTGCTTCTTATTGTCTTACTGCTGGTTTGTGGTGCAGAGCGCAAACACTGTCACCAACGCTGCCAACCCCCCATCCTCTTCTTCCTCCTCCTCCACCTCCTCCTCCTCTTCTCTGTTGGTTCTCAGAGCTATTATTTTTATCTGAAAACCTATACGAGGCTACAGAGGGAAAAGAGACGAGAGAAAGAGATCGAGAGGGGAAGAGAGGCACGCAGAGAGACAGAGTGGAGCGGGAGAGGAAAACTGTGATTCTTCAGAAGCTCTGATCGATGCTACCAGCGTGTGTCTGCAATGCACGTTGCCAGCGAAAAAAAAGGAGGGCTCTATTGATTTGCTCCTGTATTTCAATCAGGAAAAAAGTGGGTTCTCAACCCCAGATTTTCCTCTGTACTTCTATGAATTACCAGCCTCTCACTAAATAAAGACTGGAATGCCAAACGTCAAGCTTAAGCATATTTGAAAAAAAGAAAAACCTCCATCTTGTTATGCAGAGACAACAAAAGACATGTTTGTGTGTGCAACTGGGACATCTTTGGCATGGTAATGATGTTTCATGTGGATTTCTTACTGTTGCTAGCTGATGGCTATAATCTTCTCATGGGTATTTGCAGTGCGCCTCTATCCACATCGTGCACAAATATGTCAAGAAGTGAGCGGGCGGTACAAAAGACACAATCAGATTTAGAAATTAATCTTTTTTTTTTTTTTTGTTTGCCTCCCTGGCACTTCAACTGCCAGCCTGTTCTCTGGCGGAACCCATAAACATACACGTCTGCAGTTGGACTGTTATAACGTAGAAGGAAGCCACCCGGAGGTCAAAGCTAATAGCATAATGGCACTTTTAACATTTGAGCGGATACCTACAGGGGCCTCTGCCACAGTGAATTAACCTCTGCATTTAGGTGTGTGTACGTTTGTGTGCGTGGGATCCCAGTTGTGTACTGTATGTGACCCGCTCCTGTGTGAATGCTGCTCTAAATATAAATCAGACAAGTAAGCCGCGCTTTGTTTGGTGTCTTAGTTTTTGAGGAAGTGGATTCATAAGGGAGTCGGTGTGAGTATGATGAGCTCCCTGGGGTTTTGAGAGAGGGAGGCAGACAGACCGACACACAGACGGATACTGTTTCCATGGTAAGAAAGCGAAATATGCAATAAAAGCTTGAACATTTTCAATTCTTTACAGACATTAGGGCCGGCGAAGAGAGGGAACAGGAAACAGATTAAGTTGTATTACATTTCTACAGCAGAATATCTTCTGTTTATTCTGGTCAGCAAAGCATATTTGCAGATTTGTCGGCCTCCCACAGACAAATCTGCATCACAACAGGACAGAGCGGGGCTTCGCATTGTGGTTTCCAAATCAGCCATCTGAATCCCAGCCAGAATGAGCTCTTCCAAACACAGTCTATAGAAAGTATGACTGCTGTAGTAGTAATAGTATTTTTTCCCCACAAAGCCAGTCAATTCTGGAGCGGTAACAGGTAACATGAATTGAGCAGAAATACAGAGAGAAACCGCGTCTTTAACATGACAACAAGATTAAAAGCGAAGGCTTTCTCTAAACCCTAATTGGAAAGTTTCATGGCAGGAAATGGATTACAACTCAAACCGAGACAATGAAACTCGCAAAGTGCAATCTATGAAATGTGTAAAAACAAAAAAACAGAGAGCGGTGAGCTTCAAATTAAATGAGATGAGATGCGCTGCATAAGAAACAGCTCCCAGCAGTGGGCATCCACAAGTCACCGTGCACGAGCAAATAAGCCTCGCACACAGCCCGCTTTTGGATGAAAATAGACAGCAAATTGATACAATCAAATCCAAAAAGTACAGCCACCATAGGAGGTGCAATTTCCCCCCTTTTTTCCATGATGGAGGCAGGATTTGTGTTTCCATTTTCTTTTATGGTGCCATCGTTTCCCAAACTGTTTCTTTTATGTGCCTCAGAGCCTGGTGAAAAATGGCAGAGACGCTGTATATCTCTCAGCGCCAAGGCTAATCTGTAGTGCACACGCGCGGTTTATATGTTACTGTATACGTCACTGTGGTCACGCTCATTCATTCGGTCGTTAAAACCGCGAATAGAGGGAACAGTTAAACACACTTGGCATGTCTGAGAAAATACAATAACAATGTGAAAGATGGATTCCACGCTCCTTCGCATACCAAAAAGCATCGGGGCCAGGCGGCTGAGCGGAGTCACAATTAAGAGTGCAAATAATCTCATTTGATCCAGAAATGATGAGAAATGTCAAAGCCTTGTGTTGCCTTTGATCAGTTTATTAAAACCCCCAAAATGTGCAATTTAGTAAATGTCACATTCATCACATTTAAACAGTCTGCGGGAAATGTAATTTTACAGTTAATATTTGCTCAGCTGAGAGGCAATTCATGTTAGCTGCCAAGGTAAAATCCATGCCTTCATTTTAGAAAGTATGAGTTCTAAATAAATTAATGTGAGAATACAGAAAACTGTCCTTTTTGTTTGACCAACAAGTTCACATCTTTACCACTGGAAGCAGGTCTGCCTCTCTCTCTCTCTCTCTCTGTGTGTAGGGTGTGTGTGTGTGTGTGTGTGTGTGTGTGTGTGTGTGTGTGTGTGTGTATCTCTCTCTCTCTCTCTCGCTCGCTCTCTCGTCCCTCTCCTTTGCTTACTAATGAGCCGTGAGATTGACAGCTGGATTACTGGGCTGGTTTGTAATCCTTTAATTTCTGCATTTAAAATAATCACCCTCTGGATGTAGAGCTGCGTGTGTTTGTATGCGCACATGCAAACACGCGAACGCCCACAATGCACAAAATGAAGTGCTTGTATATAAATAAACAACTGTTTATAAGATTAATAGAACTGAACAAGAGAATGGGGTGAAAAACAACAACAACGACAAAAAAAAAGCACAAGAGCGCGCAGGCGGCTGATCAAATATAGATCCCAGGCTGAATAAATCCAAAGGACAAAGTAGAGCTCAAGCCGCTCTCTGGTGAGGGACCTTTTTGATATTAGAGTTTGGAGAACAAAGGCATCTTGACAGTGTAGTCCTTTAATTAAAGCTATAGAATAGCAAAAGCCCTGTGGCTTCAGAAAGGGCTGTACAGTACAATACAGAGTGGCCCTCTGGAGACGCGTTTAGAAGCAGCTTAGGAGGATCTATGTGTTGAGTCAAGCCCAACGTAAATCATTTTGATTGGGCCATGTTTTTTCATCTCCTCCAGCGCTGCCGACTGAGGATATGAGTGTTGGAGAACATGTGAGATCAAGTGGCAGCACAAGGTCAAACTGCTCGGCCGTAATTCATCAATAACGCGGAGGAGCTACGCGTCACTTCGGACCCGTGAGTCCGGGGCGAGCAGCAGATGGGGGAAAAAGCGAGGAGAGTCTTACAGATTCTCATGCATCACCACCGAAAAAGAAACGCATAATGTAAAATATGCACATGATAGATAAAAAAAAAGTGTGCTGAACTTCATTTGGTTTCAAGTCTGGTTCAAACACACAGCCATCCTGCTGAAATAAACATTTCTGTCTGACATGCTGGAGTCTGTGGGAGAGTCTCAGTGTGCTTCACAGCAGCACCAGAGACTGCTTTGAAACGAGGCTCAAGAATGCCTTCAAATGTGTCCAGTTACCAACCACCGCTGTTGGCCGGTTATCCATTACTCAGTAACATGATGTGATTGCTCAACAACGTCAACAAATCAACAACGAGTAGTGTGAGGGATTACAGTTACTAATCCCTTACTTTACTTGATTACTTCCTGTTACATTTGGATTACCTCAACATCAAACATAATGCAAATAAAGACCAGAGATTAGAAATATCAATAAGGGGGCACCGTTTAGCTCAGTTGGTAGAGTGGACGTCCATGTGCAAGTAATCCTTCCCCAGCCTGGAAACATGGTCGCTAGTTTGTAAGAGAAATGCACCTCCAGCTAACAAGAAATGGGGCTTCAGGTTCCACACAACTTCCCCCTTATTTCCATGTTGTCCTCTTAGCTTGCTTGCTAACGTTAGCCACAGCTCGGCCCGCAGTGAATAATCACCCAGTTTTGAACCCCGCAGCATAACTGCCAGGGCCGGATGTCCCGGGCTGAGCTCGCTGCTGGATGGTGAGTAAAAACCGTTCGGAACTGTTGGAAGCCAGCTTGTTAAACCACGATGTCTCCGTCTCTATATTTACAGCATATACACCAATACAAACGATGGGCAGTGTAGCTGTGGAAGGTGTTTAAAGAATCTGTTGACGGAGCCGAGCTGAGTAACTTAAGTAATGTAGCACATTAGATTTGCTGCTGAATAATTAATAAATGAATGTAGTTAATTTTCATAATGAGTAATATTTAATGAGTGATGGATTCAACTTGTCCAACGCTGCTGATGTTGTTGTCCAACCGCCGTCTCCTCCTCTGCCTGCCTTCTTGGTGTCCGTGAGGAGGACTCCACCGAGCCGACAGAGATCCACTCCAAAATGATTACACTGCGCGCAAAAGTGGACTGTGTGGAGGTCGACTAAAGACACAAGCTGGTAAAGGTCACATATTGAGCGCAGGAGGAGAAATATGGTGTATACAGAATGTAAATGATTGCTTTATATTTCCCAGAGTATTTTTATTTCTTGGAAGAAGAAAGGCATGGCAGCACTGAAAGCCAATCACTGCTTTGAAAAGCAACAACTACGGACTGATAACAGAAATGGAACATTGCTTCAAATCCGCGCTTTTCCACATTATTCTCCGACAGGCGAGTTCTGCGCAGAGCTCCAACTCTCTTCTTTTCAGTTTCCTCTGCAGGGTCACCGTGACCAAAGCCCTGTCCTCTTCCCTGCTAATTGTCATAATAATTCATCGTCCAATAATCCACCTAAATGACACCGAAGTGCGCAGCGACATGACAACATGCAAGTGGATCACCTGGAGCTGGAGAAACACCACTTCAGTCCCGAAGACCTGATTTGTATTCAGATGCATGTAAATCCTGCCAGCCTAGAGGAGGCAGGAGAAAAACCTCTGTAATGAACTGGCAGATTCTGGGTTACACTTACGGCTAAAAGGTGAAGCAGAGGTCTCCCAGTGGGAAAACTGTTCATTTCTGCACTGCAACAAAAAAAAAAAAAAAATGCCAATGTGGTCTTAATCAAGGCCACTGATCGTTAAAGTGCACTGAGATGCAAATTGCTAATACACATTGATTGCGAGAGAGGGTGGTCAATTAAAAAAAGGTTTTCGATAACGCATGCAAATAGTATTCACGGAATACAAGGTCATCAATAGAAGACGTGGTATTCGTTTCTTCAACAAAACACCGCTTTTCGCTACTTTCCTTCAAGGAGCAAGAGGCATCCATCAGACATAAACTGTCATTTTGTGGCAAATAAGAAAGAAAAAAAAAACACTTTAAACTCGGTCTGTGAATATTTTCTTCTAAATGTGCCCTTGTCTCGACTCCGGAGATACAGTGCTAAGTTTCCAGTTCCTCGTCCAACACAGTCTCTTTCTTATCCGTTAATCCCTTGCCAAGGACTCTCTTTTCTTGGCTAACACCATCAAAAGTGCCCAGTTTCTTCTTTCTTCCCTATAATCACTCCATGATTTAACCCTCAGCCGCCAGCCCTCGCAGATCCAATCTGAAGTCTGATAATATCGCGGCCGGCTCCTTTTGAAGGTCGTAGGACAGGGCACAATTAGCTCACCTCTATTCTGCAAAAGGAAATGTAGATCTGCTGCATAATCTCACCCGGCAGAGTGCAAACAGAGACCGCGCACAACGCTGCTAGAAAATGCAGCGGCGTCCTCCGACAGCTAAATGCAAGGAGGTGGAGACGAATCGCGCCTGTCTCTCGGCGGGCACTGGACGGGAATGCGATGAGACTATCTGCGTTGTAATGAAACGCCACGAAAGCACATGCCATGACCCAAAGACAGGGCATCAGACTAAAGCTCATGCCACCGCAAATTGAGTAGCGCTCGGTGGAGATCAGTGCACTAGAACTAATAAAATTCACATGGAAGCACTGACAAGAGGCAATAATATTTCTGCTGACAGCCCATTTCCCATCTATCAAAACCCCCTTTTCTAACTTACCACCATCGCTGAGGAAATGACTACAAAACAGGATGAAAAGCATTGTGCCGCGGCATGTACTATATCTTGGGTGGCTTGCTTGATGGAATTGGCTCAGCATGTATGTCATGTTGTAGGGAGTTTGAGGGATATAGGAGCGTAGCTCGGTTTGGTAAGAAGGCGAGCGAGATAAAGAGAAATGATGTGGCTCATCTCCGGCACCTGTATTCTATCAGCTCGCCACAGACTGCAGGTCCTGGCTGCAGAGATGAAAGACTCTCTGGAGGACAAGAGAGACGTTAGTGAGTCAGAAGGAAAATGGCATCCCGCTTATCAAATGCCTGGAAACGTAATCCCTCCCACACCCCCTCCTCAGTTCTTGGGTCTGGACGTACTTACAAAAGCCCTGTCACTTTGGATAGTAGGGCTAGGAGTCAGAAGTTCTCCACGGCGCAGCGAACGCCGCGCTGGCTGTTTCAAAGCAGATATGGCTCGGTGCCAGATTTCCCTGCTGTAGTCTAATTGGGGTCATGTTACAAGTCATATTGAATGTGTAACTTTTGGAGATGGAATTAAACAATAGGAAATCCATCGCCGAAAGCATATAGCTGATGGAGGCGTGATCCTCGCTAAATTAATCTTTTAGATTGAAGTACAGCGTGTGCAATTTCTCCCTGCATGGGCTTCAATAACGGCCCTGGAATAGAGGCTGTTTTAAATTAAAAGCCCCGCGATGAAAGGAGCAAGGGAGGGACTCTTAACCGTAGATTATTTTTTCATCGAGCAAGTTCATCTCCTGCGATTCAAGAGACAACACGAGGGCTGAAGAGGAAAACAAGTGCATTCTCCTTCAAAGGGCAGCGTGGAAACGAGCAGGCCTTATGAAAAAGATATTGTGTGCTTGGTTACTATCATTATCTTTTTTAACCTTACAAAAAAGTAGTGTCCATCTAAAACACTCTTCTGCTGCTGAAAAGCTGAAATCAATTTGTCTCCAAAAACGAGGTTTCTCTAGCAGTCTATTAGGTCCATCAAAGCCATCGTCTTTGTCCCAAAACCTCAGTGACATAAAGCGGTCTATGCAGTCAGACAGACGTTTAAGTCACAAAGAGCAGTGTTGTCCAGCATCTCTGAGGACTGGTGAGGGGCAAAAGGTGAAACTCATCACTGCTGCCTTCTCAAATATGCGTTGACAGTGACTTAAAGGGACACTATCCTGACCGAACACTACTTCAAATCAATGCCTTTTGTGCTGAGGCCACGTCCCCTTGTCCGTGTTCCTAGGTGTCTGTTCTGGCTCTCGGAGCGAGGTGATGGTTTACACAGCGATGTGCAATCACTGGAATATTTCTTTTCATGGCTTATCTGCCCTCAGCGGGAATCTGCACGGACCACGACTGAAGGCCCCGGCTGTCTGCCTGCCTGTGTGCCACGGCGTCCCTCGTCCAATCCCGGGCCAGCTCTCGGACAAACATCTCCATGGGAGCATGGGATGATTTATTCAGCACAACTTAGCGGCAGCACAGAGATTTGTGAGTTAGTTAAACAAAGGTCTTTTATGGTCAGGCACAAAGCCGTAACAGCCTTTTTAACCTATAAAGCCAGCCAAGAATGACCGAAGGGGGCACTGAATGATGCATTTTAATTCAGAAAATGACCTTTTAAGTCTTGACCAGACACTTCGCTTTACCTCCAGGGGACACTACATACAAGAGGAGAGGTCAGGGGCCATACTAGCGTTCTAGCAAAATGTCATTACCACCTATTTACTGTCATTTTGATCACTGCTGACCATCACTGTTCGGTGAAAAACACTGACGTTCAGATATGTTAAACATGTGGTCTGGGCCCACCTAATGAGCCACAACATAAATCTGCAGGCTCATGAAACATTTCAAAAGACAGGAAAGAAGGAGAGTCATTATTGCTCGACAAAATATATTTGTCGGGTTATTTTTTTGCCTTCTCCTTGTGAAATAATGGAGCTTTTCCTTCAGGGCTCTGAAGCTTTATTCAGACTGCAGGCTAAGTCTTGGCACAGACATTCTCTGTGGCATCCCACAAAGTCAGTGATGGAGGTGCATAAGAATGGCTGAGCAGATTCCCCAGACTCTGGTTTTGACACTGTCACCGTGTGTCGCATTTTTGGGAGACACTCTAAATCCTGTTTTAGTGGCAATGGAGTCCAGACTGAGGTGCGTCTGTAGAAATCCAATTGGAATTGCATTTCGAACCACCATCCAAACGTGGCTTGGATCTGCATTTTTATGTGGGGTTTTTAGTTGTTGTTGTTTTTTACAGTCCGGACTTTTTAAAATCAATCTGGATACAATTTGGACATGCCAAAAAAACACATTTGGGCTATCGGATATTAATATCAAACACATTTTTGGTCGCTCTCCAGCTCTCTGCTCTCTACATCTTTTGGGCTATAAAGGATCAGATGCCAATATCAGTATTTGGGAGGAAAACATTCCGATATCCATAAATCAGCCGATATACATGCATTTTTCTTGCAGTGATCCCTAAAACACAAAGACACGTGTGAGAGGGAGGATATCTTGTAGTTTTGTGGTGAACTTTATTCTCTAAATGAGAAATAGTGCAGTGCTCTGAAATAGTGAACTTCAATGGAAATGTAGTCATAATAAACTGCCCCAAGCATGTTTTTTCTGCATTATGTTCAGTAAAAAAAAAAAAAGTTTTCCTATCAGCCGAAACTGGACAACAAATAAGCCGATGCCGATATATCTGTGATATCAGTCGGACTTGTAGGTTGAGCAAATTCTCTCCTCCCTCGTTGACTCTAAAACCTTTTTGTCAGTGTTTTTGTGTAGTGATGTAGATACAATAGGCTGGTGCACCCTCAAGTCTACGATATTAAGGCATCTACCAGGAACTGAACACCCATTTTGTTGCATGTCACTCCACATATGTGTCAGCCCTCAACTCTCTCTGACTCAAAGGCTGAAAGAGCCCCCGAGTACCTTTCTTCCTTTCAAGCCAGACAAGCCAAATGCAGGAACGAAAGAGGAAACCAAGCACTTATAGAGTCTCTACAAGTTTTAGTTTACATCTAAATGAATACAAATCAATGCCCTCCTTGAAGGTATACAACGGAGAAAAAAGGGCTTTGCCTTAAAAAGACGTGAATGGCTTTAAATGCGCATACGCAGCAAGATTAAAGAAAGAGACATTATTGGAACGGGAAGCAGAGTTCAGACTTCCTGTCATGGTGCGTCCATGACAGCAACGCATCCAGCATCCATTTAAAACTCAGCTGTGTGCCTTAGAAAAAGGCAGGAACATATTGTGACAACTGCTTGTTTACAGCTCCAGCAACCAGGAAAATAATTGTGACACATTTAATGAACTCAGATTGGTGTTAATGACAACAGATAGGGTGTAGTCACACTCCATCAAAACATTGTAAAAAAAGGAAAAACAACTGCCCCTTTCTACCTCAGCGTGAAAAGAGCTGCGGTTTCACACACTGTTCAGTGACTGGAAACACAGGCCTGGTTCACACTGCACCTGCCGGGCCGCAGCTCTTTAGTCCTTCCCCCATCGCTCACTGTCCGTCTCCCCAGGGAGACAACAGCCACGGCCCACAGCGGTCCAGCGAGCCCCCAGCCAGCTCCGGAGCATCCCAGTCCCTCCCTCTATCGCATCCCCAGCACATTCATTTTCTCGGAAAGTGACAGTTCCAGGTTATACATATTGTGGCGTTAGTATTAAAGGCTTCCTCCTGCTTTGTATCCCGCTGTATGGGAAGCCGCGAGGCCAGCCGCTGCACATTCATCATCGCATGAGGACGTAAGCTGCTGCGGCGCGTATCCCACTGAGTGGCCGGTTGGGAGGACAGAATGGCTCTCAGATTGATTTTCACAAAGAACAAACACAGAGTCAGACGAAATGAAAAGCAAGGGACTGGAAGCAAAGGTAATGTGGGATCAAAGCTGGAGCAGGCGGAGCACGTGCGTCTATCAAATGGACGCAGTTGAGCTCCGCCGTAGCCCCTTCCCGAATCGAAATGTTAGCAAATATGTACACCAGGACGGGAAGCCCCCCCCCCCCTCGAGACATGCGTGCGTATATCACAGCGGAGGGAACCAACAGACGTTCTCTGTCACACATCACATCACCCTCTGTTAACAGCGTTAGGGTCAGTGAGGACGCCGCAGCCCATTTCCAAACAGGCAGAACCCTCGAGCCCCTTCAGGCAAACTGGCTCCCCACTGACCATCTGCACTGTCCTTGTCAGCCTCCTAAATAACAAAATAACCTCCAGAATAATTCAATTGTTTTGCTCGCAGGCGGAAAATGCTCAAACAGCTGTTAGAATGAGAATGCCATTTCCTCCCGGCAAACAGCATTTTCACGTTACAATAGACAAATATTTGGCTATAAAAGCAATAATATAAAAGAGTCAGGGGAGAGCTAAGCTTGTTGTGCGCTGTTGTTGGGATGCTGCCCGCATGTGTAAGTAAGAGTGTGGAGTCGGTTACAGGAAAACAATAGAATGTGTTAGAAGCTTAATATTGGGTCCTCGGCTTTTATGGCGGAAAATCCACAGAGCAGATACGAAAATCAGCAAAATGTTAATGAACTCCTCATCTTGGGGGTCATTCCTTCACGTTGCAGAGGCAGTTCGGAGGTTTAGACATAACGCGGCCCGTGTTAGAGAAGCGCTGGGGGACCCGAGGACGGGAGCGAGAAGGATCTTTTTCCCATTAAGGCACAAATAGAAGAGACACGCCGAGAAAACTACAGCATAATTTCAAATGTCAGGAGATGAACCTCGCAGTAGATGCAGTACACTGGCTGCTGCTCTGAAAAGAAATGGAGCGGGCGAAAACAGAATTGAATTCCACTGAAAAACACAAAGAATAAAAAGTCTGGAAAATGTATTACAATAAACAATGGGAAATAAAAAAAACAAACAAACAAAAAACTGTTGGGGGGCTTCCAGTTGCAAACATGCAGAGCAGGCAACAGGCCGTTTAAATGAGTCCGCCTGCCGCTCAGTCAATCAAAAAACAAAGAATGGATTGGGTTTTGGTTTTTTTTTTCTTTTCCCCAACGACGACAACATGCGATCAGCACGATTTCGGTGCTCGCCCATCAGTGGAACTCCATTACAAGGGACCCTTCTCGAGCAGAGCGCGTTACACACCTGCTGTCACGTCACGTTTATTCACACGCCACAGGAGCCGAATCACGACTGGATCTATCCGCCTGGGATGGACTCTCGTCTGTGGTTATGTTGCACAGCCACAACCACAGTGTGCTCTGACCGCCTTCAGCCACAATAATGTATGTACTCTCCACATTCAGACACTCACTCAATCACACGGGTGAGGTTAGGATGGACAAATCTGGGCAGAGAAGAGAAAAGACCATCAAGCCAGCAAATGAGATCCAGCAGCGGCGGGGTTACCTTTGAGAATGCTCTGTCCGTGCAGCACGTCTCTCGAGACAATCACTGTGTAGAAGCTCTGGGTGAACCCCGGTCTGCAGGGGGGTTTGAGGGGCTGGCTCGCCCTACTCCCCTGAGAAATGAAACAAGACGGCCTGTTAAGAAATGGGCAAACTGACTCGCAGCCGCGGGGTCACAAGTCGATCTCACATGACTTTTCACACCGACGCTGAACCTCGCAGCCTCTGTGGCTACAACGCGTGGCTTGCAATCAGACCATGCAGCATGCTGAGGACCGGGGCTCTCATTCACTGTAGTGAAACATCCTACTGGACAAAGAGTGAATACATCCTCTTAATGGTGTCAATCATCACCATCTTGATCACCGTCATATGTTCAATAGCGTAAAAAATTATGAGTCAGGGTAATGACATGAGCAGTATAAAGATAATTGGTGGCGGGGCAGGAAATGTGTAGCCTTCACATGCTGACTGCCTGCTGACTGGAGAGTGAGTGCATGTGTGAAAGAAGCCAAATGCATTAAATGACAGTGTTGATACAAAGGGATATTTGCGGGCACACAGCACTTCCACCAGGAAGGAAGGCACTCACAGCCATACTCATTCAATTTACATCTATATAAACCGAATACGTCGCACTTTGTTGCATATTAAAGGCAACTCAGTACTGCTGCTCATCATCCAAGCCCCCCAAAAAACTACTCCTGCACATATACTGGAGCTGGTTTCAAGCTCGGCGATCGGCCAAGTTTGAAACTAAAGTGAGGTATTCATAATTCCTGATGTGCCAGCCTTTGTAAATAAACACTTAACCAAACAACAAAGTCGTCGCCTGAGCCACAAACCCCCAGAAATGTAGAGAGGGGAGAAATGACAGTGCGTAAACGTGCGTAAACGAAGTTGATCGCAGGCAACAGAAACGAGCAGCCCCTCCAGAAACCGCTGTCCTCCGCAATCATGCACTGCAGCTGATTTAGGAGAGAGGGCGGAGAGGCTCACGCACAGAGTTGCCTCTGACTTTTTTCTTTTTTTTTTCACACCACACTTTGACGGAAAATACTGTTGACCCTAAATGTCGCCGTATTAAGCTCGATTACACGCATCATGTTGCCTTTAGCGCATCGCTGCGGGGACAAAGTGAGCCTCTCTCAGACACTTTCGAGGGCTCGGAGCGGCGCGCTGCGGAGCTCCAAGTAAGCAGTACGGCAGTGCAGCACCTCCACAGTCCAGTGAGACCGAGGAGACATGGAGAAAATTAACTCATCTTACCGAGGAGGCGCCCACAAGTACGGTGCACGCCAGGATGACGCAGCCAACGTTCATCTTTGCAGGACCGCGTGTTAGGAAGGAGAAAAAAAGAGAAGAAGAGATGAGTCTTCTTCGGCTAATACACCTCAGTAATTCCCGGAGCCCAGTTTCTTCTTCTCGGATGCTGAGTTAGAGACCGTCCCTACTTGTCTGGCGCAAAAGTGCCGCTGAGACAGAGATGCTGCGCTCCGTCCAGAGGAAGCCGGTGCCCATTGGATAACAGCGTCACTACAACCCCTCCTACCGCACGGCGGAGCAGAGAGGAGCAGAGAGGAGCGGAGCAGTGTGCATCTGCGCTTCAAATCCCTCCCTGACTGTCTGTGATGATGCTGCTGCTACTGCTGCTGCTGCCCCGCGCACTTCTGGGATCTATTGGTAGAAAAATACATTTTCCAGGCTATTTAGATTCATATTTGAACTTCAGATGCAGCAAAAGGCGGGCCTGGCGGTGTGAGTGACAAGCAGCCATCCGAGTCTTTTCATGTGTCCATCAGCTAACCGGAGTCTATTTCACACCCCAGTTCCCCCCTCTGCCCCTGATCCACGCTCAAAGTCTACGGCAGGAGCTGCAGGGTTATTAGCTTTTTATTAAAGCTGCTGTGATGATAGACCAGACCGGCGCGGGATAAGACTGTGGTGGTGAATGTATGGCTGAAATGAAACCAGCAGCCTGTGTGATGATCTACAGGAAGTGTGTCCATTTTGGCTCAATATTCAGACTTTTTGTCCGCTTTTTAATAGAAAGGTGGAAAATATTTGACTGATGTGGGATTGTTCCTGAAGAGTGAAGTCGTTAGAATAACATATAGAGCCAGGATTAAATATCGTGGCACATTTCTTACAGATTTTAATTTTAATTTTTCCTAATTTGAGAATTAAAGGTGCAGTGTGTAGTTTTAGGGGGGCAGAAAAAAACAATCTCAGGAAGTTAAAGGGGTACCATGTTATATTTGGAGAAGAAATTCAAACCCAGAATTTTAATATTCAGAATACCAATGAGCCACAAATCCATACTCAGAAATATTTATCCTCTCCATAGCTGAATAAACAAGCGGTCCCTGGGAAAATGTCTGAAGCTGGAGAGGTGGCAGGGTCCGCCAAATATAAACGGAGTAAAACTCCTTTAAGAGCACCTTGTTTATTCAGTTTATTCAGTCATGAATAATGAAGAGAGCTTGTTTATTTAGTTTACTTAGGCATAAAAAAATCAGTCCATGAAGATCTTCCTCTTCTGATTAAAATATCTTCCTCATAAATACATAATGCACCTTTAATATTTACAATATTAATAAGGTAAAAATACAAACTCAGAGGTAGCTATTGGACATATTTCCATATAAAAAGCTGTATTTGTATTTGTATTCCAGCAGTAATCACTGTTACAGAGTGTTTGGTCAGTAACCCATGTCTCTCCTCTGCCTGCAGTAAAAGAGAAAATACATTTTCTAGTATCCCTGCCTCCTCTATCCAATCAGGACAGAGACCCCCATAAAGAGGCGGCCCTGTCTTCCTGTGATCTCGCAGAGAGCAGGAGCCTCCTGTTCTGGTAGCGCAGTGGCGGAGCTACTAATGCCAGTGCTGCTGGTGATGGATTATGCTAACAAACAGGCCAACTCAAGAGAAACGCTTGAAGGAAAGACGGGGCAAAGAGAGCTGCCTCGAAAAAAAGATAGGAGTCCCGCAAATGTGGTGACATAGCATAGAGAGGAGGACGAGACAGACAGGAGGTGAGCTAAAATGACGACAACGCCTGCAGCAGCTTTAAAAAGAAAGATATACAGAGGGTTTAAAAAATGAACAGTTTCTGTACAGTAGCCTGAAACAAGGCCTGGCAAAAGGGTGAACTGTGCCTTTAACCGCTCTCACAATTTAATAATGTTGACATTTCCGCAGCCTCAGATCAGTGCCACCAATTTCCATATCTGAGAGGTCATGACAATTTAATCCCATCAAAAGGAATAGGACAGTATTGCAGTGTCAATCAACACAGCCCGGTGTCTGCCCCTGTCACTGCCATTCACTCTGCTGCTTTATTTTCACCATCAACTCCCTCAATGTGAGTAGAAAAAAAAGAAAAGGTCTCTGAACAGTTCTTTTTTTTTTTTTTTTTTCCTTCTTCCTTTCCTTTAAACGGTATCTTCAAAAATAAACTGCTCGAGGCTGATAATTAAGAAGTACTCCTGGTCTCGTTGACTGCAGCTCAGTGGGTGTTTCTGTTCAGAGGGCATGATTTTGTAAGGTCAGAGATATCAGAAATACACTCCACTCATCTCTCTTCGGGGCATTGTGCTGCTGCTTTTATTACACTCTGGAAGAAGAAAAAAACAACAACTTGGCAGTGGAGCCGCACGACGAGGATTTAAAGCTCACGCCTCGCAAAATAAACAATGACTGTAATAAATAATGTCACATCCCCGTATCAGTCACTGTCATTTCCTCACATGGGACCAGCTGTTGACAGGAAGGAAGGTTAAGAGGCGGGCGGGGGGGGGGCCTCAGAGATCCAGGAAGAAAATGTCTGAGTGTGCTGGATGTGGCACGTAGTCAAGTGAGTCAAGCCGTCAGTGCTGCTGCTGCATTCATAAAGAGCCAGTCGTCCACATGCTGTTTTAACTTTAAGCCTAATTAGTAACGACAGAGAGCAGAGCGTAAAGTGACCGTCCCCACCTCCACCTCCACCACCAGCAGCAGCAGCAGCAGCCCTCCGTCTGCCTCCGCAGCACAAACACAATGATATTCATGAAGTTATTGTTTTGGTGAATTAGCACCCTGAAGAGCGGCCCCGACTGGTTCTCTGCTCAGTAAATTCTGCGTTGCTCGAAGGTACTCTGCCAGTTTCAGAACGCAAGTAAATTATTCCTCTCAAGTATCGAGCATTTGCCTAATAAAAATACCATCTGGGCACTTGAAGTGAATTGGTTTAAGGCTGTGCTGAATTATTAAACAAATCTCACAAAATGGGTCCCAGTTCTCTTTTTATTGGGGGGAAAAGACGTTACTGTAGGAACACCTCACCATAACACGATGCAGGCTGACAAATTCTGCCTTCCATTTGTTATTTCGTGAATTGCTTTCT
Source organism: Sparus aurata (assembly GCF_900880675.1). Taxonomy (NCBI): domain Eukaryota; kingdom Metazoa; phylum Chordata; class Actinopteri; order Spariformes; family Sparidae; genus Sparus; species Sparus aurata. The sequence goes on from NC_044192.1 coordinate 29,586,248, forward strand.
CTCTCTCTCTCTCTCTCTCTCTCTTCCAGTGCAGTCTCCTAATTTCTCTGTATCGCTCTCCCTCTCTGCTTCACGTCTTCTGGCTCGGCTGAACACCGTGAGCCAAATGTATTAAGTGACAATACTTTCATTCTTACATTTAGCTTTGAGCACTGCGTATTTACAACGGCACCGTTTTCTCCCAATTGCATTTATCACCGAGACACAACATTTGTAAAGGCTCATTGGGAATTTAATGATCCTGCTGGAATAAATTAGGGCCAACCACTACATGATCACTTAGGTCTGATATCGGGATCATAATTACGGAAGAAATTTCACTTACTAAATATTTATTTCCATGGTACACTTGTTGTTGCTGCAGCCCTTTAGCTACCAGCACACAAGCCTGTGTTCCACCCACGAGCCTGTGTACTTTTGCTCAAGTTCTGTAGTTGAGTACAGCTTCAGGTACTTTTACTTGAGTATTTCCAGTTTCTGCTCCATCATACTCCCACTCCACTTCATTTACTGAATAACTTTAATGAATAGTTAGTGGTTGTGATTTCAAAGAGGATGAGCAGGGGATCTCATTCTGTTTTTATCTGTTTAACACGCGCAGCATCCCGACTTCTTTGGAATCGGGTTGTAGTGTGTTTTCTGATCCGACACCCATGTGAGCGGGATATGCATCATTTATCCGGGGCTTCTCCAGAATGTTGACAAGTGACTGCTGAAAGATTCATCTGTTCTGATCTGTGTCTGTGACAACATGACAGTTAAAGGGATAGTTTGTGTTTTTTGAAGTGGGGTCATATAAAGTACATATCTATAGTCGGTCTGTTCCCTAACGTAATCGCTGATCAGTGAAGCCTCAGCTTGGCGAAGTACAGAGCCCCTCTAGCCCAGACGCTCAGCTTTGTACTGCAATAAACGGAGTCCAGATGCAAAGCAAATTTTAACCACCTAAAACAAGGCTCACCTTAAAAAAATCTATATCAGTGTCAGTGTATGTTATATAGAGAAAATTCACACCACTTTACATCGCCATCAGACCGCCCTTTCTTTTGGCACTACATTTTCTCAACCTTAGAACCGTGGAATTGCCGTGGAATTTCAGGTTTGCAACTGCACACCGCAATTTGCAGGCAACACCGAAAACTGCTTGTTTAAAAGTGTTTTCATCCAATGGTGAGTGAGGACATTCAAGCCAGCCCACACATCCTCTGGCCAGGCGTGGTTTCGCTGCTATTCATATGCAAATTGGAGCAGTTCGCACCTCCGGGAGCTCCACATACGTCATGGTTCGTTTCCGTCAATATGTGGCACAGACGAACGCGACCTTCACAGGCTGTAAATTGTCGTTAACTGCCAAAAATTAGGGAGATTTTCGGGCGTTTACGGGGACGAAAATCCCACTTTTCATGCAATGTTAACAGGTGATCTGTGAGCGGCGAAATACAGTGTGAGGCCCAGTTGCGTTAGTGCGTAGGGATACGGAGGTCCTACGGTTGAAAAAATGTAGTGCCAAAAGAAAGGGCGGTCTGACGGCGCTGTAAAGCGGTGTGAATTTTCTCTATATAACGTACATTTGAACTGTAATAGATTTTTTTAGGTGAGCCTTGTTTTAGATGGTTAAAATTTGCTTTGCAACTGGACTCCTTTCACTGCAATACAAAGCTGAGCGTCTGGGCCGGAGCAGCTCTCTACTTCTCCAAACTGAGGCTGCACTGATCAGTGATTACGTTAGGGAACAGATCGACTATAGATATGTACTTTACATGACCCCATTTCAGAAAACCCTAACTATCCCTTTAAGGTTTGGCTACATTCAGGGACAAAAACAAGATCATGTTTTGGGGTTAGAATAAGTGCTAAATTGAGATCGGGGAAACATCGTGATTTAGTTAGAAGTCATTACTTCCTGTAGGCACCTTTTCTTGTCATTATTACAGTAATAACCACATGGTTCGAGATTGGGACTGTGTTTATCTATAAAGAAACCAAAGTTGAACCAAAATTCCGATTAAAGAGCAAAGTTTTGCTGACCCGTCCGACCACACCGACCTCGGCCCTCTGCTGACTTTGCTGCTCTGTAATAACTTGACTTGGCTCCGATCATAATTGACCATGGGGCTTTGTCACTTGACCATATGTTATTTTGGGAGGTCCGATTTCTCGCCAAGCTGATTTATTGGTTACGAGGCGTTTCTGAGCCCGTACTGTCCCCCGGAGGACCACCCGGAGCTCACTGGACACTGTTTGATTTGCATCGTAACTTTGAACTTTTGGAGGCCATTCTCAATTCTGCATGGACGACCCCTCCTCTGCCATACATCCATGTGGGAAACGCATCAGGCAACGGATAAACAGCAGCAGTGCGACAGTTTCTGTCTGAGGACTGTCATTTCTAATTTTGCTCTAAAACTCCTTTGTGTGACCCACAGCAGGTCCCCATTTTATAAGCTCATGGGTGTCGCACACTTTAATCTCACACACACTCGACTTCCTTTGTGTTACTGAGCGGGTTCGCATTAACTGAGAAGTACCTAATTAATAAAAGGAGGCAACAGTGAGTGTGTTTTGTGTGTGTGTGTGTGTGTGTGTGTGTGTGTGAGTGTGAATCTTTGCACCCTTCACACAGGAAAAAATGATATTCTTATCTTTTGTCTTCATTAGTTAACGTTTGCAGGCAAGCCAATCAGTCACATACGTGTGATATTATAACTGACTGCGAAAACCCTCAAGTCTAATAATGATATTGACACATTTAA